>NC_045957.1:54086572-54686572 GCF_010909765.2 Amblyraja radiata | reverse complement strand
TTATGCCATAAGTTGAGTACTGTATATAATTATGACCACCACATTGCAGAAAGAATGTAATTCCTCTCGAGAGCCTGGAGAAGAAATTAGTTGGATATGTGGTTAGGCACACACTGTGTGATGCAACATGGCTGCACTCTAATTAATGTCCAATCAAACTTCTTTACAGGCTGTGGGAAACCAATTAGCCCACCCTTCCAGTATTGTGTTGGATTTGATAGAACTGCTAGTGTTTATTATATGTTATGTTCAATCATCTTTCATAAGGGCTGTTCTACAGGTATACTGCAAATGTTTAGAGGAAAACATTTTATTTACTCCAAAAATTGAATTTGGTTCAGACTATTCCTTGCTTACTAGAAAATATAAAAAAAATATTTAAAATACTACAGGAAGCAGTCATTAAAGCAATAAAAGCAATTCTCGGTATTCCACAGATTGCTGGCCCCGAATTAGTATGGGAAACTGAGGAGTAACATGTTAGCAGCGATTGCTGCTCTTGGACCAGCCGGAGAGGCATTCAGCAAGCTGCTGTCCTTGCCAGCAGATAAAACTCTCTTCTTACATATTTGTATTGTAGTCATACTTAAACATTAGTGGAGTGATTGTCACAATGAAAAGGATGCAAACTCACACCCAGACCACTGGAAACTCTGTACCACAATGAAAAATTATATCTGCCACCTTAAGTCTTTTGACTCGTGTTTGGGAGATTGACTTAAATGCTATTCCACAGCTTTGCAGCATGTAAATCCTGCGAGATAATAAACGGGGTGATTAAAATAGATCAGTCATTATGGCAAATTTCACATGCAGATGTGCTCAGTTACTGAACCTGCTCTCAAAATTACTAATAAAATGAATCCTTGCTTGCTCATTTATTAATAGCACCAGCAAAGCTGGGTAAAATTTAAAGAGCAAAATGGGGTACAAAGATCAGCATTCAATTTTTTATTAGATGTTTACCAGTTCAGTCATTATACTGAAAACTCAAGGACATAAGATCGTCATAAAAGGGAGACCGGAGCCTACATACTATGCCTTTTCCTCATCCAGAGACGTCTACTACTTGCACAAAGCAGGGTAAATAACGTGAAATAAGGGCATCATAATCCGATTTCTAAACCCTGAAATATAGCTCCAATCCTTTTCTCTACATTCCATGCCAAGCTTCATCTTGTCATTGCACCTCTGCTTTGCTAATATAGTTTGTATAGTTAATATAGCTAATTTGCTAATATAGTTAATATAGATTGAATCTGTGGTTTTTTTCTCAAGAAGCTGATAAAATGTAACTTTTGTTGGTTATTTTCCTAGTTCACTCAAAACATCTGAAATAAACGTACTTAGAAATACATCCCACATTGACCACCCTATATAGTTACCACAAAGAAAAAGATTGTACTTTACCTCCAAAGCCAACAGAATGAATGCCAGATCTTGAGTACAACAGAGTGATGTGACTGAAGTCTGAAGAAGGGTTTCGGCCCAAAACGTTGCCTATTTCCTTCGCTCCATAGATGCTGCTGCACCCGCTGAGTTTCTCCAGCTTTTTTGTGTACCTTCAGAGTGATGTGACTATTGTGCGTGGTGCACTGCTGATTGGGAGTGAACCCAGGGAATTTTTTTCTGGTTACACTGGAAAATAAATCATTATTGGTTCAAGAAGATGTACATTGCAAGCGAGGCACGAGGACTCCTTCTCCAGACTCACCAAGGAATCCACCTATATGAATAACAAAAGTATCTTCCCGTTGCTTCTTCCCGAGTCATTCCCCGACTCCTCAGCTGCATCCCTCCATGGTTCTTATAAAACATGACCAAGTACAAATGGGATGCATTTTAGTCACTGAGTGTACTCTGCCCCTTTTAAACTCCCCGCCCACCATTCCTATTAACCTGGGAGGGTTGAAATCAATCCAGCATTTTAAAAACAAGTCACTGCACTTCAGAAGTAATTCATTGCTAAAAGTATCTTGAGGTATATTGATGTGATAAAGTACATACAGATGTGCATATTGTTATCCTTCCCTTTTTCAGTGTAGTTGATCTAGCTGCTGAAAGGTCATTCACTTCAGTACGTCAGCAATAATTTGTTCAGATCAGCACTACCAGCAGTAGAATTGATGGCAGAGCAGGATGCCAGGAGTCACAATTAATGTGTGAAAATAGCTAGATCATTGCAACCCTCTGCCTTTTTTAACAGTAATCAGTGAGCGGCAGATTTTTTAAGTTAGGATTTAGAATGCAATTCGGTTCTCTGTCAATGAACATTACTTTTCTTCTTCTTCTAGCTTCCTTTCTGTCTATCATAAAAATTGCAACACATCTGAAAGTCTGCCGCACAGTGTTGATACTGCAGCTGGAGGCATTCACCAAATGCCTTTCCGACCTTATCAGCTTAATTGGCTTCCACACCTTCCTCTTAACGAGTCCACACACAAGATTAGAAATTGTTCAGCCAGAGCTGAACACACTTCTCGGCATCTGCATACAACAATGTTTGTCTTGCGCTTTTCTTTCCTTGACCCCGCTTCCACACCTAAGTTGGCCCCATTTTAAAAAAGGATAAGAAGGAAGTCTTTTAAGACCGAGATGAGAAAATCATTTTTTACACAGAGAGTGGTGAATCTGTGGAATTCTCTACCACAGAAGGTAGTTGAGGCCAGTTCATTGGCTATATTTACGAGGGAGTTAGATGTGGCCCTTGTGGCTGAAGGGATCAGGGGGTATGGAGAGAAGGCAGGGATGGGATATTGAGTTGGATGATCAGCCATGATCATAACGAATGGCGGTGCAGGCTCGAAGGGCCGAATGGCCTACTCCTGCACCTATTTTCGATGTTTCTATGTTTCTGCCCAACATGAGTGGGGTGAAGAAAGAATGACCTAGGTGTCAGTGTCTGTGATTATGTTGACTGCTTACCCAAGGTTTCAATTTAGTTTATAATTATGTGTGCAGTGGAAAGCTTTTGTTGTGTGCCAAACAGTCAGAAAAAAGTAAATCCATGATTACAAATCAAGCCATTTACAGTTTATAGATATATGATAAGGGAATAACGTTTAGTGCAAGGCAAAGCCAGTAAAGGCCAATCAAAGATAGTCCGAGGTTCACCAATGAGGTAGATAGTAGTTCATGACTGCTCTCTAGTTGTGGTATAATGATTCAGTTGCCTGATAACAGCTGGGAAGAAACTGTCCCTGAATCTGGAAGTGTGCACTTTCATACTTCTATACCTCTTTGCCCAATGAGAGAGGGAAGAAGAGGGTGGCCAGGATGCAACTCATCCGTGATTATGCTGTTGGCCTTGCCGAGGCAGCGTGAGGTATAGATGGAGTCAATGGAAGGGAGGTTGGTTTATGTGATGGTTTGGGCTTCGTCCATAATTCGCTGTGATTTCTTGTGTTCTTGGATGGTGCTGTTTCCGAGCTGAGCTGTGATGCATCCTGATAAAATGCTTTCTATGGCACATCTGTTGAAGAAATTAGTGAGTGTTGTTGGGGACATGCTGAACATCCTAAGCATTCTAAGGAAGAAAAGGCGCTGGTGTGCTTTCTTCGTCATTGTTTCGACCAAGGAAGCATGAGGTGTTGATGGTGGGGAGGATGGTTTATGTGATGGATCAGGCTGCACACACAGCTCTACAATTTCTTACGGTCTTGTGTAGAGCAGTTATCAAATCATGCTGTGATACTTCTGGATAGGATGCTTCTATGATGCGTCTGTAGAAATTGAAGACATGCCAAATTTCCTTAGCCTTCTGAAGACGTAGAGGCATTAGTGTGCTCTCTTGGCTGTGGTATCAGTGTGATTGATTGGACCAGTTAAATTGTGGGTGATATTTACACCAAGAAATGTCTCACCATCTCCATGCCATTGATACAGACTGGGGAGTGTACTTTACCCAGCTTACTGAAAATGATGATCAGTTTCTTTGTTTTGTTGAAATTGAGTGAGAGGGATTTGTCTAGATATATCTTGCAGTATTATTTTGGACATTTGGGGCCGGTCATTAGATGCACAGAGGGGTGTATACATGTGGGCATAGTGGACAGGGAGTGATCAGACTAGGCACAGTGGTGGAGAGTATACAGTTCTCTCCAGACGGGGAGAATAGGCTTTACAACGGATGCAGAATAAGGAGAACCTGCTACGTTCATCTCTTTGTTTGTACAACTACTTCAGTAATGAACCAAAGTACTGAAAATAACGGCTGGAAAATCTGATCTATTTGGTCTGCGTAAGATCTCTCCGAGTTACCTGTGTAGTAATGGCAACGGAAAGTTAGACACTGGAAGAGTCGGAAAGTTGCCATTACTTGAGTTAGGGCAGAATTTAGCAACACAGTCATGAATGTACAGGGAATGTAGCAAAGGGCTGAGAACCTATCCTTAAGCGGGATATGTTATCACCTGTTCTCGCTTGATTGTGGTATACGTGTCAGCAAGAGGATTCAGTTGCAGAGGTGGGGGCTGTGATTGAGGTCCAGGAGTTTGGAGATGAGTTTGGTTGGAAATATGCAGTTGAAATATGAGTCTGGTGTAGATGTCGTTGTAAACCAGAAGTTCCATGGGTGAGTATAGGTCAGGGAGATGGTGTCTGCCATTGATCTATTGTGGCAGTGGGTGAATTTCAGTGGATAATGCCTGTCTGGGAGATTGGAGTTGATGTGTATCATGACCAGCGTCTCGAGTGACTGTGCTGCTGTAGAATGTGTTTTATTTCCTATTGGGGAATATGACTTTGTTGCACCAGAGTTAGTTTTGTGCTAATATAGAAAGCGTACGATTTGAAAACAGGAAATATTCAACACATCTTAAGTAGCAAAGCAACTCAGTTCTTTCTGAAGCATTCACTGTCAAGGAAAACAAACAAGCTAAAATGACTGTCGAAGGAACATTTTGGGAAATAAAACATGTATTTGTAAAGGATCAGTGGAAAGTGGTGTTATTTTTGGAAAAATATCCCTGTAAGCTGACAAAAATAACTTCTCCACTTAAATATACTCCCACAATTTTCGGTGATTTTTCTCATTAGACGCATTAGGTCACATGGCTTTAATTTACAACGGGTTGAATAGTATAAATGCTGGCTTGCAATCACGTAGGAGAATGGTGATTGGATGTATGTGAAATCTTACTGTTCTGGAAATGCTATTGGAGTTGCTGAAACAGCAGGAACACTGCTGTAGAACGAGATGCACTCAATGAACAAAAATAAGTAAGATGTCCAATAATCAAGTGATCTGCAAAAGTAGAGGAGAGCAATGTATTCTGAATAATTGAGGTGAACTCTATAAAGCAGGTACCCAGGGGAATGGACAACAGTGTTGTTCTTCAAGGTAAAATAAGGGCTCTAGATTTTTAATGGTTTGTTTGGATTTATTTATTAGTTCAGTGTTAAAAGGAGCATGCTGTTTAGTTATTGTTTCATTGATTATAAGACGATGTGCCCTGATTCATTGTAAATTATGTCCTCTAACTTCAGATATTGTAAGTTAATGCATCATCTCATCCAGAAAGGCTCCAAGGAAGGTCAGTTTTTCAGTGTGACACTGTTTACTTTTTGGTTTAGCTACTATTGATTTGTGCTCATGATGTGGATTTACATTGTGGTCACAGCATGTTTGTTTTATTTCCTAATATTTCTGTTGTGATTGAATCCTGCCTACTGGGTCACCTTATGCAAAAGCGAGAGGGAGGTATAATTCAAATATGGCTTTTGATGCTGTATGTTATGTTTGCATCTCTGATCTTAGTTTAAATGTAAATCAGCAGGACCACGCACATCGTAAAAATAATGAAAATTAATGTGATTGTTGTGAGGAATGCACAATAACTTCTAATGGAGGTACAACATGTTCTCAACTCATTGGTTTATCGGTATCTTAAATGGATGTATCATTTAGACAAAATTGTATTGCTTTTCAAATATTCCTTTGCGTTTTATTTTATTTTTTTATTGCTTTAAAGTTTATTTGTGTTTGTATTTTTTAACATGTTCAATAAATTAATAAAGTGAAAAGTAAAAAAAATATATATGGTTGCTGATTCAGATTAGAAGTAGCAAGCATTTGGGATTCTTGACTCCAGAAAAGTGAAAAATACAAGTGCCATTATCACAATATGAATTACATATTTATTAATTGTTTTCAGTTGAACGTAGAGTTCTTATAGTCATTTTGTATTGCTTGTTGTCAGTGTAGTAATCTGACAGAGGTCATGTATGGCCTCCATGTTATTACTGGGAGGTAGCTTGTAATTTCATTGATCTGATGCTAAAACGTTCCAGAGCGCAGCTTTAAGTGTATAAAAGTTAATAAAATTACACCAGTGATTATTGAATTATTGCCATGGGAGAAATAAAGATATTAAGAGGTTGCAGAAAGTCAATGTTCATTTTTAATTACTTTAAAGATATTATCTTGTAGCAACTAGGAAGGATTTAATTATTACGTCTTTAACGCATTCTTAAGGGGGAGATCCAGTCCACTATTTGTCCATCCCTGAGTTTGTAATGTTTTACCTTTGTTTCACCTGATTAGTCAAAGGAATGACCAGTATTATTTTAAGAAC
Source organism: Amblyraja radiata (assembly GCF_010909765.2). Classification (NCBI taxonomy): domain Eukaryota; kingdom Metazoa; phylum Chordata; class Chondrichthyes; order Rajiformes; family Rajidae; genus Amblyraja; species Amblyraja radiata. The sequence continues at coordinate 54,679,997 of NC_045957.1, read as the reverse complement.
ACGAGCAGGTGTAAGCCTATTGAACCACATCCACCTTTTAGTAAGATTATGTCCGATCCAATCTTGTCATTAATGCCACTTTCCAATTCTCTCCCCATACCCCTTGTATTGTTGCCTTGATATGCAAAACTGTATTGGTCTATGTTGTCCCCAGAATGCAACCCTTGTACTCTATCAGGTGTCCAATGTCCCACAGACCATGCACAATAAAGGTCAATATTCCATCAGTCTACCCTATAATTTGCTGTAACTGCAAACGCACCTTTCGTTTTTCATGCACTTAGACCTCCAGATCCCTTTCCATTTTTTCCACTTGTAGAAGGGCAATACACTGAACAGTTTGTTTGTCAGTTTGAAAGCTATATTATACTAAGTTACTAGGTGACCATTGGGACAATGGTGAGAGCTTGAAAATTTGTCTTATCCTTGGAAATTGTAATGTCTTCACATAGAAACATAGAAAATAGGTGCAGGAGTAGACCATTCGGCCCTTCGAGCCTGCACTGCCATTCAATATGATCATGGCTGATCATCCAACTCAGTATCCTGTACCTGCCTTCTCTCCATACCCCCTGATCCCTTTAGCCACAAGGGCCACATCTAACTCCCTCTTAAATATAGCCAATGAACTTGCCTCAACTACTTTCTGTGGCAGAGAATTCCAGAGATTCACCACTCTCTGTGTGAAAAATGTTTTTCTCATCTCGGTCCTAAAAGATTTCCCCCTGATCCTTAAACTGTGACCCCTTGTTCTGGACTTCCCCAACATCGGGAATAATCTTCCTGCATCTAGCCTGTCCAACCCCTTAAGAATTTTGTACGTTTCTATAAGATCCCCCCCTCAATCTTCTAAATTCAAGGAGTACAAGCCGAGTTTATCCAGTCTTTCTACATATGAAAGTCCTGACATCCCAGGAATCAGTCTGGTGAACCTTCTCTGTACTCCCTCTATGGCAAGAATGTATTTTCTTAGGTTAGGAGATCAAAACTGTACGCAATACTCCAGGTGTGGTCTCACCAAGACCCTGTACAACTGCAGTAGAATCTCCCTGCTCCTATACTCAAATCCTTTTGCTATGAATGCTAACATACCATTGGCTTTCTTCACTGCCTGCTGCACCTGCATGCCTACTTTCAATGACTGGTGTACCATGACACCCAGGTCTCGTTGCATCTCCCCTTTTCCTAATCAGCCACCATTCAGGTAATAGTCTACTTTCCTGTTGTTGCCACCAAAGTGGATAACCTCACATTTATCCACATTATACTGCATCTGCCATGCATTTGCCCACTCACCCAGCCTATCCAAATCACCTTGCAGCCTCCTAGCATCCTCCTCACAGCTAACACTGCCCCACAGCTTCGTGTCATCTGCAAACATGGAGATGTTGCATTCAATTCCCTCGTCCAAATCATTAATATATATTGTAAATAGCTGGGGTCCCAGCACTGAGCCTTGCGGTACCCCACTAGTCACTGCCTGCCATTCTGAAAAGGACCCGTTTACTCCTACTCTTTGCTTCCTGTCTGCCAGTCAGTTCTCTATCCACATCAATACTGAACCCCCAATGCCGTGTGCTTTAAGTTTGCATACTAATCTCTTATGTGGGACCTTGTCGAAAGCCTTCTGAAAGTCCAGATATAACACATCCACTGGTTCTCCCCTATCCACGCTACTAGTTACATCCTCGAAAAATTCTATAAGATTCGTCAGACATGATTTACCTTTTATAAATCCATGCTGACTTTGTCCAATGATTTCACCACTTTCCAAATGTGCTGCTATCCCATCTTTAATAACTGACTCTAGCAGTTTCCCCACTACCGATGTTAGACTAACTGGTGTGTAATGGGGCACGTCCCACCCTCAACTCTATGTCCGTCGGCCGCTCTGACCACACCCCATGGAGTTTTAACCCCGGCTCGGAGCCAGGAGCAGACCGGGTGAGTGGGGTCGTCAGTGCCGCCTTCGGAGCCGCTGGGATGAATCTCGGACTATGGCTCCGCTCCGATGCCCAACCCCCGGGTCACTGACCCTCATCTCCCCCGGACCCCAGCTGGACACAGAGCACCTGGGCCGGCCCGCATTCCTTGGGGGGGGGGGGGGGGGGGGGGGGGCGGGCGGGGGGAAGAGGAAGAGGAAAAGATGCGGGGGGGGGGGGGGGGGGCGGAGAGAGAGGGAAACGCTCCCCGGATGTCGCCAAGTCTCCGAATGTCCGCTCACTGTTGTCGCCGCTTCACTGACACATACTCTCACACACAACCTGACACACACACACACACACACACACACACACACACACACACACACACTGGCACACACACACACACTGAAACACACCCTTACACACACACTGGCACACACACACACTGGCACACACACTCTCACATACAGGCACACACATACATTCTCACACACAATCTCATACTCTCTCACACACACACACCCTCATACACACACACACACACACACACACACACACACACACACACACACACACACACACACACACACACACTGACACATCCTCACACACACCCTCACGCACACTGACACACTTACACACCCTCACACACACTGGCACACCCTCACACACACACACACACACACCCACACTTACAAACCCTCACACACACTGGCACATACCCTCACACACACTGACACAATCTCCCACACATAAATGGGACTAGTTCAGATGGGGCATCTTGATCTGCATGGATAAGTTGGGATGAAGGGCCTGTTTTCATGCTGTAAGACTATGACACATTGTAGAAAGGGTGCAATTACTATTTCCATGCAGATCAAGATGCACCATCTAACCTAGAAAGGATCCAGGGGCGATTTATGAAGATGTTGGCAGGCCTGGAATTATGCCCTCGCAATTTCTCACTCTCAACTCTCACCCAATGTTGGCAGCCCTGAGCAAGTATGATGGTGAATGATGTTGGAACAATACTGCTACAGATCTGAGAGATCTCATGCTTTGCACACTTTAGTAATTAACTAAAACAACTTGCCAGCTCTCTCAATTGCCAACACTATTCAGTACAGAATGATATTTGCCTGTCACCAACTCAGCCTTGCTAATTATATTCTCCATAATGACAGTAAGTCTGTCTACACAGCTGTCTTATTATCAGCCGCATGTGGGCAATTGCCAAGAGCTGGTTGACAGTGAGATGCATGGAATCGCAGCAGCATTCAGCATATGATGTCTGCGTGTCCTCATGTACAGCCCAGTGGTGATGTAAACAAGAAATGGGCAGCAAATAGTTTAATTTTATCCTAATTCTGTTCTATGACCCCCTTACTCGTTGCCCCTCCATGTAAGTTGAAAATGTTGAGTCCTCTGATTTAGATATCGTTCCTTATGTTACATGGGTGAAGTTAAGGGGAATACTCTGGTGGTCTAATGGGATGGGGAAATGATGAAATAAAGTAATTTTCACCTTTGAACATGCCTGAAATGTTGGGGCTTTTGTTAATTTTGGATACGCAGTTCACTCAGCTAATTCTTGTTGATAGTGTCTATAGTTTTTAAAATAATGCCACACTGAGAAAATGTACGGAAAAGGGGCTTTAATAGTTGCTTTTATAGTCATTGCACTGTTATCGTCTGTCTTTAAAATAAAAAAGTGGTGTAGCTCATTTCAGAAGAGCGGGTATCATCGCATGTGCTTTTGATTGATTACTGTCGGTGCTGATATTAATTTAATCTCTTTTACATTCATACATATAGCAGGATATTGATTATTTGGGCAGGTGGGCTGAGGAATGGTTGATAGAATATAATGAAGAGAAATGTGAGATGTCTACGCATAAGCTCAGGGGCGACCGCACCTTTGCGGTTGCAGCTCCTAGACTGTGGAACAGCATCCTTCTTCCCATCAGAACTGCCCCCTCCATCGACTCAAAATATGCTGTTCCAGACTTATGTCTAGACTTATGTCGAGACTTAAAACTCATCTTTACTCTCAAGCCTTTCTTGACGTCCTCTGAGGGAGGGCTATATGTATGTATTTATGTATGTACTTAATCTATGAACCAATGTTGTATAACGTTAGTACCTCTGCCGATGTAAAGCACTTTGGTCAGCTAGAGTTGTTTTTTAAATGTGCTATAGAAATAAAAGTGACTTGACTTGACTTGACTTGATGTTGCATTTTGGGAAATCCAACAAGGGTAGAACTTACACAGTGAATGGTAGGGCTCTGGGGTGTGTTGGAGAGTAGAGGGATCTAGGAGTGAAGGTAAATAGTTCCTTGAAAGTGGCGTCACAGGTAGACAGTGTGGTTTAAAAGGTTTTCAGCACACTGGGCTTCATCAGTCAGAATTTTGGGTACAGCAGTTTGGAGGTCATGTTACAGTTATATGAGACATTAGTGTGGTCATTAAATATGTTCCTATAAGATGGTGATGAAAAATGAACACAGTACCCTAAATTACTGTGTTCATTTTTCATCACCATGTTATAGGAAAGATGTTATCAAGTTGGAAAGGAAGATTTACGAAGATGTTGCCTGAGCTATAGGGAGAGGATAAGCAGTCTAGGACTCTATTCCTTGGAGCGCAGGAGGATGAGGGGTGATCTTATAGAGGTGTACAAAATCATGAGAGGAATAGATTGAATAAATACGGTCTTTTGCCCAGAATAGGGGAATCGAGAAGCAGAGGACAGAGGTTTAAGATGAGTGGGGAAAGATTTAGTAGGAACGTCAGGGGAAATTTTTTCACAAAAGGTGGTAAAAAAAACATTTGGACAGGTGCATGTATAGGCTTGTTTAGAGGCATCTGGGCCAAATGCAGGCAGGTGGGCATAGTGTAAATGGGGCATGTTACTTAAAAATGATTGCGTAAAAAACTACAAAAAATAAATGTAATTAAAACACACGAAGGCAGTACAAATCACAAAACTAAAGTAAAATAATTATCAAACTTCTCCACTCCACAATGAGACTTTCAATTGAAATAAATGGATTGGGCATGAGGTTTCAGCACGTGGAGACCAGCGATGGGATGGATGAAGTGGCTCTGCCATGCAAGGATAAATGTAATGGCTCTGCTTTGTGGGGGTGGATGCAGTGGCTGTGTCATGCAGGGAGTCCTGTACTTGCACAGGGCCTGTGAGGAACCAGGGCTTCCAGTACAGCAATGGCTGAAGTTCGGATCTTCAGTTCATCTTGAAAAAGTTGGCTGAATTTAATTGTCTGCTTTTGTCTGCCCACATTAGTCTGTTTTGATTTGTACTTATGGGGTGTTTACAACCCTCTCTCTCCTGGTCCAATGTAAGCGTTTTTTGCAATCTATGAAAGTACTTAATGGTGACCATATTTCTGGGATCAGCTCATTTATAGGTTGCAGATGGATGCAACCTGGAACTTGGCAATTGCCTGTTAGTGGAAGGAAATTCATATCCTACTGCAAATCTTAGAGGCAAATGCAATACAGTGGCTGGAAAAATTGGATGCGCAGCTGCAGATCTGTGTAATAGTAATTGGAGGAAAAGTAGTGCAGCCTATTGTTTGGTAGCGATCTTGCTGAACCATGCAAATTGCAGCTGGAGGATGTAGCCCTTTCCCCTGACCTGACTATTGGATAAATGGGACTTGGGGGAAATGAATTTGACACATGTCAGATCTCATCAGCACAAATAGCTCCAATGCAGACAGAGTGACTGATATGCTATTGGATATTCAGATGGCATTGGAAGGAACAAAGTAAAGAACAGCATCATCAAATATTCGCACAGTACCGACTATTGCTCTCAAGATGTGAACTTCTCAAGGAGCTGATTTTGACCTGCTTCTCATATTTTTCCCCACTTGTTTATAAGTTGCTGATTTTTGGTTTGTTAGGTGGAACACTTCAAGTAGAAATCTTTCAAATATATTGCAGGATTATTGGAACATGAGAGATTGAACCCAAGAACTAAAGGGGCATAAGAGCCGTGTCTCTGCTCAGTCTATGCCTTTTCAAATTGTCAAAAATATTTCTTGCCTGATATTTTGCCTGGTCCTCAACATTGGCTCCAATATTGCCCTGAAACTTGCCAGGGGTAAGTAATTAGTATTAATAATAGAATATCCTTTCGGGTTAGTCCCAGTGCTTAGATGCTGAAATTGGAAAAATAACCTGAGCTCCCAGGCAATAAATTAAAATGCTGGAATGGAAGAGAGAACAAATACTAAATTCAGTGATGCATGCATCCAATGTATTTATATTTTTGGACAGTGTATTTTGCTATTATGCTTATATTATTTTAATTTGTAATTTCGAAATAAAATCAGGAATAAGGCAGACAGGAAGAAATCTGGAAAAGTCAAATAAGTTTGCAGGGTTAGTATTTGGTGCAAGCTCTCAATAAACATTTTATGGACAGAGCTAACCGCCAAATCATATAAGGATCTGTAGTGAGATCGGTCAGTTAAAAAAATCCAGGCTGTTACATGGATAAAATGAAACTAAAAGGATAACTTAACGAGAATTATTTTTTTAAATTGCGTCTGACATTGTCAGATAAAAAATGTCAGTACAGAAGGTAGAAGCAGTTGCTTGCTGTTGTATGGTCCCGATGTAGTTCAGTAATTCATGATTATTTACTGCACTGCAACGAAGCTGATTCCTTTGAACTTGTGTGGGCATGATCATTTTGGTGCTCTTTGCTTTCAGAAGTGGTTATTTACTTAGGACCAAGATTGGGAATCTCATCTTTTAACAATCATGTTAATCAGCTTCTAAAGTCATCAAAACATCTCTGATGCCCCTCTCCCCTTTCTTGATCACTCTGTCTCCATCACATGGGACAGGCTATCAACTGATGTCAACCACAAACTTACAGACTGCCACAGTTATCTGGACTACATTTTCTCCCACCTTGTCTCTTGCAAAGACATTATTCCCTACTCTGAATTCCTGCTGCTTCTGCTCTCAAGATGAGGCTTTCGATTCTAGGAGATCTTGTTTTTCTTTAGTAAATGTGTTTCCACCCTTCTGTAATAGATGGATCCCTCACCCATACCTCCTCTGTGTCCCGTGGTTCTGCTCTTGCTTCTTCTCCCCTTCCAGACAGAACAATGATACAGTTCCCCTGATTCTCACATTCCACCCCGCCATCCTCCGCATTCAACACATCCTCTTACATTTCCAACACCGCCAACGTGATTCCACCACCAGCTGCATTTCCCATCTGCCCCCTTCCACAAGAGACCGCTTCCTCTGCAACTGCTTGGTTCATTCATCCCTTCCCAAGGAAAGCACCCCCTTCCCAGGAACCTTCCCCTGCTACTGCAGGGAGGTCCATAGATTTCCTTCCTCACCTCCGTCCAGGGACCCCAGCAGTCCTTCCAGGTGAGACCAAGGATCACATGCACCCCGTCTTCTGTGTCCAATTTTCCCAATGTGGTCTCCTGTATTTCGGCAAACCCAAGCGTAGAGTCAGTGACTGTTTCACCGAACGTTTAGTTCGCCAAGGCCTACAAGATCTCCCGGTTGCTAACTAATTTACCCCACCTTCCCATTCCATGCTGAGCTCTCTGTCCTAGGTCTCCTCCATTGTCAGAGTGAGACCACATGCAAAATGAATGAACACCTCATACTCTTCTTTGGTAGCTTATAACCTAATAGAATGGATGTTGAATTCTCCAATTTTAGGTAACGTCTTAGTACCCCACTCCTCCCCTTTCTCCTCTACTCCATTCCCCTTTCTATTCACCACCCCCCTCCCCTGTTTCCCACCTGGGCTCTCGCCTATTTCTCCTCTTTCCCCCTCCAACATCCCTTCCTCTGGCTTCACAATGTGCCACTCTTCAATCCTTCTGTCTCACATCTTCTACTTTTATCTCTGGCCTTTGTTCCCACAGTCTGTCTACCACCCCCCCCCCCCCCCCCCCCCCCCCCCCCCTTGCCTGTGCCCACCTATTACCTGCCACGCTTTGTCCTGGTTCTCCTCTCTTCTAGCTTTCCTCCCCCTCCTCCAACAATTAGTCTGAGGAAGTCTGAACTGAAACGTCACTTATCCATGTTCTCCAGGGATGCTGCCTGACCTACTGAGTTACTCCAGCATTTTGCGTCCTTTTTTGGAAACCAGCATCTGTAGTTCCTTGTTTCTTCTGATCAAAATATTAACAGATTTTATCAAATTTGAAATACTGAAATGATGGAAGATTGCCCTAGCTCGCCATCTTATGAGGGCTGTGGAGTAAACAAACTTCCACAGTGGCCCAAATTGATGGATTTTCCTGTTTGCAGTCAATGGTAGATTCTTTGGAGTCTCTGAATTTTGATAGTAAACAGAGAAGAATCCTGGTGAGCAAGTTTTACCTTTTCCGTATACCCCTCTTTGTTTCCTTGAGTCCCTGAACAGAGTTGAAACAAATTGAATTCATTGGGACATTATCAATTAATTTGATTTGATTTGATTCAATTTATTGTCATTGCACGTTTCAGTGCAACAAAATGGTTTAGCCTGCAGCCATAACATAGAATAAATAACAAACACTCAGCACAGTTTAAAGTTCCAAAGTCATTGTCTCTTCCCTCCTTGCTCTCCCTCTGCGCTGAGGCAATCCGAGCCTCCGATGTTGTGACCCCACCGGGTGATGGTAGGTAAGTCCCGCGGCTGAATCCGAGCTCCGCAAACGGGCCGGTTCAAACTCCGCGGCCCGGGGCGGTCGAAGCTGCCGAAGCTGCCGTCCTCCAGTCCAGCGGACGCAGCTGTAGTTGCGGGAGCTCCGGAAAACAGAACTCAAGCTCCCGATGATGTCGTCCACTGGCCCGCGGCCGAGCCTCCGATGCTCCAAAGTCGGGTCGGAAGTTGGGTCGCACCGCAACCACAGCCCCGAAGTCGGCCAGCCTCGCGTTGGTAAGTCCTGGCTCTGCCTCCGCAGCCTTGAGGTCGGTCGCAGTTGGAGGCCGCCAGCTCCGCGATCGGCCTCAGCGCAGACGGACACGGAGACGGGGGATACCGCAGGAAAGGTCGCATCCCCCCCGAAGGAAGAGTCAAAAAACATGTTACACCCACCACCCCCCCCCCCCCCGCACATACACAGCTAAATAAACCGAAATAAACTGTAAAAACGGGACAAAAGAAAACAAAAAACAGAAAAGACAAACGGACTGCAGGCGAGCCGCAGCTGCAAGGCAGCGCCGCCACTTCCGGCTATTATTCTACAGCTAAACTTGGCAATAAATATGAGACCTGCTTCAGCAGACTCTCTTCTGTATATAGCAGAGGGAAATAAATTGAATCTGGCAATGGTAATGGTTTCATGCACAAGGGCCATAATTTACTGAAAATCTCAATTATACATCACTGAAGTTTGTAGTAGAGCAATTTTCAACTGAAGCACAATACAAGCTGTTTTTAAACTCCAAGCAATTAAGGTTATCCTTGAGTTGAAAAGATGTTTTATAAACACTCACTATATGTATAGACATATGACTGACTTTCTATGCGAACCTAATTCTTTTAATGAGAAATTAAAGGACATTTTCAATCAGGGGAACTGACATAAATGAAAAAAATCAATAGTTCAATAATTGGAGCTTAAAGCAAGGGCAGTTTTTATATAGAGCTATCGACTGCTGCCAATTCCTAACAAACCTTGCTATCTACAGAAGAAGTAGGTTGTCATTTTTATTTGGTTCTGTTGTATTTCGTCCTTCATATTTTTGGCATTCGTTAATCAGACATTAAAACCCTCATTTTTCTTTACCATTACTACAAACATTCATATCACTCTGCTGACTTTGCAAGATTTTCAAATTCAACACAATTGGATGAACCAAGACACAAGTTGCATATTTCTGATCATTCTCTAGCCCTTTCTGCAGATGTATAGGTTTGTCATTAGCTGAGTAAACCTAGATGTAAATATGTGAATATAAATTTTGAAGGAATCAAAAATAAATAAAAACTGTGATTTGCTATAAGCTATTTCTTCTTCATTCTGTCGCTGTTTGGTACAACTCACAGCAGGGTTGGAAGGGTACATTTTCTGGATGCCATTGCTAGTAGGACCTGGCAAGTAAAATGGGTGGATTTTACAATGGGAGTGACTTGTGAAGAGAAAATTGAAAAGGATCAAAATCAAGTGAGATTATAATGACCTGAGGCAATATTGTGCAAAGGTCTGAGAAAAATATTAAATTGTGCAGCTTGTCACAAGCTGTTTTCCAACCTACACGTTACACAGCCAGAAAAAGCAAACCATTGTTGTCCTGAAATTGTAGTTTTCTCATTGATCTCATGTTTTACCATTGATCCCAAGTTGCTGCAGGGGTTGTTAGCAACATGAGTTAATCGTTTGAATTAATCCATCGTCAGCATATTGTTCACAACGGCAAGGAATTCTATTGCTTTCCCCTTAGGGGGGGAAATTTGTGGAGATTATTTCACATGATTGAACTCTGCAAATTGCCGGTAACGGTTGGGCACCCTCTTGGCTCCATATCTCCACCATCCTAGGTTTAAACATTGGCAAATACTCTCCAGCCACTTTCATATCATTTCAGGAATACCCAGCTGAGCACGCATTAGCCTGGTTTGTGTGATGTTTGATTTACATCAACTCTGAATATAAAATCAATGCAGTTACTCCCACCAGCAGGAGACCTGCAGCATGTCCCTCATTGACCCTGCAAATATTGGCAGAGTGTATATTTGCACAAATAAACCACAAACCAGCACCCCGTGAATTTCTACGTAGGGAGGAACTGCAGATGCTGGTTTAAACCAAAGTAACTCAGCAGATCAGGCAGTTTCTCTCTGGAGAAAAGGAATAGGTGACATTTCTGGTTGAGTCTTCTTCAGGCTGAGAGTCGGGGGAAAGGTGAATGAGCGATATAGACAGTACGTCACCAAATGAATGGCAGATATGCAAAAAGCAATGATAATCAAGGAAATGTAGGGTGCACAATAGGCCACTGTTGGCTGTGGGACAGGTGATAATGAGATACAAACAGGAAGTCAAAATGACTGTAAAACCAGTACACCGACTGAGGTGGGGGAGAGAGGGGATGCAGGGGTTGCTTGAAATGAGAGAAATCAATATTTCTGGGTTGTAATTGCTGAGTTTGATGCCCAAGCAAAATGTGAGATGCTGTTTGCCCTATTTATGTTTGGCCTCACTCTGACAATGGAGGATGTCCAGAACAGAAAGATCAGTGTGGGAAGAGGAGTTGAAGTGTTTAGCAACCGGGGGATTACATAGGCCAAGGCGAACTGAGCGAAGGTATTCAACGAAATAATCGCCAAGTCTGCGCTTGGTCTTACTGATAAATAGGAGTCCACACCTGGAACGGCGGGTGAAATTGGATGAGGTGCAAGTGAACTTCTGCCTCACCTAAAAGAACTGTTGAGGTCCCAGGACAGAGTTGAAGGAGGTGGTGTAAGGACAGGTGTTGCATTTCCTGCGGTTGCTGGGGAAGTTATCTGGGGAGGGGTAGGTTTGGGTGGGATTGGATTTTAACCAGGGAGTTGTGGAGGGACGGTCTCTGTGGAAAGCAGAAAGTGATGGGGATGGGAAGATGTGTCTAGTGGTGGGATCCCATTGGAGGTGGTAAAAATGTCAGGGTTATGTGCTGTATGTGATGGTTGATGGGGTGAAAGGTGAGGACTACGGGGACTCTGTTCCTGTTGCAACTGGGGGGAGTGTGAGCAAGAGAAGAGCTGTGGGGTACTGAGGAGAAACAGATGTGAGGGCCTCGTGTATGATAGATGAGGGGAATCCCCATTCCCTGAAGAATGAGGACATCTCAGAAAGCCCGGTATGGAACATCTTATCTCGAGAGCAGATGCAGCGTTGTCAGAAGAATTGGGAGTAGGGGATGGTCTTTGCAGGATGCAGGGTAGGAAGAAATGTAGTCTAGATAGTTGTGGGAGTCTGTAGGTTTATAATAGATGTCCGTCCATAGTCTATCTCCTGTGTGTGGAGGAGGTAGCTCTGATGCAGTCATCCATGTAGCGGAGATAGAATTTGGCAATTGGGCCATTGCATGCCTGGAAGAGGGATTGTTTGATGTGCCCTACTAAGAGGCAGACAAAGCTGGGGCCCATGCGAGTGCCCATGGCTATGCTTTGGCTTTGGAGGAAGTGGGAGGAGTTGTTGAGAGTGAGGACCAGCTCCGCTAGGTGGAGGAGTGTGTTCGTAGAGCGAAATTGGCTGTTCCATGTCTAAGAATAGAAGAAAGATAGACACAAAAAGCTGGAGTAACTCTGGACAGGCAGCATCTCTGGAGAGAAGGAATGGGTGATGTTTCGGGTCGAGACCCATTTCCTTATCTTTACAATGGACGTTCAGTCACTCTGCACTGCCATCCCCCACCAGGGAGGCCTTAAAGCCCTCCATTCTTCCTCCACTGAGGAACCAGCCAATTTCCCTCCACTAATAGTCTCCTCTGCCTAATGGAGCTGGTCCTCACTCTCCTCTGCCGATCGAAGCTTGTCCTCATTGTCAACAATAGATTGATAAAATAAGCAAGATGGAGGTGGTAATGAGGAGCCAGACTGATCAAATTTTAAAGCTCTAGGCAAGAGGCAAAAATAACATTAATCCAATCATTAAAGTCTCACTTTATTTTAAAAAGGGTGAGGCAGAGGGGGCAGGAAGAAATAATGTTTCAAGAATGCCACAATAAAAGATAGGCAGAGCAGTCATCTGGCATGGGCTTACATCGTCTATATTTTATGTTGAGAAAAGTCAAGTCAAAGCATAAATTATTCATTGTGACAACATTATCTTGCTGACCCACTCCTTCAAAATGGTCACAACATATTGGAACATACAAAAGAAACACCACAGCTTTCCTTTAAGCACACTAGCTTTATTTTGACTCTTATTCCATTGGCCTTATTATTCACCTGAAATATGCATTGCATCTGGGCTGGTATTTTCCCACCAATCCACCCCCATCATCGACACTTTCTCTATGGACTCTTCAGCAAAGAACAAGTTAGGTCCATCTCCTTACATCATGCATGTCTGAGTCAGATTCTTTTTGTTCTGATCTGCTTTCTCCATTGTAGCCTAGACCATTGCTTTGCCACCTAGCACGATCCGGTGCTGCAACAATATAGTCAATGATGATACTGCCGCACCTCCAGCACTGCTTGGTGTAATGTACATGATTCTTGGATTGCAGACACTGGTCAACTTTACAGTTTAGTACAATACCACAGTGCATAAAAGAAACCTAGTCTCACATTGAATGTCTAGATTATAATTCCTATGAAATCAAGGTAAATAACTTGTTTATTTTCATGTAACATTTAAGTGGTGTATACTTAATTTATTATTTGTGTATACCAGAACCACTCAGACAAGACGAACAAAACTGACAAGGTCGATCATTTTATCTACATGGACTACTGAAATAAACATGGGAACAATTCAACTCAGCATCCTTTTCCTTGTCTCAAACTCTGTATCCTTGCTATTGGCTCCATGGCAATGTCTCAAATTGAAACAAACTATGTATTATACAACCCTTGGTTGAGTTTAAACTTTATATAGCCTAAGTGAAAATGTCCACCTTAACGTACAACACTGCCCACTAATGACCTTGAATGACTTGATAAACATCCCAAAGGTGTTTACACTTCAATACCTCCCACAATATCAATGGTATTAATAGCTTCAGAAGTAGAACATGAATTTTGATTGCAATAAATATGGTTGCTATTTGCAATCATATTTATCTTTTAATAATATGTAGGAAATAAATTCCAGTGTTCTCTAATGTATGGTCTCTTGGATGGGGAGGTTTTTATTATTAACGTTTTTGTACTCTGCATTTTGAGGCTGAACTCAACGCGGTCTCCCTGAAGCTGCCTACATTTTGGACCTTGCAGCCGGGGGTTTGGTTCCGCCAAGCCGAGTCTCAGTTCTATATCTGTAGCGTATCGGCCGACGAGACTCGTTATCACTATATGGTAAGCGCTCTGGATCTGCAGACGGCCAATCGGGTCATTCCTTACCTCGATAACCCACCGACGGCGTGTAAGTACACAGGCCTCAAGGAGCTGCTGCTCTGGATCTACGGGCTGAGCCGTATGGAGCGCGCCTGTCAGGTCCTCAACATGGGCGGGCTCGACGGTCAAAGTCCCTCGGCCCTAATGAGCGAGATGCTCATGCTCATGGGCGACCACCAGCCCTGCCCGCTGTTTGAATTTACCTACCTACAGCAGTTGCCGCGCGATATCCGCCGGTAACTCGCGGGGCAGAGCTTTGAAAATCAGATCCGGCTAGTGGCATGCACCGACGAGCTGTGGCTGGCTGACCAGCAGCAGGTGGGAATCGCTGGAATCCCCCGAATCACTGGACTGGATCGATTCAGTGCCCTGGAAGGCCCAGTGAACCAAGACCATGCCCACAAGAGGCCCACGCCCCCAAGAGTCACAGACCATCAAGTGGCACACGAGGATGGCTGAGCAGGATCCAAGAAAAGATATGTGGTGTTTTTACCACCAACACTGGGGTTCAACGGCCTGTCAAAGCCAACCATGTCGTTTTTGGGAAACGCCATTGCCGGCCGCTGATAGACACCGCGGTGGCCGGCAGGATCCATCGCCTGTATGTCTGGGACCGGTGCTCAGGGCTCAGGTTCTTGGTGGACACCGGGGTGGAGGTCAGCGTTTTGCCCCACTCCGGAGTGGACACGTGTGCTGGTAAGCGGGGCCCCCCTTAACCGCTGCGAATGGCAGTGCCATACGCACTTATGGCATGCGCCTATCCCGGTCATCTTTGATGCATGCCGCTTCACCTGGCCATTCATTGTTGCGGACGTCGCCCAGCCGTTGCTGGGCGCAGATTTCTTGCGGGTGCAATCCCTCCTAATGTACATGAGAGGGCAACGCCTTGTCCACGCTTCAACGTTGGTGATCTCCTTGCGCTCTACTGCGTCTGCCGCGCCAATCCATAACCCAGTGTCGCTGGTGGACAATATACATATACTCAGATATTGGCCGAGTTTCCAGATATTGTGATCCCGAAGTTCGACTCGACCAGCCCGAAACATGGGGTGCTGTACCATATTCTTACATCGGATCCACCGCCCGCAGGCTTGCCCCCAACAAGCTCCTGATAGCGAGAGCAGAGTTTTGGAAAATGGAGACCATGGGCTTCCCCGCTGCACATTGTGCCGAAGGAGTCCGGGGGCTGGAGGCCTTGTGGTGACTACTGCTGCCTCAATGAGGCGACAATCACCAATCGTTACCCCATTCCCCACATACAAGATTTCTCAGCCCAACTGGCCGGGGCAAAGCTCGTTTCTAAAATCGACTTAGTTTGGTGATATAACCCCGTGCGAGCGGAGGATATCCCGAAGACGGCCATTATCACCCCGTTCGGCCTCTTCGAGTTCCTGCGGATGCCCTTTTGCCTCGAGAACGCCGCGCAGGCCTTCCAGCGCCTGATGGATACCGTGGGGTGCGGGCTCGATTTCCTGTTCATCTATTTAGATGACATCCTCGTGGCGAGTCGCTTGCGGCAGGAGCACTGCGCCCACTTGCGTTTATTGAGCCAAACGTCTAAGGTACATCGTCACGTCTTGGCGTAGGTTCAAGATTTTTGCGGTGCCATGTGCACGTGGACTTCGTGGGGCAGCTGCCTCCATCCCGGGATGTTTTGTACCTGCTGACTCTGGTGGACCGTTTAACGCGGTGGCCGGATGCCATCCTGCTCATGGACACTTCTGCCCAGTCATGCCATCGTGACTAATTGGGTGGCCCGCTTCAGGGTTCCTCTGGACATCACATCGGACAGGGTGCCCAGTTAACGTCTGAACTGTGGTCCGCAATGGCCCGCCTGCTGGGGATGAAGCTCCACCATTCAACAGCCCCATCCCCAGTCGAATGGGTTGGTGGAGCGGTTCCACCGCTGTCTGAAGAACGCCCTGATGGCTGGCCTCATGGGCCCTGAGTGGATGTGTAATTATGCTCCTTAAGCTAACCCCACTTAGTCTAGTTCAGTAAAACACTGAGTCAAGCACTGGACCGCTAAACTTTATTTTTTTGAAACAATAACGAACTCCCTCTCCAATACCACTGCGGGTCCGATCCTTGTCTCTGCTCATTCAAGCCCTTCGGCCTCGTGCAAGCAGACACCTCCAAAAGGGTACGCAGTCCCAAGCGCCCCTCCACAAGTTCGACAATGATCCTCATGCGGATCACTTTTTGTAGGTCATCGGACCCTGTGGCGCGAAACTAGATGGGGGTGGCAACCCCTACAAACCAATCACAGACATCGATTACATTCAAGTGTTATTGACAGTACCCAAACCCAATTACAAAGTGCCCCATTACAATGTTTCTACAGAAGCGTCTGGAAGGAAGTCAATTAATCAAGTAATGCAACACTTTCCCAGGTAGTCTAAACAATTCAAACAAGGCTTCACACTTCAGCCAATCATCAAACAGCAGCACAAACACCTTGCAACATTATTAACAGTATTTACAATGCCTCTGCCACTGGCCAATCCTGATCATGCATTTGCAATACCTTTGAGCTCCTCTGCAAAATCCTCATACATTTTAAGAATGGAGAGGACATCTGGATCTTTCCTTATCCTGCATATCAATCTAGGGTTCAGACTATCTGGTGCCAGTTCACAGCTTGCAACTTTTCAGACAGACGCCAAGCCGGCCTTGCAAATGCAAAGATCCTCCATTTTATAATACTTCCAATTTGGTCAGCATTAACAGATGGACGAGTTGCCATGGGTCCTGCTGGGGATTTGGACTGCCCCCAAGGAGGATTTGTTATCGTCCTCAGCGGAACTAGTGTATGGCGCTTCACTCACCATCCCTGGGGAGTTTATCCCAGCCGCTTATGGGTCCCGGGAACCGCCGTCATCTGTATTGGTGCACTTGTGGGAGAGGGTGGGTGCTCTGGCTCCCATCCTGACGTCTCGTCATGGGGTGGCCCCATCCCATGTGCCACTGGCGTTGATGGACTGCCTGTACGTCTTTCTGCACCGTGAATCCCACAGGTCACCCTTGCAGCGCCCTTATGTAGGTCCCTTTCGGGTGCTGCGGCATGGGTCCACGACATTCGCCTTGGACATGGGGGGCCTGCAGGAAACTGTATCTGTGGCTCATTTAAAGCCAGTCCATCTGGACCTGAGCGAGCCAGTACAGGTGGCTCAATCTCCCCGTCGCGGGCCCCCTTGAATTATTCCGGACCGGGCAAGTCCCCTGTGCGAGGGGACGTATCTCCGCCATCTGGCTGCCTCGTTCGGCGTCCCATCCGTTTCGGTGCCTCTGGTTCTGGGGGGGAGGGGGGGGGGGTAATGTGGCGGCACCTGGTGGTTGGCCACTGGCAGAGTGAACCCTCGGCTCTGGAGGGAGGAGTTAGGTGTCTCGGTGTGAAAGGCGCAGTTCATGGGGTTGACCATTAGGGGTATTTAAGGTCGGCAAAGCCCGTGCCCATTTGAGGAGTAGGGAGCTGTATCCTACCAATTAAAACACGTCTCAAGCAAACAATTTGTGGCCGCTTAGTTTTTAGTTGGACTCCAGTGAGTCCCCGCTATAAATCCTGAGATTGAAGGGCTGAGTCTTGTGTAATTACTTCTCAGGCTCATCATTATGAAAGTTTGGGAGTGAAAGTTACGATCTGAGTATTCCCAGAGCAAGTTTTACTTTTCTAGCAGCTCATCATCGTCGAGAAGACAAAGAGATTCAAAATGCTAGAGGCCACTCAACATTTCCCAATCTTCCATCGGTGTCTCAGTGTGCTCCACCACAGGGTGCTTCACCACAGGGTGCTCCACCACAGGGTGCTCCACCACATGGTGCTCCACCACAGGGTGCTCCACCACAGGGTGCTCCACCACAGGGTGCTCCACCACAGGGTGCTCCACCACAGGGTGCTCCACCACAGGGTGCTCCACCACAGGGTGCGTCACCACAGGGTGCTCCACCACAGGGTGCTTCACCACATGGTGCTCCACCACATGGTGCTCCACCACATGGTGACCCTGCAACACTGTAAGCTGCAACCACGCTCGGCTGCCTACCCTGCGCTCTGCAGGGGACTGACATGCTCAGAACAAAAGGATCGATGCAACACACGTTAATGCAGAGTAGGTGGTTCAACAAAACTAGGGAGCAGAAAGAAAGGGAAATTCACCTCTGAGGTTCACAGGGTAGCGTGGAGTACCGATCACTGTGTTCTTCTCCCTTATTTTCCTGTGGGTGCCAACAGGAAGCCTGCTCTGCTATATCTCTTTGGGAGTGATTCCATCCCCAGAAATGTGTGGCAACAAAACAAGCACCCCATCTGCTATCAAATTATGTAATGTACTGTGTTGATGCTAACGAATGCGTGAAGCTACAATCGGGCAGGAAGGGGAGAACTTACTTGATGTAAACATAGCCACGCCACTCATGGTGATGTTTATTGGTGCTACAGTATCATTGAGAGGCACAGAGCTGGCACCATGTGGTGGGAGAGACAATCGATTGATAGAATCTGTAAGTAGTAGCGAAGCAGTGCTACAAGATGCAATTCTAAACTGATCTACTGCATGTCGTGTTTCCGATCTGGCCTCCTGTACATCGGTGATACCAAATGTAGACTGGGCGATTGTTTTGCGGAAGGCTTGCGCTTGGTCCACCGAAGCCTATTGGATCTCCTGGTTGCCAACCACTTCAACTCCCCTTCCCATTCCCACACTGACCTTTCTGTACTGGGCCTCCTCCATTGGCAGAACAGTACTTCATATTCCACTTGATAGTTTGCAACCCAACGGTGTGATTCTCCAATTTTAAGTTTTGTCTCAAAATCACCTCCTCCTTCCCCTTCCCTCCTCTTTTCCCCCCCCTCTGGTTTTACTATCCACAGCTGTTCAAACCTGTGTCACACCTTCCTTTCTTATCTTTTGAGTTGCTCCAGCACTTTGTGCCCTTTTGTGTATTAACCAGCGTTTGCAGTTCTTTGTTTCTATGTTCTTATAATGCACATGCTGCTTTGAGACTGGATGTTGATGCGACCTTTGGGGTCTGGATTGTGGGCCATTGGTGACTGGGCCGGTCTGGACTGCACATGCAGTTTGCTCCAAACTGAGAATGGTCATAGCCTGTGGTCGCCTTGCAACTCTTTCATTCAGCATGGGCTGCAACTGAGGAGATGATCTCTGCACCAGTGGATCCAGAATTACAGTACCTTTCAGCAAGTCGTGAGAGAAATTTGCAAATGAGGCATTCTCGGTGATTGCTCTGAGGGCATCAGAAAATAAATCCCCCTCTATTTACCTCGGTCTGTCAATGCTAACCCAATCTGTTTTATGGTTTCTGTAATTGCTCAATAGAGATTGCATCAATCAACTGTAGTTTCCTGCCACAAGGCACCAGTTCTCTTTGAATCAAAATGAAAGCTCCTCAGTGACTCTGTCTGTCCCTCATGAGTGTTCCCTTTCCATCAGATTACAATGAATTATTTACCGCTGTCTATTTTGATAGCAGGTGCAAAAAGCCACCAGTTTTTTCTATCATGACGCTGCTTCTGAAGTGACTCAACGGTAGTTCTCCTGCGTCTTGGTCAGAATATCATGATCCGAAGTCGCATTGCAGACATGGGAACACAGAATCCATATGAGCACTTAATTTATTATGCAGGGGTTGCTGCACTATGGGAACAAGCTGCTTTCAGAGAAGATGTTAAGCATGGTCTTATCTCCATTCTTGGGTGGTTAGAAAATACTTCTTTATGATGTTTAACAATTACAGGAATCTCCCCTCAAGTTGCTGAATTCTCCCAAGTCTCAGTAATTTGGAAACTGTATAGAGGTTGCCCTCTGCTCTCAAAACAATCATTGCCCAAAGCTGCTCCCCCTACCACCCTCGAGCTGCTAATTCTACCACGCTCACTGCCCTAGAGCTGCTAATTCTACCACGCTCACCAGCTGGAGCTGGTCATTATATTGTTCTGGATGTTTTTTAGTGAAAGCTAGCATCACATTAAGATCATAAGACTTCTAAATTGTCTCAAGAAACCCTACTTATGATGTCCATTAGACAGCCTGGTGTCCTGGGCTTGTATATGAATGGCTCCATAACATTGGTTTTAATGTGAAGTGGTCCAAGGACATGAAAACAGGACGAGTAGGAGGCCATTCAAGCCTCCCCCACATTTAACACAATCCTGGCTGATCCATGCTGGCCTCAATTCCCTTTCTGTGCCATTTCTCCCTGCCCCTAAATTCCTTTATCTATCAAAAACATATCTATCTTTACTTTAAATACTTCTCATATTCCAGCTTCCACTCTCGGCTGGGGCAGAGAATTTGAGATGTATCACCCTTTGAGAGAAGGAAATTCAATGTACAACAGTTTTAAATCACCAGCTTTGTAGGTATGGTCCTTTGTTTGAGACATTCTCACTGGTGAAAACATCCCAACATTTACCTGATCAATTTCCCTTTTGATCTTACATGTTTGAACAGGTCATTCCTAATTCTTATGAACAAGGAATACAGATCTGAACTATTTCATCTTTCTTTTTCCTACCCTCCAATCCCAGGAATTAACCTAGCAAATCTCCTTTGTACTGTGTCTCATGTTACTTTATAATATTTTAGCTAAGGAGAGCAAAATTGTATGCAGTAGTCCAGCTGAGGATTCACAAATATCCTGTACGATTGAAACAAAATGTCCCTACTATTAAGGTCCAACCCCTTGGCTATGGAGGCCAAAATTCTGTTTGCCTCCTAAATAACGTTGGACTTGCGTGTTAATGTTTAGTTTAGTTTAAAGATATAGTGCAGAAACAGGCCCACCGAGTCCCCACCGACCAGCGATACCCGCACATTAACACTATCCTACACACATTAGGGACAATTTACACATACACCAAGCCAATTAACCTACATACCTGTACGTCTTTGGAGTGTGTGAGGAACCGAAGATCTCGGGGAAAACCCATGCGGCCATTGGGAGAAGGTACAAATTCTGTACAGACAGCACCTGTAGTCGGGATCAAACAGGGTCTCCGGCGCTGCAAGTGCGGTAAGGCAGCAACTCTACCACTGCGCCACCGTGCCGCCCTTTGTTATTCGTGCGCCAGGTCACCTAAAATCATCTGTACTTTGTCACTTTGATAGACCAAGTAACAGTACAGCTGAGAACAGGCCTTTCAGCCCACAATGTCTGTACAGAACATGATGTCGTTAACTCTATTCTTTTCATCTGCCTTTTGATTTTTCTTACTGCCATGCAAGGCTCACACATCACCACATTAAACTAATTTGTCAGTCTTTTGTCCGCTCACCTAATCTGTCTGTAACCCATGGCGGAATCATAGTACCTTAACACAACTTGCCATTCCACCTATTTTCACATAATTGGGAAATTTGGAAACACTTTCCCTTCGTCCATTAAGGCCTGTTAGAGATGGGGAATTGAAGCTTGCCTTGCCTTTGTAAGAGTTAAAGGAAAATACTGCAAAATAGGAAAATGGATGGTGGTCCTGTAAACACCAGGGCCATTTCAGGACCAGAGCAATGGACATGGCAGTCTCACTGCTCTGAAAAATCGTTTATTAACAGTTCTACCTTGGTTTATGTGTTACTTGTGTGCAACTTTTTTCGCCTTGTTTTCTTGGTCAGGAAATGAATTACATTTTGGAAAACTTTCATAACCTAGCAATGTTTTCAAAATAATTTTTGAGGAATTTATATAAAAAACTACATGTGTTCATTGGCTGAAACATTAACATGGCTTCTCCCTCAACACCTACTGTCCAACTTGCTGAATATTTTGGCCATTTCCATTCAGTTTTCCAGCACCTACAATTTCTTGTATTGTAATGATAAATTTAAATTAATTTTTATAATTAACTTTTTATTCATGATTTAACATGCTCATTTGTTTAATACAGTATTAATATTTTAGTAAAGTTCATCCTGCTTCCTGAGGAACCTTCCCTGCAACATTAATGTTTTGATCAGTGTCACATCACAGAACACAATTGTGCTATATGGCCTGCTTTGAGATTATGCATTCTCTGACCTTGTTGCAGTCTTTGGTTTATAAACATTAACATTTGGTTGGTGTGGGAATAATCAACTCTCAGGTTATCACAGATCCATGAACTTCTGGTGATCAAACGAGTCGTGTTTATTTTCTTCCCATGGATTTCAAAGACATCAACTAATATTTTTACAATTATATTAAAATGATTGTGCCCAGTGAAGAACTTCAGATGGTCACGAATTAAATTAGTTTCTGCAGTTCCCTTGTGGTCGTATTTTTAATTAAGGATTTAATTTAAGTGCGTAGAGGACCCCTGGAGGAAAAATATCTTGTCTGCAGACACAATGCTAAGCAATCTGTGTTGTGATGAAAATTTACTGATTCAGCATTTCAACACAGTATCCACTACTAAAGCTCATGGGATGAAAGTCATCTAATTTAGTTGTATAGAACAAGTATCTGTGTCACAAAAGGCCCATCACAAAGTTCTAAGATGGAGATGTAATTGCCTCATTCTCTCAAAAGTAAATGAATGAATGAATGAATGAATGAATGAATGAATGAATAAGTTTATTGGCCAAGTATTCCCATACAAGGAATTTGCGTAGGTGCTCCGCCCGCAAGTGACAACATGACATATAGTGACAGTTAGGAATGACACATAAAACATGGGGGGAGGAGGAGGGGATGAGGGGCAGGTATATCTCCACTTTTTTTTCCTTTTTTTTCCCCTTTCTTCTCTTATATCTTTATTCACTCTTTGGCCACACTACTTTGGTAGTCTACGGGTCCTATCTTTTCACTTTTCACTTTTTCTCTCTCTTGCTCTTTCTCTTTTCTTTCCCCTCATTTTCAGGTTAAAAGGTCAAATTTGAAGCTGTACAATAATTGTATAATTTTACATGCCGAATGTTTTATTCTTGTACAATTGCTTCTAATAAAAATAATTTAAAAAAAAAAAAGGCTCCAGCCTTTTTCAGGCTATATGCTTTGTTCATTTTGGTTCATGTGGTCTGTGTGGAACTCCCACAGGTCTGTGGCTGTGGGAGTTCCACACACCTCATTTCCTGTCAAGGAATTTGAAGGATTAATTCAACATGGAGCTTCTGAGTGTGTCAGCAAGTTTCAGCAGATGCAGTAAATGGAGCAAAAAATTAACTCTTGGAGGAAATCAGCTGATCAAACAGCATCTGTGGAGGCAATGGGATATCTGATGTTTTAAGTTCTGATGCAGGGTCTTTACCTGAAATATTGACCGTCCCTTTGCCTCACAGATGCTGGTGACCCGCTGAGTTTCACCAACAGTTTGTTTATTACTACGTTTCAGCATCTGGAGCCTCTTGTGTTTCCACACAGTAAATATTTTGTAGTCTGCTGTTGTTCCTTTCAAATCTAATAATACAGATGTGTTCATTGTATCTCGGCAAATAAAATATTAATTCTATATGTGTCCTCTTGGCAATTGCATTCAGCTAGCTTTTCTCAATATGATAATAGGAATCCGAGGGGTTACTTTTTCACACAAAGGGTGATGGGTGTATGGAACAAGCTGCCAGAGGAGGTAGATGAGACTTGGATTATCCCATCGTTTATGAAACAGACAGGTGCATGGATAGAACAGGTTTGGAGGGATTTGGACCAAGTGCAGGCAAGTGGGACATTGTTGGCCAGTGTGGGCGAGTTGGGCCGAAGTGCCTGTTTCCACACTGTATCACTCTATGACTCTTAGAGCTTTATGCAGCAGTTCCCGGCTTCTAGCATGCTGATGTTCTGCAGAGAGGGAATAAATGCATGTGACCTGAATCCACAGCAGCATTTGAGAGGGAGAGAGAGGGGGGGAGAGAGAGAGAGAGACTGTTTATTTACTATATGCACTGGACATGAACCAGAACGGTGACATTTTTACTTGCCACAGCTTTACAGGCATTTTTTATTTTGACCAAAAAAGTAGTCCTTTTTTTTTGCTTAATTGGCTAATTGATAGCAAAAAGAATAAAATTAAACAATATTTTTGTCATTACTTCCCACTCCCCACATACCTCTCTGAAGCATCCTGTTCAAAATTCTAGTGCTAGTTAATATGCAAAATGGAAAAATATTGTTATCTTCACTTTAACGTTAATGTCGTTATCAATCCTGACTATAGAGTCTGTCTGAAATCTTCCTGTGACTGTTTGCGTTTCTCTTGGGTGCTGTGGTTTCTTGCCACATCCGAAAGATTTGCTGATTGATGGGTTAATTAGCTACAGTAAATTAACCCCGAGTGTAAGTGACTGGGTCATGAACCTGCCACCGGTGGCGGGATAGTGGTGGAGCATGTCAACGCTCAGACATTTGAGCAGATTTGGCATGTAAACTGTAGATTGGTTTATGCATGACAACCAGTCATAATAGACTAGCATCACTAACCCCACCTTACTGTACCATTTATATTAACACCTACTTCCTATACTGCTCAGTTCTGGAAGCGGTCGGGATGCTCTGACAACTAACAGCCTACTGTACCGCTATAGCTTGGATAAAGATTAAAGATGATCTTGGACCTTATATTGTGTGACTCCTTTGTTTACATAAACTAATAGTTTATTGAGTTTCCACAGTTGTATGTCAGAGAGTATGCTGACTGGTTGCATCATGACCATATATAAGCTAGTCTCATTTATCTGCATTTGGCCCAAATCCCTTAACCTTTTTTATCCACAAACATAATGATCCAACTTCTATTACTCAATTCCCTGACTGATCAAGGCCAATGTGCTAAAAGCCTTTCTCACCACCCTCTCCACCCGTAGGCCACTTTCAGGGAACATATAGACTTGTATTTCTAGATTCTCCTGCTCTACTACATTCCAGAGGGTCCTATAAATCACTTCCCAAAATGCATACCTCACATTTATCTGAATTTGCCTCCATTTGCCATTCTTTGTCCAATTTGTCCAGATCAAGATTCCACTGTAATGTTTCCATCTTCACTGTCTACAGTACCACATATTTTAGTGTCATCTGCAAACTTACTAACCATGCCTTGTACATTCTCATCCAAATTATTGATATAGATGACAAACAGCAATGGGCCCAACACCGATCCCAGAGGTACAACACTAGTCACAAAAACAACTTATCACCACTACCCTCTGCCATGAAGCCAATTCTGTAACCGGTTGGCTAGCTCACCCTGGCTCCCATGCAATCTAACCTCCTAGAGCAGCATATCATGTGAACCCTTATCAAAGGCTTTGCTGAAGTTTATATAAGGAACGTTTACGGCTTTGCTCATGTCAACTTACCTATTTCATTTTTCAAAAATTCAATCAAAAGTTCCTGCACTCTGCACCAGCTCATCAGCCTCTCATTTACCTGTCCCACCTTTCTATCCCTACCCTCACTAGCATAGGCTCAAACAGAGAATCAACTACATGGAAATAAGTGGAGAAATAGGATTGATGAACCCAAGAGGTAGCTTGGATTCAATGTGCCAAATAGCCTTCCATATAGTAAAGAGCTATTGAACACAAATTGTTCCAGTTTATTACTCTTTCAATACTGGCCATTAAAATTACATTTGCTGCATGTCATTTTAATGCAGCCACATTTTAAAGGGAAATAAATTGATTTTGGACGTCATGAGAAAAGTGATTGGCACTCATGCAATCTGTTCCAAGTACCCAAAGCTCTCCAAAAGTGTGCTTTGACTTTCATTGATAGAATTCCAGCAAATGTAAGATGGCAGTCTGGCAGTCAGACAGTCCTCACACATTTTCTGTTTTTTTGAGGACATGAGGTGAATCAGCTGAGGTTTGTGTGTTGGGGGTGAGATGGGGAAGAGGTTGTAAGCTGCAGTAGATGGGTCAGGAGAATGAGAAAAATGAATCTGGGTATTTGGGAGCCTCCAGTAAACCTTTTGAGGTGGCACAAACCTTGGCCATTTTGGGATAGGTTCGGACACAAACACATGGCCTCTTGACCCCGCTTGGAACGTTATCATGCAACAAGTGGCGAGTCTTTCTGAATATGCAGTGATCCCAACACCCGCTTCATGCAGTAGTCATTGTTCAATGGTTTCTTTATTATCAGGTGTACTGAGGTACTGTGAAATACTGTTTTTGCATACAGCTCAGCAAGACTATCACCATAGAAAAGCACAATCACCCGGTTAGTACAACATATACAGAACAGCCCACTGTCTATATGCAAGAGGTGCCATTTTAAAGTTCCGGCTGCAGCTGGCCACAAAGGCCCTTTACAGTCATTGTCTCCAATCTAGTTGTTACAGGGCCCTCTTTAGGCCTTGTGCATCCTGAAGCTGACCTTGCGGGCGTGGAATGTAAGAACCCCTGTTTCTTCCTACCAGGCACTTTGTCCAGTGTCCACTGCCAGCTCCCAACATCATCCTCTCGTCTCTCCTGAGCTGGCATATGTTGAGTCACAGTTTGCACGTGAGACAGCACTCCCAAGTTGGGGCATATGGTCCTTGCAGTGCAACTGTTAACTTTGAGCATGGGGTGATCCATTTCCACAATTGCCACTCTCTTTGTACCGCATCTCTTCAATTGGAATGATTTTGAGAGCTTTGGTGCCCTCCAGTGGAAGGATCATCTGTAATTATTCATAAAGCTTCTCCCAATGGCCGTGGGCGCGTTTTCAAGCTGTTCCATTAATGTAGCCGATATTCAGCTTCTGAATTTCCAGCCTCTTTTTGGGGTCTGTTTATGGAACAGTACTGTGTGTTTTTGAAGGTATAGTCACTACCTTGGTGCAGCTGGTAAAGCTGTTGTTTCCCTGAGTCAGAGACCCAGGTTCTGTCCAGAGCTCAGGTGCTATGTGTGTGGAGCTTGCACATTCTTCCTGTGCGATGTGAGTGGAGCTTGCACGTTCTTCCTCCGGTTTCCTCCGACATCCCAAAGATATGCGGATTTGTAGGTTAATGCCTCTGTAAAGTGGGAGTTGATATGGAACCAATGTAATGGATGATCTTTGGTCGGCGTGGACTTAATTGGCTGAAAAACTTTTTTTATGCTATATCTTTAAACTAAGCTTAGACTTGGACATAATATGCTGCAGTTTCTTGGAGTCTTAGGTTTCTTTTTGATCCTCTTGCTGAATTTGTGAAAGACAGGTTTGTACAGGTGTCAGAAGGCAAGAAGTCAAGTCAAGAGAGTTTTATTGTCATGTGTCCCAGATAGGGCAATGACATTCTTGCTTGTTGCAGCACAACAGAATATGTAAACATAATACAGAACAGGAGATAAACGTTCAGTGTGTCTATATACCATAGACCATATATGTACACAATAAATAAGCAGATACAGTGCAATTGACTGTTATTGTACAGAGCATGTTTGATGTCGTATTGATGGCTGTGGGGAGGAAGCTGTTCTTGAACCTGGATGTTCCAGATTTCAACCTCCTGTACCTTGTTCCCGATGGCAACGGAGAGATGTGTGTGTGGCCAGGATGGTGTGGGCCTTTGATGATGCTGGCTGCCTTTTTGAGGCAGTGACTGCGATAGATCCCTTCGATGGTGAGAAGGTCAGAGCCGATGATGGACTGGGCAGTGGTCACAACTTTCTGCATTCTTTTCTGCTCCTGGACATTCAAGTTGCCGAACCAAGCCACGATGCAGCCAGACAGAATGCTCTCTACTGTGCACCTGTAGAAGTTCGATAGAGTCCTCCTTGACATACCGACTCTCCGTAATCTTCTCAGGAAGTACAGGCGCTGATGTGCCTTCTTTATAACTGCATCAGTGTGCTGAGACCAGGAAAGATCTTCAGAAATATGCACACTCAGGAATTTGAGGTTCTTGACCCCTTCCACCATCGTCCGGGGCTCAGCGGATCAGGCAATGTGCAGAGGAAAATGAACAGTCAATATTTTGGGTCAAAAAACTTCCTCTGGTCTTATATCCACTATCCATTTCCTTCTGCAGATGCTGCCTGACCTGCTCAGTTCCATCAGCAGTTTGATTATTTTTCTACAGTTCAAGGGCCATTGAGAAAATGTAGCAAACGTGAGCCTCACCACAATGACTATGAAGGAATGAGTAAAATCTCTTAGTTATTTCATAGAACTGGTTTGTCAGCATATAGTGTATGTGACATGTGCCATATAGGAGCATGAATCAGCCTTGATATATAACTGCTTGTCTTAACCATTTAAAATTACTTAGGTTAGCGTGGTGTATAATGATGGGACAGCTGTGACTCTGGGCTGGTAGTTTCCAGGAATGAGATTTTGAAGTTGGATTGTATTTTCTGTTTTAGGCATGAAGAGACTATCCAACCTCAAGGAACCCTGTGAAGAAGGTGCTATCTTCAGCATTTCCTCACTGCATGTAGCAGAGGAGGTGGGGTCGTCCACACCTAATGGAAATGAGGAAAAGCAGCCTTCCACTTACACATTGTGCAATGTGTGTAACATCCAACTGAACTCAGCTGCCCAGACACAGATTCATTACAATGGGAAGTCCCATCAGAAGCGACTAAAACAACTCAATGATGGCCACATTCCTCATAACTCTGGTAATTATATTAATCATGATAGTTGATGGAAGCTGTTGGAATGATTCATTTTAAGCTGGTTCGTGGTTGAGCTATGATTCCATCAGAAGTGGTATTTTACTTGTCAGTGAAAATAGATCTGAAGTCCAAGCTGGTTGGACACTCAACATCTTGTAGCTAATTTAGTCGCACCCTCTTCTTGAAAATGGACTGTTTGGTAGAGTATGGAATTATTCAATTCCGGTTCATTTTGAATCTGTAAATTTATATAGATCCAAGAAATCAGGTGGAGCGGGGAAATGGTCTCAACACTAGAATGATCTTTGCATTGTTTGCAATTGCTACTCTGGGATGTTACTTCTTCCTGACTTTCCCCCAGGTGGACCAGTTGCTGATCACCATCCCTGATCAACTCCTGATACTTTTGCCAAAGAGCTTTGTGGAACCTGAGGTGAACCAGGGCGGTTCAACCTTGATGCTGGGAGATTCAAATCATTGCTTAAAATATTGGCTAGATGGGAGCAAAACCACAAAAGGTTCACCTTGTGAGAATGCACCATTGAGGTGATGCAGTGGAATAAGATGCAATAATCTATCCTTATTCACCTTTTCTGTTGAGCAAATCAGACATACTCACTGATTGGTACAACAGTATTTATTGAGTAGCTCGTATAACACACTACAGCATGTTGCTTCAACTGTGTAGCAACATTGACTGACTGCCCATGTCGGGTTGCGATGATATGAATAGTGTGGTATTAGGCGGAGCATTACATTGTAAGTAAAGTGACCAATCTACCCATTTTTGGTCGTTGGGGATTTTCATTCCATCGGCCCGTGGCCTTTTCACTGAATGCCGGAAAATATAAGTTGATGGAATGGAGGGTAGTCGCTCCATGATTTGAAGTGGGAAGTATTTCCAAGATTGTTGTTCTTCCTCCAAATCATGAGAATCCCTGACTGTCGTAGAGAATTTTGACAGCAAATCTTTCATTTTGTACTTCAACTTCCACAAATTTACAAAAGCTTCGCTGACTCATGAAGAATAACAATATTACGGCATGGGTAGTTAACATTTTTACAATTGTTTAAGGATCAATTCTTTTTAAAGCAGTTGGTTACTTATGATGGGCTGATCAATTTCCATATTTACTTATTAATGATGCTCAGATATTCCTCATATCTTATCTATAATAACTTAAACAGAAGTCATTTGTAGTATTTCAAATATTATACTTAAAACATTTTAATATAACCAATACAAATGTAAATATTAGTAGTTATTATAATTTTTTTGGAAGCCGAACAGTCTCTTTAAAGATTCACGAGCATTTAATAATTCAACAACAAATTATGAGGAAGATAGCTTGTGTGACAGGCTAACCTGCCATGATTTGAATTGCTATTATCAGGGGAGTTTCCATGCGGGTATATGGCTGATGTTACCAATTCCCAGTTGCTTCATTAAACTGAACTGGTGTTCTTATAGTGCCAGCAGAGGCTACACCAGGGAAAGAACTTAATTGAAAGGATGTTGACAGTAATATAACCATATAACATGTTCCACGATGCAGTGTTTTTGATATGGAAACCAAATTTCTAACTTACAACTAGACCATGCCTAATTATGCCTAATTAGGCCTTGTTCCATTGATCAATTTTTGGCACTTGTTTGGAACAATCGTAAACTCATGAAAAATAGTGAATGCATTGCTACAAATCCACTTTTAAACAAATTCCTGGTTTTGTCACGTGGTTCAGCACATCCAAGTTTGCACGGAATCTCCTAAATTAGGTTGTACAGTAAACTGTGTTGATGTGAGGTGGAAATGTTAGAGCGACATAGATACATTATCTGACTGGGGAAAAGTAAATAAGATTTTCATTGTTCCGTTTCAGTGCATAAAACAATTAACCACACTTGACTTGAAAATCTGTGTCAAAAGGAATTCCACAATGGAAAACTCAAAGTTAGCATCTTGGGTCGTAAACCCAAACATTTTCAGAATGGTCCAGAGCTGAGGAAGAGCAAAAGTTTTTCTTTAAAAAAAATGCACTTGTGCAAAAAAATAATGCAAAGGGCGATGGAATGAGGTCCAGAATTGAGAGAGAGGCTAAAGCTGTGCAAAGCAATGATCTGGTCTCTCTTTATAGAAGGTTGTTTTGGCCACAGAAACAAGGGTGAGATGTACAAAAAGGTTCAATTGGAATGTTATCCAACTAGTACTTGGGGGAATGATTAACCCACACCCTTTCATTGTAGATAGACAAAAATGCTGGAGAAACTCAGCGGGTGAGGCAGCATCTATGGAGCGAAGGAATAGTTGACGTTTCAGGTCGTGACACTTCTTTAGACTGATGTGGGGGTGGGGGGGCAGGAAGAAAGGAAGAGGTGGAGAGCTGGGAAGGGGAGGGGTCGTCTACTCCCTTTCATTGCAGAGCATGTTTGACTGCTGATAGTCCTGTCACTAGTTGTATGTGGATAGGCTGCCTGCCTCTGCAGAGGCTAACATTGTGAGTAGCAGGGAGAGCTAGCCTACTACAATTATGTCTGTGACATTCACAACCATGGGTTTGCGATTGTTCCAGAAAAGTGTCAAAATATTGATGCATGGAACAAAGCAGCAGCATAACGAGGCATGATCTAGTTGTAAGTTAGAAGTTTGGTTTCCACATCAAAATCACTGCATCGTGAAACAGGTTATATGGTAATATATCTGCAACTGTGCCTCTCAAATGCCTGGGGCCTTCTAGACATCTGGATTATAAAAAACTCAGAGGTCAAGGCCATTCAGCTAATCGTCAATGTTAGTTGAAAAAGAGCAGCTCCGTTTAACCTTATCATCCAGGACTAGTTCTGTAGCCCTGTTGCTGCAGCTCATAAACATTTCCTGAAAGCTGAGGAGGGTGTCTGCAGTTGCTACCATTTCAGATTGATCTTTAGACTCCTACCACCCTCTTGTGAATATCTCTCCTCTAATCCTTCAATCTATGCGCTATCAAGTACAAATTTCATTATTCTGTTTAGGTACATATGCCAATTAAATGCACTTAACTTGGCTCCTGCATTTGCTTCTGGGGCCCCTTTGATGTGGGGAAAGAAGCCTCCCATTTACTTTTCCAGAGCACAATAAAGAACTGCAATGCAGGACAAAATGGGCTTCACGTTTTGTCATACTATATCATACCACCACTACTGGCAATTTCCCCAAGTTGTTGTTGAGTCTCAGGAACTGTTCCATTTTCCCTGCATCATCATTTAAACTAAAGTACCATTAGTTCACCTTGGGTTTAAAAGGTTGTTTTGCAGTATCTGAATAATTTATCCAGTGACCAGAACATTAATCCCTCAATCATTATAATGGTTTGCAATGTCATTTATCATTTCTGTTTGTGGGACATCACTGCTTACCGTGCAGTTGTTTGCTTCCCATTATTTTACAGCAGTGGTAACATTTCACAAAAAGACTGAAGGATTTCTGGATCCCCTGAGTTGGCAAAGGATGCTTCCTCTTCAGTTGAAGGTTACATGATCAATAGTGGGTTAATGTTCAATTATAATTACTGTCAAGGTGGATACTATTTTCGAATGAATTCACTGATCTTTAAAAGATTTCCTAATTAAATGCTTTGTGACTTTGATTGAGTGACTTGGCAGAGTTTGGCGGGAGAACATGATCTGATAGAGTTCACCAAGTGAATTGGCTGGTTTCTGGATAGCTTCACCTTATTTTAATTATTATAGTTATTAACTTAATTCTGATCACGTTGATCACATTGAATTGTTTTTGCTGATGTTTTAATCTGGTGAGCAGCAATAAGTGGGAGGAAACTATGCAAGGAATATCAGAATTTCTTTATAGAACAGAATCAAAATGTTCCCACTTCTAAAATGATTTCTTGGATTTGTGCGGAATCACCTTGAAAGCAGGAGGTGGGCATCATGAGATCCCTGAGCTCCCCCATGTTGCTCTCACACTGGACTGATGATTATCAATAGCTGTAGATAAGATTCCTATAGAAACATGCAGTTTGGTTCCAAACATTCTGTATAGTTCAAATGTTCTTTACCATAATGCTATATCTGTCTAGTTTGTGCAGATTGCCAAATTAATGTGTAAAGAACTCTGCAGGATATATGAACTCCAGGAGCTCACCCTCTCATCTTCACACCAATAATACTGTTCAAGAGGTGAGGCATTGACCAGGTCCTGAACAACTTGATAACACCATTCAGATGCTGCGATGTTGCATAGTGGTCGTGTCTTGCTGGCTTATTTTCTCTTTAAATAAGGCAAAATACTGCCACTCTATGCCTTGACATTTGTGAAAATATAGTCAGAGGAAGGTCTGTGATTTAGGAGTACATGACGTGCTGGCTAATGTGATGCAAAGGTGCAAGCAAACCTACAATGTGATGGATACATTATGTGACGGATAGTATCTGGATAAACAGGGTATGATTAGAGCATCTGGATAAACAGGGTCTGATTAGGAACAGTCAACATTGATTTGTGCCTGGAAGGTCATGTTTGACTAATCTTCTTGAATTTTTTGAAGAGGTTACTCGGGAAATTGATGAGGGTAAAGCAGTGGATGTTGTATATATGGACTTCAGTAAGGCCTTTGACAAGGTTCCTCATGGAAGGTTGGTTAAGAAGGTTCAATTGTTGGGTATTAATGGTGGAGTAGCAAGATGGATTCAACAGTGGCTGAATGGGAGATGCCAGAGAGTAATGGTGGATGGCTCTTTGTCAGGTTGGAGGCCAGTGACTAGTGGGGTGCCACAGGGATCTGTGTTGAGTCCACTGTTGTTTGTCATGTACATCAATGATCTGGATGATGGTGTGGTAAATTGGATTAATAAGTATGCAGATGATACTAAGATAGGTGGTGTTGTGGATAATGAAGTAGATTTTCAAAGTCTACAGAGAGATTTATGCCAGTTGGAAGAGTGGGCTGAAAGATGGCAAATGGAGTTTAATGCTGATAAGTGTGAGGTGCTACATCTTGGCAGGACAAATCAAAATAGGACGTACATGGTAAATGGTAGGGAATTGAGGAATGCAGTTGAAAAGAGGGATCTAGGAATAACTTTGCACAGTTCCCTGAAGGTGGAATCTCATGTAGATAGGGTGGTAAAGAAAGCTTTTGGTGTGCTGGCCTTTATAAATCAGAGCATTGAGTATAGAAGTTGGGATGTAATGTTAAAATTGTACAAGGCATTGGTGAGGCCAATTCTGGAGTATGGTGCACAATTTTGGTCGCCTAATTATAGGAAGGATGTCAACAAAATAGAGAGAGTACAGAGGAGATTTACTAGAATGGTGCCTGGGTTTCAGCAACTAAGTTACAGAGAAAGGTTGAACAAGTTAGGTCTTTATTCTTTGGAGCACAGAAGGTTAAGGGGGGACTTGATAGAGGTCTTTAAAATGATGAGAGGGATAGACAGAGTTGACGTGGATAAGCTTTTCCCACTGAGAGTAGGGAAGATTCAAACAAGAGGACATGACTTGAGAATTAAGGGACAGAAGTTTAGGGGTAACATGAGGGGGAACCTCTTTACTCAGAGAGTGGTAGCTGTGTGGAATGAGCTTCCAGTGAAGGTGGTGGAGGCAGGTTCGATTTTATCATTTAAAAATAAATTGGATAGTTATATGGACGGGAAAGGAATGGAGGGTTATGGTCTGAGCGCAGGTATATGGGACTAGGGGAGAATACGTGTTCGGCACGGACTAGAAGGGCCGAGATGGCCGGTTTCCGTGCTGTAATTGTTATATGGTTATATGGTTGTATTATGCCTATCGGTTGTTCTCCATAACCACGCGACTGAAAAACTCTCCACTTTGGCATTTCCGACAGTGGCCTTTCTTCATGCATGAAGAAGGGTTTCGGCGCGAAACGTCGCCTATTTCCTTCGCTCCATAGATGCTGCTGCACCCGCTGAGTTTCTCCAGCATTTTTGTGTACCTTAAGTACTTCATCACTTGGAGCATTTTTATTTTTGCAAGCTGATGGAGGGCTACAGAGAACGGTGGGGGAATTGGCTGGGGGCTGCCTGTAGCCACGTGCTGCAGCAGTCTGAAGATAAGACTGTTCAGTAAACTTTTGTAATTTTATCAGCACCAGACTTGTGGCGACGTTTGTCTACTGCCAAGGTGTAGTCTGATGTATGATTTTACAAGGTTACTTGCAAAACAAAGCATTTCATTGTACCTAGGTACATGTTACAATAAAGTATAATTGAATTGAATCATTGAATCGTTGAATTGAAGGGGCAAAAATAGGTGGACAATAGGAGGATTGGAAGGAGAGTGGGGGACACAGGAGGTGAGGGTTGCCTAAAATTGGAAATTACACTATTCATAAATTAGGGTTGTAAACCACCAGGTAGAATATAAGGTGTTGCCCCTCTACTGCCACTGCCAGTTTGTATTGGGCAGTTGAGAATGCTGAGGATGGATGGGTCAGCGTGAGAATGGGTAAATAATCTAAATTGAATTGGAGTTTGTTCTTCGTGACTTGTGGCTGCCTCACCAACAGTCTGTCTGTACTTTCTTCTTTTTTGTTATTTTTAGTATGTGTTAAATTAAAAGTATGTTTTAGTGTTCCTTGGTTTGTTTTATGTGGGGGGTGGGTGGAGGGGGGGGGGGGTGTTGGGGGAAACTTTTTTTCAATCTCTTACCTCGATGGAGATGCGATTTTGTTTCCGTATCGTATCTCCGTCCCCACTGTGACCTCACATCGTGAAGTTGGCGGCCATTACTGGAGACCGACGGGCGCTCCAAGCCGCAGGGGTCTGCGTGGCTTTAACATCGCGGAGCTTGCGATCCCTTTGCCAGGGATCGAAGCTCCAACCGCAGGGCCTGTGGACTTTAACACTGTGAAACCCGCGGTCTCTGGTAAGAAGAGGCCGACTCGGGAGCTCATTGCCGCGGAGATCGTTTTAAGTGCCCTGATGTGGGAGTTTCGATCATACCAATGGGGGCTTCAATCGTTGGCTGCGGGGGCTTTGAGCTCCCTGACTGCCCCGACCGTGGGAGAACAAGAGGATGTTTATGTTAACTTTTATGCAGTTGCTTCACTTAGTGCGGCTGTATGATAACTCAAATTTCACTGTACCTTAATTGGGGCATGTGACATTAAACTGAAACCTTGAAACCTTGTTATCCTAGGAACTTTAGTTATGACAAAGTGTCTGAGTTCACAAAACTAATGGAGATGTTCTTCACGGCAAACAATATTTCTGAAATTGAGAGCTAAGGTGAAAAGATGCCTGCCTGAACTGAAGCCAAATGAGAACACAATAAGGCAATCTATCTAATGGAGGACCAGATACATTCATCAGTACAGGAGTCTTGTGGCTCCAAACAAGAAACCATGTTTCATTAAGGGAAGTGTTTGAGGAATTACAGAATCACTTCATTTTGTCACCTTAATTGTAGAAAGTTACAAATTTCAGACCAAAAACCAAAGGTGAGGTTGAAATGCTGGGGTCAAAGAATCTGCCTGGAAAGTATAATTCTGGCATCTTCCTGAAGCATGTTATCAGGGCTCTCGCTTAACTTTTTTTCCTGTTGCCAGCCGGGCAACCTTGGCAGCTTTTTATGTTGCCAAATGACAGTTTAGGTGGTCATTTAAGAAGGCTTGCATGACGCGTGCGATAATGTGCTCGGACGAAGTGCGTAGTTACCAGTCGGAATTATACTCAATGAAGCATTCACATATTATTTCTGCTTTAAATAGTCACAAACTAAACATTCACCAATCAAGACATGATATATCCCACAATGACATGCAGCAAAATTATAAGACAGTATCTCAACTCTTTTTACACATTGCAATTAATGCAATTTCTATTAGTTCTTTCCACTTCCAAACAAAAATGTGGTTGGATTATTCAGCGTATGATCAACCTGTGTCAATAAATCCTGGACCATGGTAACATATATGCGTACGTATACTGTTGCTCATTAAATAACAGTACTGATACTCCATATTAAGAGCATTGATTTGCCGTTAAAATGAATTCTGTAATAACATGTCAACGGTAGCAGTGACAATCGAACACTGCGGTTTTAATGTTTCACGTGTTCACAATTTAATTAATCCATCTTTATAGATTAAAACAAATATTAACATTGGGAATTAAAACACATTTGATTGCATTCCGTTATCAAACATAGTCAATGTTCGCTCTGAAGACATTTCAAGGATAATAGGGTCAGGGAGGGGGGGGTGTGTGAATCAGTGCGGGGTGGGTAGATGGCGGGGGGGGGGGGGGGGGGGGGGGGGGTTAGAAGGCAGTCGGAGCAGAATGGATGGATTGAGGAAGGTGAATTAGTACGTGTTGGTTGGAGTAGGAAAAATTGTGAGGGGAGATCACGGGGGATGTCAGTGGTGTTGAATGGGGGGGTTCAGTACGGGATTGATGGGGGTAGACAAAAGTGCTGGAGAAACTCAGCGGGTGAGGCAGCATCTATGGAGCGAAGGAAATAGGCAACGTTTCGGGTCGAGACCCTTCTTCAGACTGTTCCCCCCATTCTTCTCGAATGGGAGGATCAGTACAGGATGGATGGGGGGGGGAGAGATCAGCGCAGGATGAATGGGAGGGGGGGGGGGGCAGTACAGTGTGGATTGGAGGGTCTGTGCAGGATGAATGGGGGATCACTACAGGATGAATGAGGGGAAGGTGCAGGGTAAATGGAGGGTGGGTCAGTACGGGATGAATACATGGATTAGTACAGGATGGCTGGGAGATCAGTACAGGATGGTTGGAGGAGTAGTGCAGGATGGATGGGAAAGGGGTAAGTACAGGGTGCATTGGGGAACCAGTGTAGGATGGATGGGGGGGAGGGGGGGCAGCAGGAGAATTAATGCGGGGTGGATAGGGTGATCAGCGCAGGATGAATAGATTGGGGCAGGGGGGGAGATGGGGAGGGGAGCACAGGGGATGTCAGTGAGGACTGAATCGAGGTGGAAATGTGGATCAGTGCGGGATGTTGAGGAGACGTCCCAGGATAAGGGGGGTGGTGGAGGGGGCGTACAAGAGAGAGAGAGAGCGAGAGAGAGAGAGAGAGAGAGAGAGAGAGAGAGAGAGAGAGAGGGGGGCGAGGTGGGGAGGAAGGAGGGTCAGCGCTCCTCGGACAACATCGCCCCGCTGCCTTGGCCGTTGGGAATTCCTCGCCACCGCCTCCCTCCTCCGCCAGCCAACGGCAAGGTGCGGGGCCGAGCGGTGCAGCTCAAAGATCCTATAGCTACAGTATCTTTGGTGCTGCTGCTTCAGAAGTGTCGGAGCGAATGACGAGTCCCGCACAGCGACCGCGGCAGCAGCTCCATCTCCTCCTCCTCCTGCTTGCAAACCCGCTAACGGCGATAACCGCTTTAAAAAAAAAAAACCCTCCCGCAGGCCGAGGCCTCCCCCTCCCTCCCTCCTCCCGGTCTCGGCGTGCGGGAGTTTTTTTTTTAAAGTGCCGTTAGCGGGTTTGCAAGCAGTGGCCCTTATCAGGGCGGGCGGGAGGAGGAGGAGATGGAGCCGCTGTTCTGGGCCCGTCATTCGCTCCGACATTTCGTCACCCCGCACCTAGTATCTTTCCCACGCAATACAGCCGTCACCGCCGACACAAAACGTTGCGTTCCTTTTCTCCAGAGATGCTGCCTGACCCGCGGAGTTACTCCAGTTTTTTGTGTCTATCTTCGGTACAAACCAGTATCTGGTTGCCAAGCCGGGCAAAATGGCTCGGTGTTTAGGTTGCCCGGCGGCGCTTTGAGTGGTCAATGGCACCCGGGCAACCGTTAATTTCGAGCCCTGGTTATACAGGACAAGTTAATGCAATGTAACACATAAGCACATTTTTGAGCATGAATATAAAGCAGAGTCATCAACATCTTTTAAAAATGCGGAAGAATTTAGGCCTCTGCGTAACATCAGTGTTCGCGTGGTTGCAGAAGGGTGAAGGCTCTGATAGCAAGCCCTAGTTATTGAGTGAGTTTGGTCAACAAGGAAGGATGGGTGACAATTTAGGTCAGGACCCTTCTTCAGCCTGGGTCTGACAGTCTCAAGAAGGGTCCTGACCCGAAACGTCGCCCATCCTTTTCATCCAGAGGTGCGGCCTGACCTGTTGAGTTACTCCAGCATTTTGTGTCTATCTTTGGAATAAACCAGCATTTGCAGTTCCTTTCTACACACTTAGATTAAAGTGGTGTTGAAAGTATTAAGGTGGACAAATCTCCAGCGCCTTATGGGAACTATTGCAGGTTGGTGAGAGAGGGAAGAGAAGAGATTTGCAGGAGCCTTGATGAAGATCTTTGTATCTATTGGAGAGAAGCCAATGTTGTTCTTTCATTTAAGAAGGGGTAGAGA
The DNA here is from genome assembly GCF_010909765.2 of Amblyraja radiata. Lineage (NCBI taxonomy): Eukaryota > Metazoa > Chordata > Chondrichthyes > Rajiformes > Rajidae > Amblyraja > Amblyraja radiata. Next base: position 54,641,166 of record NC_045957.1, on the reverse strand, counting down.
GAATCCAGGAAATTATAGGGCGGCGAACCTCGGGTCTGTGATAGGGAAGCTGTTGGAGAAGTCTGAAGAAACGTCTCAACCCGAAACATCACCAATTCCTTCTCTCCATGGATGGTGCCACCCGCTGCGTTACTCCAGCATTTTGTGTCTACCTTTGATTTACCAGCATCTGCAGTTCTTTCTTAAACAAGCTGTTGGAGATAGGGTAGGATTTACTCATACTTGAAAGAGAATAGGCTAATGCGGGACAATCAGCATTGCTCTGTCTGAGGCAGGACATGTCATACTAACATGAATTAGTGTTTTTAAGAATGTGGTAAAGTTGATTTATGAGAGTAGGGCAGTAGTGATGTTGTCCACACAGATTTTTGTAAGGCAATGGATGAAGTCACGCAAGGTGGTTTAATACAGAAGATAGATGCATGGGATCCATGGTTTACCATAATGCTGCCTGGATTGGGGGTTTTAACGATGAGGGGAGGTTGAAGGGAGATCTGATAGAAGGTCAGAGGGGAAATGTTAAAAGTAGATGCGTGAGACAAATGATTTAGAGAATCTTAAATAAACTAAACACAGTTTAGATTTCTCCATATTTCTCATGCATTACCATGACATGCTGCATGTTACTTTACACTGGACTTGGAATACAAGCTTTGTTTAGCTATAAGCAAAGTTGACTTTGCTAGATTTAATTTTTAGTCATAAAAGGCTGAATGAAGATTTGACGTCATGAAATTAGAAGGAATGCAGGCCAGAGCAGATGGAATGGAATAGTTTGCATTGCAGAATGGTCAAGATATCCAAGATTTAAAATAATAGGATGAGGAAGTAGAGGAACATTGAGAAATATTTGTTCACCCTGAAGGATGGTCTTGGTCTGGAGCTCACTTCCTGAAAGGATGTTGGAGGTAAAATCCCTTGTCCCATTTAACAAATATACACATTAAAATGCAGACCTAGAGGTGGAAAGTGGGACGTGGCTGGTGTGGGCATGATGGGCTGAATGGCCTCTTGTGAAGTAAATGTCAGTGATTCTATTGTGTGACCAAGCAACAGTGCAGAGGTAAGTGAATATATATTGTGGAGATAATACTGAGGGGAACCATCTGCGAAGACACATGATTTTAATCTTGAGAAAGTGACTTGTGGTGAAATTCTAAAACCATTTTGATGACATTCCAGAACAAGTTAAATAGCAGCTCTGCAGTTCCCAGCTCTGCCATTGGATGGAACTAGACTGCAGCAAGTCCCTTCCAGGGTGGTTATTTGGTTTGTACAAAAATATCTGAAGTTCTGCAGTCAATAAATTAAAATTATTATCCCGCTTCAATATAATTGTTTTTTTTTAACTGAAAAGTTGATTTGAAAAAATGTGGTTTAAAATGTCATAAATTCCTTTTGTGCAAACTTACTTTTAAAAATATGTAGATTTTAGAATAAAACAGGCTGTTAACAGATCCTAGTACAGCTGTGATTATCTTACACAGGCAACTCATAAATGTTTTCCCAACTTTCCCAAATTCATGCAAACAGTAACACTTACAGATATGTTTGTGTTATTCATGATGGCACTGTGCCACTAGTATGTTTGTGTCATTCATGATGGCACTGTGCCACTAGTATGTTTGTGTCATTCATGATGGCACTGTGCCAATAGTATGTTTGTGTCATTCATGATGGCACTGTGCCACTAGTATGTTTGTGTCATTCATGATGGCACTGTGCCACTAGTAATTTCAATAAGACCATCAATATCATTACCGAATCATCAGCAACACGGTTCATGCCATCTATGCACTTATTCTCTTCAGTCCTGAGAATGCCCTTTTGTTAGTAAAATTGGAAATATATTATCAGTTGTAACCTATTAAATTCCACTAGTTTTTCATATTCAAAGCCACTCTTGTAAAAATTGTACATTTTGAAAAAGTATTCATGGATATTTTAGCCGTTTAACAAGTTCCTGGTTTTAATTGTATCATGGCATAAAAGGTGCTTTGTTGTTAAATTTAATATGATTCGTGATGTATGATGGTAACTGAGCAACTCAGAGGTTTGTTCAAGGAGTTAATTAAAGTTTTAAATGGTGGAAATTTCAATCTGCCCATAGTATAGAAAACTATCATGACAGACTGAGGAAAGACGGTCTGCTTTTTCAAAACTGAACAGTGTGTCCTTTGCGTTGCTGGAATATCTTATGCATACAAAAAAGGATAAAATTAGTGAATGGATTGGAGAATTTCAATTAGATTAGAGTTCTGTTAATAAAGTTTCCTCCAGACAGAATAACATATATTGGACCTTTCAGCTGCGGACATCAACAATGAATGTTCCCTATAATCCTGGCATATGCTTCTATTGAATTGATGTTTAGGGTTTAAGAAAGAAAATGTTTAGGAAATGGGGGAAAAAGCAAACAACACTGAGCTAAGCTGGCTCTCCAGGCAGACCCATTGTCTCTGCTTGTTCGTGCCCCACCGAACTCATCTCCACATACCTTGACTCCATACTATCCCCCTTGGTCAAATCCCTTCCCACCTATGTTCTAGACACCTCAGACACTCTCCGCCGCCTCCGCGCATTCCACTCTCTAGGCCCTCACCCGCTCATCTTCACCATGGATGTCCAGTCACTCTACACCTCCATCCCCCACCAGGATGGCCTCAAAGCCCTCCGGTTCTTCCTCGGCCAGAGGAGCAACCTATACCCAGCCACTGACACTCTCCTCCGCCTAGCGGAGTTGGTCCTCACCCTCAACAACTTTACGTTTGACTCCTCCCATTTCCTCCAAACACAAGATGTAGCTATGGGCACACGCATGGGCCCCAGCTACGCCAGCCTCTTTGTCGGGTACGTTGAACAATCCTTGTTCAATACATACCAGGGCCCCATCCCCGACCTCTACCTCTGTTACATTGACGACTGCTTTGGGGCCACCTCCTGCACCCACACACAACTGACTGACTTCATCCACTTCACCACCAACTTCCATCTGGCACTCCAATACACCTGGACCATTTCCGACACTTCCCTACCATTCCTTGACCTCACCATCTCCATCGCAGGGGACAGACTTCTGACCGACATACACTACAAACCAACTGACTCACATGGCTATCTGGACTACACGTCTTCCCACCCTGCCCCCTGTAAAGACTCCATCCCCTACTCCCAATTCCTCCGCCTACGCCGCATCTGTTCCCAGGATGAGACGTTCCACACCAAGGCATCGGAAATGTCCTCGTTCTTCAGGGAACGGGGATTCCCCTCCGCCACCATAGATGAGGCTCGCACCAGGGTCTCGTCCATACCCCGCAACACTGCTCTCTCTCCCCATCCCCGCACTCGCAACAAGGGCAGAGTCCCCCTAGTCCTCACCTTTCACCCCACCAGCCGGCAAATACAACACATAAGCCTCCGCCATTTCCGCCACCTCCAACGTGACCCCACCACTCGCCACATCTTCCCATCTCCCCCTATGTCTGCCTTCCACAAAGACCGCTCCCTCCGCAACTCCCTTGTCAATTCTTCCCTTCCCTCCCGTACCACCCCCTCCCCGGGCACTTTCCGTTGCAACCGCAAGAAATGCAACACCTGTCCCTTCACCTCCCCCCTCGACTCCATTCAAGGACCCAAGCAGTCGTTCCAGGTGCGACAAAGGTTCACCTGTATCTCCTCCAACCTCATCTACTGCAACCGCTGCTCTAGATGTCAGCTGATTTACATCGGCGATCGTTTCGCCGAACACCTCCGCTCAGTCCGCAATAACCTACCTGAACTCCCGGTGGCCTAGCACTTTAACTCCCCCTCCCATTCCCAATCCGACCTCTCTGTCCTGGGTCTCCTCCATTGCCAGAGTGAGCAACACCGGAAATTGGAGGAACAGCACCTCATATTCCGCCTGGGTTGCTTGCGTCCGGATGGCATGAACATTGAACTCTCCCAATTTTGCTAGCCCTTGCTGTCTCCTCCCCTTCCTTTACCCTCGAGCTGTCTCCTCCCATGCCCCCGCCCTCGGGCTCCTCCTCCTCCCTTTTTCCTTCCTTCTCCCCCCCACCCCCCATCAGTCTGAAGAAGGGTTTCGGCCCGAAATGTCGCCTATTTCCTTCGCTCCATAGATGCTGCTGCACCCGCTGAGTTTCTCCAGCATTTTTGTGTACCTCTGAGCTAAGCTCGCTATACTAAAATGATATTGAATAGAACCTACTTTATTACCAAGGCACATCCATTGAGTTGGCAGTTACACCAAAGGAGAACACTTTTCAGTCCCTGTTGAAAATATAGAGCTTCTAGTGCCAGTTATGAATATTGGTAATATAGGTGTATACTTTGATTGTTCTTCGGCCATGAACTTAAATGATTGGTAAGTTGACTGTATAGCTTGTCTAATGTTCAATGCAAACTATTAATGGGCGTCAGAAAATCGTTTTGATGTTTTTCAACTGGTGGCTGAGATATTCACTCATGATTTACTTTTTCCAGTGAGACATTGCTGGCATCATGACATTTGGGCCAAAGGGCCTGTTTTATGTTCCATGAGAGGCATAGATAATGTGGATGGCCATACTTTTGTTTTTCAGGGTAGGGATGTCGAAGCTAGAGGCTGTAGGTTTAAAGTGAAAGGGGAAGATTTAAATCAAGGGACTCTGAGGATTAACTTTCTCAGACAAAGATTGGTGGGTATACGCAAGAGGAATCTGTAACTGTGGATACAATTACAATGAATACATGATATTTGGATATTTACACAAAATAGACAAGGTTCAGAGGGATATGGACCAAATGCAGGAAGATTTGAACTAGCTCAGATATACATCTTTGTTGGCATGGATTGAAGTGATGGGCTTAAGAGCCTGTTTCTGACTCTTGCCTTTGACAAGGTCCCACACAAGAGATGACTGTGCAAAATTAGAGCACATGGTATTGGGGGTAGGATATTGACATGGATAGAGAACTGGTTATCAGAGAGGAAGCAAAGAGTAGGAATTAACGGGCCCTTTTCAGAATGGCAGAAAGTGACTAGTGTGGTGCCGCAAGGCTCGGTGCTAGGACCCCAGCTATTTACAATATATATTAACAATTTAGACGAGGGTATTAAATGTGACATCTCCAAGTTTGTGGATGACACAAAGCTGTGTGGCACTGTGACCTGCGAGGAGGATGCTATGAGGCTTGGATAGGTTGGGTGAGTAGGCAGATGCATGGCTGATGCAGTATAATGTGGATAAAGGTGAGGTTATCCACTTTGGTGGCAAGAACAGGAAGGCAGATTATTATCTGAGTGGTGTCAGATTAGGAAAAGGGGAGGTGCAACAAGACCTGGGTGTGCTAGTATATCAGTCACTGAAAGTAAGTGTGCAGGTACAGCAGGCAGTGAAGATAGCTGATGGCATGTTGGCTTTCATTGCGAGAGGATTTGAGTTTAGGAGCAACAAGGTCCTATTGCAGTTGTTCAGGGCCCTTGGTGAGACCACACTTGGAGTATTGTGTGCAATTTTAGTTTTCTAATTTGAGGAAGGGCATTTTTGCTATAGAGGGAGTGCAGTGTAGATTCACCAGGTTCATTCATGGGATGGTGGGACTGTCATGATGAAAGAATGGGTCGACTGGGCTTGTATTCACTGGAATTCAGAAGGGATCTTATAGAAACAAAGACATTTCTTAAAGGATTGGACAGTCTAGATGCAGGAAAAATGCTGGGGAGTCCAGAACCCAGGGTCACAGTTTAAGAAAAAGGGGTAGGCCATTTAGGACTGGGATGAGGAAAAACTTTTTCACCCAGAGAGTTGTGAATCTGTGGAATTCTCTGCCACGGAAGGCAGTGGAGGCCAATTCACTGAATGTTTTCAAGAGAGGGTTAGATTTAGCTCTTAGGGCTAAAGGAAGCAATGGATATGGGGAAAAAGCAGGGGTACATGATTTTTAGATGATCAGCCATGATCATATCGAATGGTGGTGCTGGCTCGAAGGGCCGAATGGCCTACTCCTGCACCTACTTTTCTATGTTTATATGTTTCATGCTATATGGCTCCATGACTCTATAACACCGCATATCATGAATAAATTAAACAAAATACAGCAGAAATCCATTTTAGTGAAGTCCAGACAGCCCTCTGGAGAATTCTGCCTCCTTTTCCTGCTAGGATATTGGCTGGATATCCCCTGGATTTTCTCTTCTCCTTTTCCCCAGGACTGCCTTACAAAGCAGAGACTGGAAAAGTCAGATAGAATGTGTATGTCGGGATTATGAAGATGACGAAGCTATGAGAACATTTGATGATTCTGCCAAGGCAAGTAAATGAGAAGGGAGTGATCAAATGGATAAAAAGTGGTGAAGTTACTCAGCGGGTTAGGCAACATCTCTGGAGAACATGGATAGGTGACGTTTTGGGTCGAGACCCTTTTTCAGACTCAAAGGAATGCTGCTCGTGGGTGTTTGCTGAGAACAAGAAAAAGTGAGAGCATGTTTTAATTGAAAATGATCATGGATAAAACAGTTTTGTGCAAACTGGTGAAGCATGCCACATACTGTAGAAACAGGTCCTTCAACTCACCGTGTGCATGCCGACCATCCAGTTGACTGTGCCTGAACCACTATGTAGTGGATCACCAACTTCCTGACAGAAAGGAAGCAGCATGTGAGGCTGGGAAAGCACATCTCGGACCCACTGACCCTCAATATAGGAGCACCGCAAGGCTGCGTACTCTCCCCTCTCTTCTCTACACCAACGACTGCACCTCCACAGACTCCTCTGACAAGCTTCTCAAGTTTGTGGACGACACAACCCTGATTGGACTGATCCAGGATGGGGAGGAACCTGCCTACAGACAGGAAGTGACACAGTTGGAGTCCTGGTGCCATCGCAACAACCTGGAGCTCAATTAGAATGGAGACGAGGAAACACATTTTCTCACAGAGAGTGATGAGTCTGTGGAATTCTCTGCCTCAGAGGGCGGTGGAGACAGGTTCTCTGGATGCTTTCAGGAGAGAGCTATATAGGGCTCTTAAAAATAGCAGAGTCAGGGGATATGGGGAGAAGGCAGGAACGGGCTACTGATTGGGGATGATCAGCCATGATCACATTGAATGGCGGTGCTGGCTCGAAGGGCCGAATGGCCTACTCCTGCACCTATTGTCTATTGTATATTGTCTATTGTCAATGCTCTTAAGTCAGTGGAATTGATTGTAGATTTTAGGAGAGCTCCCACACCCCTCCCTCCACTCACCATCAACAACACCACAGTCATATCTGTGGAGTTATTTAAGTTCCTTGGAACCATCATCTCCAAGGACCTTAAATGGGGGGCTACCATTGACAGCACAGTCAAAAGGGCCTAACGGAGGATGTACTTCTTGCAGGAGTAGAAAAAACACAATCTGCCACAGGCAATGATGGTCCAATTCTATACTAATGTCATAGAGTCTGTCTTCACTTTCCCCATCATGGTCTGGTTTGGCTCAGCCACCAAGCATGACATCCGGAGGCTGCAGCGCATTGTTCGATCAGCGGAGAAGGTTGTTTGCTGTAACCTTCCCCCAAAGAACAAACTGTACACTGCAAAGGCCAGGAAGCGAGCGGGTACGATCACCTCTGACCCCTCTCACCCTGGCCACAAACTCTTTGAAGCACTTCCCTCTGGAAGGTGACTCCAGACTGTCAAAGCCGCCACAGCCAGACATAAAAACAGCTTTTCTTTTCCACGAGCAGTAGCTCTACTCAACAGCCAAAAGTTTGATACCTCCTGGTATTTTATTGCAATCTTCACATGTTTAATTTATAATGTTTTACTTTTAATTGTCTATTGTATATCATGTTGTTGCTTGTGAGCAAAGCACCAAGGCAAATTCCTTGTAGGTATACATACTTAGCTAATAAAATGTATTCAATTCAATTCAATTCAATATTAATCCCATTTATCAGTAATTTTACCTTCTAATTCCAGTTTTCAACCACCCTCCGGAAGAAAAGATTCTTCATCGGATTTTTCTAAACCTGTTACACAATTCTCTGCCCTCTTCTTTTCAACTCCTTTGCTATGGGGAAAAGGTTTGTACTATCCAATCTATTTCTGTCCCTCGTAATTCCTCTGTCTCCTTCATCCAACAAAAAGAAACCAGTTTGTTTTGTTATGACTGTAATACTCCATCTAAAACATACTCCTCTTCCCCTCTCCAGTGCAATGATGCCCCTCCTACACTGACTGGAATTACACATAGTATATGAGCTGTGATGCAGCTTTATGAAACCTATGCTTTATTAAGATTTATTAAGCCATGATCTGTCTGATCATATATTTAATCATCGAGCTAATTAAAGCAAGTATTCCATATGCCTCTTCACCACCTACATTTGGTATTCCATATGCCTTCTTCACCACCTTCATCCTTCTACATGTTCTTTCGAAGGATCTCAATCCGAAACATCAACCATTCCTTCTCTGCAGATAGGCTGTCTGTCCTGCTGATTTACTCCAGCTTTTTGTGTCTATCTTCTTGTCCTATCTCTTCTGAGATGTTGAAATGTACATCCTTGGACCCTACCATTCGTTTTCTATACATTTATCCACACTTAATTTGTGTTGTTTTAGTCTTCCCAAAGTGCATAACCTTACAATTATCACGATTAAATTCCATTTGCTATTGCTCTGCTCATCCTACCAACTGATTAACATCACCCTGTTGCCTTAAATTAGTGACAATGCCACTAATTTGAGTATCATCTGTGAACTTATTATCATACTTTCTACATTCACAACCATGGTGTTAATGTGTATAACAAACTGCAAGGGTCCCAGCATTGATTCCTGAGGTACACCACTGTTCACATGGATCCAATCATATAACAGAGCATAGTTCAATACAGCACAGGAACAGGCCCTTCAGCCCACAATGTCCTTGTCAAATATGATGCCAAGTTAAATAAATCGCTTCTGCATGCATGTGATCCATATCACTTCATTCCATGCACATCCATGGGTCTATATAAAAGCCTCTAATCCCTTATATCTGCTTCCACCACTATCCCAGGCAATGCGTTCTAGGCACCTGCCACGCACCTTTAAACGTTGCCCCTCTCAACTTAAGGCTGTGCCTTCCAGTTTTTGACATTTACACCCTGGGGAAAAAGGTTCTGAACCTATCCATGCTTCTTATAATTTTGTATACTTCTATGAGGTCTCCCCTCTGCCTCCGACATCCCAGAGAAATCAATTCAAGTTTGTCCAACTTTTCCAACTCTCGTCCAGACAACTTACTGGTAAACCTCTTCTGCACTCTCTCGAAAACCTCCGTATCCTCTTGTAAAGGGGTGACCAGAATTGCACAGAACATTCCAAATGCAACCTAACCAAAGTCCTATAAAGCTGCAAAATGACTACCTGATTCTTCCACTCAATGCCCCGACCAGTAAAGGAAGTGTACCACTCTATCAACTTGTGTTGCCACTTTCAGGGAGCTATGGATTTGAACCCAAATATTATTCTGTACACCAATGCTGTTAAGAGTCTTCACAAAAACAAGGCATCATGAAAACATTCCTCGACTATCACTGATGGGACTGAAGACTGATAAATACCCAGGGCCTGATGATCTGCATCCCAGGGTACCTAAGGAGGTGGCTCTGGAAATCATGAATGCATTGGTGATCATATTCCAATGTTCTTTCGATTCAGGATCAGTGGCTTGGAGGGTAGCTAATCCCACTTTTTAAAAAGGTGGGAGAGAGAAAACAGGGAATTTTACTTCGGAGTCACGTGAGTGATTCCGTGAAGAACCCGCTCAGCACGCATGCGCGGCATTACGCCAGCAGTGCAACAAGCGGCTACAGCGGGAGTCAGGCGCTCCCGCTGCAATTTAAAAGACGGACCGTCAGGTAAGTGAACTGAGGTCGGCTTTACTTACCAAAGAAGAGCCGTCTGATTTCTCTTTCAGAAATGAGTACACCAAAGACAAGACACTCAAAGAAATCTGTCCCCCGTCCGACTCCACCAGATGAGCGTTCCATCAGGGGGGGGCAGCAACAGGCGGTAGGAACGCTAACCGAGCGCTCCGCTATCCCCGACGCCGTGCCGAGCCCAGCCCCGCTAGCGCCTGAGCAGCGGGCTGGAGGGAAAGCTACCAGGAAAAGCGTCTGGCCGGTGGTTTCCGACACGTCGGACGGGGACGTCTCTCCACCCGGGCGGGGGAGAGACAGCCGCCTGAGCCGCGTGGAGCGGCTCTTGGAGCAGGTGCTCCAGCGAGGTGCGCCCCAGGAGGGGCGCTCTCGCAGAGGGAGGTCAGGCACTCCATCCACAGTGCCTTGTGCACTGTCCATTGCTTCCTCCTTACCAGAGGATAGCTTTGGTGTCCAGGACTGGGCTGGTCAAGAAGAGGGGACGATGGCTGAAGTTCTCGGGAGTATGCAAAGGAACAGGAAGAGCTGCTTGGTGTAGTGGACCGCTACGTGGCAACCCCACGTGCAGGAAGACTGTTAGAAGCCAAACTAGCGGCCAGCATCAACCATCTCTCCAACAGGGCTCTACAGGAGCAGGTGGTCAATGATGCTTTAGAAACATATACAGCGCCGGAGAACTGTGAGTCCCTCAAAGTGCCAGCTGTAAACAGCCAAATCTGGGGGCACGTTGGGACAAACATCTGACACCACGAGCTAAAACTGCAGCGGATCCTCAGGCTCCTGACGTCGGCCATCACTTCGTTTGCTCGTTCCGTGGACAACACCGAGATGACCACCACTCAACAGGATACTCTCGCGCTGTTGTGCAATACGCAATTTGAGATCAACAACCTGCGTAAAGAAATAATAAAACCTGCCCTCAATCCTAAATTTGCGCGGTTGTGCAAAACCCCAGCCTCTGAGCCAGACATGCTGCTCTTTGGCAATGACCTCCCTAAACGAATGATGGATATGGCTGCGGCCTCAAAAACTCACGGTCTCATGAAGGCAGGGCACGGGACGAGCAAACCTAGAGCAATAAACACCAAGTGGCAGCACCCCGTCGCGTCCACCAGTCGACGTCCACCATATAGGACTGGTGAAAGCTCGGGGTCCGCATTCTATCACCGTAAGTCTTTTTTAGACCAGGGCCCAGAGCGGACCCCATGGAAAATGCGCCATCCCCCAACGTCAACGCCACATCAGACAACACGCAAGCCTCGTGGGACCAGCGGGAACCAGAGGAAATACCCATAACCATGGAGGTAGGTGGGTCTGGTTCCTACCAGCATATAGAAAGAAGGGGCTTAATACTAACAGGGGGGAGATTACACCAGTTTAAAGCAGCATGGGAGTCTATCACGAGTGATCAGTATATACTCAATGGCATCAGTGGATACAAAATACTATTCATAACAGGTAAATTGCCAACAGTTCAACATTTACCCCAAAGGGTATTTTCCCTCTCAGTGAAAGAAAAACGAGAGGGACAAGTTGAACTGATGAGACTAATTACAAAGGGTATCATTGAAAAAACAAAACATGAACCCTTAGAATTTGTATCAAATATATTCACTAAAACCAAAAAAGCTGGTGGATGTCGCATCATCATTGACTTAACATCACTAAATATGTTGGTTAAGTATATACATTTCAAAATGGAAACGTTTGTTACTGCCAAACAACTAATTTCCAAAGGATACTACATGGCATGCATTGATCTTAAAGATGCTTACTATTCAGTACCTATTCACAAGGATCATCGCAGATACCTGAAGTTTACCTGGATGGGGCAATAATGGCAGTTTAAAGCGTTACCCTATGGGTTAACATCAGCCCCAAGATTATTCACCAAGATACTAAAACCAGCCTTGGCAATATTAAGAAGACAAAAACATATTGTCGTGGCATTTCTTGATGATATCTTAATAGTAGGCAAAACCATGGAATTGACTGTTAGCTGTATCAGCTACCAAACAGTTGTTCGAAACCTTGGGATTTGTCTTACATCCAGATAAATCTAAGTTGAAGCCATCCACAACTATGGACTACTTGGGCTTCACAATTAATTCAGTCCATATGACTGTAACTTTGCCAAGAGACAAAACAGTTGCATTGGCACAATCATGCAACAATCTAATGGTCAACAAACGACCAACTATTCGACAAGTAGCAAGAGTAATTGGGAAAATGGTAGCAGCATTTCCGGCTACGCAATTCGGACCTTTGCACTATCAAAACTTACAAAGAGCAAAGGTACAGGCACTAAAACGACATGCAGGTCATTATGATCGTGTCATGAAGTTACCCACTGAAGCAATATCAGAACTACAGTGGTGGGCAGAAAACGTTTGGCATAGTTTCAGCCCTATTATCATCACTAACCCTACGCTAGTTATCCAAACAGATGCCAGTGCTCAAGGCTGGGGAGCAACTAACTCCATATCCAGCACAGGTGGTAGATAGACTAACCCTGAGTCATCATTACTACTTACACTGGGCATAAATTATCTAGAGATGTTGGGTGCCTTCTATGGTTTAAAAGCATATGCATCAAATATGCATCACTTGCATGTTCGGATACAAATAGATAATACTACGGTGGTGGCCTACATTAACCATATGGGCGGCATAAAATCGTTATCATGCGACAAGTTGGTCAACACAATTTGGCAATGGTGTGTCGAAAGACATATTTGGCTATCAGCAACTTACCTACCAGGTAAGCTAAATACAGTGGCAGACACCAGGTCACGAAATTTAATGACAACATCGAATGGATGTTAAACCCCAAAATATTTGTAAAAATTGTCAAGCAATATGGCACGCCAGATATCGATTTATTCACATCAAGGCTAAATCACCAGGTGCCAATGTATGTCGCCTGGGAACCAGACCCTGAGGCAGCAGCGGTAGATGCGTTCGCGCTGGATTGGGGAAATTTCTTCTTCTATGCATTTCCTCCCTTCTGCCTCATTAGTCGGGTACTACGCAAAATACAAATGGACTCTGCTTCAGGTATTTTGATAGTACCCGACTGGCCTACGCAGCCATGGTTCCTGATACTCCATGACATGGTTGTTGGAACTCCGATGACATTTCCCAGTGACCCAGAATTATTAAAACACCCAGTGTCTGGCATAAGCCACCCATGCCATGAAAAAATCAAACTCCTGGGTTGCAGATTCTGAACAGACCATTGCTGGGACTGGGATTATCAGAACAAACTGTTGACACCGTGTCAGCATCCCTCCGAACATCCACCAAAAAACAGTACTTGACCAATATCAAAAAATGGGAAAAGTACTGCCTGGATACAGGGACCACCTACACAACTGCATCAGTCACCAACGTACTGGAATTCCTGGCCAAACTTCTCTACGAAGAAGGACTCGGCTACAGTGCCATCAACACAGCGAGAAGTGCCCTGTCTGCTTACTTAACACTAACACCAGGACAACAGGCCATGGGATCTCACACGCTGGTGGTAAAATTAATGAAAGGCATTTACAATACCAACCCCCCTAGACCAAGGTACACCCATATATGGGATGTCAGTGAGGTCCTGACTTACCTCAGGGGAAGGCCACCAGCCAGATCCCTCAGCCTGGAACAATTGACACACAAAACGCTCATGTTAATGGCACTTGTATCCGCACAGAGGGTCCAGTCTCTACATCGGTTACGACTGGACAACATGATTACAGCTCCAGACCAGATCTCGTTTATGATCCAGGAACTGATCAAACAGAGCAGGTCAGGAACGCCTAGGCCAGTCGTGATACTCCGGGCTTACCCACCAGAACCACGGTTATGTGTCATGACCCACCTACTATCTTATATAGACACAACTAACAATATTCGAGGGAGTGAAAACGCCTTGTGGGTCAGTCATAAAAAACCTCATGGTCGGGTGACGAACCAAACAATTTCGAGATGGCTCAAGCAGGTGCTAAAAGCTGCCGGGATTGACACTATCTTGTATAAATCTCACTCCACCAGGGCAGCATCCACGTCAACGGCGGAAAGAATGAACGTGCCGATGGATCACATCCTGGCTACAGCAGGATGGGCAAAGGAAACCACGTTCAGGACTTTTTATCACAAGCCGTTGGCAAAACCTGTGTTATATGCAGAAACAATTTTACAGTCTGCAAATATTTAATTTAAGCCCGGTGGAGCAATTTTCTTTTTGTTGTTATTGTTAATAAATACCGTCTTTGTTTTTCATAAAACAGATTCATTGGTTGATTACGATAACACACTTCCTCCCTCAAAGACTTCGGCAGTGATGTAGTAATAACTGTTACACGGTTTGAAATCACAGAGCTTTGAAATCTTCACGGAATCACTCACGTGACTCCGAAGTAAAATAGTAAGATTAAAAGAGAACTTACCAGTTTGAAGTTTGATCTGTATTTTATGAGGAGTTACGATGAGGGATTACGTGCCCTCCGCTCCCACCCTCAATAATATGGGTCAAATTCATATTCTGATGTCACCTTGTCTTTACTATGTTTACTACAATAACTGTGTCTATCTGTGATTCCACACCGCTGCTTTGAAGTATGCCGCGCATGCGTGCTGAGCGGGTTCTTCATGTAATCCCTCATCGTAACTCCTCATAAAATACAGATCAAACTTCAAACTGGTAAGTTCGCGTTTAATCTTACTATTATAGACCACTAAGCCTGACATCGGTGGTGGGGAAGATGCTGGAGTCAATTATAAAAGATGAAATAGTGGCACATTTGAATAGCAGTAGCAAGATCGGTCCGAGTCAGCATGGATTTACGAAGGGGAAATCATGCTTGACTATTCTTCTGGAATTTTTTGAGCATGTAACTCGGAAAATGGACAAGGGAGAGCTAGTGGATGTAGTGTACCTGGACTTTCAGAGAGCATTTGATAAGGTCCCAAATAGATTAGTGGGAAAAATTAGAGCACATGGTATTGGGGGTACGGTGCTGACATGCATAGAGAATTGGTTGGCAGACAGGAAACAAAGGGTAGGAATTAACGGGTCCCTTTCAGAATGGCAGACAGTGACTAGTGGGATACCGCAAGGCTCGGTTCTGGGACCGCAGCTATTTATAATGTATATTAATGATTTAGATGAAGGGATTAAAAGTAACATTAGCAAATTTGCAGATGACACAAAACTGAGTGGCAGTGTGAACTGTGAAGAGGATGATATGAGGATGCTGGGTGATTTGGACAGGTTGGGTGAGTGGGCAGATGCATGGCAAATGCAGTTTAATGTGGATGTGAGGTTATCCACTTTGGTGGCAAAAAAAGGAAGGAAGATTATTATCTAAATGATGTCAAGTTGGGAAAAGGGGAAGTACAACGGGATCTGGAGGTCCTTGTTCATCAGTCACTGGAAGTAAGCATGTAGGTACAGCAGGCTGTGAAGAAAGCGAATGGCATGTTGGCCTTTATAACAGAGGTCCTTCTGCAGTTATACAGGGCCTTAGTGAGACTATACCTGGAGTATTGTGTGCAGTTTTGGTCTCCAAATTTGAGGAAGGATATTCTTGCTATTGAGGGAATACAGGGAAGGTTCACCAGGTTAATTCCCGGGATGGTGGGACTGTCATATATTGATAGAATGGAGCGGCTGGACTTGCATACTCTGGAATTTAGAAGAGGGGATCTTATTGAAACATATAAGATTATTAAGGGTTTGGACATGCTAGCGGCAGGAAACATGTTCCCGATGTTAGGGGAGTCCAGAGCCAGGGGCCACAGTTTAAGAATCGGGTAAGCCATTTAGAACAGAGATGAGGATAAACTTTTTCACACAGTGAGTTGTGAGTCTGTGGAATTATCTGCCTCAGAAGGCGGTGGAGGCTGGTTCTCTGGATGCTTTCAAGAGACAGTTAGATAGAGCTTTTAAAGATAGCGGAGTCAGGGGATTTTGGGAGAATGCAGGAATGCTGGTTGTGGATGATCATCCATGATCACATTGAATGGCAGGGCTTGCTCGAAGGGCAGAATGGTCTACTCCTGCACCTATTGTCTATTGTTTATTTCCAGATATTGTGGTGATCATGGTCCTTTCCTGTTGACTATCATTTACTCCAGGTAGTTACTAGTTCAATGGTGCTTTATTTGTCATAGATGCAACTGCACAGTGAAAATCATTTTACTTATTTACACTTGCAGGTGCTGCCATGTTTTGGCTCTGTCCAAAGTGTGGTTGGCCCATGCGCTTGATGTACTGGAGCAGTTCCCGCAAACCGACGTCTCTCTCCACTGCTCTCCTCGTCCGGCAATCTTTGTGTCCCAGGTGCGCCTCCTACATCTGACCTTGAAGTCTTACCTTGTATCACTGGCATCTTTCTTAAGCAGCCAATCACTCTCTGCTTGACTTTTATGCTGGAAATTATACCGGAACTGTTACAGTTTCCCTATTATGTCAAAAGAGAAACTGAGATTATTGTTAAAATGCCAGAAACTAAAATAAGCAAGGCCTTTTCTCTGGTTCAGCAGATGAGTTTCCAACTCACTTCACTAATCGCCGGTTCAAAATCTGGAATTAAAATCCAGATCCCAGATTTTGGGTATGACAGCTGTAAATTATGCATTTTCCACTTCAATCGGGCTTCCAGATGGGTAGATATTAGAATGCTGTGATGTTCAACTGTGCTTGAGCCAGGAAGTGTGAAGAACGACAAACGGAGAGGTCTATGTGATAATTTGTTTTGAAAGATGTGAAAGAAAGCTGAAGACCTACAACTCAAAGGATACCAGAGTAATGCGGCTTTTACACGGGGCGACTTGACGCAAGAGTTAACCAGAGTTCAACATCGTGGGAACCTCGTGCGATAACAGTACGGCATTCGTGGACCACCGTGGACCACCGTAGCGCTAACGGCAGGTCATCGTGTAACTTGGTCACTCGGGAGAAAATTCAAGAAAGTTTGAATTTCTCCAAGAGTGACTTGTACACTTGTGGTTGAGTATTGCAACATTATATGAACGTAGTGGCCAGTGCGATATCCGTGCGATATCCGTAATAACTCTTGCGGGTACCGTGGGAACTCCTGCGAACGGTGAACCCGGAAGCTGGACAGAGGGGACAGAAGGTGATTAAAAATTATCTTCAGTGGGATTGAATTTAAAAAATAAATAAAAATAAAGATTTACATCCGCATATGGACATCAACTTATTCATGAGTTATGTTAATGAGATTCAAGAAAATAACTATAATCTTTAAAAGGGACTTTAAAAGGGACTTTACTGAAAGGTTACGCATTTTTATGGTCCGTGAGATATTTTTCACATGTACTTCTTTGATACAGGTCGGAGTCCTCGGGTCCAGGGGTCCGGAACGCTACCAATCAATGTTGTGCAGAGACCCGTGTAAGGAGTGAACTGCACATGCTGGTTTAAACCGAAGACAGACACAAAAAGCTGGAGTAACTCAGCGAGTCAAGCAGCATCTCTGGAGAAAAAAAGCTGATGTTTCGGGACGAGACACATCTTCAGACTCAATTCCGATTAGGCTGTCTGAAGAAGGGCTCCGATTCGAATCGTCACCTATTCTTTTTCTCCAGAGATGATGCCTGACCCGCTGACTTACTCCAGCTTTTTATGCTTTTCTTCCCAGATCTGACTTACCTGCTGAGTTACACCAACATTTTGTGTCCTTCTGTGCATATTAACCAGCATTAACCAGCGTCTGCAGTTCCTTTAGACATTACATAACTTCAGATTTTAGAGATATAGCGCGTGGGAACTCCTGCGAATGGTAAACCCGGAAGCTGGACAGAGGGGACAGAGGGTGACTAAAAAAGGTGGTCTCAAAAGGACACATGGGAACATGTGTCCTTCGAGGACGTCCCACCTAATTGTCATTGTTGGATAATCTTTTTAACAGGAACACTTGCAGAGATGGCTCCCAGAAAATCTCAAAGGAAGGGGGTAAAGCGGGTCAGAGATGTTTTTGCCATGCAGGAGAATGAGGAGGAGACGCAGCAAGAGAGACAGGTGGAGAGGCAACAGGAGATGCCACAGATAACACTGCCTGTGGGCTCCTTGGAGCAGGGAGAGGGTGAGCAAGGTGCAATTCAGATTGCCTCCCCAGTAGCCGTTGTAGGAATAGCCTCTACAGACGCTTATGTAAAGGGAAGATGGCAGAAGGTAAAGTCATATAACTTCACCAGGGAACAAGAGGGGGAACTTGTAGAATGGTTCCAATTTAACGAGATTCTGTACGATAAATCCAGAGAGGATTATAGAAACAGGGAGAGAAAAAGGAACCTGCTGGAGACGAAGGCTGCTGAGTTTCCCGAGTGCTCATGTGAGTTTATATAACGATATATAAGTTCATCAAGAGGAGAACCATTTAATGTTATCCAAGATTTAAAAACATACATTGCTATTGATGTAAAAGTGCTGTGTTTGCAGTTAACTTAAACTTCTCTTATAAGTCTGTCTGTCTGCCCTGCAGCTGCAAAGTAAAAAAGTCGCAGACAGCTTTTACACCCTCTGTGTTTGAAGTTTGAATAATGTCTCTAAAAAAAAAAGAGCCATAAAAAGAATTATGCATGAGGGCAGGCAATTCTCACTTGTAATGCTTGAGACTTCCTCTTAATTCTCTTTTTAATTAATCTCTCCCTTCTGCCTTCAAGCAAGCGTTTTCGATGCACATAGTGGGCAGCTGCATGCAGCGCGTCAATGAAAAAAATCAACATCCTGTACTCGAAATTATTTCGTAAAGGCATGTCTCCAAATGAGCCGATTCAACCAAGGGAGGATATATATAGTGTGTGAAAAAAAAAGTTACATCATTTGTGTCACGTGTAGTTCACGATGTTCATTCAAGATTTAACGCGACAGCTCGGGAAACGGCCAAGTCACTCGCACGAATAACATAAATGCCGAGTACCGTGGGAACTCTTTATCTACTGCCGTTATATCATGCGAGACTCGTGCTGGACCACGACCTCTTCACTCTGGTGACATCTTGCGTCAACTCGCCCCGTGAAAAGGCCCTTTAAAGTAAATTACAGCAATTAGCTTCTGCTGCTTTTAATCTGGTGTATTACTTCAATTGTCATGGTGTGGTGGTCTCTATGTTGGACAGACTTTACACAGGTTGTGTCAATGCTTTGTAGAACAACTCTACTCAATCTGCAAACGTGAGTCGGAGGTTCCTGTTACTTGTCACTTCAATTCACTGCTTCACTTGCACTCTGAGCCCTGTTTTTGGGCTTCTATGTTGTTCAAATGATGTCTGACATAACTTCATGGAACGACACCTCAACTTCCAGCGGCGCACATTGAACGCAACAATTTCAGGTAAATGTGATTTTTATTTTCCCCCACTCTCTCTACAAATGTTGTTGGATATTTCCATTTCAGTTTGTTTTTCTCTTTTGTCTCTATTGGCTTGTGTTTAAAATAAATGCCTTTTGACAAATTCAGTTTGTGTTTATTATAGACCCATCCTCTCCATCCTTCCCTCTGTGCATTTTAAATACCTTTGTTTTCTCATTTTTTGAGTTCTGATGAAGGATCATTGACCTGAAACATTGACCCTGATATTGGCAATGGAACAATGAGTCATGTGGTCTTGAGATTAAAAGTGACCTCACTTGTTTTCTTGATGACACTGATCTTGAGAAGATCAGATCAAATTCGAACTTTGGCATTACTCATATCTATAATGGATGTCATTCTCCTTGAGAGTGCTCATATCATTACCTTTTAACAAATTGTACGTTGCATAATGCAATTGTACCTATGGATCATGGGGAGTGGCTGCTGAGATAATGGACCTCTGAAAGTTCAGTGAAAGCACTCGGTGGTTCAGGATAGAGGACCAGATAAAGAGTGGGTTGGAGGAGATCCACAGACTACCTTTCACTACTGTACATCAGTTCTTAATTGCGGACCACAAAATGTTATCATTTCAAATCAAATGTTTACAGGAATAAAATCGAACATTATCAATGCAAAAATGCAAATTTAAAAATGCCTCTGTTTACTTAAATATAAATGTATAGAATCATAGAGTCATGCAGTGCAGAAACGGGTCCTATAGCCTAACTTGTCCACGCCAACCAACATGCCCCATCTACACCTCCCACCTGCCTGCGTTTGTTCCCTATTTCCCCTAAACCTATCCTCTCCATGTACCTGTCTAAATGTTTCAAGGTTCAAGGAAGTGCAGGAACATTTATAAAATTAAGTTGACCACCTCATTAGTGATAGAGAATATAAGGCAGGGTCTCCTGCTCCATTTTAACATATTTATTCTTCATAATCTACAGGGCTGCGTAGTAAGCTGGCTTTAGTGCTGTTGCCTCACAATTAAAGCAACCTTACTGGTTGCATGGAGTTTGCATGTTCTCACTGTGACTGCGTATATTTTCTCTGGGTGTTCTGGTTTCCTCACAGATTGGAAAGACATGCGGGTTGGTGGGTTGGTCACCGCAAATTGCCTCCAGTGTGTAGGTGAGTGGTAAAATCTGGAGGAATGATAATGATGTGGGAAGAATAAGATTTGGGATTAATGTAAGATTGGCGCAGGTGGATGGTTGATGTTGGGATGAACGATGGGCCAAAGGGCCTGTTTTCATGTGGTGTCTCTCTATGACTCAGTCCTGATGTTCAGGGATGATTGTATGGTGTTCACATGTTCTCCCTATTGTGTGGATTACCTCAAGTGCTCCAGTTTCTTCCCTTGTCCCTAAAAAAAAGAGAAATCACAGGTCAATTAGCCACTGTAAATTGCCCCTTGTAGTATCTGAGAGGAGTTGATGGAAATGTGGTGTGAAAAAAATGTGATAAGTGCAGGTTTAAGATTAGTTAAATTGTCTGTTCCTGTGCTCTATGACTGTGATTTAATGATGTTGATTGAGATCCAGCAACAGCTGAATGGTTTTCGAGACCAAAGGAGAATGCAAATAAAAATCGATATAAAACACACTGACATGCATTTCTCTAATGCAGAGGCTGCATTATAAAATAAGCTGTGAATTGAAAAATGTTCCATAATTCAATATTAAAATAAGCATGAAAAACAGTCTGGCAAGTTCTTTGAAGTGCTGCAAATGTTTCATTAGAGCATTTCATTTTATTAAGGGCTTTTGTAAAATAAGGAATTGTTCAAAAAAGGATAGTTAGAACTCTTTGCCTGAATTGCTTCTCAGTCCATTGACTGGAGACAGTAATGTGCCACATGGCTGGATAAGGAGCATGTGTTTTTTTCCATCTTTTATGTGAAGGGATTGTGGCTCCCACATTCCAGACAGTGCTGTTTTTGCACTTGGTTGACCTTTCTGTTTGATGATAATGAGCATTATCTGTCCTGTGATTAGGGATTGGTAGATATTTGTTTTGATCTAGAGACAATGTCTGTCTGACATATTGGCCTTTTACGAAGAGAATCTAGCTGGCTGGAATGAGTGATTCTGCTGGAACTCAGCTGTTCAACTTGAGTAATTTTTTTACTTCCGCACACGTGAACACAATAATTGGTGACTTACTGAGTGAACGATGGAACTGCATCTGTCATCCTGCTCACTGTTGCTTTCTCCTTGGAGTCCTACAGCAGAGTTGAGGCTTGCTGGGAATTGCCTCAGAGCCCATATCAGCCGTAGATGACCTAGATCCTGGTACATCATTGACCTCAGTGGAAATTGACGGTCTTCATATGAGGAGGCTAATAGGGGGAAATTAAATTGTCAATCCTTCAAAAACCATCTGAGTTTGATAGCTTGGTACAGGTGACCACACCCCTCCCCCCATCGCTCCCCCATGCCATTGTCATGGACGGAGATCTTTAATGAATTAATTAACAAATTCAGCCAATGCAAAATTAAAAATTGCTGTCATGGAGTTTATGTTAATTTTTTTAAATTTTCAGTTCATATTTCCTGGCACATGCACAAATAATGTGGTTTTGTGTTAAGGAAAATGGCGATATGGATGGTTTTCCAGGAATGCAACCCCGCCCCATGTAATGAGTGGTGGGGGAGGGGTAGAGGGCTGCTTCTAACGCAGTAATGGGCAAGGATAATTTAATTAATACTACTGCTGATGAAATTAAAACTGAGGACTAGAAAAATTAAAAAGACAGGGCATGAAACTGATGTCAGCTAGACATTTCATTAATTTTAATTAACAGCAAACGATGTGAATGAAGTACGTCAAGGCAGAGCCTCTTTCAGTTTCCTGTTCATGATAATGAATTACCTCAGTTACAGTTATGAAAACAACACAGCTACTTTGCCATAAACTGATGATAATAGTAGCAATGCTGTATTTATTTTGTATGTTTCCAGAACCTACACATTTGATGGTGCCAGGCACAGCAATGCATGTCACTTTGTTAGTTGTTGATAAAAAGTAACTATTTGCCATCTGTGCACAAAAATCTATTTGCCATGTAGAATAATTGCTTCAAGGGCAAAAGATGAAAGATTTTCTGAAGGTAATTCACCATGGCAAAATTTGCTGAAAATGCTGGATTGTCACTTTCCTCAGCTCATTTCATTCTGCAGATCTCCTGCTGAAATGGACATTTATTTTAAAAAGATTCATGTTTGTTGAAAAACTGACAGCGAGCAAGGACTGATCTCCGTAAATTGAAAGTCAGTGCTTTCAAAAGAGATGATGTGGAATGGACATCTTAGCAGAAGTGAGTATATCGAGTTAAAATGCCTTTGATGTTATATAACTGAAAATATGCCTTTTGGTTGCTTTCTAGCCGTTTCCAAATGGCTGTAATTCCAATGTTATTGTTTTCAAGTAGAATGGACCCAAATGCTATTAATCAATGGAGAAAATGTTAATACATAAGAATAGACATTAGAAAATTATTTACAAGTTTCTAGCTTTCTATGATTGAGTATTTCACAAATGACTCGGTCACAGTAATTATGTTATGAAGTTGAAAGATGTAAGCATTGGATTGACATTTGTTTACTTCATCTCCAGAAGCATCAGTGATATTCTGTCAGACCGATACTAAATTTATAGAAATTACTAGACCAAGTGCAGACCCGTTGGGTCTGTTCCCCCAACGTGCGGTTGTGGGGGGAGAGGCGGCATGCAGCGTCACACACACTAACTATCCCCCCCCCCCACCCACCGCACTCACGCTAATTACCCCCCTTGATATTATATTAATATTATTAATTTGCTCCTTTTACCCCTTAAAAACCCTATCTACTAGAGGGGGGGGGGGGGGGGGAGGGGGGGTAGAGAGTGAGGGCAGAGAGAGAAGGGGCAGAGACAGAGAGAGAGAGAGAGAGAGACAGAGACAGAGAGAGGGGCAAGAGGGAGAGGGGGTGGAGAGGAGGAGAAGAGGGAGGGTGGGTGAGGGGGAAAGGTGGGGGAGGAGGGGAGGAGAGAGAGAGGGGGGAGAGGTGGGGAGCAGGGAGAGTGAGGTAGGGTGGAGGGAAGAGGGTAGGGGGTGTGGAGGGGAGGGGGTTTAGGGGAGAGAGGGAGGGTGGGGGGAGGAGGGGAGAGAGAGAGAGAGGGGGGAGGGGGGAGGGGGAGGGGGGAGGGGGGAGGGGGGAGGAGGGAGGTGAAAGGGGAGGAGAGAGGGGATGGGGAGAGGGGGAGGGGAGGGGGGGGGAGGGAGGGAGAGAGAGGGAGAGAGAGGGAGAGAGAGGGAGTGTGCTGAGAGGGGAGGGGAGAGGTGGGGAGCAGGGAGGGAGGGTGGAGGGAAGGGGGTAGGGGTGTGTGGAGGGGAGGGGGGGTTTAGGGGAGGAATGGTGGGGGAGGGGATGGAGGGGAGGGGGGGGGAGAAAAAGAGGGGAGAGAGGGAGGGGGGGAAAGGGGGGGGAGAGGAGAGAGGGAGTGGAGAGGGGGGGAGAGGAGGGGTGATGAGGGGTGAGGAGGGGAGAGGGGGGAAGAGGAGAGGGGGGGAGAGGAGAGGGGGGGAGAGGAGAGGAGAGGGGGGGAAGAGGAGAGGGGGGGGGAAGAGGAGAGGGGGGAGAGGAGAGGGGGGGGGAGAGGAGAGGGGGGGGAGAGGAGAGGGGGGGGAAGAGGAGAGGGGGGGGAGGAGGGGAGGGGGGGAAGAGGAGAGGGGGGGGGAAGAGGAGAGGGGGGGGAAGAGGAGAGGGGGGGTGGGAAGAGGGGAGGGGGGGAAGAGGAGAGGGGGGGGAAGAGGAGAGGGGGGGGGAGAGGAGAGGGGGGGGGAAGAGGAGGGGGGGGGGAAGAGGAGAGGGGGGGGGGGGGGAAGAGGAGAGGGGGGGGGAAGAGGAGAGGGGGGGAGAACCTTAAAAAACATTTTAGAACGAAAAAAGACACATTCTGCAAGCGTTTTAGAACCACTAAGGACACTTACATTTGTGTAGACATGTGTTCAGTGTTATTCACAGCTCATAGAAACGTGACCCTCTGCCTTCCTCCATCTTGAAGAGACTGTGAGGCACACCACTTCCTGGTTTTATAGTCCCTCCCCCCTGCCGCCAGCAGGGGCAGCAGAGAGAATGGGGAATTTTGTAAAAACATTAATATCTCTGTAATTTTTCATCGACGGGAAAAATCCTCGGCACACATACGGCGGAGGGGGGCTCTGAGCAAGGTGGCCAAAAATGACGGCCGTAGGTAGCGGCGTTCTCGCAGAAATCGCAGCACAGATGGCCAAAACCGGTCAAGAACAGACTTTTAGTAATATAGATGGGTAGGCGGGAATTTCACTTTATCTGCTCTTGAGGAATATTGCAGCAGTATTAGACAACTTATTTTAGATCCCACAGACTAGAAACTTTTTGCCCTTGAATCTTTGCAAGATTTCCTGAATATTATAAAAGATTTTGAATAAACTAAGAATGGATCAATTAGATTTTTCATGTATCTCTTGATGATTTAAATAAAGTTGCGTCAGGAAGTTCCTGATTAGAGCATGTGAATAAAATTGTGAACGGTTTGTATTTAATCAGGCTAACATTTCGAATGCAAGTACAATTAAAATATATATATTTCCAAATAACTTTTTGATGGTTTTAAAACTTACTCTCTCATTGGAGTTCTGAACTCAGCTAATGGATATTGGGAATTCAGGCCTGGAAGTCCTTGTTCACATCGGTTTTTCTGATCATTCATTTTTAAATTTGTCATTTCTGCAAGAAGCCATATTGGATTCCCAACTTGTTGACACAGATGAGTTTTCTTGATGGTTGTTCTCCTGTATTGTGTTATCTGTACTTTATGTGACTCTTCACTATTTGATCTTACTCCATGTATCCATTATTCCTCACTGGTAACAATTCCTGAAATGGTTTCAGTTCAAGAATGACCTATTAACATTGCTGTGTATCATTGTCTACTGCAATCAATGTTTGTGCATCATGGGTGAATGGCATCGGACTAAAAATGTATTACTTGTTTACTTGATGTGTTTATGATATACAACGTTTTCATGTGCTTTCTTGAAAAGGGAAATTGCTCCAGTGCTGCATTATGCAAAGGAACAAGTTAATGATGATTGGTGCAATTAACTTTATTGCTAACATTTCTTACACGGCAGTGAACTGCATAAAATTATCTGTAAAATCAAATGTCTTGTCATCATGCTATTAGAGTTGCCAGAATGGTAACTTTTTCACCATTAATATCAACAGAGATGGGCACATAATTGGCTTGATGGTAGGAATGATAAGTGATGATTTAAGATTATTTCTCGGACTGGAGATCCATGACGAGTGGTGTGCCTCAGGGATTGGTACTGGGTCCATTGTTAAATCAACTTAGCTATATGAACAATTCGAAGGGAATGCGCAAGGCATGATTAATAAATCTGCAGATTACACTAAAATTAATGTTTAAAAAGGAACTGCAGATGCTGGAAAATCGAAGGTAGACAAAAATGCGGGCAATACTCAGCGGGTGAGGCAGCATCTATGGAGCGAAGGTAATAAGCGACGTTTCGGGTTGAGACCCTTCCTCATAATTTCGCTAAAAAAATAATCCCAATGATACACAGCAATGTCTGCACAGGATGGATAACAGTTTCTCCTCCTTTATTTACAATAATTACCTCGTAGCTTGGTCCTTGCAGAAATCAAAACAAAGCTGTTTAATTAGTTTGTTTTCAGAGCTTGTGATGAATGAGTTCACAAATAACACTGGACAATTCTGCATAATGTCGATTAAAAGAGTTTAAAGCAGAACAGTCCTTTCACCATTGGGACCTGGTTCAAATCAAGCCAATGTTGATGGAAAGAACTGCTCTCTCTCTGACAGCTGTGTTAATTAATTGAATATAAAACCTAATTGACTGAAAATCCTAGGGAAATTGATTTGAGCATTCTCAGCCCAGTCCTCAGTGGGAATGAATCCACAGTGCAAAACAGCCCATAATTTTGCACTAATCGACATAAACTGTCAGTCTCTGACACGCCAACAAAAAGTTGGACTTGTTGGAACAGGCAGTGAATGCGGCTGCAGCTGTGGGCTGATGTCCAGGGGTGAGGCCCTTCACTGGGCTGGATGGAGATTGTGCTGCATGTCACTGTGCTGGCTCCTGGAGAAAGTTTTGAAAAAATGATTTTTCTTTCATCACGTGTGTTCCTTTCAAAGTTTTGCCAAATAATTAGCTGCAGCTGAACTTTTATTCACAAGAGTTTTTTTAAATATTGGTTTTGATTAATAAATGCTCCAATCATCAAACTGCAATGCTTGAGTGAAAATATGCAGCTGTTCCAGCAGTAGCATAATGTTACCAATGTAAACTCATCTGACTGGCATGAAACTGGGATGAATTCCACTTAGCAGGGGCCCTATTCATGCACTTAAGCTTCTTTGATGGCCTAACAAAGCAACTGCTGGAAGAACTGTGGGTCAAGCAGCATTGGTGGAAGTCTCATGGATGTCTGGATCTGGATCTGGATCTGGATGTAGTACGCTGAAAAGCTCTAGGTGGAGCATCACTCAGCACTGGGCAATTTTTACATTTATCAAGCCGATTAATCAAGCCAATTGACCTACAAACCTGTACGTCTTTGGAGTGTGGAAGGAAACCGAAGATCTCGGAGGCAGCAACTCTACTCTGTTGTTGAGTTCATTTTTAATTTTGCTCCAGATTTCAGCATCTACAGTTTCTTGTATTTCCTTCCGGTGTGGCTTACAGTCAGAAGTCTGCCCTTGATGAATGTGCCTCTCAATGCAATGGCAAATAGAGCATGGAATATTGATATTTCCATATTCTATGTCTACTTTGGGATTCATGTTCACAAGTTCATAAGTCATAGGAGCAGACATAGGCTGTTTGGCCCATCGAGTCTACTTCGCCATTCAGTCATGACTGATCTATCTTTTTCTCTCAACCCCACTCCTGCCTTCTACTCATAACCCTTGACACCCGCACTAATCATGGACCTGTTAACTCCGCATGGCCACACTTCATGGTGGTCATGGAGCCTGCTTCAGGTTGCAGGGTTGACTAACATCTTCCAATACCCTCTGTAGTGGCAGATTATTATATCGTTCAAGAGATCGCTCCCTCTAGCCACTTAGGAGAAAACATGGGGTTAGGAGAATGTCGTTTTACGCATGTGAGCTCTCCACGAGACATTCCAAGCTTCTCGAAAGATAAATCTTCATAACACAGTCTTTTGATTAATAGTTTCTTTATTGTTGAAGAAAAACAGTAAGGTATTCATCCAACCTTCTTCTTTGACTCATACACTTTAATCTTCGTCAAACTTCAGCATGTCGCTTTTAAACATTAGAAACTCCTCATGATTGAAAGTTATTCCTTCTACCATGCTCCTCCGAACTAAAACTAAAAAGCTAACAGCTTTTGCACAAGAAACCCAGCAGCAAACACGCCTCCGACTACGTAATAAATCCCACCCACATAATTACAGACAGACTAAATTTAAAGGCAAATGCCATAATTATGACACACAAAATTAAGCCAAATGGCCACTTGCATACCGGCCCCTTATTGTTCTGAGAATATAACGAGGCAATTACTAATAAACATCAAAAAAGTAGCCATGAAGAATTCACATATATTAAAAGCAAAATGTAGCGCATTATATATCCGCGTTCAGACTTCGTCAGTGATTCTTCCATCTTTATCTTAGCCTACTAGAAGCAAGCATAACTTGGTTATTGGTCTTATTAAAACATTGTTTTTAGTTTGAAGTTGTACCGTGCGCACAAAACCCTTAACATCAGGCATTGATCAACCATGAACCTCGTGATGCAGTAGAATCAACCACCAACACACTATCACCTGGAACAACATTTCTTCTAATCCTTGACCATCGTTGTCGCTCTTGGATCAGAGGCAAATATTCTTGTATCCATCTCCTCCAAAAAAGATCTGCCGTATATTGTACCTGTTTCCATCTGCGTCTTATATATGTCTTCTTTTACAAAGAGCTTAGGTGGTAGTGTTGGATTGGTCTTCAACAGAAGAATATAATTTGGTGTAAGTACTTCTCGGTCATTCGGGTCATCAGAACGCTTGGTAATAGGTTGATTATTTAAAATTGCTTCAACTTCACAGAATAAAGTTTGTAATCCTTTGTCGTCCAGAACTTGTTGTTTAAGAACAGAGCGCAGCTATTTCGTACCATGCGGATCAACCTTTCCCTACACTGCCATGATGAGAACACATAGGAGGATTAAAGTTCCATCTTTTCCCTTGTTGAAGCATAGTATTCTGGATCTTATCCTCTTTTAAGCTTTTAAGTTCCTCTTTTAATTCTCTTTCCGCTCCAACAAAATTTGAACTGTTATCTGATCTTAACGATTAAACTTTACCTCGTCGACAGATAAATCTTCTTAATGTATGAATACAGGAGCCTGTGTCAAGCGTAGATACAACTTCAAGATGTACTGCTCTACTTTCCATGCAACTGAAGGTTACACCATACCTTTTTACAAGGCTTTGTCCTCTCTTAACCTCTATCGGACCGAAATAATCCACCCCCGCATCTGTGAATGCAGGATTATCTGGTAGAATCCTCTCCAGACGTAAGTCTGCCATCTTCTGTTCTCCAAACTTCCCATGCTGTCTTCTACACATAATACAATGTTTTATTATCTTTCTTGGGGCGGAATTAGCCTTGATAACACAATATTTTTTACGAAGCTGGGACAATATATCATTTCTTCCTCCATGTGCAATCCCTTCATGAATATGTCGTAATAATAATGTCGATATATGAAAGTCCTTCAAGAGAATGATAGGATGTTTAGCCTCTTCGGGCATTGCCAATCTATTTAGGTGACCACCCAACCACAGAGGACCTTCATCCAATACTGGGTCAAGCTTGTACAATTGACTGTTTCTTTTTACACCATGTATTCCAGCCTCTAACGTTGATATTTCGTCTTTGTATTTCTGTCTTTGACAGAAAGCAATAATCGCATCTCCCGCTTTGAGGAGATCATCAAGTTGTAAACCCTGTACATCATATGATGCCTTAAAAACTTGTATCTTCCTTCCAACCATTTCCTTCAGTATATCAGGATCTTCTTCAAAGATACCTTCAGTAATCTCTCTCCTTTTCTGAGCAAACAGCAATAACCTTCTTTTTAGCTTAAGAAACCAGGCTACCACAGTCACCAATCTATTCCATGATGAAAAGTGGGTAATTAAATCATTTGTTGTTTTTGATGAATCTTTAGCAAGTTCACTGTGATGTTTTGTTTAATTTCAGGATCATAAGCAGAGATTTCAAATCCAGCTCAAGTTTTGGCCATTCTCCGTCTGGCTTACAGAGAAACTCTGGTCCATTGATTCATCTCTTATTGCTTAGGAAGCGGTTCGCTGTCAGTCCTCTAGAATCTTCATCCGCAGGATTTTCTTTTGTGTTAACATATTTCCATTGTGAAACATTAGAAGCTCCCGATACAAAAGAGACTCTGTTTGCTACAAATGTCATGAAACGTTTGTTCTCATTGTTGAAGTATTTAAGCACCGTAGTACTATCAGTCCAGAAGATAGATTCTTCCAGTTGAGGCTGTAGTTCCTTTTGCAGCATTATGTCAATTTTAACAGCTAAAGGGCCTGTCCCACTTAGGCGCTTTTTTCAGCGGACTGCCGGTGACTGTCAAGTTCGCGGCACTCGCCTGAAAAACCTGGAACTGGAACGGCGACTGTCAGAGTGGAACACACAAACACACACACAGACTCACACACAAACACATCGCAAAGGCGGGGGCCAGGGAAAGCTGGGGGAGCGCTGTCTGAAATGCACACTGTGCAAAGCCAAGGTGATACAAACATACACCGCGATTAACAAGAACGTTTAGACGGCTAGCACAGTGTATGGTAAGTCCTTTAAAAGAGGGGAAGGTGAGAAGGGGGGAGAAGGGGAGAAGGAGTGGGGACACTTTTAAGAACGCAGCCAACTTTTAATAAGCCAGAGATACACAGCTGTGAAGTTCGGCGGGCATTTAACATTACCGGTCGGTTATCTTTGGTTCTGAAGACTCGTGCTTAAGTTTTTTTCCCCCAATGAGCCAATGAAAATGTCTGGTCAGCAAAGGCGACTAATTAAAACTACCTACGACTACCTCGACTATCCATAACTCCATGGCGACCCCACTACAACTGCACCTACGACTACAGGATTATCGATTTTCTCCATGGCGACCAAACATGTTGAAAAATTTGCGGCGACCATACTGAGGCCACTACTAGTTCCCAGAATGCGGGAACTCTTCGTGACCATGAAAGAGACTCACCAGAGACCACCAGCGAACATGTGGCGACCATGTGGTGATCATGTGCCGAGTGCAGAGTCTCCTGCACTCGCCTAAAAAGTTGCTTAAGTGGGACAGGCCCTTAAGATTGCTGCAGTAAGTTCCATTCTGGGAATTGTCATTTGTTTCAATGGGGCCACTCTGGCCTTTCCCATTAAGAATGCAACATGTACTTCTTGTGGCTAAAGGGATCAGGGGGTATGGGGAGAAGGCAGGTACAGGATACTGAGTGGATGATCAGCCATGATCATATTGAATGGCGGTGCAGGCTCGAAGGGCTGAATGGCCTACTCCTGCACCTATTTTCTATGTTTCTATGTTTGTTATCATTTTCCAGTCATACATATGAAACAGTGCCGTAGCCACTTTCACTGGCATCTGAGAAATGATGCAGCTGTGCACCCATGATCTTACCAAAGTTTGTAGGCTTTATGCACCGGTCCATCTTGAATTCTGAGATCTTGTTGAGTTCTGCTAACCATTCTGTCCATAGGTGAGAGGAAGTTTGCGTTATACTCTCATCCCATCCAAGTTTTACCTTACAAAGATCCTGCAAAATCAACTTGGCTGGCAGTGTAAATGGTGCAAGAAATCCCAAAGGGTCATAAACGGAACCAATCACGGATAGGATACCCCTTCTGGTACACGGTCGCTCTTGAATAGAGATTCTGAACTTGAACACATCTGTTTCAACGCACCAGTGCAGTCCCAATGCTCTTTCCATTGGCAAATTGTCTTTGTCCAAATCCAACTCTCTGGTCTCTTTGGCTCTATTATCTTGTGGAATGCTTTCCAATACAACACGATTGTTGCTGATCCACTTGGAAAGCGTGAATCCTCCCTAATTGCAAAGGGAAGTCAGATGTTTTACCATTTGAATTGCTTCCTGCTCAGGGTTTCGGGACTTCCGGTGGCGCCATGCTGGACTAGCAGTCGCAACTTTTAGCTCCGCTGCTGTAAAATCACGATTTCTCGCGTTAAAATCGGGTCTGGAGGTCGGGACCAATTTAAAAAACTCACCGGAGCCCCGGGACGTCGCGCTGATGACGTCATCAGTAAGCGCTGTGATTTAAACGGAGGATAAAGCCTTTTTAATGAAAAAAAACATCTTCAGCTCAGAGAACAATCTCAAAACAACTGCTGAAAACCCAGAAAACTGAAAACAGACCTCTGAAGTGGATTCTGGAATGGCTACAAGAGCCAAGACTGAGATGGCTACTAAGGAGAAAAATGTGATGGAGGAGATAAAGAACTCGGTAAGAGAACTGATAAAGGATATTGAGGCTGGAAACTCAAAAATGATGGAAAATATTAATGTTAAATTGATGGAAAATATGTCGAACATCACTGCTGGTAATCAAAAAGTTATTGACTGCATTGGCATTATACAAAAACGAATTAAGGATGTGCAAGAAGAGCTAACGGGGAGAATTAATAAAGGGGAAGAAGAATCTACGAAGAAGTTTGAGGCTGTGCATGTAATTGTTTCTTCACATGTAACTGCAATGAAAGACATGGAAACAATTGTTGATCAAATGGCTGAAGATATGCAGGGAATGAAGCTAGAACTAGACAGCCTCAAGAGTCAACTGGCGAAAGTCTCAGATAAATGTCTTGATCTCGAAGCTCGCTCAAGACGCCAACATTTACGAATACTGGGAGTAACAGAATGGGCAGAGGGAAACAACGCCCGTGAGTTCACTGCCAACTTAATCAAACATGTACTCAATTTACCTGTGGAACCGGAAATTGAAGTGGCACATCGAATACCTAGATTTAAGCCAAGATCACAAGCAGATCCAGCCCACCCACGACAGATCATAGTCAAACTTCGGGACATTTCAGCACTTGAAGAGCTGATGAAAAAAAATCAAATACGGAGTGAAGATGATGTTTGGAAACGATTCTATCAAACTCCTCCGGGATTATCCCTATGAGATCGTGCAAAAGAGAAGAAAGTTCTCACAGACAAGACAGATTCTCCATGGAGTTAAAGATGTCAGATGTGGCGTTTTTTATCCGGCCAGGATGCGCATTACTTTCAAGGGAAAAGAGAAAACTTTCACTAATTCGGACGCATCTTATAAATATG
This sequence comes from Amblyraja radiata, assembly GCF_010909765.2. Classification (NCBI taxonomy): domain Eukaryota; kingdom Metazoa; phylum Chordata; class Chondrichthyes; order Rajiformes; family Rajidae; genus Amblyraja; species Amblyraja radiata. The sequence goes on along the minus strand of NC_045957.1, from coordinate 54,608,447 downwards.
CCCAAGAGATTGTGGCAGAAACAGAAGATTAATCAAGGCAGCGGGACGATATGGACAAATTCTTTCCTTTTATTACTTCACAGAGAACACCTGAAGATAAGGGAAGAAACGCCATTCTCTAAAAGTTTAAAATGGAAGTGAATTTCCACGTGCATTGGTCTAGACACCTTATCTCCTTTGGACGCTTTGGATTTCAACTCAAGGACATTCTTTGTTCAAAATGAAGGAAAGACTGATAAGCAACGCAGAGACGAACAGCAGAGCCGAATGTGGAAAACATCACAAGGACAAATGGCGGTTTAAGATCTTAAAATAGCTTTACAAAATATAGAGAATTAACAATAATTAACAATACTAATATAGAAATATAAATGGAAACTAACCTGAACTATATAATGGGCAAAATGTAATAATGTGCTAAAAAGACTGACTAGCTCGTATATAGAGGAGACAATTAAGCAGGGATAAAGAAATAATAAATAACAAATTTTAGAATTAAAGTAGATAATACTGAAAGTTTAGTGTGGGGAAGGGAGGAGACTCAGGCACCTGGCATAATTCCAAGAGCCTGATTCTGGTTAACCCTTACAGCTAACAGCTTACTATTATCAAAGGTATAACTAATTATAAATAATTAGTAGATGAAAGTGTTAGATATATAAATTTCACAGTAGCTGAACACAAGATCTGATAAGTCTGAATGAAATATATATATATATATATAGTGTAATTGGGTGAAATATAACTGATTTTGAAATGGTACCGCCCTCCTAGGTTTAGAGTAATAAAGGGAGCGGAGCTAATTGTACAACATCAACTTCGGAAGTCGAATAGATGTCGAATCCTACAGACGGGTGGGACACTCACTACAGTGTCGAATACTCCAGACACTGTAATTTTACTTGTTCAATTTTTTTTTTTGTCACAATATGTCACTACTATGTGGTTTTCTTTCAAGGACATTCGCAAAAGGGATCTACCAAGGAAGTTAGTAATATAAACGCCCCCCAAATATCCAGAGTCCTGAGGTATGGATGCACCGTAATAAATAAGGGTATTAAAATCAGAGAAAATGCAAGATGATAAACAAAAGAAAATGGGAGGAATCACACTGTGTAGCTGGAATATAAGGGGTATTAATGAACCAATTAAAAGGGGCAAAATACTAGCTCAGTTGAAATCATATAACACGGACATTACTTTTCTACAAGAAACGCACCTTAAACATCAAGATCAGATGAGATTGAGGGCGAATTGGATAGGCCAAACATTTCACTCCTCATATACTTCGAAATCCAGAGGCACCGCAATTATTATTCGCAAAGGAACACCATTCAAATCAAAGAACATTATATCAGATAAGGAAGGGAGATATCTTATAGTTACAGGAGAGATCCATGCTACGCCAATCACTTTGGTAAATATATATGCGCCCAATTTTGGTAATCCTCAATTTTTTAATAAAATCCTGAATACAATCGCAGAATTTAACTACCAAAATGTTATAATTGGAGGAGACTTCAACTGTGTTTTAGATCCATACTTAGATAAATCGATGCAAAAACAAAGAGGTAATATGAAATCTAAAACTAGTGCACTCTTAAATACATATATAAAAAATACAAATATAGCAAACGTCTGGAGGATCGCGAATCCGACTGGAAGGGAATACTCGTTTTATTCAATGCTACACAAAACATACTCACGTATAGACTCCTTCCTAGTGGATACAAAACTAATCCCTTATACTATGAACCCTAAATATCACACCAATACGATTTCAAATCACTCCCCGCTAACTTTTGTTTTAAAATTAGAAGGAATGTCTACGAACAAATCGTTCTGGAGGTTTAACTCGCAAATTCTGAAAGACCCACAAGGGAGTATATATCTAAAAAAACAGATGGACCTATTTTTTGAGACAACGATACACCAGATATATCGCCCACTTTACTATGGGAATCCTTCAAAGCATTTATTAGAGGAGTCATTATCTCATATCAAGCTTTTCAAAACAAAAAGAATAAGAATGAACAAAGACAATTAGAAGAACAAATCAGACAACTAGATATAGATAATGCTAAAGATCCAACTATGGATAAACATAATAACATTTTAACACTGAAATTTAAGCTAAATAAATTATTGTCAGAGAATGTTATAAGATTATTCCAAATTACAAAACAAGAACATTTCGAATTTGGGGACAAACCCCATAAACTTTTGGCACGCCAACTGAAAAAACGGGAAAAAGATCATTCAATTTTAAAGATTAAATCAGATAGAGGGGAATCATTAACACTACCTAATGATATCAATAAAAGATTTGCTCAATTTTACAAGAATTTATACACATCGAAAACGCTAATAGACAATAATAAAGTTTCAGAATTTTTGGACAATTGTAACCTTCCAAAACTAGAACTGAAGGAACAAGAGGAACTGGGAGCACAAATTACATCTAAGGAAATAGAAGACACAATAAACACACTTAAGAATGGAAAAACACCAGGACCAGATGGATTCAGTAATGAATTTTATAAATGTTTTTACGACATAGTTACACCACGTCTACAGAAAATGTATACATACGCTTTTAAAGAACAAATCTTACCTGAAACACTAGCAGAATCAACGATCACATTAATACTTAAAAAAGATAAAGATATAGAAGAACGAGGCTCATATAGAGCTATTGCTTTGTTAAATACGGATCAAAAAATATTAGCGAAAACACTAGCTAGAAGACTAAGTCAATATGTTAGTAAATTAATAAATGAGGATCAAATGGGATTTATACCTAAGAGACATTCATTTAATAACCTGAGACGTCTGCTTAACATAATGCACTCTCACAAACTTCAAGAACAAGAGTTATCTATCATTTCATTGGACGCAGAAAAAGCGTTTGATCAAGTAGCATGGGATTATATGATTAAAGTATTGCAAAAATTTCAAATGGGAGAGAACTTCATCGCATGGATAAAATTATTATATAACAAACCCACGGCTAGAATATTAACTAATAATTTACTATCTACGAAATTCCAATTATCAAGGGGCAATAGACAAGGATGTTCATTATCACCGCTGTTATTTGCTCTGGTAATTGAACCTTTAGCTGAAAAAATCAGAACACACCCGGATATAATACAAAATATTCAAATAACAAAATATCTTTATACGCAGACGATGTACTACTGTATATCACAAAACCCCAAATCAGTATACCAAACATATTAAATCTAATTTAGGACTTTGGATCTTTCTCAGGATACAGAATAAACTGGAACAAAAGTGAAATTATGTCGATAAAACCGAAAGACTCAACACATCTCTTGAAATTCCCCTTTAAAATAGCCACAGAAAAATTTAAATATTTAGGAATTTAAATCACTAGAAACTATCACGCTATGTTTAATGCCAATTATAGTCCCTTACTTAAGAAACTAAATATTCTAATCAAATTCTGGAGAACTCTCCCGATGTCTTTAATAGGTCGAATAAATGCTATAAAAATGATCTTTTTACCACAAATCCTATATTTATTTCAATCAATACCTATATATCTTCCAAAACAGTTCTTCAAAAAGCTAGACTCAGACATTGCAAATTTTATATGGGATTATAAATCCCACAGAATACAAAGAGTACACCTTAGTAAACCAAAAGAGATGGGTGGTCTAGCGCTCCCTAACTTTATGTACTATAATTGGGCAGTAAATATTAAAAATATGATTCACCTGCTGGACAACTCTGCCCAGCAGGTGGACTGGATTGTAATGGAGAGAGAGGACTGCTCTTCGTGTAATACAGGAGCGACTCTCCTCTCACCAATGAATCTGAATAACAAAAATTATAATAAAAATCCAATGATACATAGCACAATTAGAACTTGGAAACAAATAAAACAGAATCTAAAATTAAGAAATCTATCTCTTTTAATGCCAATAGTCAATAACCCGTTGTTTAAACCTTCAATTATAGATAAATCATTTACACAATGGGAAAGAATGGGAAACAAAATGCTCGGAGACTTGTATGAATTAGGAAAATTATTATCATTTGAACAATTACAACTGAAATATAATTTGAAAAATAATCAATATTTTAAATATCTTCAAATCCGTGACTATCTGAAAAAATACACAAAAGACTATCATAACATGCCCCCAGACTTATTGGATGAAGCCATGAAGACAAAGGCTGAATCAGCAAATCTAATATCATACATACAACATTATTTTAAATATAGAAATACCTACAACCGATGGTATTAGAAGAGACTGGGAACAAGAACTAGCTATAAAAATTTCAAAAGAGAGCTGGGATAAACACTTACTATATGTGCATAAATGCTCGATCAACGTACGACATACCCTAATTCAATTCAAAATATTACATAGACTATATTATTCAAAAACTAAAATAAATAAACTTTTCCCCAATGTCTCACCCATTTGTGATAAATGTCAGTCACAAGAAGCTACCATAGCGCACTCTTTTGTTTTTTGTATAAAAATCCAAAAATTCTGGAACAAAATATTTGAAATCTTCACAAAATTAATTAAAATAAAACTTGTACCAAAAGCAGAATGGATCATTTTTGGAATATCGGAAGGTAACCCCAAACTAAACGTGTTTCAAAAGAACTTACTTAATTACGGGCTAATAATGGGAAAAAAGCTTATACTCAAATTTTGGAAAAATGCTCCAATACCAACAATAAAAATGTGGATTTCAAACATGTTCGAAACATTACACCTGGAAGAGATGAGACTCCTCCTAGCAGGCAAAGCAGACCACTTCCAAAAGACGTGGTCTGCATTTATGGAACTATTACAAGCATAAGGTGCAATAGTAATTTAAAATATAAATGGTACCAGGATCTGGTAACGGGGGGTAAAAAAAAACAAAAAAAAAAACACGGTTGGTATATCCTTTTTTGCGGAGTTTTGTGTTATAATAGAGCGATTGTTTTTACTTTTTTTTCTTTCCTTTCTAGGGTCTATTTCCTTTCTTTACTTCCTTCTCTAACTTCTTCCCTAAGGGGCTTTCTTTTCCCAACACTTTCCTGCACCTTCACGATTCTTGCTAACTTTCCTTACTTCTTTTATTTCTACCTTTTTTAAAGCTCGAAAAACGAAGTGGTACAACAAATGTAATAAGATATATGTGATGTGTATTACTGTAATTTACTGTACTTCTAATAAAAAATAAATAAATAAATAAATAAAAAATAAAAAGAATTGCTTCCTGCTCAGTAGACATGGATTTTAAGCAAACATCCACATAGAAATGATTCTTCAAACTGGTTATTACTTCCTCTGGAAAGTGAACTTTATTGTCCTCTGCAATCTTCTTTAAAGCAAAGTTCACACAACTTGGTGATGACACTGCTCCAAAGAGATGTACCTTCATCCGGTATTCAACAAGATCTTGTTGTACATCCCCTTCAGGCCACCATAAGAATCACAAGTAGTCAATGTGTTTTTCTGATACTTTCACTTGATGAAACATTGCTCTGATATCAGCCATCAAAGCAATTGGTTCTTGTCTGAATTTAATGAGAACTCCAATGAGTGAGTTGGTAAGGTCTGGACCTTGCAGTAGTTGACAGTTAAGTGATGTTCTTTTGAAGACTGCAGCACTGTCAAAGACCACCCTCAAGGTCCCTTTCTTCGAGTGATACACCGCATGGTGTGGAATGTACCAAAGCTCTCCATCACTTTGTTTCAGTTGGTTTGTTGGTACCATTTTGGCATAATCATTATCAATCATATCCATTTGGAAAGATGTATATTCCTCATGAAATTTTGTATTCTTGCCAAACTTGTGTTTCAAATTCTGGGTGCGTTGCTCTGCCATACGACAGTTATTTGGCAGACTAACACTTTCTTGTTTGAAAGGTAAGTCCAGACAATAGTGTCCATCTATCATCTTTACTGAGTAGTTCATAATATCCAAGAACTTTAATTCTCTCTTGGCATTTCTTCAGATTCCTTACTGGTACTTTCATTGGTCATGATTGTATTGTTTCATCAACAGATTTTCTAATTTACCAGTAGATATTTGATTAACAGCAGCGGCAGAGGAGTTCTTCCAGTTCCCACTTTTGTTGTTCCTTCTCAAGGGTTTTTTCAGCAAACAGTCCATCACCTTGGCTCCTCACAAACTGCATAGGTTCCAATCCCTTCAAAGCATTCGTTCTGATAAGTAGGTCAACTACAGAATTTATTTTAGATATTTTGACATCCTTCAGGTAAGGGCTTTGTCTCAAGTCCTCACATCTGGATATATTTTGACGACCGACAGGCATGGTCTCATGTGTAAAATCTTCAGATATTGGCATAAAATTATCTTCATCCAGACTGGATATCTCCATACTTGTAATGCAATGAATAATGCGCTCTTTATCTTCATTCATGGTACGCAATTGAATCTTAATCTCTTCTCCTGTGATGTCTAGCCTTCTCATCTGTGCAAAAAGTAGCTGAACTTCCGTGATCCAAAATGCATATGTTTGCAATACTGCATTTGTCTTTCAATTCCTTAGTAAGATAGAGAAGATACAGGCTTCAACCCCGGCCCCAATATGAGCAGTTACTTGAGGCGAGGTGACAGCATCACTAGTAGCTGGCTTCTGCTTCTGTTCTGTTTGCTCCGGCTCCTTCTCTTCTATTTGCTCTGGTGGCTTCTTCCAGTGTGAAGTGCTTCAGGATGATTTTGCTTGCACTTATCACAAATTATAAGATTCTTACAGTCTTTCACCATGTGTCCTTTTTTCTATCATCCTAAACAGATTCTCTTCTCTTTTAAGAAATCCACCTTCTCTTTATATTCCTTCTTCTTGAATCTTCGACACCACCTTATGGTGTGACCAACTTCATCACATAACAAACAGAATCCTTTTTGCTTGATAGTAGATACATCTCGTTTCATTCCACCTGTCGCTTCCACAGGTATTATAGCAGTGGCAAAATTGCCTCCCTTAGGTCCTAATCTTCCTTTAGTTTTGGTAAAGGTCGAACCTTTGACAGTTGCAATTGGTTTATGATCTTTACTACTCCCGTGGTGTGGGTCTAACATGTACCGTACTCGTTTCATCTTATCCAATGTTTGGCCTGCTTTATCTCTTCACTTTTCTCTAAGATCTCAGGGCAGCTTTTTAATGATGGCTCTAGTATTACTAACAAGATTCATTTCCTCCATGTGGTTGAGATTTTTAATCGAGCTGCGACAATAGACAATAGGTGCAGGAGTAGGCCATTCGGCCCTTCGAGCCAGCACCACCATTCAATGTGATCATGGCTGATCATCCCCGATCAGTACCCCGTTCCTGCCTTCACCCCATATCCCCTGACTCCGCTATTTTTAAGAGCCCTAACTAGCTCTCTCTTGAAAGTATCCAGAGAACCTGCCTCCACCGCCCTCTGAGGCAGAGAATTCCACAGACTCACCACTCTCTGTGAGAAAAAGTGTTTCCTCGTCTCCGTTCTAAATGGCTTACTACTTATTCTTAAACTGTGGCCCCTGGTTCTGGACTCCCCCAACATCGGGAACATGTTTCCTGCCTCTAGCGGGTCCAAGCCCTTAACAATCTTATATGTTTCAATGAGATCTCCTCTCATCCTTCTAAACTCCAGAGTGTACAAGCCCAGCCCATTCTCTCAGCATATGACAGTCCCGCCATCCCGGGAATTAACCTTGTAAACCTACGCTGCACCCCCTCAATAGCAAGAATATCCTTCCTCAAATTAGGGGACCAAAACTGCATACAATACTCCAGGTGTGGTCTCACTAGGGCTCTGTACAACTGCAGAAGGACCTCTTTGCTCCTATATTCAATTCCTCTTGTTATAAAAGCCAACATGCCATTCGCTTTCTTCACTGCCTGCTGTACCTGCATGCTTACTTTCATAGACTGATGTACAAGGACCCCCAGATCCCGTTGTACTTCCTCTTTTCCCAACTTGACACCATTTAGATAGTAATCTGCCTTCCTGATTTTTCTACCAAAGTGGATAACCTCACATTTATCTGCATTAAACTTCATATGCCATGCATCTGCCCACTCCCCCAACCTGTCCAAGTCACCCTGCATTCTCATAGCATCCTCCTCACAGTTCACACTGCCACCCAGCTTTGTGTCATCTGCAAATTTGCTACGACTGAATTGTCTTGAGTTGTCTTCATTTGTCGCCGACAGGGTCATTGCTTGTCGTAGATTGTCGTGGGTGGATGTAGGTTGACTTTGTTTGTCGTAGGTTGTCGCCTGAGTAGTCATAGGTTGTCGTAGGTGTGGTCGTAGGTGGACATCCTAATGGATCTCCGGTTGCCGGTAGCTTCCCGTACCTTGACGTCAACTAGGTGGTAGGTTGTCATAGCTTGTAGTAGACATTGTCGTTGGGGGGAGGGGGGGTGGGGGGTTGTGACAGTCACCGAAAAATCGCTTAAGTGGGACAGGCCCTTAATAGCGCCTAATGGGGCACGTGTCTTCCTAATTGCTTGCTGTACCTGCTTGTCTACTGTTTGTGAACAAATATATCAAGCTTACAACCGAGTGGTATGAACGTTGATTTCACTAATTTCAAGTATCTCATTTCTTCCCTACCCCCTCTCCCCCACACCCACACCCTAGTTTTCCTACTAGTTCCACTGTTCGCATCCTTGTATCCCTCTCACTAGCACATCTTCCTCATCCACCTATGCGCCACTATGCGCCACCTATGCGCCACCCTTCCTGAGGTCATCTGTTGCTAGCCCTGATATGTTCGAGCCTTTTCTCACCTCCAGTTCATCATCTGCTTCTCTGCGCTGGCTGTGTGCCTGTGGGCTCTGCTCCTGTCTGACTCCCGACGTCTCTGGGGGGGGGGGGGGGGGGGGCGCACTCGGGAGGGGATGGGGATTGGGGTGGCGGTTTCTGCAGCGATTGCCGCACCGGAGACCCTGGTTCAGTCCTGGCTGCAGATGAGCGCAGGTCTGTGTCGCTGGCACGGCTGCCGAGAGTTTTTATCGCTTGTGACTTTTGACAAATCCCATGATTCCTTGCGTTTTTCGGAATACCGAACTCGCTTATTCTATCTGATTTGCTGACAGCCTAATACTAAATATATTATGTTCCATGAACTTGTCATTATAGGAGACTCTATGGTTATAAGGATACTCACTTGTAACCAAAGATACGCTCCTCTAGTATCTTTGCTTGTAACTTACGGAAGGAAATTAGATACATACTTGAAAATGAATTGCAGGAGAAAGGCTGGGGAGTGAAATTAAATGGCAGAGGCATGATGAGCGGAATTGTTTCATTATGTATCACCTAATTGTGTGATTCCTTTGTTACACATTTTACTGACGTCATGCTAACTGATTAACTTATTTGGAATTTCAGCCAGATATAAATAGTGTGTATATACTAAAAAATAATGGCAGAGTTAGTGCTGCTGTGCCACGGATCCAATGACCCAGGTTCAGTGATGACCTTGGACGATGCCTGGGCAGAGTTTGCACAATCTCTCTGTGAAACTTGGGTCTCCTTTGGGCACACTCTCTCTCCCTCACATTTCCAATATGCTGGTAATCTTATTGGCAGAGTGTAGGTTAATGCCAAAAAAAAATCACAGGTCGTATATGAGAGAAAATAAGTTGCAGGGGTACGGGGAAGGAGAGATGGGATAGTTAACCTATGGGATTACTACACTGGGAGCTGGCATGGACCCCGCTATAAACCTTTAATTTTCACCATTGAGTTGTCCAATGGGTTTAGTTCAGTTTATTATTGTCACATGTACCGAGGTACAGTGGAAAGCTTTTGAAAACACTATACGTGATTACAATCAAGCTGTGCCGATAAATGATTAGATAAAGGATTGGAGAACCTCCATGTTTTCCACAGAATACAATACGACTTAACTTGGCTGCATTCTGCAATGAAAGGGGTATTCACTCTACTGGTTTACTACCTGAGCAAAAATGGTGTGACTGGCCTTTATGCCATTGAACAAGCTCTTCTTGTTACTGTGCAGAAGAGGATAACCTCCAGGATGTCACTGACCTTGAAATTAATTGTTGAACTGGGCAATCTGCAAATAAAAACTTGCTCGTGCAGCGCAACCTTTCCTTTCTGCTCTTGTGAATTATGGTTCTGGGGGTCAATCAAATGAGTGTTCAGCTTTCAGGGAAAAATTATGGGCAGGTAGCATGGTAAGCATTTGAATAAATCCATAAGAGGGCACTGCAATCATGTTGATCTGATCCTGCTTCGTTAAAAGGAATATTAACCTATGTTTATCTAAAATTCATCTCTGCACTCTCTTGCACTTAACAAACATAATAACTTACATATAATATATGGATAAATAACGCTGCTATAATAGGAATATTTCATGAATTCTGGGTAATCTATGACTCACTCTGCATTTTAGATCCTGTTTTTATAATCTTAAAAAAGGTAAAATTATATACAGGCATTTGGTGCATTAACTATCTTTGTTGCCAGGTTTAGAGCTGCACTTTATTGTGCATCATGTTCTCGTTGCAGAGGTCCCAAGAGTGATCCTGGATAAATATCAAGGCGTGTAAGTGCTTCATTGACACAATGACCAAACTTGACACAATAGTCCATGCGATCTGTTCCAAATCCAGACATTAGCCATTAGAGGTTTAACTTGTTTGTTGAATTCAATTTTACATATTTTCACTGGTTAACACAATTCCCCGTATTGCCTCTAGACGATGAATGTGCACCTGCACTTATTATTCCTTTTGCAAATTAAAGTCCTTTTTCATTTCACTGCTCATCATCTTCCATCACTTCAGCCCTTCATCACTGCCACGAGCCTTGGTAATTTAGGCTGCAGGTTTTTCCTACACTTTAGCCAATTCTCCTTGTACCAGATGGACAGATGACAAATTGGCATTTATATTTACTCCAGTCCTTGAAATATATTGAAAGGAAATTTTTGACCTGATCAGTGAATAAGCTAAGTGCAGAAGAGAAACAGTGAGTTCTAAATGGATGTCTTAATGCTGCAACTCTTCATGGCATCTACTGTTCACAAATTTAATGGGAGAGCAAAGCACATTTCAACATCGCCAATGACACACATTGTTGATAAAAACATATGGTTTTATTTAAAGATATATTCATTGATTGCATAGATGTAAACAATCTAATGAAAATGTATTTCAGTCCAGGCAATGTTGTGGTCATTCACCTTTGCCCACAGTAAGATTTGACCTCCCAAAGTGCAATACCACACGTTTGCGCAGATTAAACTCCATCTGCCATTCCTTTGCTGATCTATACCCCATTGCATACTTTCACAGCCTTCCTCACAGTCTGCGACCTCAGCAATCTTGTTGGCATGTGCAAATTTACTAACCAACCCGACCATATTTACATGCCTTTATATATTCAACCCTGCTGCTAATGGGCACGAGTCCACAGTCTGTCGGTAATTGGTGGCTAATTAGGGTGGCTGGTCTGAGAGGGAATCACTATTTTACTGATTGCGAGAACTTTGCTCAGTGTGAAGCGATGGTGCTACCTGATATGTAACAAGGTTCACAATACGCATACTGCTCTTTGAAATATGGAAGACTGGAAGACTGATGGCCATTTAACTCCTCGGGTATGTTCCACCTTCAGTAAGTCAAGGCTGACCTACAACCTGACTCTGTATCTTCCCATATCCCTCCATATAATTACTTACCAAAAATCAATCAATTCACATCCTGATAGGACAATAGGGACAAAATATCACAGTGTTGCGATAGGAGAGAGGACCACATTCCTGTTTCTTTCTCCTGCCATGGCACCAGTTAAGAGCAGCGTTGGAGACCACAGATCTGATTTACTCCAACCCTTTGCTATGACGAAGCTGCAGGATCAGAAGTTATTTTTTTAAATTTCCCACACTAGCCATCCTGTGACCTTGCTGAGTTGCAAGTTCTTAGTCAGTTTTGTTTTGCTGTTCGCTCATGCGATACAAAATCCATCTCTTCTGGTACTGTAGCAGGCCATGGACAGGAACAACTTTTATCGAGCAGTCCTGCATAAATTGACCTTGAATTTGAGAGATGACCAAGTGCAGCTTTAATCAGTACATCACGCAGTTCCCTGTTACTGCAGATTGTTAGAATCCACAGATTTGAAGCTTTTAACTATTGTATTAATAACTTCATTAAAAAAAATCTTGACAACTTCCAGTATACAGGGGTTTAAACATCTTGTATCTGTCAAAAAATTGCTGCTTAATGTTAGTAATGTGTTCACTTTTATAATAAAGCTAAAATAATATAGCCATCTTTGAGCCAAGCAAAGAAATTGTCCCCAATTTTGACAATTCATTTCTAGGTTGATCAGTGATATTTTAACATCTGTTTTAAACAAAATAAGTTTTAACATGCATTTACCCTCTGTGCTAATACCAGAGTATATCAAGGTTGATGTGGAACGGTTTTGTGCTGTTACTGCAAGTATTTTGCTTGCAGACATCGACGGTAGTGGAATGCTGCAGATTGAGTAAACAAGCGGCTGGACTGCCTTTATTGATTTTTACATTTTATAAATTGCTAGCTATGTTCCTCACACTGGAATGATTTACAGAAAGATGTTTTTCAGAAACATCTGCCCGCATATTGTCAGTAATTTTCTGGAGACTTCTGAGTGTACAGATGATAGATTCAAATTGCAGACATAGTCAGGAAAAATCAAAAGTCACCCAAGCTTGAAGGTTGGCATTATGTCTGCAGGTTTTATGAGCATGTGACAGGGACACCCTGTGGTGTAAAGATAAAACCAATTAACAGATGAAATTCTGAAATACTTTAGAACTGAAAATGCAAAATCCTATAGGAAACATGCAGAAGCAAATATATTTTCCAAAGGGACTGAAAGCTAATAACACTGAGCAAATAATTGGGGTCATTGTTAATTCAATATTTTGGGGTCCTTTGCAGTCATTGTTAATTCAATATTTTTATAAAATAGAAATTATTTTACAAACATGAGGGGATTCATATAAATATTTTGAGTAGGTATAGGTTAGATACTGTTAAGTTTAATTGTTAGATCAAAATACTGGGGAAAGAGCGTTCATGTCACGGCTCTATATCCACCAATCTTTCCACCACCACACACAAGAAGCACAAGAAGCGCAAGACAGACAGCACTGTATGCAGATGCCGAGAAGTGTGTTCAGCTCTGGCTGAACAACTTCTAATCTTGTGTGTGGACTCGATAAAAAGAAGATCAAAATACTTAACCATCTAGGTGAAAGCATTTTAGTGTATTAATATCCTATGATGGATCAGGATGATTGTTCTTCCAGGTACTATGTGTCATTGAAGATTGTATGCTGTTGTATCTGGCCTGCCCCACACGCCTCCTCCTACTTACCCCTGGACCACTGACCTCACAGATGAGCACCACTCCATCATCTCGCAGAATCCACCTTTCCTTGATCATGGTTGCTGGCTTTGATTTGTCTTTTTGCACATCTTTCATTAATTTGGTCTATGCCCATTTTCATATCTCTCGTTTCCCCCTTCCCTTGACTCTCGATCTGAAGAAGGGACTCAACCCTAGCAAAATAAAAGAGCAATTGAAAGTGGAATAGAGGAAGAACATGTTAAAAACCCCAGTCAATATGTAATTTTGGACCTGTAACTGAACATAATTTTGTTAGAAACAAGGAACTAAGGAACTGCAGGTGCTGGTTTGCAAATAAGGGTACAAAGTACTAGAATAACTCAACGGGTCAGGCAGCATCTCTGGAGAACATGAATAGGTGATGTTTTGAGTCAAGAGCCTTCTTCAAACTAATTGTGTGTGTGGGTGGGGGGGGGGAAGAGAAAAGGGGAGGGGCAGGACATAGCCTGGAAGGTAATAGGTTGATATAGATGAGGAGGGTTTTTGGAAAGACATATGCTTGGATGGAGGTGAAAAGACAGAAGGTGTGAGACAAAAGGATTGAAGAGTTCCAAATTGTGAATCTAGAGGAAAAGAATGCAAGTGATGTAGGTGAATGGGGAGTGGGAGGGGAGAAATACGTTCAAGTCCAAACTCCATCCTTGTTCTGTCTGGAGGAGGGGGAGCGGGAGCCAAACTACTGGACACAGAGACATGGGTGAGGGATGTATCTCTGACAACAGGGGGAGAAAAGCACATATACCAAAGAAAGAGGATATCTTAGCGGTCCTAGAATTATAAACCTCACCTTGGGAACATATACGGTGGAGACGAAGAAAGTGAGAGTAAGGGATAGTGTCTTTCCAAGAGGCAGGTATGGTGGAAGTGGTCTAGATAACTGTGGGAGTTTTGTAGCTTTGTATTTGACGTCAGTCAATAGTCTGTCCCCTGTGATGGAGACAGTGATCAAGAAAGGGGAGAGAGGTCTCAGAGATAGACACCTCTCTCCCATTTTTTAGTTAAATTATCTCTCTAATTTTAAACATAGACATAGAAAACATAGAAAATAGGTGCAGGAGTGGGCCATTCAGCCCTTCGAGCCAGCACCGCCTTTCAATATGATCATCCAAAATCAGTAGCCTGTTCCAGCCTTTTTCCCATATCCCTTAGCCCTAAGAGCTGAATCTAACTCTCTATTTTGTCATATTTGCAAAAATAAAAGGCGAGTGTGGAATGATCATAATTCACTGATTTAGTTTATGTATGGAAAATAAGTTCTTATTTTACCAAGCTGATATGATTTAGCAAAAGTACACTGGAAATAGCTACTTCAAGATAAATTAAGGTCAGAACAATAATTCATCAAGGAATGTATGAACTTTCAAACCAAGTGTGGTCATAAAAAGTAATGAACAAATTCTTAATTTGAAATCTCAATGGATATCAAAGGACAGATAGGACAGGATAAAACAAATAAGGAAACGTGACAGACGCCAAGGAAGCAACATGGCGGAAATTTAAAAGAAAATTAAGAAGACAGAGAAGTGAAAAAATATTGGCAGGTCAAATCAAAGAATCGGATAATAAAGGAAAGAATAGATTCCCAAAGTCATAATAAATTAATGTTGGAACTGAAGACAGGTGCACCATTCTAAATTGTTATTTTGAGTCGGCCTTCACAGGGAAGGGGGATAACAACTCCACTGATACTAAGAGGAAGGATGTGATATAATGGGAATTAAGAATTAATAAATTGCATTTGAGACTTTTGGATAGGCATTGGATATGCAGAGAATGAAGGGATATGGATTATGTGCAGGCAGGTCAGAGTTGGTCTTGGCATCATGTTTGGTACAGAAGTTGTTGGGCAATGGGCCTATTCTTGTGTTGTACTGTTCCATATGAAATGCTTAATTTTAAGAGAGAAACGAGAGATTAAAGTTTTGCAAGTTTAAAAGTCAATAATTCCCACAGCTTGAATAAAATATACCCAGGCTCTTACAAGAAGTAACTGCAGATTCTGATTATCATTTTCCAATTTATTCTCTTTATTACATACATATGCCAGCCAATGGAAGGTCACAGATGCAATACTCATGTTAAAAAAGGAAGAAAGGGATCAAATGAGTCACTGGAGTCCAATAAACCTAATGCTAGTGGTGGACAGAGAGTGTGAATAAACCCTGAGGACTGCCTTTTTGACTGCCTTTTTTGTTTAGTTTGGAGATACAGCGCGGACTTTGGCCTACCGAGTCTGCACCGACCAGCGAACCCCGAACACTAACGCACACTAGGGAAAATTTACAATTTCACCAAGCCAATTAACCTGCAAACCTGTAAGTCGTTGGAGTGTGGGAAGAAACTCCCAAACTCTGTTCAGACATACAAACTCTACAGACAAGCACCTCTAGTTATAATTGAACCCGGGTCTCTGCCGCTGCAAGGCAGCAACTCTATCGCTGCGCCACAGAGCTGTCCATATAAGGTAGCTCACCTCATGGCAGACTTCCAGCTCGCGAAGGAGTGCAGATCAGTATAGCAATTTTGATGTCATTTTCAGAGCATTTGACAAAAACCATTTAATATTATTAAAAGAAAAGTTCAAGCTGAATGGATTTAAAAGAAGAATAACATACTTACTTCCAAGTTGGTTCAGTGGGAGGAAGTGCAGAGTGATGACTGACAGAAGTTATAGTGAGAGGAAGTCTATACCCAACAAGATTCTGAAGGAATCAGTTCTAGGCCGTGTGCATCTTGTGGAACAGATCAATTATTTAGATTTGTATCTAGGGATTATAATAATAACATTTGTCACTGATCTTTAGTTTAGCTTTCTTTAGAGATACAGTGCAGAAACAGATCCTCCAGCCCACCGAGTCAATGCCGACCAGCGATTCCTGCACATTAGCACTAATCTACACACACTACGGGCAATATACAATTATACCAAGCCAATTAACCAATGTACGTCTTTGGAGTGTGGGAGGAAACCGGAGATCCTAGAGAAAATCCACGCCGATCACAGGGAGAACATTGGAACTCCGTACAGACCTATTGTCAGGATATAACCCAGGTCTCTGGTGCTGGAAGGCAGCAGCTAACAGTGTGCCATGGCACTGCCCCTGGATAGTGCAGTCATTAAAGAAGTATGAAGTTCTGCACTGCAGGCAGACAATGATAGACTGGTTAGGTGGAAGAAATTGGCAAATAGAATCCGATCTTGAAATCTGTGTGGAGATTCAGGAAAGGAAAATAAGACCTGGGTATACTGTATAAGGCATCTATTCAATTTTAAGACCTGTGGTTGCTAAGGGCTGTGGACTCTAGTGTGTATGCACACAGATCCCTGAAAATAGTAGGAAGGGTTGATATGATTGTTCGCAACCTAAATGGAATACTTGACATAATAGGCATCAAGGGTCACAGTGCAAGTCCAGGGGAATTATGTTGCAAATGGATCAAACACGTGTTTTATACAGCTAGATTTGCAGATCTTGTCACCATGATGTGGGAAGGATATGATTACACTGGACAGGGCACAATAAAAACTTATTACAATGTTGTTGGGACTGGTGAACTATAGATACGAAGAGAGAATGGTTGTTAGAATTGTTTTCACTGGAAAGCAAAAGACTGCGTGGAGATTTAACTGAGGTGTATAAAAGCCTAGAAATGATGGAGAGGCAAACCTGCTTCCTGTTGTAGCGTGGGCAATAACCGGGATGCAAATATTTAGGTTAATTAATTGAACGTCGAGGAAAGAGTTGCAGATATTTTGTACACTGTGCAGTGTGTCTTGAGAGAACAGTGCAGGCAGAATCCTCACCAACTTTAAAAAGTATCTGGATGGACACTTAAAGAACCATAACTCACAGGGCAGTGTGGAATTAAATCAAAGTGCTTTTTTTATTGGCCAACAATGGACCAATGGATGAAATGGCTTCCTTTTCTGCTGTAATCATTCATGATATTATGGAGATTGTTTACCTTGACCTAGAATTAAGTATACCTTCAGCAAAAACATTGAGAATCCTGAAGGTTTAAGAAGAAACTGCAGATGCTGGAAAATCGAAGGAAGCCAAAAATGCTGGAGAAACTCAGCGGGTGAGGCAGCATCTAGGTGAGGCAGCATCTAGAATCCTGAAGGATTTCTTTTGACTGAACTGGTATTTTGGATTTTCCACAATTGAACTATTTTATCCATGTTTAGGGAGCATAATGTAATATATAACTGTTGCTGTTATTAGTCCAGAAAGTGTATTTGCTTTCCTATATGAGGCAAGCAGTAGAAGATTAATGGTCATATTTGCATAAATTTAGCACTGCATATTGTAAATTGCAAGTGGCATCTAAAAAGCATACATTTTTATATGTGCAAATAAATCTACTTATTGAGCAGACATTACAGTTCATAGGAATTCTTGGTAAAGGTTACTTATGTTACTTGCAAATATTGTGAACCTGAGATTGTTTCGATTAGCTAAACCGAAGTGAATGCATGAGTAAGTAAAGACTCAAGTTGGGCTGCTCACTGCACAGTGGGTGCTAACCGGTGATCTGTTTTTTTGCTGCCTTATGTGGTGAAGTACTATTCCTTTCAAATTTTGTCCAACCTATTTTGCATTTCTTGAGCCATTTACAATACAATACAATACCGTTTATTGTCATTTGAACCTCAAATGAAGTTCAAATGAAATTTGGTTTCTGCAGTCATACACAAGAAAAAAAAGCAAGACACCCAACTAACACAATTTACACAAACATCCATCACAGTGAATCTCCTCCTCACTGTGATGGAAGGCAAAGTCATTGTCTCTCCCCTGTTTTCCATTCTTCTCCCGATGCTAAAGCCCCCGGTGGGCGATGGCAAGTCCCGCGGCCGTTAAAGCCACGCAGGGCGATGTAAGGCCCCGCTCCGGGTCGTTTTCAACCCAGCAATTCGGGCGGGAGAAGTTGCCGTTGCGGGAGCTCCGAAAAGCGGTCTCCCACCAGGGACCCACGAGCTCCCGATGTCACCGTCCACCGGGCCTGCGGCTGGAGCCTCCGAAGCTCCGAAGTCGGGTCGCAGCCGCGCGCCACCATTGCTCTCCACGCTCCGAAGCCGGCCAGCTCCACGATGGTGAGTCCACAAGCTCCGCGACTGGCGCCCCAAGGTCGTTCCGGTTGGCGGCCGCTCCACGGTGCTAGGCCCCAACGACAACGGAGACCCGACAGGGAAATGATCGGGTCCCCCGTACAGGGAAGAGATTTAAAAGTTTCCCCGCCCCCCACATATTCACAGCTGAATACAATATATAAACTACAACCAAACTATACACTCAACAGGGCAAAAATTAGAAAAAAGACGGACGGACTGCGGAGACCGCTGCCGCGAGGTGCCGCCATCTTCTTAATCTCTAATGGGTTTCTGAATCTGAGACCTGGAGGTAAATTAGAAATGTGAAGGTCCGGAGCATGGTGGTGCAGCGGTGGAGTTGCTTCCTTACAGCGCCAGAGACCTGGGTTCGATCCTGACTCCAGGTGCTGTCTGAACAGCATTTGTACGTTCTCCCTGTGACCACATGGGTTTTCTTTGAATGGTCCAGTTTCCTCCCACATTCTAAAGATGTACAGGTTCGCAGGTTAATTGGCTTCTGTGAATTATTCTCAGTATGTTTGATAGTGCTATTGTATGGGGTGATCTTTAGTCGGCACGGACTCGGTGGGCCGAAGACCTGTTTCCGCATTGTACCTCACTAACGTCTCTAAAATCCAACACTGATTCATAGGGTAGCCAAATTAGCACTTTCCCCGAGCCTGTTATATTCCTCAGAATATTTGTTGCAATATTAATGCCTCAGCATTCTAAATATTTACTTTGAATCACAGCACTTTGAGTTTAATTAGCAGCCTCAGGCAATTCGTCAGAAGCAGGAAATGAAACAAAGGGGGTTAATTGTAGAAAGGGGAAAAGAGTCTAAATATCCATGCATTAACATGGCAGTTTGAAAGTAGTCTATTTTGGTCCTCATTTCTGATTGGCATAATAAGAATTTGCAGTGAGATGTTAAAGCTGGGACATCTGTAGGCTCAGCACTCGTGCTGATGAGACATAATTTATGTGGGTCAGTCCTTGAACCAGATCTATTGAAGGTGGAGTGGGATGGCTGATGTCCATTGACAGGTTGTTAGCTTAGAGAAAGGGCACATAGGTTCCCAGATGTAGTACTGGAAGTGTCATGGGAGTGGTCCAGATGAGGAGGCATCTTGCAGGCAAGGAGTGGCCTGACTTCCTTCCAGTCCTTCGCTCCTGCAGTAGTCAGTGAAACTCTGTCATTTCTTCCTTTGTCGAAAAAAGTCAGCAAGGGAAAAATTCAAAGGATTTGTGCAAAATGGCTATTTACAGAAACATTGAAGATGCTTTGAAGAAAGAAATGATAAAATCCCATCACCTCATCTCCTGTGGTATCACATTTGTGGTGAGCTGAATGACGATGGTAGTCTGAACATCGTGTATGACAGCTTAAAACCATCAGGTAAGCTTTTGGTGCATGAATTAATTGTCTTGGTGACCCAATGTTCTGTCGCCTTGCTGCAAAACAAAGCCTTCATTACTGATTTTTTCATGTCCACATACCTTGTCAAGTGATACCTAATTTAGTACTCACTGAAAATAATATTTGTTGACAGTTTTTTAGATGAAAACTAGATAACGTGTGAAAATGAAAAGGGTATGCACAAATCTCATCTTTCTGATTGGAATCCCTGCAGTCAACTTTTCAATTGGCTACACTTCCTTCACGTACAGAATAACAATCTTGCTCAGACCCAGTTACCCAAACATCTGATGTGTGGAAATACTGATAGACTTTAAACCAGAATCTTCTATCTCCATTCTTATCTTGGTCCCCAAAATGCATTTGTGTGGAAATTAATAACATACCAGTAAAGTGAGCAATGTGAGTGACAAGTGGAGATATCAGTGACATCAATCAGAACTGAGTTAAAAAAAAACTAGAAGCTAAGGTAACACCCATGAATAATAAATTCATGTGGAGATTTATGATAGCATGCTGTTCAAAGAAATCCCTGGGAAACACAGAATTGTTTTAATCTACCCTCCTTTAAACCCTCCTTTCATGCACTGCACAAACTGTGCAAATAATGCATAAACATATCCCGTGACTGAGCTTTACCGATTAAACCAAATGTATTTTTATAAATTGCAAATAACTATCAGACGCCTGTTTTATTTATGTGTTCAAGAAGGAACTGCAGATGCAGGAAGATCGAAGGTACAGTTTGAACGGCCTTATGTCTATTGGCACGGTAATTGACAAGGCTGTTTTCTTATTTCTGGATGTAACTGGCCCACATTCAGAAGCAGCAATCTGTCTTTGGCCCCAAACATGAAATGCATGCATTAGTTTTCCCTTGCTTTAGTGGTTCCTGGGGATGCAGGATTACTTGCTTTCACTGCAGATTTGTGGGTTGTGAGGTGGCTGATGAGGATGATGTGGGTGTCTCCGACTCTTCCACACACGACAAGAGGTGGCTGATGTTTTAGTTTAGAGTTACAGCACGGAAACAGACCCTTTGACACACTGAGTCCGCGCTGACCACCGATCCCCGCACACTAACACTATCCTACATTAGGGACAATTTACAATTTTACCAAGCCAATTAACCTACAAACCGGTATGCCTTTGGAGTGTGGGAGGAATCCGGAGCTCTCGGAGAAGAGTGGGTACACAATATTTGAGGTGGTGCCCATTTTCTGTCACTTACATAAGGCTTCCATGTGCTTTTAGTGCAAGCCCTTGAATCCTCCTTCTCCACCTGGAGTGCTCTTAAGCGCCTGTCCCACTTTCATGACCTAATTCACGACCTCTGCCGTTTGCCCTTGACTCATACTCGCAGCATGGTCGCCACGAGGTCGTAGGAGGTCGTAAGTAGGTCGTAGGTAGGTCGTGATGCTAGTCGTAGGTACTCGTGGCATCAAGTAGGTCGGGGCGTTTTTCGAGCCTGATGAAAAATGTCCACGAGTAAAAAAGTTTGTGAATTAAGTCGTGAAAGTGGGACAGGCCCTTTAGGATAGAGGTGTTCATGAGACATTGTGGATAGTGTGTGCTGCAGTGACTTTGGGCACATGAGTTGTGAAGAATTCCTGAGTGTGTAACCTCAGTCCTGTGATAATTCCTCTAGATTACTGGAACCTCAGATTCACAGATGTGTTGCCCAGGTTAGGATAATAGCATCTGTCCTCCCAACCGCCCACTCTACCAGTGTCCTTGCTATTGCCTGCCATCAAAACAGCCTATGATGAAAATGTAATAAGTTCAGAAAGTGCTGGAAATACTCAGCCGGTCAGGCAGCATCTGTAGAGAGAGAAACAGTTAATCTTTGAGGTAGATCAACTGTCTGTATTTCAGATTTCTAGCACCTACATTGTTTTGCTTTTGGAATGCGCTCTATGCCTGGGTTGCCAGGCACAAAGCTGCACAGGGTGAGTGTGTTCAGCCACATGTAGCCAGCATCCTTCACTCTAAGCCAGTCATCTCTGACCAGCCATATTGGGAGCTCCTGGTGTGAGCACCAAGAAGAGCAAAGACGCGGAATGCAGGCGTTAGGGAAAAGGAAAAATAGTTGATGCAATAAATTTCATTGATATTTACATAAAATCTGTTGAAAGCATTTGTGTGGTGTAGTTCGTTTTTTGATGACAGGATGTCGATGATGTTGTATAGAGGAAGGGTAAAATGGCGACTGCAATGAATGTAGTTTCAAGCAAAACTTTTTGACCTGTCACTTCAATCAGTAATTCTGCTGAGAATAGGTGTGCCTTTCTGTCCAAGTTCATCTGCTTGCATTTTCTGAGCACAGTCTCACTGCAGTGAAGAGTGTTTCAGAAAATCACACTCATAGTGTCATAATCTCCATCCTCTACAGTGAATGAACATAAACAGTGAATAGAGAATCATAGTACTACCTTACCTTGTACTCAAAGTGAGTATAGTTCCTTGGCTGGGGAAATGTACAGAGGGGTCCTGGAGTTGAAGTCTAAAACTCCCTGAAAGTGGCAACAAAAAGAGTGGTAAAGAAGACATATAACATTCTTGCTTTCATAGTTCAGGGCATTCAGTATAAGAATCAGAAAGTCATGATGCAGCTTTTCAAACTTTGGTTAGGCCGCATTTGGAGTTTTGTGTACAGTTCTGGTCACCCCATTACAGGAAGGAAGTGGAGACTTTGGTTAGAGTACATCAGGGACGTGCGGTCAGGGGAGGCAGGGGAGGCAGAGCCTCACCTGTCATACTCCCAATGAAAATAGCTGTTAAGAAAAGTAAAGTAAAATAATAATACAATTAAATAAATATAAAGGTTTTTCCACTGATCTGTGTTATAAATGTCATTTCTATACGAATCTAATGATTTTATATAGTAAAAACCGCAAAATTTTCGCAGCTTCGCTGCAAACACATGGAGAGATGAGAGGTGAGGCAGCGGCGAGCTAAGCCTCCCTTCTGATTGCGCAACCCCTTAGAATCTGGATGGAGAGCGGGCAATAAGCGTGTGCCTGTTACCATCTCTATGTATGTCACCAATGTAATGCGTGTAAACCCCTTCATTACATGTCCTTACCTTCCATAGTCCAGGTAACGTATTTCACATATAAAGATATTAAATTTGTGCTCGCTGGTCTCATCATAATACTGCATTGAAAAAGCTCCAGGGGAGGCAGCGATCACATCTGCCTCACAAGAGGGCGTGTCTTGAGCCCAGTGGAGGAAGAGCGAGCGTCAATTATGTAGGCTCACGTAATTGATGCTACCTCACTCTCCCTCCTCGTTAGCTAGCTTCAGTAGTGGCGGTGCAGACCAAAGATCATGGAGCAGACCAAGATACGCCACTTTGGAAGGTAGACTTTGTCAGTACATTAGAAAGTTATTAGATTTTGAAAAAATAGATCCATACTTATCGTAATAATAAAGTCATCAATGTTTGTACTTCTGTACATTTTTGTTTAGTACATGTAAGTCAAGAGTCTCCAAAATATGGCCCGCGGACACATCAGGCCCACCATCTAATTTTTCAAGCTCAGATTTGAGTTGGGGAGCGCGGCGGCATGGGGCTGCTCTTAGTTTTGTTACTGGTTAGATCCCTCGAATTGTCAGAGCCGAGACATCACTGGGCCACCGTGAAGAAGGGTGTAATGATGCGGTGGAGGTTTCGGCTGCGTTCAGAATGGGACGGCTGCGGGTTGTAACGCGCCATCGTTCCTCTCTCCCTTCTCTCTCTCGAGAACCCATCTTGGTCTAGATTCACCAGGAGAGAAGAGGAGAGCTCGAGAAAAAGGAGAGAGAGAGAGAGAGAGACGATGAGAGAGAAGAGAGAGAGAGCGAGGAGAGAGAGAGAGAGAGAGAGGAGGAGAGCGAGAGAGAGACAGAGAGAGAGAGAGAGAGAGGAGGAGAGCGAGGAGAGGAGAAGAGAGAGAGGAGATGATGAGAATGGAGAGAGAGAGAGACGTAGAGCAATGAGAGGAGAGAGAGCAGAGAGGATGAGAGAGGAGACCGAATGAGAGAGAGAGAGAGAGAGAGAGAGAGAGAGAGAGAGAGAGAGAATGGAGAGAGAGAGAGAGAAGGAGAGAAGAGAGAGAGAGAGGCGAGAGAGATGAGAGAGAGAGAGTAGAGAGAATAGGGAGAGAATTGGGAGCGAGAGATAGGAGAGAATGGGGAGAGAGAGAGATAGAGCGAACCGAGCGAAGAAAAGGGGCAAGTATAGAATTCGCAAAGAGGATCTATATCGAAGACTCGATACTATTTTCCCTCTCCCTCCCTCTCTTTCCCTTCTCTCTCTCTCTCCCTCCCTTCTTTCTCTCTCCCTCCCTTCTCTCTCTCTCTCTCTCTCTCCCTCCCTTCTCTTCTCTATCCCTCCCTCGCAGCCACGGCTCCACCCTCTCTCCCCGGGGAGACGTGGTGATCAATACAGGGAGGACCGGGCCACTGATACTGGCCAGTGCCTCCCCAGCCATTGACCTCACCGCACGTACATAGAAGGTTTAGAAGAATTATGCCTTGTCAGTCTGAACGTTTTTCTCGGGATGGAAAAGTAAAATATTGGATGGCATACAGTAGCTTTAAGGTGAGCGGAGCAAAGTTTTTTTACACAGAGGGTAGTGTGCCTGGGATGATGAATGAGACAGATACAATAGTTGTATTTAAGAGACATTTGGATAGGCATATGGATATGCAGGGAATGGAGAGACATGCATCATATGCAGACAGATAAGAGATTGTCTTGGCATCATGTTCGGCACAGAACATGATGCCAAGATGCCATGATGACATGATGTCACCCGTTATCGGGTGGCGCCTGGAAGGCAGCCTCGCCAGAAGCCTGTGTATTATTTCGACTTTTTTGTTATTTTTAATGTGTCTAAAATGTATGTTTTAATGTTTCTTGGTATGTTTTTATGTGGGGGATGATGGGACCGGAATTTTCAGTCACTTAACTCGACGGAGATGTGATCTTTCTCCATGTCATGTCTCTGTCCCCTCCCTGCGGCCTAACAACTGGATTGGTGCGGCCTTTCCTGGAGACCGGCCTGGAGCTTCAAGCTGCGGGTGCGGCGCGGACTTTAACATCGCGGAGCGGGACGATTCTTTGCCGAGGATCGCTGTGGAAGTGTTCCCACCGTGGGGCTTGTGGACTTTAACACCATGAAGCCACGGTCTCCGGTAAGAAAAGGCCAACTCGGGAGCTCCATTCGAGTGCTTCCGTTCTGTCCCAACGCTGGAGTCTCCATCATTCCGACAAGAGGGCTTGAACATCAGGCCGTCGGCAGAGGCAGTGCTGAGGGTTCAAGGCCCTGACCACCATGGGGAAACAAAGGAGGAAGACGACTGAACTTTATTGCCTTCCATCACAGTGAGGAATATGGATTCCACTGTGTGGTGGATGTTTATGTTAAAATTATTGTGTATTGCGTTTTTTTTAACTTGTATGGCTGTTTGGTAACTCAAATATCACTGTACCTCAATTGGTGCTTGTGACAATAAATGTGAACTTGAACTTGACATTGTTCTACGTTCTATATTCAAAAAGCATGTGGAAGATTTATCTTTGTTGTTGAAAATGGTCTATGCCCAATGAGTGCCATAATAAAACATTTTGTAAGTGAATATGCTTTGGACTTTATTTCCTGCACCCAAGTTACACCAGTAGTTTGAGTAAAATAACAAAGAAGTCCTGTCTATTAAAATTGTCATCTCTGTAGTACATCTGTAGTACAACTACTGCATATATTGTACCCATGGACAATTAATTTGAAAATGTTGACCCTGATGATTGTCACTAAATTAGTGATCCGGAAAGATCTAAAAATCTCACGTACCAAATACAATCGTACACCTACAGGGTGCGATAATATGATTTGAGATACTGGGTATTAATGCTTATGTACTTTATGTCTGGAAACTGCACTGACCTAAACCTTCATTCCACCATGATGAGATATTCCAGAAGGAATTTCCAGGATGAAGACTGGTTCTGAGGAAGCATGTGTTGGTTGGCAGAGGAAGGGAATGAGCAGGGAGCTGGAACAAAACATATCCCACCTACAAAAAGAATGATGACAACATTCGAACAGTCGGTTTAGTCATGAACTTTGCTCAACAGGCTGTTGGAAATTTTGAATGTTTGTTTTTTTTCTCTTAAATTCAGAAGTAAAAACATTTAAGGAATATAAAAACCTGCTTTAGTGTTTTCACAAAAATACTTAAAAATATTTAAGATTGAAAAATAAACTAAATTCAATCAATTATTTTAATGTAAAACATAGAACAATACAGCACAGGAATGATCCCTTTGGCGGGCAATGTATGAACACAATACCAAGTTAGACTAATCGCCTTGGCTTGCACTTGATCCATATCCCTACATTCTTTGCATATCAATGCGTCCATCTAAAAGCTGCTTAAATGCCACTATTCTATCTGCTTCTACCACCACCCCTGGCAATATCTCCAGGCAGCAGCCACACCCTCTGTGTAAAAACAAACTTGCTCCACGCATCTCCTTTAAACTTTACCCCTCTGATCCTAAAGCTATGTCCTCTAGTCTTTGACATTTCTGCCCTGGGAGATGTAGCAAGGATTGCGTTGGTCTCCATTAAAATTAAGGTAATTAAAATTAAATTTAAAGTTTTTTTCTTCTCAACCTATGCATTAGAAATTGGGTATGAAGCTTGGTACCATTTCCCTGTTCTTTTAACTTAAGTTCTCTTTTTTCCACTGGATACCTTCAATGCCTAAATTCCAACAATGTACGCTCACATGTTAGTTCAAAAGCTCTATCCAGTTCTTTAAAGTTGCCAGACTTGGGGGTTGATGCAAGCAGTGAACATAACCAAGTGTTGCCCTCTTTATTATTACCAATACTGGTACATAAATGTAGCGAGAATTACAAAAAGCTCCAGATACTAATGACCATCATTTTATTTTAATTCTTTCGTGAAATTGGGGTTACTTTCATGAAAGAAAAATTATACCTATACAAGAATAATACTCTTTGAAAATTGAAGACCTCTGACTATGTTTGAATTAGTTGAACTTGAAGGGCAGCTGAATAGAATTGATCTTCAGTTTAGTCACCATTGATGTGTGATCTGTGGTGAACGGCACTTCATGATGGCCTGTTTTAACGATTCTTTGCTTGAACTGAATGATTGTATTCCATGTGGATTGAAACCGACACTCAGCTGCATTCTACTTGAGAAAAATGTCTGCTTCATCAGCAGACTTGGTCAATGTCATGGTTCTGAATAATGATGAAATAATTCAGTCTCCCTCCACTGCTAGCCGAGGAAAAAATGTATTGAAGTGGACTCAACCATATCAGATTGTGCAGAAAGCATTCACTTTTTCATCAGCAGTTCAAATCACCATGATAGAGGCAGAGTGCATAACCAAGTGCACCCTTGCAGTGGCTTTTGGGCCATGGATTGACTCTGGATTAAACTCCCTGTCCTGCAACATTGCCTGTGTTAAATAAAAACAGCGTTAGCTGAAACCATTGTTAGCCGAAAGACCAGTTCCTGTGCTGTACTGCTCTATAGCAGATCATGCAACATCTGAGGAATGAGAAAGAGAGTGTTTCATAGAAAAGATCCTTCGTCAGAAGTAGAAAACTGAGAACACAGCATGGGGATGGGAAGGATGGATAGGATCGCAGATTAATAGATTAGGGAGGATAGTTCGAGAGAAAACAACAAAATCACGTTAAAATTGTGAAATGCAGGTACATGCTACTGCTGAAACATGAAACCAAAATGAGAATGCTGGAAATGCTGAACAGATCAGGCAGTGTCTGCATGGAGAGAAATACTTGGATTAATGTTACAGATGGATGCATTTAGAGTGGAACTGATCCTGACTATGGCTGCTGTCTGTAAGGAGTTTGTACATTCTCCCTGTGTCTGTGTGGGTTTTCCCCGGGTGCTCCAGTTTCCTCCCACATTCCAAAGATGGCTTCGGTAAAGATTGTAAATTTTCTCCTGGTGTGGAGGATAGTGCTAGTGTATGGGGATTGTTGTGTCGGAATGGACTCGGTGGGCCGAAGGGCCTGTTTCCGGGATCCATCTCTAAACTAAACAAAAACAAACCATTGAATCATCGATCTCGCCAATGCAAAGTAGGCCACCAAATCGGAGAACCAAATGCAGTAGATGAGGTTAGAAGAGATGCATCTAGATGGGTTGCTGTGGTCCTTGGATGGAGGAGAAGTATTGTGAAACTAGAAACATCATGGGCCAAAGGGCCTGGTCCTCTGCTGTACTGTACTGCTCAGGCTGCACCTGGTGCATTACCTGGGTGAGATCTGATCTTGTTCCAATATGACTACTTCAAGGGGATTCTGGTGGATAGTTTCATTTTCAGGCAAACCCTAAACCCCCACCCCATTAAAATATAAATTCCAATGACTTCAGGGGGAAATTTAAATTGCAGATACAGCTTACAAATAGAATCTCATCCTGCCACTATGTTTCTCCTTTATTGGTTAACACCAGCTGTTGTATTTAGCATAATCCATCTCGGTGGTGTGTGATCAATAATATAAACCACAATTCATGACATTCATCTGTCAAAGAATTGTGAGTTAACAATGTCCGTTTCTGTGATTTTATTACAGCCATTAGATTTGTAAAGATTTTCATTCCTCAAGGAATCTTTGAAGAAACTATTTAATTTAGTATATTATACTTGGTATTCACGATATGGTCTCTACACCGAAGGAACCTACCACGGGTTTGGTAACCATGTTGCAGAGCACCTCCATTCATTTTGCAGGAGTTACTTTCAGCTTCCAGTAACATGTCATTTCAATTATCCACTTCACTTCCTATCAGAGCCCTTTCTCCATTCCAACAAGGAATGACACCCAATCTTGGGTCTGGGCACATTGCTGCCTTTGGGACTCAATCATGAATTCAGCAATTTCAGATAAATCACTTTTCATGTTTGTATCAGGATGGAGCCGGGTCTCGGGCGCAGTAACGCAGCAATGCTACTGCTGTGCTACTGTGTGCCCTGCGGCACTTTGTTGGTACTTTAATGGTAATCTGTTGTCACATGTAGCGAGGTACCATGAAATTCCCTTTTTGCATACAGTTCAGTAAAATCCTTACTACACATTAGTACAAGGGTTTAAGAACAGTAGATTCCACTAAGAAACACTATGTTTCCAGCACCATTTTGTGTGATTCGTCCAAAGTTATCAAAATTGGAGAGTCTTACCTTGACCATGAAAGCCCGTTGCCTTGGTGGCTGGTTGCAAGGATAGGCTTGGCCAGGTGATGTTTTTGATGTCCTCCACTGATGCTCCGTAGCTCCATGCCGTTGCAACCTGCATACAATCTGCGTGGTTGGCCTCTTGGTGCGGTGCCTGATCCACTCGAGCCTCAGGCTGCTACAGGGCCTCCAGCAGCCCACTCAGGAGAGACCTTGGCCCCGACACACTGACCTGTGATTGCAGTACACAGTAGATAAGTATCTGACTGTGCGCTGTGTAGCCGGAGTGTTTCCCAGTCAGGAGCAGAGTCCTCATTTGCATCGAATAGCCCATGTTACAAGCACCTACATACAGTGCCCTCCATAATGACAAAGACCCATCATTTCTTTATTTGTACTCCACAATTTGAGATTTGTAATAGAAAAAATCACATGTGGTTAAAGTGCTTATTGTCACATTTTAATAAACGCCATTTTTATACATTTTGGTTTCACCATGTAGAAATTACAGCAGTGTTTATACATAGTCCCCCCATTTCAGGGCACCATAATATTTGGGACACAGCAATCTCATGTAGCTGAAAGTAGTCATGTTTAGTATTTTGTTGCATATCCTTTGCATGCAATGACTGCTTGAAGTCTGCGATTCATGAACATCACCAGTTGCTGGGTATCTTCTCTGGTGATGCTCTGCCAGGCCTGTATTGCAGCCGTCTTTAGCTTATGTTTGTTTTGGGAGCTTGTTCCCTTCAGTTTTCTCTTCAGCATATAAAAGTCATGCTCAATTGGGTTCAGATCATGTGATTGACTTGGCCACTCAGGAATTGACCAATTTTTAGCTTTGAAAAACTTCTTTGTTGCTTTAGCAGTATGTTTGGGATCATTGTCTTGCTGTAGAATTAACCGCTGGCCAATGAGTTTTGAGGCATTTGTTTGAACTTGAGCAGATAGGATGTGTCTATATACTTCAGAATACATTATGCTACTACCATCAGCAGTTGTATCATCAATGAATATGTGAGCCAGTAACTTCAGCAGTTATACATGATCGGGCCATAACACCCCCACCACCATGTTTCACAGATGAGGTGGTATGTTTTGGATCTTAGGCAGTTCCTTCTCTCCTCCATACTTTGCTCTTGCCATCACTATGATATCTTAATCTTTGTCTCATCTGTCCACATGACCTTTTTACAGAACTGTGGTTGCCCTTTTAAGTACTTCTTGGCAAACTGTAACCAGGCTATCCTATTTTTGCGGCTAACCAGTGGTTTGCATCTTGCAGTGTAGCCTCTGTATTTCTGTTCATGAAGTTTTCTGCGGACAGTGGTCTTCTCCTGAAGAGTGTTTCTGATCTGTCGGACAGGTGTTTGGGAATTTTTCTTTATTTAGAGAGAATTCTTCTGTCATCAGCTGTGGAGGTCTTCCTTGGCCTGCCAGTCCCTTTGCGATTAGTAAGCTCTCCAGTGCTCTCTTTCTTCATAATGATGTTCCAAACAGTTGATTTTGGTAAGCCTAAGGTTTGGCTGATGTCTCTAACAGTTTTATTTTTGTTTCTCAGTCGCATAATGGCTTCTGACTTTCATTGGCACAACTCTGGTCCACATGCTGATAAACAGTAATAAAAGTTTCCAAAGGTGATGGAAAGACTGGAGGAAAGACTAGGTGCTGAGAGCTCTCTTATACCTGCATTAAGGAGGCATTTAAACACACCTCAGCAATTACACACCTGTGAAGCCATGAGTCCCAAACATTATGATGCCCTGAACTGGGGGGACTATGTACACACACAGCTGTAATTTCTACATTTGAAACCAAAATGTATCTTCTTCTTTCGTGTCCATCTTCCATGTTTCAAATGTTGACATCGTAGTCATTGTCCGCCCTGAAAAGGACACAAGTTTCCGGCGACAATCAGTGGGAGCCATCATTTGTTGCAACAGATGATGATGGTAGCAGAATTAGCTCGGGATACTTCCAGTTCCCAGCCCCGCAACGTGGACGCTTCTGCTATGGGCCACCAAATCTGACAATGTGCATTTTAACCACATGTGTTTTTTTCTATTACAAATCTCATATTGTGGTGTACAGAGGCAGATAAATAAATGATGGGTCTTAGTCCCAAACATTAGGGAGGGCACTGTAACTGTCTATGGAGGTTCGGATGCATTAGGCCAGAATGCAAAGTGTTGGAAATTTCTGGCAACCATTCCACCCAACTAGACCAATGCTTCTGGTGAGTAATTACTTTTTCATAATGACACCAAAAAAAAAAATCAAACCATTCAATGATGAAATGAAGAATTGGGTCAGGCCATTTTATCTATGGTGAATAATTGGAATCACATTTGAAAGTGCTATAAATGCAACATGGAGCCACTTTGGAAGTTGCAGGTTTTGATACCCCTGCACAATGAGGGGGTTGGTAAAGCTGCTGTCATAGTGGTGCACCATTTGTGCTGCTGCCTCGTGGTTTAATCCTGATCTCTGGTGATATATGTGGTCAGCATGTTCTCCAGGTGAATTTGTGGGATTCTCTCGGGTCACTTCAGTTTTCTCTCACATCCTAAAGATGTACTAATAGGTTAATTGCTTGTTGTAAACGACCCCATAGTGTAGGTAAGTGGCAAACATGCAAATTAAGTTGATGGGAATGTGAGAGAGAATAAGTCCAGGACTACAGTGAAGTAAGGGGAATGGGACGGATGGGATAGCTGTGTTGGGAATTAGGCAAAGTCCTGATGGGCTAAATGGCCTCCTTCTCTGTGTTGGAAGTAAGTGAGAAAACATTCCTCCCTCGAATAGTGACCATTCAGATAGGAATCAGTGAACATGAACACATTTAAGTTGCCACTGACACTTTTTCCAAATATGTAAAACAACTGCATCAGTTTCTACTGTGGTCTGCAATGATTATAGTTAATTTAGTGTCATAAAATTGTACAGCACAGAAATGGGCCGACAACAAACTGCAGGTGCTGGGATCTTCAGCAAAACTAACTGCTGGAGGAACTTGGAGGGTTTGACAGCATCAGTGAAGTGAATGGAATGGCAAAGCTTAAGGTTGGGACTCTTCTTTTGACACGCTGTGTTCCTCTAGCACTAACACAGTCCGTTACCTCTATGCCAGTCGTCATGTCCATCTATACTTATATATTAGAATTTGTGGTAGTTAAGAGGTAACATGCTTATTTATTGAAAAATAAATAAGCAAAAATACACTCGATTTCCACAGATTGGAATTGAAGTGGTACACCAGATTTTAACACAACAATATCAATACTCTGCGGTATTTAATCTAATATAACAGAGCAAGCACTCAAATATTTTTTGGTAATAAATAAAACTACAGCTGATAATAAATATCCTACTGACAAGCAGTGTATATAACTGCATTCAGATGAAATAATTTTCAGAAGCAAATGCATGGCTACAGTAATTCTAGTGTTGGGGTAGATCAGAGATGCAAGATGGCAGAGGCATTTAAAAGATCTCTAGCAAAAAATTGAAACTCGATTGAAAGAAATGGTAAAGTGCTTCTGGAGAGCGTTAACAGATTAAAATGTCATACACATTCCAACTACAGTATATTGATGCTTGAATGTACAAATTCTGAAGTGACTTTTTTTATCTGAGGAAAGATAATTTCTGGATGGTTCTATTGCAATATGTCACATCTAGACAATAGACAACAGGTGCAGGAGTAGGCCATTCGGTCCTTTGAGCCAGCACCGCCATTCACTGTGATCATGGCCACAATCAGTCCCCCGTTCCTACCTTCTCCCCATATCCCTTGACTCCGCTATCTTTAAGAGCTCTATTTAAACTCTCTCTTGAAAGCATCCAGGGAGTCAGCCTCCATTGCCTTCGGAGGCAGAGAATTCCACAGATTCACAATTCTCTGGGTGAAAAAGATTTTTCCTCATCTCTGTTCTAAATGGCCTACCCCTTATACTTAAACTGTGGTCCCTGGTTCTAGACTCCCCAAACATCGGGAACATGTTTCCTGCCTCTAATGTGTCCAATCCCTTTATAATGTTATATGTTTCAATAAGCTACCCTCTCATCCTTCTAAATTCCAGTGTATACAAGCCCAGTCACTCCATTCTTTCAACATATGACAGTCGCGCCATCCCGGGAATTAACCTCGTCAACCTCCCTCAATAGCAAGAATGTCCTTCCTCAAATTTGGAGACCAAACCTGCACACAGTACTCCAGTTAGGGCCCTGTACAACTGCAGAAGGACCTCTTTGCTCCTTTACTCAACTACTCTTGTTATGAAGGCCAACATGCCATTAGCTTTCTTCACTGCCTGCTGTACCTGCATGCTTACTTTCAGTGACTGATGAACAAGGACACCCATATCTCGTTGTGCTTCCCCTTTTCCTAACTTGACACCATTCAGATAATAATCTGCCTTCCTGTTCTTGTCACCAAAGTGGATAACCTTACATTTATCCACATTAAACTGCATCTGCCATGCAACTGCCCATTCACCCAATCTGTCCAAGTCACCCTGCATCCTCATAGCATCCTCCTCACAGTTCACACTGTCACCCAGCTTTGTGTCATCTGCAAATTTGCTAATGTTACTTTTATTCCCTTCATCTAAATCATTAATGTATATTGTCAATAGCTGCGATCCCAGAACCAAGCCTTGTGGTACCCCACTAGTCACTGCCTGCCATTCTGAAAGGGACCCGTTAATCCCTACTCTTTGTTTCCTGTCTGCCAACCACTTCTCTATCCATGTCAGTACCCTACCCCCAATAACATGTGCTCTAATTTTTCCCACTAATCTCCTATGTGGGACCTTATCAAAGGGTTTCTGAAAATTTTAGCCAGTAGACTGAAACTTACAAGCATTTTAAAAATCTTTTTGGTTTTCATGTTTCTGAATTTAGATATTTGTTCCTTTTAGGGTTATTTAAATCATAATTTACAAACTTTACATCTTTCCGCAGCAGAGACATTTCTATATTAATTAATAGGAACAATGGGTAATTAAATGAAAAATCACCGTAGTAGTCAATTTATTAAATAACATAAATGAAATGATATTTGCAAGTAAATTGTAGTACTAAAACTACCATAGTGCAACTAATTAGCTTTTGAAAAATGCAGTTGAAATTAATTATATTTTTGTGTTCTCAAACTGTGTCATCGGCTCACAGGCTAAAAAATATAAATGGCACAAATTGTTTATGTGGAGAATCTGAGAATTGAGTGGAATTTAATGCAAAGTACTATTTTCCATGGACATTTTGTGCAGAAGGAAAAAGTTGCTGAATTTATGCTTTGCACTGAAGGGCAGAATCATTATTTTATACTCCCGTGCAAATGGAATTCATAAAAGCAAGGTACCAACTGACGCAATCAGCAATATTTTCAGTGGAACAATTCAGTTAAAGTTGTATGCAACATAGGAAGACTATGCAACTCAGTTTTGTAATTTGAGATTTGTAATTTGTAGAGATTATGTATGTCAAAATGTAAACTTTATAACTTGCCTCTTATAAATGTAATTATGGAATGTGTTGTCATTGGCAAGGGAAGCAGTTTCTGAATGCTCTTATGGAAATGGTGGTGTACCTGTGGTCCATATGTGAATAGAGATTTCACAATGCACTTTAGAGGATTTCCATTTTCTTAACAGCAACTGGACATGTTTCCAGTCAGGCCTGGTTATGATTTGGAGTGGAATTTTCAGTTGACAATACTTCCATGCCTGTTAGCCCTTTCCCAGTATAGGTCGCAGGTTCAGATGGTGCTGCTGATGAGACTTTGACATGCATCACACTGCATCCTCGAGTTAACAGTGCAGCCAGTTCAGCGAGAGCCGAGCATGGTTGGAGAGGTATTGATCAGGGATCAGCTGCTTCATCTAGCGTCTGACAATCTTCTTAAGTGTGGTCAGAATTGCACATATCCAGGCCAGTTAGAAGATGTCTTTCAATTTTCCCAAATGTACTTTATAATTGATGAGAAGGTTATGTGGAGATGGACATAGGTCATTTAGCTGCAGGTTATGCAGCCTTCACCCTGCTTTCATTGTCACTGAATATATGTTGCTGATCCAATTATTATCTCCGATAATAAAGATGATCTTGACTTGGCAATGGAACATGTTTTCCCGACAAGTTTCAGTGTAATTTAGAGTGACATTTTCAATTGATGTAGCAAAACTATGAGGACCAACCAATCTTAGATTATCTCAGGTAATAATGATTATAAGGTCAGACCTATTAACATAGGTTTGGATATTTTAAAACTTGACATTGACAGTGTTTTGCATGAACAAAGGTAACAGCAGAGTCAGAGAGAAAAATGGATACTTCACTCAAGGGAACCACTGAGTATTTGCCTATTAGTCCTCAAGCAGATAACTTCTACTCAGTGGGATTGTGTGAAACAGAGTCAGTATTTGGGATTCTTCTGCATCCCTCTGTTTTTATCAGCAACAACGTTTATTTAGCCTGATCTCTTCAATTGGTAGGTTACAGTGGGACTGTACTAAACACCAGAAGCTGCATTCTCACTTCTGAGTATTGTAAGAAAAATGCCAATTTCCATATATTCAATGTTTAAGTTTTCATTGTAATATTCAGTGATTCAGCTAGCTTTTTACATCTCACAGGTGTGTGAAATGTTGTCTGTAGATGGCACAATGTTGGTGCTATAGCGAGCCACGCGTGTGAATCAAAGTGATCTTTATTAAGGTAATACAGAGAATAGCACACACGACTGGGGAGTTTTCCCAGGGCTCTCAATATCTACCAGGGCACACCCCTTAACCACGTGATGACTCCTTCCCGCAAATGCAGTCACGTGACCCTGCCAGCCCAAGTGCCGAGGGTTCACTCAGTAAGTGACCTAACCTCCAGGTGGCGCCACAAGACCCCCAGAACCGGAAGCACGAGAACGAACTGGCAGACGAACGAGGCGCTGCCCCCTCACATCCACCAACAGGGATTGAGCCCAGAGGAAATCAGCGGCCAGCAACGGCTGTGAGACATCGGCAACTGTAAAAGTCCATGTAAAATGACAACAGCCAAAGATGAGCGGGACCGTACAAACCCCATACGTCCGGATGGAGCTGCCATTTGCCGCGGTTAGAGTGGGCCCTCGCTGGCCTGGACTGTCCACCCCCGACGGAGGCAAAACGCTGACCTCCGTACCCGTGTCAATGAGGAACCATCGTCCCGAATGTCGGTTCCAAGCGTAAAGGTGGAGTTTCTGGCCGGCCACTGCAGCAACTACTGGTGGCCGACCCCGGCGTTTCCCGGGTACGAGCAGGGCGGGCGGCACTGATGGGCCGCGGAACCCCAGTGCTGATGATAGAAACACCACTTCCCTTTACCGGTGTCGCTCGGGACCGGTCGCACAGCTGAACCTCCGGTGGATACAGGGCCCGGTCGCTGGGCCTTCCAAGGCACTGTCGACACCCGATCGATTGCAGCGCCGCTCTGCTGCTTCGACTGCCACAGCTCGTCCGCAAGCTCCGCTAGCTGCAGGGGGTCAGCAACATCCTCACCCATGAGGAGCAGGCGGATGTCGTCCGGCATCTGCTCCAGGAAGGTGTGTTCGAAGAGGAGGCAGGGCTGATTATTGTGCTTCTTTACTGTGGGTGCTTTCATCAGAGGAAATTTTCTGTACCTATATTTTGTGAACTTTCATTATTTTTCGTAATTCTTCATAATTCCCGTTTCTTTTGCTGAGATTCAGAAAGCATTTCCAAGGCAGGTTCTGTTCAGCATTATACAGATGGCTTGGTTAGATTGATGGCATCTAAGAATTGCCCTGTTGGCTACCATGTAAATTGATTCTATAAGCTGACGGCAAAATAGCTATTTCAACCTTTCTCATTTTATTTTCTCTCCTTGACAATTCCACACTCAACACTGTGACTCACATAAATAATTGGAATAAAATTCTACCAGGCTCTGTTTGTGAGAATTATGGAATCTTGGTGTGATACAGTACAGAAACAGGTCCTTCAGCCCATCACATTTGTGCTGACCATCTATAATTGAATTGAATTGAAATTGAAATAATTTAATTGCCACACAACCAGGGTCAGTGGTATTTGGGTTGCCAGCAGCGGTACAATAATAAAGAACACAACCACAATAAAAAATGTACACAAACATCCACCACAGCATTCATCACTGTGGTGGAAGGCAGAGCTTGGCCAGTCCTCCTCCATTTTCCCCCGTGGTCGGGACCTCCACCCTCCACAGCCGTTGCTGCGGGCGTCCAGATGGTAAGGGACAAAGTCAAAGTCAAGGTGTGTCCAGGATCGGCTCTTCCCAACCAGAGGCCGCGGCTTCAGGCTGGTGTAGGCCGCAGGCCGGCGGTCAAAGTTTTAAAGTACCTGCCGTGCCGCAGCCGGAAGCACCGCAGTCTGCAGGGCCGGCGGTCGAAGCTCCCCTCCAGGGGAGATGATAAGTCCATACCGCACCCGCGGTAGAAGACGGCCGCGGGCCGGCGGTGGAAGCTTCTTCCCCCGGGTCCTCCACGTGAGATCCCGGGCTGTAGACGCCGCACCAGCTAGAGTTCTGCAGACGGCTGCTTCAGGCTGCCGGCTGCCGCGGGCCAGCGTAACGGAGCGCTCCCCTCCAGCGAGGTCTCACCCGCTCCGCGCCGAGAGTCCACGCTGCGCCCGCCGCTGAAGCTCCGGGTGCGTCTCCGGGAAAGTCAGCGCCGATCCCTGCTATTAGGCCACGGGGGAGGCGACCTGAAAAAGTCGCCTCTCCATGGAAGAGGCGGCCGAAACGGTTTCCCCCTTACCCCCCCACACCACCCCCCACACATAACACACAAAGAAACATTAAAAACAGACTTTTAAACATACTAAAAAAATAAAAAAAGTTGAAAAAAGACGGACACGCTGCCGACAGGCGCTGCCAGTGCAGCGCCCCCTACCGATAATACCATTTTACCATTATCCCTACCGATAATACCATTTTATTCTCCCCACATTCATATAAACTTGCCCCACATTCTACCACTCACTCGAACACTATGGGCAATGTACTGTGGTCAATAAACTTGTCAATCCCTGCATCTATGAAATGTGGAAGGAGGGCTAAGCACACAGAGGGAACAGGGGTAACATGCAAGCTCCACAAGGACAACACTGGAGGTCAGGATCGAACTGGGGTCGCTGCACCTGTGAGTATGTAGCTCCACCAGCAGTGCTGCCCTGAACTGTGTTGCTTTCATCTTAATTGCAACAGTATGACAGGCACATACATTCAGACAACAACAGAACATGTTACAAGTTATTCAAGACTGAAAATAAAATAAAAAAAATTGTGCAAAATAAGACATTAGTGCAAAAACAATTAGTAAATGGGCCCATGAGATGATTCGTATTATTCTGTTGCCAAGATAAGATTAGGATTTTGCAGGTCAGTTCCAGAACCTGATGGAATGAGCTGTTCCCAAACCTGGTTGTGTGGGACCACAGGCTTCTGTATCTCCCGGAGGGGATCCTTAATGACAGATGCAGTCTTCTTGAGGCAGCACCTCACGTAGATGCTATCACAGTGGGAAACACTGTGCCCAACATGGACTGGGCTAAGATCACCACTCTCTGCAGCTTCATGCCTTCCTCTGCATCGGAATTGCCATACCAGGCCACCAGTCAGAATACTTTCTAAAGTGCACCTGCAGAAGTCTGTTGGAATGTCATGTGGTATGTCAAATCTCTTTAAACTTCCAAGAAAATAGGCGAACTAGACACTTTTTTTTGATTACATAGAAACATAGAAAATAGGTGCAGGAGTAGGCCACTCGGCCCTTCGAGCCTGCACCGCCATTCAAGATGATCATGGCTGATCATCCAACTCAGTATCCTGTACCTGCCTTCTCTCCATACACCCTGATCTCTTTAGCCACAAGGGCCATATCTAACTCCCTCTTAAATATAGCCAATGAACTGGCTTCAACTACCTTCTGTGGCAGAGAATTCCAGAGATTCACCACTCTGTGTGAAAAATGTTTTTCTCATCTCGGTCCTAAAATATTTCCCCTTTATCCTTAAACTGTGATCCCTTGTTCTGGACTTCCCCAACATCGGGAACAATCTTCCTGCATCTAGCCTGTCCAACCCCTTAAGAATTTTGTAAGTTTTTATAAGATCCCTCCTCAATCTTCTAAATTCTAGCGCGTACAAGCCGAGTCTATCCAGTCTTTCTTCATATGAAAGTCTGGACATCCCAGGAATCAGTCTGGTGAACCTTCTCTGTACTCCCTCTATGGCAAGAATATCCTTCCTCAGATTAGGAGACCAAAACTGTACGCAATATTCCAGGTGTGGTCTCACCAAGACCCTGTACAACTGCAGTAGAACCTCCCTGCTCCTATACTCAAATCCTTTCGCTATGAAAGCTAACATACCATTCGCTTTCTTCACTGCCACTGCACCTGCATGCCTACTTTCAATGACTGGTGTACCATGACACCCAGGTCTCGTTGCATCACCCCTTTTCCTAATCGACCACCATTCAGATACAAGTCTACTTTCCAGTTTTTGCCACCAAAGTGGATAACCTCACATTTATCCACATTATACTGCATCTGCCATGCATTTGCCCACTCACCCAACCTATCCAAGTCACCTTGCAGCCTCCTAGCATCCTCCTCACAGCTAACACTGCCCCCCAGCCTCGTGTCATCCGCAAACTTGGAGATGTTGCATTCAATTCCCACGTCCAAATCATTAATATATATTGTAAATAGCTGGTGTCGCAGTACTGAGCCTTGCGGTACCCCACTAGTCACTGCCTGCCATTCTGAAAAGGACCGTTTACTCCTATTCTTTGCCTCCTGTCTGCCAGCCAGTTCTCTATCCACATCAATACTGAACCCCCAATACCGTGTGCTTTACGTTTGTATACTAATCTCTTATGTGGGACCTTGTCGAAAGCCTTCTGGAAGTCCAGATATAACACATCCACTGGTTCTCCCTTATCCACTCTACTAGTTACATCCTCAAAATATTCTATAAGATTCGTCAGACATGATTTACCTTTCATAAATCCATGCTGACTTTGACCAATGATTTCACCACTTTCCAAATGTGCTGCTATCCCATCTTTAATAACTGACTCTAGCAGTTTCCCCACTACCGATGTTAGACTAACTGGTCTGTAATTCCCCGTTTTCTCTCTCCCTCCCTTTTTAAAAAGTGGGGTTACATTAGCTACCCTCCAATCCTCAGGAACTACTCCAGAATCTAAAGAGTTTTGAAAAATTATCACTAATGCGTCCACTTTTTCTGGGGCTACTTCCTTAAGTACTCTGGGATGCAGCCTATCTGGCCCTGGGGATTTATCGGCCTTGAATCCATTCAATTTACCTAACACCAATTCCCGGCTAATCTGGATTTCACTCAGTTCCTCCCTCATTTGACCCCCGGTCCCCTGCTATTTCCGGCAGATTATTTAAGTCTTCCTTAGTGAGAACCAAAGTAGTTATTCAATTGGTCTGCCATGTCCTTGTTCCCCATGATCAATTACATTGGGCTGCTGGGCCAGAACAGGACATCTAACATGTTAATGCCCAAGACTATGAAGTTGCAATCTCTCTTCACCGGTGATCCTTCGATGAAAACTGGCATGTGGTCTCCCGGCTTCCCCTTTCTGAAGTTAGCATTGGTTTTATTGTTGTTGAGAAAGAGGATATTCTCATAGCACTACTCAAGCAGGTGTTCCATCTCTCTACTGACTCTTCACCACCCATGATTTGGCCAGCAATAGTAGTGGCAAATTTAATGATGGTATTGGAGCTGTGCTTAGCCACCCAGTCATGGGTGTAAATAGAGTGGAGCAGAGGGTTCAGCACACATCCCTGAGGTGCAGTTGGGTTGATGTTGTTACCAATCCACACTAATTGAGGTCTGCCAATGAGGAAGTTGAGAATCCAGTTGCAAAGGGTGAGGGGGCCAGGTCTTGAAACTTGATGAGTTTGGAAGGGTTGATTGTGTTAAACGCCAAGGTGTAGTCAATGAACATCAGGCTGATATAAGTATTCCTGTTATCCAGGTGTTCCAGAACAAAGTGAAATGGTATCTGCTGTCGACCTGTCGTGGCGATAAGCAAATTAAAAATAACAATTGAATGTTTGAGGTGGAAGTTAAAATAGATTATACATATCCAGAGATAGCACAATATGCAGGAGTAGCGGATCAGGCAGCATCCCTGGAGAACATGGACAGGCGGCATTTCAGGTGGAATTCATTTTCCTACATATTCAGGATAAGGTGAGGACTGTGTTATCATTGGAGAGGTTGGAGTCACATTTACAG
This sequence comes from Amblyraja radiata, assembly GCF_010909765.2. NCBI lineage: Eukaryota > Metazoa > Chordata > Chondrichthyes > Rajiformes > Rajidae > Amblyraja > Amblyraja radiata. The sequence continues at coordinate 54,566,949 of NC_045957.1, read as the reverse complement.
TATGTGTTAAATTACTGTGGCAAATCGCTGAAGCTGCTTCTTGGAAAAGCAAGCGAGGAATTTGCTTGTGAGTAAGACTGTGAAATTGGGAAGTGCATGGTTAATGTTGGGAGGCAATGACAGGATGGGAAGTCAGCAGCAGCACTTGCTCCTTATGAGCCACAAGGCTCTTCTGAAGATTAAATAAACTACAAGTGAGTTAACATTTCTGCAGTTAGGGTCCTTCCTGCTGCCAGATGTTGGCAACTGGTCTGGGAATGATTGGGCATTCATTGTTCTTATGGTTTTAATCATTATGCATACAATATTGCAGTGATTTAATTGTGATGGTGTGACATTTAATTTGGCTAGAGCGACTCTGGGCAGGCAGAATCCCTAGGCCTGAATTCAAAGATGAAAATAATTGGGTTATTGAGTTGAGGATTGGTGGGAGGGAATACATTTTGAAATGTGAGGTAAACGTCACAAAATTCTTATCTCCACCTTCACGCCCATTCCCTTCCCCTAACCATCAGCATAAATCCTCCCTTGCAATGGTTCATCTCCCACCCCCCACCTCCCCCCATCCCCTCCTAAGCAGGTTGAGATACATTCATTGTTTGTTCTACATCTTTATTTCTTTAATTTCTTTTAGCAAATACATTTTGCTGTGAAAATTCATGATATCATTCATATCTCACAGCAAGAAAATTATAAGAATAATGTCAAAGTAGGCAGGTTTATTTGGATATTTTCAGGGATGAGTGCTCACAATTATGAAAAGCTAAAAGTTAGCGGTTTTCCATGAGAGTTTAGAAAATTGAAATGTCACCACCTCAATTTATAGCCATAATGGAAAGGTAAATTAAACATATTCTTTCCATGGGTTCATGAGATGGTAACAGAAGCAGAATTTGAAGATAATCACAAAGATTAGGACATTTAGTGAAATATATCAATACAAGAGAGTAGTAAGAATATGGAAGCATCTGCCATAACCCATGATTTTGTTTTTAAATTAAAGACATTTGTTGAGAAAAGAGGGATGTTCAGAGAAGGTCTATGAGAAAGTTGAATTGTGAGGTAAACCTGGATAGGCTTATGTTGTAGAAAACACAGACTGGATGAACCAAATGTTATATCTGCACATTGATTACCAGAATCAATCATAATGAAAATGAAATAATTTCCATAAGATTTCCATAAGAAATAATTTCCATAATTTGCAAAAGTCCAATTATATCAACAATATTGCATTATTTTAAATTAATCTTAAATAATAATCTTAAATCTTAAATCGCGTGTGGAGGATTTTTGATAAGAAACGGGGTGAACAATTATTGTGGACAGATAGGAATTTGTCAAATTTGTTGTAATTACATTTAGACCAACCATGATCTTTTGGTATGCGGCACAATCATGAACGCACAGCAGTGCATACTGTAGCTCCTAATCTGGATGCTTTTATAGTTGTGTTATTGAGGTATTTATTTTGAGGACAGATAGAAACATTAGGCAAAAAAATATCGGGCATATCAAGCATAATGAGTTTTAGGCAATGGTATGGGCAAGCTTATCTCCGCAATTGTGATGAAAGTAACCTGATAGAGAAATTGCTGTTCGTAGAATCACAGCACCACTATTTTCATGATAAATGAAATTGGGAACAGTGGTGGCAAAGGCATGACTATCACAATTGAATTGCTGTCAGTATTTTGATTTGTTGTCTGAATGATGTGCTAGGAGGCATGGCAAGGACTAATTTATTGACTTTCTTAGTTGAAGATAAATCAGTGAATTTTTCAAGCATTGGCAGAAGCCCTTGAGTGTGTTTGAGCTAAGGATGCAGATTGCAAGAGATTGGATATATTACTAGAGTGGCATCATCAGTATTTAATTAGTACTTAAATGTTCTCATTTTCCACTGCTGATTGAAAACATGTCCATTTTTTGACAACAGATTTGTGATTTGGAGAAAGTTATTTTTATAAAACATCCACATTGTTGGAAGCATAGAATAAATAAAGGGTAATTTAATAAACATATTCCTATCCATTACACCAGCTATTGGACACCACCATTACACCTGCACCAGCCATCTACCACTGTTAGCACTTGTTAACAGCCAGTAGTTAACACGTAGTTATACAATGTGTCATCACTGCATCGATCCACATTCCTCACTAAATGTAATTGTGTTTTGACCAAGTATTAATGATACCACATTCCTTTGAATAAAATTCACAGGCGTCATTAATACTTGGTCAAAACACAATTACATTTACTGAGGAATGTAGATCGATATTTTGATGACACATTGAGAATTTCTTAAAACTCACTGTCATGATTGAGAGCTCCGGACCGCGAGCACGGGCTTCTTCTTGGTGTGCAGGAAAAGTAATTCACCTACCGACCCACATTGTGTCTCTCTGTCTATTGCTTTCTCCCTCCCTCTTTCTCCCGATCCCCATCTTGTCTCTTTCTCGCTCTCTCACTCCCTCTCTCTCACCCTGTTGCCTCGGCATTTGACGTTTTGCAGTGACGGCTGCATCTGTGGTTGGTTCCTTCCTGTTGGGGGGGGGAGTCCTGACCAGTGGCGGTTCCTGGTCCATTCCCTCCACGAGTGCCGCCTTGCCAGCTGAGTTCCTCCAGCACTCTGTGTTTTTTGTTTGGCTCTGGAGTTGAAAGTGGGCACAGGAGGCTGTGGTGGCTCAGCGGGATGGGCAACGGCTCTGGGGAGAGGGTTGCGTTTCTGGTCGAGACCCTTCTTCAGACAATCACAAGTACTCTCACCGACGGGAGTTCAGTTCAGTCTGAAGAAGGGTCTTCTCTCCAGAGTCGCTGCGCTGCCTGTCCTGCTGAGCTACTCCAGCAGTCTATCTTCAATTTCAGAGTTAAATAAAATTTCTCATGGGTGGCCGAAGGTTAGGTTGTTAGCCAAGAAAGATAGATCAAGAACGATGTTGCTGTACTGAGGGATAGCCAAGCCTATCCCTCATTGCTAGCAGCTGATGGAAAGCGGCTGTAAAGTAGAAAGCGGCTGTAAAAGGATAGCGCCGGTGGGGGGGGGGGGGCGAGGCGAGAGTGTTCGTTTCACAGCGTGTGGGGAGTTTGGCCAGGGGTAAAGTTACGGGGAGGGCAGGAGAGTTGAGCAGGAGGGGGTCAGGGATCATGCCAGCATCCATCTCAAGAGCGGGTCAGCGGGCGATGGATAACAGGACAGCGGGCGATGGAGCCTACTCCTTTTGTTGGTGTGAGTAACCTCAATTGGTCCCATGTTCGCGCTGACACAGGAGTAATTACACTGCCCGCTGTCCTGTTATCCATCACCCGCTGACCTACTCCGCTCTATGATCTTTGCTCTTGAGCTGGTCCCCTCACAGTTCAGACGGAGAGCATTGCCAGAGGTGAGCGGGCCGGCGGAAGGCGCCGTAGTCTCGGCGGCCGTTTGTAGCCACGCGAGCTGCTTCCCTCCCCGGCCACAATGCGGTGGCTCGGCGCCCGGAGCGCCGCAGCAGCGGTGAGTGAGTTGGTTACTGGAATGACCCCCGACCCCCTCCTTCTCAATGCTCCTGCCCTCCCCGCAACTTTACCCCTGGCCAGATTCCCCACATGCTGTGAAAGGAACTCACCCTCCAACTGGTCCCTTGAACTAGTATTGTCATTCAATAAGATCACAACTGATTCAACTTGTCCCAGTGTGCTCCCGCTTTTCCCACCATCTCTCCATCTGCCATCATCCTCCACCCCCCACCCATTCAGTATTTCAGAAAGAAGGAGATTTGGAAGCCTTGGGCAAATAGAATTGTTACTTTCTTCATTTTTATTTTTCATTTTTACGGAGAAGAAAACAATCTGCACATGCGCGGTTTAAGATTTTTTAAAAGCCGACTGACTGCCTACACTGAGTAATTACTCACGGCACGTGCCTGAATATGACATTTATAATTATATATTTTATATTTCTATGAAAATTGTTCCCAATTGGGCCCCGCACCTCCTAAGGCCGGCCCTGATGAAGCACTGTGTGTTTAACTGGAACTATGAATACTGTATGTGGAGCAGTCTCGCTGGGGAAACGAAGAACAGGATCTGTCGTAGGCAAGCGCTCCTAACAAACTGCTGACACAGGTCTTGGTTTTCAAACTCCCAATTGCTATTTAAATATGTAAATGGTGCCAGAGCCAGGGTGTGTAAATGGATTAGACACAAAATACTGGAGCAACTCAGCGGGACAGGCAGCATCTCTGGAGAGAAGGAAGAAGGGTCTTGACCCATAACGTAACCCATTCCTTCTCCAGAGATGCTGCCTGTCCCGCTGAGTTACTGAGTTACTCCAGCATTTGTGTCTATCTTTGGTTTAAACCAGCATCTGTAGTTCCTTCATACACGTGAAAATTGGAAGTCAGACAGAACATTTTCTCCGGATCAGAACAGCACTGGAAGAGAATTGAATTGAATTGAATCCTTTATTTGTCATTCAGACCTTTCGGTCTGAACGAAATGCTGTTGCCTGCAGCCATACATGTAATAATAACAAAACACAATAAACACAAATTAACATCCACCACAGTGAGTTCACCAAACACCTCCTCACTGTGATGGAGGCAAAAGTCTTAGAGTTACTGTCTCTTCCCTCCTCTTCTCCCTCTGCGCCGAGGCGATACCCCACCGGGCGATGGTAAGTCAGTCCGCGGTTCAAGCTCCGCGGCCCGGGGGGTGGTCGAAGCTGCCCGCAGCTGTTGCAACGGGTGCTCCGGAAAACAGGCACCAGCCTGTGACCTGCGAGCTCCTGACATTGTCCTCCATTGGCCCTCGGCCGAGCCCCGGATCCAGGTCGCCGCCGCCTCAGCCGCCGTAGCACCGTCTCCGCTCCGCACCGGGCCGCCCACACGGCAGCGTCTCAGCCCCGCACCGGGCTGCTCACACGGGAGCGCCTTCCAGCCGGTAGCCGTGCCGGCCGCACAGGAGTGTCTCAGCTCCGCACCGTCCGCCCTCACCGGAGCGCCGAGTCGTGCCGCTACCCGGACGTCGCCACAGCTCGAAGACGGCCAGCCTCGCGTTGGTGAGTCCTGGCTGGCTCTACCTCCGGATCCTCGAGGTCGGTCGCAGGTTGGAGGCCGCCAGCTCCGCCATTAGGCCTCAGCGCAGACGGGGGAAGAGAAGGGGAATACGACAAAAAGTCGCATTCCCCCGAAGGGAGAGACAGAAAGCTCTGTTTCACCCTCCCCCCACACACATAACACCACCTAATAACCAAAAAATGTACTAAACTAGACAAAAAAAAAAAAAGAGGGAGGGTCACTGATGAGAAGGGAGTGATGCCTGAGTGTAAAGAATCGTTTGTCAGCCACAAAACCACATAGCTTGCATCACGTTCTCCTGAGCTCGCAGAATACCTCAAATATCCAATTGCCTCTCTGTGTGCTATTGGTGCCTGTCTAAGTTACTGCTGGCTTCAGTTTTCTAAAGGCCTTCTGTGACCTTGCAAAAGTGGTCTTCTTCTTCTTGCGAATGGAACATAAACCAAAGGAATAGTTAGATCTCTAGCTGGGTGTTGAGCAGTAAGGTTGTTGTCTCTGCATCAATGTCTGCCAGGCCCTAAGCTCCATTTGGTGGGTGGTAGAGCAGGCACCTAGAGTTGACATGGTTGACTCTGTTGTTCTGCTCTGCATTCACAGGCTGGGCTCTGGCTGAGTCCCCATCTCCACATGCTGGCATTGAAACGCCCAACTTCAGTACAAAGTCTGTTGAGCTTCACCCATGCTCCTCTGGGGAGGTTAGATCCTGGACAGCTTTTATCTGGTGAAGAGATGTAGCTGCGTAATGGAGATGTGGTTGCCTTCCACTCCTGTGACCACCTGGTGGCTATCCAGTGTGCTTTTGGCGAAGGTGGTGATAAGATAACGATGATGCCACAGGACTGTAACTTGCACTATTTTAATTACATCTCTGTCACTGTAAAAAGGGTTGTTTCTAGATTGCCAGAATTTTAACAATTAAGATAGCAGAGGGCAAGAATGCAGTTGGATTTACAATCCATCAGGTTAAACAAATCCTGATAGACTCCGCAAGTTAAAATTGGGACCTTTGCCTTTATATATTTGTGGCTTTACAGTCGTATAATAACAACGTATTTCTCACAACTCTTTCAATGGACTACTTTAATTTTCCAGCACTGAGATGTCGATTCAAAAAATAGTTAAACTTAAAATTTAACTCCAAGACCTCAGCTACAAAAGAAATCCACCTCAATACAGAAAGATGAGGACCCTGTTCTTTATGCTCAACATTGAAATCTGCCCTGCATAATCATGGAACTACACACAAGCATTGTTGCCATAGTAACTGGTACAATTATCAGCTGTTGCACATAAAAAGAGGACTTGCAACAAGCAAAACCTCAGTAACCTCACACAAAGAAACATTAAATTAGTATTCTTTCAAGCTCAACACCAAACTCGTGGAACTTGCTGTCAGCACCATCTCTGCAACTGGACCCTCGACTTCCTGCCCAACAGAACCCAAACAAATCATCCTCTACGTAAATCCTCAACACTGGTGGTCCACGAGGATGTGTTCTCAGTCCCTGTCTTAACTCCGTGTACACCCATGACTGTGCAGCCAAGTGCAAATCCAATTCAATTTACAAATTTACGGACGGCACCACTGTTGTGGAGCGGATATCAAATAATGATGAGGGAGTACAGGAAGGAGATTGGGTTAATTGTGGAATTGAGATTGACCTGGTGTCATGGCAACAATTTTTCTCTCAATATCAGCAAGACAAAGGAGATAGTGATCGACTTCAAGAATGCATGCATTTTGTGTGCATTGATGGCGCCGAAGTAGAGATGGTTGAAAGCTTCAAATGCCTCAGAGTAAATATCACCAGCAACTTGTCGAAGCAATGGCCAAGAAAGCACACCAATGCCTCTACTTCCTTAGAAGGCTTAGGAAGTCCAGCATTTCCCAACAACTCTAACCAACCTCTACAGATGCGCTGTTGAAAACATTTTATCGTGATCCATTACAGCTCCATCCAAAACCGTGAGAAATTGCAGAATTTCCCAGATCATCACACAAACCAACCGCCCTACTATTGGGTTGAACAGAGGCACTGAATGGTGGAATAGGAAATGTATCTCATTAAAATCTGATATATCTATGTAATATTCATCTAATATCCAATTAGCTAGATGGAAACACGCATCATTGCAAAACTATATATGAAAGAAAAAATGGGATACGAAGGTGGTACGGCAGAGAGGCACTGAGGTACAAGATCTGTTATTTGCTTAGAATGGCAGAACAAACATGAGGAACCTTGTGACGCTTTTGTTAGGATAGATAGAGAGTTAGAGCATAGAAACAGGTCCTCTAGCCCACTGACTTCACGCTGACCATTGACAACCATTTGCACTAATCCTACACTAAACTATTCTAACTTTATTCTCTCCATATTTTTAACAATTGCCCCCCCCCCCTCCCCCCACCCACCCCTGATTCTACCACTCACCTCCACTCAAGGAATAATTTACAGTAGCCAATTAACCTACCGACCTACGCCTCTTTAGGGTGTGGGTGCAAAACTGGAGCACCCATAGGAAATGCTTGCATTCACAGGGAGAATGTGCACACTCCACTCAGACAGCACCCAAGGTTAGGATTGAACCAGTCTCTGGATTGAACCTGCTGCTCCACAAGCTGTCCCACTATTTTTTTATGAATATCCAGGTTTTAGTATTCAAAATCATTAATCTATTTAATATTAAAAATATTAAAATATAAATCTCAATATTAAGCAACAGTGCAATCATGAAGTTTAATAATATTTATGTCAGTGTTTGATCATGTACAGTATATAAAATAGAACAAAGGAAGGAACGATGGAATTGAAAGTTAAATAATTTGCAATGTATTTAAATCTTGCACAAACAAATATAATTCAATCTTATAACATTAATCTTTCCCTTTGGCTGTGATAATTAAAATTGCTTGAAATTGTCTCTATCCAGTTCCCATGAATTTTGTGTTCTCAACACAGTTGTGTCTACATTATAGCAAAAATCAGGATAGTGAGGGAAATCAAAATGTTCAGGTTTACTACCACAGTTTTGGGAGCTCTTTGTGGATGTAGTGTGCATTTTATACCTGCTGAAATTAAACTGGGAAGGTTTGATAAATGGACCCCAAATATAGAAAATGATTCTTGTCCGTAAGTACGTACTGACAGCTCACATTTTGACAAGCGTGAATTTCATCCCCTATCATTGAATGTACTGGACTAATGGGGTGATATGCTGTCAGCACATCTTACTTTCAACACCTTAATGAAAGGATACGAGTCAAATCATGGAAAATAAAACACCTACCATTGGCATTTACATCTTCGATCATCACACATCGAAACGGGGAAAATGTCTGCTGCTATCTTTTTCATTATCATTTGCCTTTTCCTTCATGTTTTGGCATTCTTCTCCATCACAGTATAATTTCGCATGTTGTTTCCATCTTTTCTATTTTTTAACTCTTTACCTGCTAGAAAAATGAACAGGCATCCCATTTCTGGTATGTTATGAAGTCAATGGTTTGAGAGTAGGTTTTCTCTGCTTCTTAAGTATGTACCTTTGCCAGGCATATGTATCACTACAATGGGATCCAATAATTTACTACGGCAACTGTGGTGACTTCAGTTGCAAATCTAATTACATCAACAGTCATGAGATTCTAATTTTTTTTCTGTCAAACTCTCCAAATCTGATCTGAATTTTGACAATTCAAAATGAAAACACCACATTTGAAAGTGAGTGAATTATTCCAGATAAGATTAACATAAGAACGGGAGAAATTGGCGTAGAGGTCTCTTGAGCTTACTTCACCATTCAACAAAAATATGGCTGATCTTCAATTTCATGATCTTGATTCCTTTAAGATCCCAAAATCAATCGATCTTTAATGTAACCTGTGACTGAGCTTTCACAATCTTCTGTGGGAGAGAACGACAAGAATCCAGTAGTCTCTGAGTGAAGATGCATCTCCTCACTTCATTCCTAATTAACCTACTTCTTATTTGAAGCCTATGACCCCTAGATCTTGATTCCTTACCCAGAGGAGGCCTCCTACCTGCATTTCCCTATGAAGTCCTCAAAGTATCTCATTTGACTCACTGAAGTAACCCCTCATTCTTCAAAATTCTCGAGAGTGCAGGCCCCGCCTATTCCATCTCCCATTACATGATGGTGGTGCTATCCCAGGATCTAGCCCAGTGAATCTTTGCTGCACTCTCTCTATTAGATTAGATTAGATTTGTTTATTGTCATTCAGACCTTTCGGTGAATGACAATGTAGACAGCACCACAACATGTAGATGGCAAATCCTTTTTTCGGTATGGAGACCAAAATTATACACAATATTCCAGGGAAGAAAAAGCAGAATATTGGAAGACCTCAGCAGGCCAAGCAGCACCTGTGAAGGCAAAACTCATTATACACCTTTTTGTCTGCTCAGATGCTGGTTGACCCACTGTGTTCTACTAGTGTTCTGTGTTTAGTTGTAGATTCAAGCATCTGTAATCTCTTTTATCCTCATACTGCAGGGTCAATATATTGAATTGAGACCCCTTAACTTTGAACCTCTTGCACGAAGATCAGCATATGATTTACCTTCCTAATTGCTGTTCTTCCAGCACATAAGCTTTTGATGACTTATCTACCCAGACAGCCAGGTCCCTTGCAATATAAACATTTCAATATCCCAATCAATTTCCCCCCAATACAGAAATAGTCCAGATATCTGCTTTTTGCCAGTGATTCCTACTTTTATTCTGCACTGTGCATCACCTGCCGTTGTTGCCGACTCATTTAGCTCACCCATATCCCCTTGATGTCTTTAATCATGCACATCAGTGTTACATTTCCACTTAGCTTCATGGCAGCAGCAAAGATAAGATGCTCCCCCCAGCCAAATTGTTAACATATGTGAGTAGTTGAAGACTTCTGCAGTACCCAATTTGCCTATTTGTACCGAATATAGACACAACAATGTTGGAGTAACTCAGACTTCAGGCAGCATCTCTGGAGAAAAGAAATAGGTGACATTTTGGATTGAAACCCTTCAATGACCTATTCCTTCTCTCCAGAGATGCTGCCTTTGGCTCGCGGAGTTACTACAGCATTTTGTGTCTATCTTTGGTGTAAACCAGCATCTGCAGTTCCTTCCTACACATTTTACCTATTTATACCGTACATCTACATTAAAACTAGTAAATGGAGTCTAGAAACAATTTCCATGATGTTTTAGAAACTTACAAAATTCTTAAGGGGTTGGACAGGCTAGATGCAGGAAGATTGTTCCCGATGTTGGGGAAGTCCAGAACAAGGGGTCACAGTTTAAGGATAAGGGGGAAATCTTTTAGGACTGAGATGAGGAAAACATTTTTCACACAGAGAGTGGTGAATCTCTGGAATTCTCTGCCACAGAAGGTAGTTGAGGCTAGTTTATTGGCTATATTTAAGAGGGAGTTAGATGTGGCCCTTGTGGCTAAAGGGATCAGGGGGTATGGAGAGAAGGCAGGTACGGGATACTGAGTTGGATGATCAGCCATATTCATATTGAATGGCGGTGCAGGCTTGAAGGGCTGAATGGCCTACTCCTGCACCTAATTTCTATGTTTCTATGTTTCTATGTTTTCTGTGTCATGTTGCTTCATAGTTACACACCTAAATCTATTCTAATTCTACATCATGGTTTGCTGGACCAGGCTCCTTTCTAACTACTGTCCTGGTATCATCCCTTATCAACAGCAGTACCCCTCTCTCTTTTCCTTTTTGCCTGACGTTTCCTACATGTCAAATGCCATGGCCAGTTCAGTTGATAGCTTTGATCATCTTGCAGCCACATTTCTCAACGTGGTGATAATTGAATGACTTCACTAACGTGTAACTACTGTGACAACGCCTCCACCCTCGGATACCGCTCTGATCCCAATCACCGGTTGACAGGCCAGGAGAGGCCAATCCCCAGCATTGGTCCAAACAGCTCATCTTGCTTTGGCCATATGCACCTCGTCATCCCGCTCCATATAAAACCCTAAAAAAAGGAAAGGAGAGAAAGTGAGCGAGAGAGGAAAGGGGAGAAAGTGGGGTGCCTCCCTGCTAGCTGTTCCTCTGCCACAGGCTCAAGGAACACTGAGTCACTGGGACAAAGCCGAGACCACCAGTGCCACCATGTGGTCAAGACTGGGCTGCCAGGCAGAAGCTCTAGATGCCAGAGCCTCTTCCTGTCCATGGACAACAAATAACTGTGCACACACAACGAGGCAAAGATTAAGCTGCCACATAGTACTGTCCATATCTGGAAACAGCTGAAATTCAGTCTTGAATTGAGAAACATGTCTCTCCTTCTTCCTATTGCAAACAACCCCTCGTTTAAACCGTTTACTTTAGATATGGTGTTTGTTCAATGGAAGAACCTGGGAATCAATACTGTGGGAGACCTCTATAAGAAGGAGACTCTCTCTTCTTTTCAAGAACTACAGGAGAAATATCACTTGAATGCCAACAATTTTTTTAGATACCTTCAAATCCGAGATTAAGTGAAAACATATACACAAGACTGTCCTCTTATGGGTCCAGATATATTAGACGATTGTTTGAATAGACATGCCGATACAAGTAAGTTGATATCTTACATTTATAATACTCTTCTAAATATTGACACCCCACCTTCTGAGATTTGTAGGCGAACATGGGAGGACGAGCTGGGTTTACCCATTTCAAAAGATATATGAGAGGAAAGCCTACTATACATACATTACTGTTCTTTAAATGCCAGGCATTGCCTGATACAATTCAAAGTATTGCATAGGTTATACTACTCAAAGACCAAATTGAACAAGATCTTCCCAACTGTCTCCCCTCTCTGTGATAAATGTCACTTCCAAGAAGCTACCCTAACCCATTCTTTTGTATCCTGTATAAAAATACAAAACTTCTGGATGGGAATATTCAATACCATTTCTAAAACACTCAAAATTCAATTGGAGTCAGATTCAAAATTACTGATATTGGGAATGTCAGAGGGCTGCCCTAAGTTAACAAGGGCATAGGGAAGGGTAGTGGGATATATCTCCGCTTTGTTTTTCACTTCTTTGTTAGTTCAGGGGTTTTTCTTTTTTCTTTTTCGTATCTTTTTCGAAATTCTTTATTTTCTTTTTCCTTTCTTCTTCCTTTCCCTTTTTTCTACGCAATACCTGGAGTATTGCGTATAGTTTTGGTCTCCTAATCTGAGGAAAGCCATTCTTGCCATAGAGGGAGTACAGAGAAGGTTCACCAGACTGATTCCTGGGATGTCAGGACTTACATATGAAGAAAGACTGGATAGACTCGGCTTGTACTCGCTGGAATTTAGAAGATTGAGGGGGGATCTTATAGAAACTCACAACATTCTTAAGGGGTTGGACAGGCTAGATGCAGGAAGATTGTTCCCGATATTGGGGAAGTCCAGAACAAGGGGTCACAGTTTAAGGATAAGGGGAAGTCTTTTAGGACTGAGATGAGAAAAACATTTTTCACACAGAGAGTGGTGAATCTCTGGAATTCTCTGTCACAGAAGGTAGTTGAGGCCAGTTCATTGGCTATATTTAAGAGGGAGTTAGATGTGGCCCTTGTGGCTAAGGGGATCAGGGGGTATGGAGAGAAGGCAGGTACAGGATACTGAGTTGGATGATCAGCCATGATCATATTGAATGGCACTACTCCTGCACCTATTTTCTATCTTTCTATGTTTCCTTTTTTATTTTTTCAGATTTACTTATTAGTTTATAGAATGTTAAAACTGAAGCTGTACGAAAATTGTATAATTGTTACGTCGATTACTTTCTCCTTGTACAATTGTTCCTAATAAAATAAATATTAAAAAAAAAGATTAAGCTGCCAGAGTAATCCAGCCACTGCCAGCATTGCCTCTTCAAACCCAAAAACGGAGCCGCTAAATTAAGCCAGGAACCGCCAGCTCCTCCTCTCGAGGCAAGGCTGAACTGCAGTGGGGAAGCCTGAGATCACCACGCCTCCTCTGTTGAGACCAGGACTGAGCTGCCAGGACAAACCTGAGATTACCAGCGCCACCAGACATACGCCCATACGTCAAGGGACAGCACCCCTATGCAGTCCTGGACTTTCTTACAATGGTAAATAGAACATATCATGTCAATTCACCCTACAAGGAGTGTCAGTATGGTCACTGCCAAACCCGACTTCATCCTCGATGCCACACAACAAAAAATAATAGTGATTAAGAGTACTCATCAGAGAAAGGAATCGCCTAGATCTAAATTCATGGTTTTATCTCTTACCAAAAGATTAATTGATTTGTTCAAGGCACAACTCTGACAATGCATGGGGCTGAAAACCTACAACTTGTCTTGTCTGTGGACTGCCATTGTGTCTTGGGTAAAACTTCATAGGAATGGGCAGGAATCATGCTGCAACAGGAAGTTCATTCCTAGTTCCAGCACTGTATATTTCAAAGTTTCAAGGTCAGTTTATTGTCACACGTACTAATTAAGGTACAGTGAAATTTGAGTTACCATGCAGCCATACTATATGAAAAGCAACAAGACACATAACCACATTAAAGTTAACATAAACACATGGATTCCACATTCCTCACTGTGATGGAAGGCAATAAAGTTAAATGTTCTTCCTATTTGTTCTCCCGCGGTTGGGGCAGTCAAACCATCCGCAGTCGGGGTAATCAAAGCCTCCACAGCCGACAATTGAAGCCCCTGTCGGGGTGATCGAGACTCCCGCATTGGGGTGGTTGAAATTCTCTCCGCGGCATGGAGCTCCCGAGTCGGCCTCTTCTTACCAGAAACCGCGGGCTTCACAGTTAAAGTCCACAGGCCCCGCGGTTAGAGCTTCGATCCCCGGCAAAGGGATCGCAAGCTCTGTGATGTTAAAGCCACGCAGATGCCACCGGGTCGGTCTCCCAGAAAGGCCACCAATTCCACGATGTTAGGCCGCAATGCAGACGGAGATGCGATACGGAAAAAAATCCTATCTCCGTCGAGGTACGAGATTGAATAAAAGTTTCCCCCCACCCCCTCCATAAACATACAAGGAACACTAAAACATACTTTTAACACAAACTAAAAATAATAATAAGAAGAAAGGACGGACTGGCTGTTGGCGAGGCAGCCACTGCAGGTGGCGCCACCCTGTGAACTTCTGAATGTTGAGTAAAGAGATAACCTAAACATGATAAAAACTACGACTTTTGAGTCACAATTGAGCTATCACAAGAGTTTTATTGAAAGTAAACCTAAAATGTTTCTTTGCAGAAACATGCTGTTATTCAGGATATCGTCTCAATTTTTTATCTTCTTCCTTTGGAGAAAACACCAGAATTACTCCTGGATTAATGTTGTCCCAGTTGGTAATCATTAAACTAGGGATTGAGTTTGTCCTTCCCATAGTGCTGAATGCCAGTCCCTGTTTCTGTCAGCTGCTCTTGTTTGTCCAAATTTCCTGGGGTTTTGGAAGTGACCATGTCTGGTAGATTGCTATGGGACAAGGCAGTAAATAAACCTGTCCTGCATTTAGTCAGCCACTGGGCCATTAAGCTAATGTTTTAGTGACTTAGTATGTGCACTTGGTTGTAGGTTGAGGTGAATGTGTTTTAATCTGCCCCATCACACTTACCCTGAGGGCATCGAGATGTGTGCAAGCAAGCCCTTCAGGAAGTTATTGCTTGCGACGACGTTCTGAAGCTGTGATGCTCTGGTGTATCACACGAGCATGTCTTACTTTGCAAGAAAGGGTACTGGATGAATAATAGCAGCAATGATAATAATCTGCTCATGTCACACATAGTGTTTTAGCAAAAGATGACCTGAAAAGTTGGAATTTGTGCTTTCATCAAATCAAATTCCTTGTATGATAGTATATTTTCAGATGATGTCTTGGACATTCAAAGTTTCAGCTGAGATCTAAATGCATTAGTAGATTACTTTAGACTGTTCTATGCAACAAAATTAGTTCATAATTACAGGTGCAAAATTAGGCCATTCGGTCCATCAAATCTACTCTGCCATTCAATCATGGCTAATCTATCTTTCCTCTCCATTCTCCTGTTTTCTCCCCGTAACCCCCGACACCCCTGAAAATTGTTGAGTTTTAATTTGTAAAATGCCGGCTTCTTGAAATAAACCTGGTTGATGACATTCAGGTTGGAGATCAGTGTAATGTAGTCATAGATATAGCGTTAGGGCTACAGGTTGGCGATCTAAAGGATGTTTTAACCAGTTTAATGTGGGTGCACTGTGCTGGATTCTCTCTGCTTGTGACTCCTCAGGTGGGCTCCCTTTTAACTAACAAGAAAGCATTAGTGTAATGAATGCCTGGTTCTGCATAAATGATCTGTATCACATACATGTGGTTCAATATCAGCGATGTAGCATCCAGTAGCATTCAATGCACACCATTGTGCTTAACATTAGTGTATAACATACATGGCAATCCCAGAAGAAAAACGTTGTCATTTAAAATAGCTTGCAAAAAATCCTTTATATTTGCTTTAGAACTGATTTTTTTTAACTGTTGGTTTGCACACAAAACCAATGTGCTACATGATTCAGTTTCTAGGCTATATATGTAGAAAATCATTTGAAAAATAGCGACCCAAGTACAGTGGATACATACTATTTCACTAATTATTTATCTGTAATTGTCCTCTTCATTTTTTTTAATAGTTTAAGAATAAATTTGTTGTTTTCTTGTGAAAAAAACAGACTCTCAAGAAAGCAGTGAAGTTTGTGTTGTATTTCGAGGGAACATCTTTTAAATTGACAGATTCACATGAATACAGGCAACATGGTGGATAGTTGCACAAAATGCTGGAGTAACTCAGCGGGCCAGGCAGCACCTCTGGAGAAAAGGGATAGGTGACGGTTCGGGTCAAGACCCTTCATCAGATTCTAAAGAAGGGTCTCTCTCAACCCGAAACATCACTTATTCCTTTTCTCCAGAGATCTGCTTGACCCACTGAGTTACACCAGTATATTGCATCTATCTTAGGTGTAAACCAGCATCTGAAATTCCTTCTTACACATGGTAGATGGTTACATCATTTTTATTGAACAATTTATAAATTCAAAATAAATGACTGTCATGAGAAATTGCTTCTGTTGTGTTTAAAAGTAAGTTCCTTCAAGACAGACATAACGTTTCTGTGTTTGCAAGAGTGATGCCTACAGCATTCTCTAAAAAAGACAGTTGTGCTAGTCCTCTGGGAAACTTCATTTCCACTTCCACTTGTAGTGTGTTAAAATTAGCTTCACTGTAGTACTAATCTGGCAGTCACTGAACTTGCTACATTCTTCAGTCTTCCTATCTATTGAAGGAGGTGAATTGGATTTTAGGCTTATCCAGTCTGTTCCATAATACTTTCAAGTTGATAGTTCAGATAACTGGTGGTTATCATGTGAAATCATAACAAATAGACTGAAGGAATACATTTCTCCATTGAAATAATGTGGTCAGTATGGAAAGGTAGACCTTAATATTTTACTCAGAGAAAAGTTGGGAGGAGGTTAGACCCACAATTTTGCAGGAAAATTGAAATGTTACTGTGTTTGTGTTTGTTGATTACCTCTTAACTTGGTACATTAATTTGCATTTTATTTTTGTGTCTGTCTGTATGGCAGTGTGAGGGCCCATGTGAGGTGGACCTGCTTGATGCAACCTCCTGAGTTGGATGACACTGAGTTGGATGATCAGCCATGATCATATTGAATGGCGGTGCAGGCTCGAACGGCCGAATGGCCTACTCCTGCACCTATTTTCTATGTTTCCTCTGTACCTCAGAGTGCAATGTAGATAAGAAGTTGAAATATAAATTTGTGGTTTAGAACATGAAATGTAGAAAATACAGCACAAGAACAGGCTCGTCAGTCGATCCACATTGTGCCAAACATAATGCCTACTTAAATAATCCCCATTCCCTGCATATTTATGTGTCTATCTAAAGGCCTCTTAAACACCACTCTCATATCTGCTTCCACCACCTCCTGGCAGTACGTTCCAGGCACCTACCACTTTCTGTGTCAAATTGCCTTTAAACTTCCACCTCTGATCTTATAGCTATACCCTCTAGTCTTTGACATTTATAGCCTGGGGAAAATATTCTGACTGTCTATCCTTTCTATGCCTCTCATAATTTTATAACATTTTATTAGGTCTCCCCTCAGCTTCTGACAATCCAGAGAAAACAATCCAAGTGTGTCCAACCTCTCCTTACAGCTACTAATCCAGGCAGCAGCCTGATAAACCTCATCTCTGCCCTCACTGAAGCATCCACATCCTTCCTGTAGTGGGACAATGAGAACTGCACATAATACTCTAAATGCAGCCATAGTTCTGTAAAACCGCAACCTGACTTCCTGTCTCTTATACTCCATGTCTCAACCAATGAAGGCAAGCATACCATTTGCCTTTGATACCTCTTTTTCTGGATGGGTAAGACTATTTAATTGATGTCTTTCTTGATGTACTATGGAGGGCAGTGAAGAATCATAGAAACTCTTCCTCTCTAACGTGGGACAGAACCTCACTGCAGCCATAGAGGAAGCATGGCTGGAAACAACCTACAGCCAGTACCACAATATTGTGCCACATTCGTGACCGAGGGCAATGCAAATCATCCACATTCACCAACAACGGACTGAAAAATCTCTAATCCAAATGATCCATCGATCACAGGCAGATTTGTGAAAGAATGAATGAGGAGAGGAGTGGGAAAAAGAATGAGCAAATTTTTCTCGACTTGTCTATTCACTGAGTTCATTTGCCATAAATAATCCAACAGGGCAGGATTTTAACTTCAGTGTGCTGGGACTAGGTTTGTGGAGAATACGGTAAATCTGAAATCATCTCTAGAGCAATCCAGTGAGTCTCATTACATTGTTTTTTATTCCTTTGCCTCCAGGCAGTGTGTTCCAGATGATGATTACCATTAAAACATACGAAACAGTAGGCATTTTATCTTTTGTGCCTGCTCCACCATTGAATAGGATCTTGGTTGATCTTTTCCCTCAGCACTGATTTCCCACACCATTCCCACATGCACCGCCTCTAAACTGATTTTGCTGCTCTCTATGTGGCCTCCTCTATATCGGCGACGTTATCAAACATTTTGTAGAGCATTTGCATTCTATCCTTAAACTGCCATGAGCTTCCAGTTGCATGTCATTTCACATGATCTACTGTTGTCTCCCCTTGGCCCCAGTGAAGCCAAACACAAGTTAGAAAAACTACACCTTATATTCCACATGGGTAACCTCCAACCCAATGGCAACAACATTGAATTTTCCAAATTCAGGTAACCATTCTTTCCTACTCCCTCTGTCCCTCTGTCCACCCAAGCAATTTGTTCAACTTTTTTGTCCTATCCCCCCATACCTCCCTGTAATTAGATGTATTACCCTCTTCCTTCTGGTTCCATCTGCCCATCACCTACACACCTGTCTTGCTTGATTTATTTTTTCCTGGGCTACTCTTCCTATCTCCTCCCATATGCTCCATCTGCCTGTCATCTGTCCATTAGCTGGTTCCATTTATCTCCATTCATCACCTTCCTACCTATCTCCCCCCCCCCCCCCCCCCCCACCCTCAGATCATGTTGCCTAATTGTTATTCCTCTTGTTTTTTCATCTCTCACCCACCAACCTCTGTCTGGTCTTCCCCCTTCCCCTTCTGGATCCTTCTGTCCGTCATCACCAAGTAATTTGGTTCTACCTCTCACCCCTTTAAACCAGCTATCTTCCCTCTACAGTTTCGATTCTGATTCAGTCTCGACACCAAACATCAATCGCTCTCTCCCTCTACAGATGCTGCTTGACCAGCTGAGTTCCTCCCAACAGTTTACGTTTTTGCATCATTATTCCTTGATTCTCTGAAAATCTGTTGCTCCCTGCCTTGAATATATATGGCCAGTAAGCCTCCATGACTCGCTAGTGTTGAGAACTTTAAAGATCCTGTGTGAAGATATTTCTTATCTTCTCCATCCTGAAAGACTATCCTCCCAAGGAAACCCAGGTCTCTGATCACTAACACCAGTTAGTCTCTTGCCATTTGAACACGACCACCTTTGTTTTGTAATCAAAATTGACGATCACACATTTTGAGTCCTGCTTTTGAGTCTCGTGTACTTATCTGAGTTTCCTGAGAACATTTCCCGAGAAAATAGATACTAAGAAAGTCAGTAGCGCTGACTTTTGGCAAAAATTTCAGAAGAAAGAATTTATGTTTGGAAGAGTTTGCATGCATTTCTAGTTTTGCCGATTGAGAAATAGGTCTGGGTATTTCCTGTTCGATTGACCATAATGTTGGTGCCATTCCAGAAGTAGCGGCGCCTTGTGGCAGCGGCTACCTGCAGTCCGTCTGTCTTTTTTTCTTTCTGTTGTCTTGTTAGGAGTATGTTTTTGGTTTTTATTTTAGCTGTGTATATGTGGGGGGCGGGTAGGGGAAACTTTTTAATCTCTTCCCTGAACGGGGACGCGACTTTTCCCTTGTCGTGTCTCTGTTGTCGTTGGGCCTAACATCGTGGAGCTGGCGGCCTCCAAATGGGATCGACCTGAGGGCTCCAGCCGTAGAGCCTGCGGATTCACCATCGTGAAGTTGGCTGACATCGGAGCTGTGGCGGTGCTGCGGTTGCGGCTGCGACCCGACTTTGGAGCTTAGGAGTTTCGGCCGTGGGTTCTGTGGATGGTGGAGTCGGGAGCTCGCAGGTCCCTGGTGGGAGACCGATTTTCCGAGCTCCCGCAACGGCAACTTCTCCCGCCCGAATCGAGGGTTTGAATCGGCCCAGAGCAGGGCCTTACATCACCCAGCCCGGCTTAAACGGTCGCGGGACTTACCATCGCCCGCCGGGGGCTTTAACATCGGGAGCCCCGGTCGCCTCGACGTTGCAGTTTGGCTGCCTGACCACAGAAGAAAAACAAAGGACAGGGAAGAGATAAGACAGGTACACAAAATTGCTGGAGGAACTCAGCGGGTGCAGCAGCATCTATGGAGCGAAGGAAATAGGCGACGTTTCGGGCCGAAACCCTTCTTCAGACTGATGGGGGGTGGGGAAAGAAAGAAGGAAAAAGGGAGGAGGAGGAGGAGCCCGAGGGCGGGCGGATGGGAGGGTGGGAGGAGACAGCTAGAGGGTGAAGGAAGGGGAGGGGGGACAGCACAGGCTAGCCAAATTGGGGGAAGAGATAAGACTGTTGCCTTCCATCACAGTGAGGAGGTGTTTGGAGATTCACTGTGATGGATGTTTATGTGGAATTGTGTTAATTGTGTGTTTTGGTCTTTTTTTGCTGTTATGACTGCAGGGACGAAATTTCGTTCAAACCTTGCTTGTTTAAATGACAATAAAGGGTAATTGAGTTGAATTGAATTGAATTCCCTGTCAAGTTTTACACGTGATTACATTGTCAACATGTTCTGGCACCTGTTTCTGTATTATTGACAGAAATTGAATCAAAAATATGTGACCCATAACCTTCCGTGTTCTCCACAATAACATAAGGAATACATCACACCCAATGTTGATAATCATGTATGACAGACATCTGGGAAATAGTTTTATTTTCACTCATTTCCTCCAAGTTATTTTTCCCTCACCACTTGGCAAGAGATCTGGAGCACCAGCGATCACTGTGGTTGCGTCCTGCTGCCCAAATGTACTTCAGAACAGCAGGGTTCATTGATGCTGCAACGATCGGCAAAATCTCATTTCTTGTGTTTTATGTATCCTGATGAAAATGTCTGCTGTTATGGTGTGTCAGGAAGTACCTACTATTTATGAAACAAAGCCGGTTGCTTGAAGAACATGAGTAAGAATCTGTAAGTGGCACATTTATTTCTGAGGCTTAAACCAGGCATCTCAGCATCTAACATAGAGAATACCAAGTGCCTGCTTATTCCATGTAGGTAAATAGTGCAGATAAGCATCCTGACACACAGCTAAAACAGGTTCTGGTCCTTTGGCAACCGCAAGAAATGCAACACCTGTCCCTTCACCTCCCCCCTCGACTCCATTCAAGGACCCAAGCAGTCGTTCCAGGTGCGACAAAGGTTCACCTGTATCTCCGCCAATCTCATCTACTGCATCCGCTGCTCTAGATGTCAGCTGATTTACATCGGGGAGACTAAGCGGAGGTTGGGCGATCGCTTTGCCGAACACCTCCGCTCAGTCCGCAATAACCTACCTGAACTCCCGGTGGCTCAGCACTTCAACTCCCCCTCCCATTCCCAATCCGACCTCTCTGTCCTGGGTCTCCTCCATTGCCAGAGTGAGCAACACCGGAAATTGGAGGAACAGCACCTCATATTCCGCCTGGGTTGCTTGCGTCCGGATGGCATGAACGTTGAATTCTCCCAATTTTGCTAGCCCTTGCTGTCTCCTCCCCTTCCTTAACCCTCGAGCTGTCTCCTCCCACCCCCCCGCCCTCGGGCTCCTCCTCATCCCTTTTTCCTTCCTTCTCCCCCCCACCCCCCATCAGTCTGAAGAAGGGTTTCGGCCCGAAACGTCACCTATTTCCTTCGCTCCATAGATGCTGCTGCACCCGCTGAGTTTCTCCAGCATTTTTGTGTACCTCTGGTCCTTTGTATCTGTTTATAAGAATGTTTTGCAATGGTTTGTCAACACCTTGCCAAAGCTACTGCCATGTTCAGGGTTAGTGCTGCTCTGCTATGTTTTAAAGTTAGTGGGGCCATTTATAGTCAAATGAGTGGTCTTCAAGACTAACAAAAAAACATGTGAGAAATCTTACCTGACTCCTTTGACACATACCTGCACATATCCCTGTACCCAAAACGACAAGGATTACTGGTCTTAATGACCTCTGTAGTCATGAAGATCCTTGAAAGACTTGGGCTGGCCCAGCTGAAAAATATCACAAACCCCCTGCTGGACCCTCTGCAGTTTGCATACCGGACCAATAGATCAGTGGATGATGCAGTCAACCTAGGCCTGCACTTCATCCTCCAGCACCTAGACCGCCAGGGGACCTATGCAAGGATTTTAAATTTTAGCTCTGCATTCAACACCATCGTGCCAGAGCCACTACGCTCCAAACTCTCCCAGTTGACTGTACCTGAACCCCTCTGTCAGTGGATCACCAACTTCCTGACAATCAGGAAGCAGCATGTCAGCCTGGGAAAGCAAATCTCGGGCCCACTAACCCTCGGCACAGGAGCACCGCAAGGCTGCGTACTCTCCCCTCCCCTCTCCTCTCTTTATACCAACGACTGCATCTCCACAGACTCCTCTGTCATGCTTCTCAAGTTTGCGGATGATACAACCCTGATTGGACTGATCCAGGATGGGGAGGAATCCGCCTACAGACAGGAAGTGACACAGCTGGCGACTTGGTGCCTATGTAACAACCTGGAGCTCAATGCTCTTAAGACAGTGGAATTGATTGTAGACTTTAGGAGAGCTCCCTGTCCCCTCACCCCACTCACCACCAACAACACCACAGTCACATCTGTGGAGTCCTTTAAGTTCATTGGAACCATCATCTCCAAGGACCTTAAGTGGGGGGCTTCCATCGACTCCATAGTCAAAAAGGCCCAACGGAGGATGATGGGCCAATTCTATACTGCCATCGTAGAGTCTGGCCTCACCTTCTCCATCATTGTCTGGTTTGGCTCAGCCACCAAGCACGACATCCGGAGGCTGCAGCAAATCGGCCGATCAGCTGATAAGGTTGTTGGCTGCAACCTTCCCCCCCATTGATGAACTGTACACTGCATGGGCCACCCTGGACACAAACTCTTTGAAGCACTTCCCTTCTGGAAGGCGTCTCCGGACTGTCAAAGCCGCCACAGCCAGACATAAAAACAGCTTTTTTTGCATGAGCACTGGCTTGACTCAATAACCAAAAGTCTGTAGCCTTCCTTTACTCTGATATTTTATTTCATTCACATGTTTAAACTATAATGTTTTATTCTTAATGTTTTAATGTTTTATTTTTTATTCTTAATTGGTTACTGTAAGTCGTGTTGTTACTTGCGAGCGGAGCACCAACGCAAATACCTTGTATGTGTACATACTTGGCCAATAAACTTATTAATTCATTCATTCAATCATGCGTGCTCTCACACACATGTTAACACACACGCTCACACACACACTGGAAATGTTAGCAGTCACCTTGGATATTCATAAGAAATTCACATTGGACCTATATTATGTGGTATGATGGGTGGGATATTTACAGTACACAGTGAGGATAAGTATCTCACTTATTTATCTGCCTTACTGCAAGGAAAATTCTTGAAGTACAAAAAAAAACAGGACAATTACTTTAAACCTCTAGGCTACACAGTTAAAGTAATTTTGAAATTATGCTTTCTTGTTCCCTCTGGAGTCAGTCAGTCGCAATGAACTAGTTCAGTAATTCTAGCACTGACCTTCTCATACCAAGTGGGGTTGGTGAAGGGGTGTGGGGGTGTGTAACAGATGAAGAGATTTGGTGAAGGGAAGAAAAAGGAAGAGAGTAGTTGCTGAAAAAACTATAATTATAACCTTTTGTTAAATTGTTTCTTCAGGTGGAAGTTTGGCTTGATTAAGGCAAAGCAAAGTCAGAAGAAAGATAGAGAAACTAACAAATTGTGGGGCAACCCATATCTTAGGTGTCTGAAGCCATATGGGTGTCTTGGTCCACGGTGGGTTGTTCTTGACAAGTTGGAGTTCTCCAGTCTCTGAACATAGCTGATCACAGGATGGTGATCGGGGTGGGTCCGCAGCAAACCACCAGCATGGACAACACATTCCTAGTACTGCTTAGTACACAAGCAATGACAACTACAAAGGCACTTTTACAGTCTTCAAGACAGCAAGGGATTAACATAGTGTTCAAAAAGGAACTGCAGATGCTGGAAGATCGAAGGTACACAAAATTGCTGGAGAAACTCAGCGGGTGCAGCAGCATCTATGGAGCGAAGGAAATAGGCGACGTTTCGGGCCGAAACCCTTCTTCAGACTGATGGGGAGTGGGGATTTACAACTGATTTACATCGGCGAGACTAAGCGGAGGTTGGGCGATCGTTTCGCCGAACACCTCCGCTCAGTCCGCAATAACCAACCTGACCTCCCGGTGGCTCAGCACTTCAACTCCCCCTCCCATTCCCAATCCGACCTCTCTGTCCTGGGTCTCCTCCATTGCCAGAGTGAGCAACAGCGGAAATTGGAGGAACAGCACCTCATATTCCGTCTGGGGACCTTGCGTCCGGATGGCATTAACATTGAATTCTCCCAATTTTGCTAGTCCTTGCTGTCTCCTCCCCTTCCTCAACCCTCTAGCTGTCTCCTCCCACCCTCCCATCCGCCCGCCCTCGGGCTCCTCCTCCTCCCCTTTTCCTTCCTTCTCCCCCCCCACCCCCCATCAGTCTGAAGAAGGGTTTTGGCCCGAAACGTCGCCTATTTCCTTCGCTCCATAGATGCTGCTGCACCCGCTGAGTTTCTCCAGCAATTTTGTGTACCAAGGGATTAGCATACCCTACCAGCCAGCATCAGAGTTCTCCAAAACATTAACACATACAAAGATGCACTCCAAAAGCATCTCCACCTCAACTAGCACGTCCGCCATCATCATTGTGCTGAGTGATGTTCTATCTAGAGCTTTTCAGCGTACTACATCCAGATCCAGATCCAGTCAGAGCCTCCTTGACTGCTCCTCCTTGCCACAGTGACTGAGTATCTTGATGGTTGCATCTGCCCATCAGCCCTCCCTTATTTGGTTCAACATATCACCCTCTCTACTTGTAAGATTTCGGCATTGCAGCCTCTTTTCACTCCCTTTATCACTTTTCCACCCTCTGTCTCTTCATTTCCTTTCTCTTCCCTCCAGGTGGCTCCTTATACCTTTTATTTTTCTCTCGTTATCTGTTTCTATCACCTTCAGTCCTATGGATGGCGTTACACCTGCAAACTGGTTACATTTCAGGAAAGAAACCCTGTTATAATATTTGAACAGACAATCAAGTGCCATGCTTCTCCTGTCTCACAGCTAACCAGAGTGAACACATTTTGACATCTGACTTAGTACTGATTCATTATCTTTGCTGAGCTAAAATGACTCCCCCAGTCTCTGGCAATTCTGAGACTGATTGTTGTATTCCTAATGAAGGAAGAAGAGCCAGAGAACGGAAGATGTTATGTTTTGTTATTTGTTTCCGTACCATCTGAACATAAGAATGCTCGGGGTCTAAAAAGGCCATTATATTGCATAGCTGGCTAAAAAATTGATATGGTTTAACCTTTCATAGCTGGATTTTACCAGTCATCAGCTCCTTCTCAGATTTGCTAAAGTTATGCCCTACCCCTTCTGTAAATTCTCCACTCTTCACATAAAAGAGTGAAGTGTAAACTGTCTACTTGTACTTTCTTCTGAGCTGAAGTCTTCAGATGTTGTTGTAGAGCCCCTGAACTCTCATAGCGACTTTGTTCAAACTGCATGAAATCAATGTTAAAGGTGAAAGCATTCAATTTATTTCATGTACTATAATAACAGCACCTGTCTGTGTGAATTTCTCAACTTTGCTTGTGATTCGTAGCACTTTTTGCCATGATAAATCATGTCACAGTAATATATCATCAGGCTCTTCTGCCCATGGGAAGCATTATGTCACACTTCAGAGGTTTGAGTATCTCATGCTAAGATCATTCAATGCAAAATTAAACTTTTTTTAGGTAGGGATGCTTGAACTTGAAACAAGGATATGCTCATTAATTTGAGCAGATATGGCCCACTGCAGGAAGAGTGGTTTAGCTTGGAAGATTGGGAGGTGGTGGTGAGTTAGAAGATGGAAGGCATCTCAGGATGATCTCAAGGAACACTCACCAAATGGAATGAAAACTATTTCACACTGATGTAAACATGGAGAAACAAGAAACTGCAGATACTAGTTTACATTAAAGACACAAAATGCAGGATTAATTCAGCGGATCAGGCAGCATCTCCGGAGAACATGGATAGGTGACGTTTTGGATCGGAGTGCTACCTATCCACGTTCACTGGAGATGCTGCCTGACTCGCTGAGTTATTCCAGCACTTTGTGCCTTCTGATGTAAATATCTTCCTCACAGCTTACTCAAAGGTTTCAAAGGTCTTTTATTGTGACATGTACCAATTAAGGTACAGTGATATGCCAATTACTATACAGCCATACAAACAAAAAGCAACAAGCCAAACAACTACATAAAAGTTAACGTAAACATCCATCACAGTGGATTCCCCACATTCCTCACTATGATGGAAGGCAAAAAAGACCAACCTTCTTCCTCTTTATTCTCCTGCAGTTGGGGCAGTCGAACCATCCGTCGGGGCGATCTAAGCTCCCGCAGCTGGCGGTCGAAGGTCCCGCGTCGGGGTAGTCGTAGCGCCTGCGTCGGGGTGGTCGTAGCTCCTTCGTCACGGCGGTCGAAGCTCCCGCATCTGGGCGATTGAAGCTCTCGCATCGGGGCAGTCAAAGCTGCCGTTTCGGGGTGATAGAAACTCCCGCGTCGGGGTGGTCGAAGTTCCTGCGGCTTGGAGTTCCCAAAGTCGGTCTCTGACCAGAGACTGCGAGCTCCGTGATGTTAGGTCTGCAAGCACCCACAGTTGGAGCTCCGAGGTCGATCTCTGGCAAAGGGATCGCGGGCTCCATGATGTTAAAGTCCCATGGGCACCATTGGAAGATTGGCACCATGGGAGTTCTCAAAAGTCGGTCTCCAGCAAAGGCTGCCAACACCCCGGTGTTATTGCATCTCCGTCGAAGTGAGAGTAGAAAAAGTTTCCCCCAACCCCTCCCACATAAAACAAGCTAAAGAACACTAAAGGCATACATTTAATACATACTATTAAAACACAAAGAAGGAAGGGCAGACAGATTGTTGGCGAGGCAGCCATTGCTGGTGCCACCTGTTGATTCTGGTTTCTCTATTCAACCAGCACTTCTCTAATTGAACCTCTCTAATATTAACCTTAACTGGGAGCATGAAATGAATAGCATTTGAAACATCCCAGCTAGTGGGACTGTATTTACTCGTTATCTATTGATCTTGACACCAGTTCCATGATTTTGAATTAACATCAATGATTCAAGCCGTACACACAAGCATTTAGTTGTGATTCGACAAAGGCTGCTAAGTTTCATAAAGCTAGATATTTATTTATTAAACATCTTTCTAATTTGCTGTTGAATAGAAGCTTGGCTAAAATTATACAAACTTGAGAGGGTTAAATCATGAGAATTAATTGCATAAACTTAGCTTGTACTCTAAATAACATTTTAAAATCTAATTTTTTTTTCAATTTCAAGTTTTGTACTTTTTAATGGATGAAGATTTAAATAAGACACAGAGTAATTTTTGAGGTCCTGTTCCATTCTATGAAATGGCGGGAGGAGGTTTGCCTGTCAGTAGGATCCAGTGCCAACACCATTGCGGATGGCTACCTGAGTGTAACACTCAAGTGTATTGCCTTGTTATTGAGAAAGTATTGAGGTTGTTGCTAAACCTCAGACCATTATTAAAATTAAATTCAATTACTTTAGCTTTCTGAAGTGAAGAAAGTCCTGCCATGACATAATAACTATATGGGAAGGACAAGGGGCTAAATAATGCAGGACATGCATGATTTTTGGTGAATGACTTTGAAAAGTATAGAGGTGTAATATAACAATCTGTTGCTGGGTGGCAGGCAGAACAAATGCTAGCTGCTACTTCCATATGCTGTGGAATCACGGAGAATCAAATACTTAGCACCCAGAGCACCATTGATAGACAGAAGAACAGTGTTTAGTTGCAGGCTAGTTTTGTTTCAGCACAGATTCTACCAAGTGGTCATCAATGTGAAGTGTTCACCATTCGTTTTTCTCTCTATTGGTGATACCTGACATATCGCAATTCTAAATTCCATCTTTTTATTCCATCTGTATGTCTCGCATGAGAGAGTCACATGGCTTCTGTTTCAGAAGCCTGCTCATAATAAACAATAGACAATAAGCCCTGGAATTTTGGGCTCAGCAAGGTTAAAACCATAAACTGCAAAATAAATCACAATTCACACAAAGAATTCCAATTTGACACGACACAGAATCAATCTTCACTGGATTACGAGTCCAAATACACCTCATATCAGAATAAATATTGTTTCACAATACAATACCATAACCTCTAATGCCACAAGACACATTGTAACAAAATACACTTATTTTGCCTGTTGCACCAGTTCAGATGAGCTAAAAGGATTAATAGATGTTTAAAGTCATACAGCATGGAAGCAGGCCATTCGGCCCAACATCAAGGCCAACCAAGTGCTCATCTAAGGTGGTCCCATTTGCCTTTATTTGACCCATTTCCTTAACATCCTTCCTTTTTACGTACCTGCCAAAATATCTTTTAAATGTTGTAATTGCATCTGCCCCAACTATTTTACTTCGGAGTCATGTGAGTGACTATGTGAAGAAGCCCGTTCAGCTGCACGTGCGTCATTACGTCAGACGCATTGGTGCAGGCGACCGGTTAGGGAGCAGGAGCTCCTCCAACGCGGTAAGTTTAAACGTCAGGTAAGCTTGTTTCTTACCTGTTTTATTCCTTGCAGGAACCTCTTGTTCCAGAGGCTTCCTGCCGGAGGATTCGCGAGGCCCGACGAGGGAACCAGCTATGGGCTGTGTGGAAACCTCGGTTCTTGCCGCCAAGAGCGGGTAGCTGGGTTGTCGGGTGTCGCGGAAGACGGTCGCTGTCGGGGGTCAGTGACTTCCAGGTGCTCCGGGTGCCGGGAGGGTTCCCTCCGATAGGCACATAGACCCTGGGGTTCCCAGGGAGGGGACTTCCAGCAGGCCGGGTGCCGGGAAGGGGTTTTCCCTCCGACAATAAAGACTTATGCGGGGGTGTCCCGAGGAAGGGGACTTCCAGTAGGCCGGGAGGGCTTCCCCCCCCGATATGAATATGAATACTGGGGTTTCCCGGGGAGGGGACCTCCAGTAGACCAGGAGTCGGGAGGGTTTTTCCCTCCGATATGAATGATAATCCTGGGGTTCCCATGGAGGGGACCTCCAGTAGACCGGGAGTCGGGGGGGGGGTTCCCCCGATATAAATAAATATGCTAGGTGTCGGGAGGATTTTCCCCGATATACATATAGAGGCTGGGGTTCCTGGGTAGGGGAATCCAGTGATTATGCAGCTTTCAGACCGCAGGGGTCCCCAGGTAAGGGGTTAAACGGACCGGAACGGTCAGCCCTGGTGCCGGTAATATATATATATATGGGTGCTGGGATTCCCGGGGGAGGGGAAATCCACCAGCAATGCGGTGCCCAGGCCGAAGAGGTCCCTAGAATATGGGGTAAACCGACCCAAGTGGTCAGTCCTGGTGCCGGGAGGGTTCCCTTCCGGTAAAATGGAAAATGTGGAGATTGACCAGGATGGAGACCTATTGGGAGGAGGCTCAAGCTACATACATCCTAACATCAGGAGTTGTGTCAGTGGGGGACTATGGGAAAGACCGCACCAGCAACAGGGCTGCTTAAAGGGGATGCCGAGTCTATGGCAGTGCCGGCCTATTGCTCTAGGCCGCGCCAGCAGTGCCTTGTATAGGGCTGCTTAATGTATGGCAGCAGCACCTGTAGAAGGGCTGCATGATGGTTTTGCAATACACAAATGATTGAGACATTGTCATCTACTCAGAGGCATTTTAACCAGGTAAACTGGACAATACTAGTATTCCAAGAAGGTTGGAATTTGGCCAGAAGAGTGTTGAGCCAGGTCCAGTATTTTAGCCAGGTTGCTTTTGAGACAGGCTCGGAGATATGGGGAATTGTCTTTCAAGGCAAGGTCAGAATTATGGCCAGAGTTGCCGTTCAGGGCAGACTCAAAATGATGGCAGGTGTGGCCTGTTCATTATGAAAGAAGGGTGATCAAACTGATTTCATAGGGTTTTCCATGTACAATGATTAGATTAGATTAGATATAATTTTTTGCCACACAGCCAGGCTGGTGGAAATTTGGGTTGTCTGCAGCGATACAATAATAAAGAACACACAACCACAATAAAACTGTAACACAAACATCCACCACAGCATTCATCACTGTGGTGGAAGGCACAAAATTTGGCCAGTCCTCCTCCATTTCCCCCCAGTGGTCAGGACCAGAGTCCAGAGTCAGTCCAGGATCGGCTCTTCCTCACCGGAGACCGCGGCTTTAAGTTGTTGTAGGCCGCAGACCAGCGGTCAAGATTTAAGTCCCCGCCGCAGCCAGAAGCACCATAGACTGCAGGGCCGGCGGTCGAAGCTCCCCTCCAGGGGTGATGGTAAGTCCATGCCGGACCCGCGGTAGAAGTCGGCCGCGGGCCGGCAGTGATGGCTTCTTCTTCCCCCGGGTCCCCAACGTGAGATCCCGGGCTGTAGACGCCGCACCAGCTGGAGCTCTGCAGACTGCGACTTCAGGCTGCGACTTCAGGCTGCCGGCTGCCCCGGGCCAGTGAAACGGAGCGCTCCCCTCCAGCGAGGGCTCACCTGCTCCACGCCGAGAGCCCACGCTGCACCCGCCGCTGAAGCCCCGGGCGCGTCTCCGGGAAAGGCCGCGTCGATCCTTGATGTTAGGCCACGGGGGAGGCGACCTGGAAAAACTCGCCTCTCCGTGGAGGAGGCGACCGAAGCGGTTCCCCCTTACCTCCCCACACCACCCCCCACACAAAACACACAAAGAAACATTAAATACAGACTTTAAAACATACTAAAAAAATAAAAAAAAGTTGAAAAACTGACGAGCTGCATGACATGTCTGTATTATATTTTGATGCTGTATTTGGCTAAAATCCACTCACTCAAGCTAATTGAGGAATTGTTCTCTCCTATCCAGTAAATTAGGTTGTTATAAAAATGGATAGTTGGCCTGTGACTCCGCCCTGGCAACAGATTGGAATCAATAGAAAACTGGAACAGCCTTGTGGTTATAAAGGAGTTCCTATTCATTAGACTAACTGGCAATGTAATAGCATGCTTAATGACAAACAATAAGGGTCATGAAGGTCATTGATAATACAACGCTATTGCCAGCTGAAGCTAATAAAGCCACTATGATGGACAAACAGTATTCAGCATTGCTCCAGTAGTTGATCAATAAATATGTCATTATATTGCAAAAAAGATGCTATGGCTTAAGGTGGGAGCATGCAAATGTCATCTCTAGTTGGAGGTGCAGGAGATTTGCAAGGAGTTATTAACTCTTTAGTTTGGTATCAACTATCTATAGACCCTAAGTGCATTTATGGGTTAAAGAGTGATTGAGTGAATATGCATAGGTGCATGCTCAACTTCCTGTTGATACACTAAGATGTGGCATATGATAAGCACGAGGGTGCAATCAGGGAAAATATCCTGTAAAAGGTACATAATCTAATTTGCCACTGGAGTATCATTAAGTACAGATCAATGACAACACAGAATGGGTGTTGGACCATGCGGTATTTATGAAATTCTGATTTAATGCAACACCGAATATAGATATATTGTTTTCATGCTAATTAAAGGTTGTAAAAATGTGTGGCATAACAGTGGCGAAAGATACATTCTCGCTATAAGCATGAGGAATGGTCTTTTATGTCTTCCTCCAATTTGCTTTATGAGTCGGGTCTTGAAATAGAGTCATCAAGAGTCGCTTTAGGTTCCAGCTGTGGAATTGGCCTATGCAGTTTGATTCCCGATTTGTCGGGAATAATAATAATGCAACATTATATGGTTATTTTAAACGTAACTTGCAGGTTCAGCCTGTGGCTTGAGAGATCAGCTGTTGTATGATAAAATTAATATATGTTCTACAGATTCTCAATAGACTGCTTACGGCTTGGGTTGTCACGTCTATTTTTGTATGTATTCACAGTGCTGGAATGGTACCAAAAAGCGGTACTTTGCTGCTTCAGATGGGAAGCGGTTGTTTAATGCTTATGTTATATTTAAAATGGTACAGATTCTGAGTTATTGCAGTTCATTTAAATGGTCTTTGACGATATTGAATTATAGGGTCATTAACTGTGCCAAGGGGCTTTCCATCAGACTTACTGCAGCTAACGAGGTCCAAGTTGTTGGTTTACCTCAGATATCGAGTTAGTAAAGGATATCTATTACCCAGGTTTCCCAGGACAAGTACAATGCAGTATGGGAGATTGACATGGTGTAACACTATTTTAACCAGGGGGTTCCAGCTACATTCTTAGCTTTGATCGGACCTCATTAGGTAGTTATCCTCCTGGCGCTGGTTAGCGCCAAAGGTCACTCGCTATGTTATTGTGACAGGAGAGGATGATTACATCTGCAAATATATGCAAAGTATTTTATGCTATAATTAATTTAAGCAGAGCAGTAGGGGTGTCAGGTCTCAAAACAGTTCAAGACATACCCAGGGATTTTTCGTTATGTGGGGACACACATATACAACAATACATCAAGGTCACCAAGAGCCTTTGAGACTCTGAGCTAACTATGATTGTTAGTTACAAAAGACGTTATAAGAACCTATCTGCTCAGATCTTGTCAGGTGTTACAACGGAGTTGAGGTATGCAGGAGTAGATACTGATCCGGATCTCACTCCACCAGGGCTGTTATAACAGCAGCATCAAGGGTTAATTACGTTCCGCTGGACCACATCCTAACGGCTGTAGTGGTCAAACGAACAATATTTCAAACATGTTATAATAACCCGTTGCCAGACCAGAGGTATTTCTCAATTTATTTTATGTTCTGTTATAGGTTCCATCCGGATGAGAGATGTGACTTGTTATTGCTTATTTAACAGCATCAGCATGTTTAAATCTATGTCATGACTGTATGCATTATGAATGTTTTCCCTCATTTGTCAATGAGGCAGTTGTGGTTGTGTAGACTTGTTTCTCACGGCATGAAATCACAGAACTTTGAAATCTTCACATAGTCACTCATGTGACTCCGAACTAAAATAGTAAGATTAAACAAGAACTTACCAGTTTGAAGTTTGATCTTTATTTTATGAGGAATTACGATGAGGGATTACGTGCCCTCCGCTCCCAGCCCTCATTAAGATCATCTGGTAGTTCTAGTCTTCTTTCATCTTACTATCATACTTCAGTCACTATTATTATCTGTGATTTCACACCGCTGCTTTGAAGATTGACGCACGTGCGGCTGAACGGGCCTTCTTCACGTAATCCCTCATCGTAACTCCTCATAAAATAAAGATCAAACTTCAAACTGGTAAATTCTCGTTTAATCTTACTATTTTGTCTGAGAACTCATTCCATATACGTACCACCCTCTGCCTCTCAGGTACTTATTAAATGTTTTCCATCTTGTTCCTCTGATTCCTCCTGCTATGGTAATCGTAGCAGGTGCAGACGTTATCACTGGGGATCACACAGAGTCATCTGGTATTGCAAGGAAAAGCATTGAGATTTTCAGGTTAGCTGAGAGCCTGGAAATTCTGTTCAACTTTAACTCCAATGAGCAAGTATAAAGCAGTACTGGCAACCAATGACCTCACAGTAGACCATGTGCCATGGTAAAACATGTCTACCTCATCGTTGTAAGGGAAAAATGTAAACAATTCCTAACAATAACAAACAAGCAACTTTTGAAAAAGTGCAAATTTGCTCATATTGGTGTTCACATAAGCAAAACATTTAAAAACTCCAATTCCTTCAAGTGACCACCGGCAAGCAAAACTATCTAAACAAATAGGTTTCTTCTTTACACTACTGATTGTGTTAATCCAGGTGAATCGCGTTGAAAATGGGGTATTTAATGCCTTGGCCTTTATATTCTTGTGTATATGTGCAAAAAGGCCAGAATACCCACGGTTGACAATTTAAAAACGGACTATATGGAAAATACGTAGTGAATAAAGAAAATGCTTGAAACACTATGTATAGATGCTGCTTGACTTGTTGAGTGTTTCCAGCATATTTATTTTTATTGAGTGACTGGTGAACTGGTTAATATTTCACTTATTTCCCCATCTCCTTAGTTTAGGAGCAATTAGACATGGGCAATAAATGCAGGTGCTGCTAGAGATGTCTATATTCTGTGAATTAAAGGCATACTGTACATAGAGTGGATGTGGAAAGGTTGTTTCCACTGGTGGGAGCGTCTAGGACCAGAGCTCATAGCCTCAGAATTAAAGAGTGCTCTTTTAGAAAGGTGGTGAGAAGGAACTTCTTTAGTTGGAGGGAGGTTAATCTGTGGAACTCATTGCCACAGAGGGCTGTGGAAGTCAATCAATGGATATTTTTTAAGGCCGAGATAGACTAATTCTTGATTAAAATGGGTGTCAAAGGTTATTGGGAGAAGGCAGAAAAATGGGATTGGGAGGCAGAGATCAGCCATGATTGAATGGCAGAGCAGACTCGATGGGCCGAAAGGCCTAATTCTATTCATATAGCTGCGGCTCGCCTGCAGTCCGTTTGTCTTTTCTTTTTTTGTTTTCTTTTGTCCCGTTGTTGCTGTTTATTTAGTTGTGTATGTGTGGGGGGTGGGTGTGGTATGTTTTTTGACTCTTCCTTCCGGGGGGATGCGACCTTTCCTGCCGTATCCCCCGTGTCCGTCTGCGCTGACGCCTATCCCGGAGCTGGTGGCCTCCAACTGCGACCGACCTCGAGGCTGCGGAGGCAGAGCCAGGACTTACCAACGCGAGGCTGGCTGACTTCGGGGTTGTGGTTGCGGGGCGACCCAACTTCCGACCCGACTTTGGAGCCTCGGAGGTTCGGCCGCAGGCCCAGTGGACGACATAATCGGGAGCTCGCAGGTCACAGGTGGTGACCTGTTTTTCCAGAGCTCCCGCAACTACAGCTGCGTCCGCTGGACTGGAGGGCGGCAGCTTCGGCAGCTTCAACCGCCCCGGGCCGCGGAGTTTGAACCGGCCCGCTCGCGGAACACGGATTCTGCCGCGGGACTTACTTACCATCACCCGGCGGGGTCACTACATCGGAGGCCTGGATTGCCTCAGCGCAGAGGGAGAGCAAGGAGGGAAGAGACAATGACTTTGGGACTTTAAACTGTGTTGAGTGTTTGTTATTTATTCTATGTTATGACTGCAGGCTAAACCATTTCGTTGCACTGAAAAGCGCAATGACAATAAATTGAATCCAATATAACTTGTGAACATAATAAAGAAGGGAAAACTCTCCAGCTTCTCTCCAGCTCTCCTGATCTCTCCCACTCTCCTGCCTTCTTCTCCATGCCCACATCGCATGAGACTTTGTGGCCCTAGAGACTGATTGCAGCGAGGGTTTAGAGATACAGTGGAGAAACAGGCCCTTTGGCCCACCAGGCCTGCGCCGAACAGCGATCCCTGCACATTAACACTATCCTACACACACACTATGGACAATTTTACATTTACCAAGCCAATTAACCTACAAATCTGTACATCTTTGGAGTGTGGGAGGAAACCGAAGATCTCAGGGAAAACCCACGCAGGTCACGGGGAGAATGTACAAACTCCGTACAGATGGCACCCGTAGTCGGGATTGAACCCGGGTCTCCAACGCTGTATTCACTGTAAGGCAGCAACTCTACCGCTGCGCCACCGTGACCGCCCTAGATCTTGCACCAGTGCTGGAGGAGACTTGGAGAAAAGGCAACCTAGCCAGCAAAGTGTGGGTGTGAGGACCAGAGCAGCGAGAGGAACGGCACAGATTTGCAGGCAAGGAAACATTTCAGATTGACAAGGCTGTAATAGAAGTGACAATAATAAAGAAACCAGTCGACCGATCTTTAGCTCAAGTAATGCTGGCTACAACATGCCCTGTGTGATATTCATGAGGGATGACAATTATGCCAGGCTGATTTGGGGATTCTCCGTCCCGTCTCCCAGCCACTTTGTTGATCAAATATAAAAAATCTCATTCCTCATGAAAATCATACTGGATTGTCAAGTAGACATTTAAGTATAGGAAATCTGTATTGGACTGATTGCAATTGTAGGTATTGTATAAAGAAGACACAAAGTGGTGGACTAACTCGAAGGTTCAGGCAGCATGTATGGAAGATGGATAGGTGATGTTTCGGGTCAGGCCCCTTGAACTATTTGTTGCAGGTGTGAAAAAGCTGGAAAAGAGCCTGGGAAGTGATAGGTAGATACAGGTGAGTGGGAGATGGGTGGACATTGGGCAGAGATGAAAAGAAGACGGGTCTGGTCAAGTGGGGGCGCCGTCGAGTATGGCTGCCCTGCCTGCAGTTGTTTGTCCTTTCACCCTTTCTTAAATTTTTAGTGTGTTGAAAGTTTTTGTTTTGGAGGTCTAGTATTTTTATGTGAGGGGGGGGGGGGCACGGCAGAAACTGTATTTCTCAGTCCCTACCTGGTCGGAGATGTGGCTTTCCTCCAAGCCGCATCTTCGCCCTTTCCTCAGGACTACGAACGGGACTGAAGCGGCTTTTCCTGCCGGGACCGGCCAGAACCTCAGCTTCGGCGGCGGCGGCACAGCGCTGAAGCACAATCGTGGAGCAGGCGATGCCTTACCCGAGTCGCCGTGTGGTAAGCTCTGGAGTGCTGAGACCGCCGACTCCTAAATCACGGAGCTGTGGTCAAGGAACGTCCAGCTGCGGGTGGCGCTGAGTTTAAACACCGCGGAGCCTGGGATCGTTCGCCGAGATCGCTAGTGTTGGAGCTCCGACCAGCACGGCCTGTGGACTTCGGGAGCAGCAGTCTCCGGGGGAGAAGCGGCCATTCCAGACACTCCAAGCCGCTGAGAGTGTTCTCCCGACGTCGGAGCTCCATCATCCGGCGAGAGGGCCTGTAACATCGGGCCGCCATCGCGGCGACTGTGGAGGCCTCAGTAGGCCCGACCGTGGGTGAACAAGAGGAAGAGGACTGTACTTTGCTGCCTTCCCTCACAGTGGGAACAATTGTGGGGGGATGTTTTTATGTTCAATGTTAAATTCTTTAATGTAGTGTTTTATTTTATTGGTGTGCTGAAAATGGCAACTCAAATTTCACTACACCAATTGGTGTATGTGAGAATAAATGTCCTTTGTCCTTTGAGATATGGGGAGAAGAGAGGTAAAATGTGATCCCAGAGCAACAGTGTTGGAAGGGTGGACGTGTAGAACAGTGGGAGAGTTTGGTGTGCATCTGGGTGGGTCACAGGGAAGAGAGGCGGTGTAAAATGGAGTGGAGAGGGTGAGTTGTTACATAAAATCAGAGAATACATTGTTCATGTCATTGGGTTATAAACTACCCAAGCGGAAAACGAGCACCTCATATTCAGCTTGGGTAGCTGACAACCCAATGGTGTGAACACTGAACTTTCTAATTTTAGATAACAAATCAACACCTTTTCTCACACTTCCCTGTGCCTCACCTGGCTTCACACCCATTTCTCCCACTATACCACCCCCTTTCACCTTCTCCCTGTTCAATTCCACCTATATCTCTTCACATTTTGCACCGCTTCTGTACTTATCTTACAGCCCTTCATCTTCTTTTCAATTCTGACCTTTGTCCACACAACTGAAAACCAACTCTGTGACCGCCCTCCCTGATATCCATCTATCACTTGCCAGGCTTTGTCCCACACCCACCTCTTTTCCAGCTTTCTCTTGCCTACTACAATTAGTCTGAAGAAGGGTCCCAACTTGAAGTATCCCCTATCCATGTCTTCCAGAGATGCTGCCTGGCCCATTCCAGTATCTTGTGTCTTATTTGTAAACCAGTATCTGCAGTTCCTTGTGTCTGTAGGTATCATGTAATTAGTTGAAAAATAAACTTCCTCTGTTCTTCCCCACTGTTTCACCTTGGGTTCAACATTGGCAGATCTCCGATGTATTAATGTGACATTATTCATTTCCCCGTCAGTTGGGCAAACGCTTAATGTTGAGTCTGTACAGTTTTGGAAAGCCATTTCCCTTAGGAACGGGATTGAATCTGGCCTAATTTTTTGCACACACAACTGCGGTCAACAAAAGGAATATAACTCTCAATAATCAGCGTTGCATTTAAACTGAAACCACTTTGGTTTTGACACAAGCTTTTAACCAAGCATAGCGTGGTTCTCCTATTTATTCTTGCACGATATACATTACAATAAGAATTTTTTTTAAATACTAAATTGAATGTTGACAAATACAAACTACATAGAAGAATACAGATTCTCTCTGCAAATAGTGCAAACATTTCTAATTGTCTTCAGTCAAATATGCCAGGTATTTGATTCCATTCAATTTTTATAAGATGTCTATAATCGGGTAATTGGAGGCATCCCACATAACAAGAGCTGCTGGTGAAAGATTTGGCACAACAAAGTCATGTGGGATCTGACAAAATCTGGCAGTTGTGCTGAATTCCTGCATATCACAAGTAACAGATTCTCTGGGCAAACCATCCCTGCCTTGCCAGGACCCTGACATTTACCCAGTGATGGAAAATTGGCTAGGTGTGTATCTCCTACAACAAGCTGGATAAGCCTAGCACAGTCAATCAATTACCTCCTAGTGGGAAGCCATAACCACTGGTCTTATTAGCAAAAACAGGAAGGCAGATTACTATCTAAATGG
The DNA here is from genome assembly GCF_010909765.2 of Amblyraja radiata. Classification (NCBI taxonomy): domain Eukaryota; kingdom Metazoa; phylum Chordata; class Chondrichthyes; order Rajiformes; family Rajidae; genus Amblyraja; species Amblyraja radiata. Next base: position 54,528,413 of record NC_045957.1, on the reverse strand, counting down.
CGTCAAGTTGGGAAAAGGGGAAGTACAACAGGATCTGGGAGTCCTTGTTCATAAGTCTATGAAAGTAAGCATGCAGGTACAAGTAGGCAGTGAAGAAAGCGAATGACATGTTGGCCTTTATAACAAGAGGAATCGAATATAGGAGCAAAGAGGTCCTTCTGCAGTTGTACAGAGCCCTAGTGAGACCACACCTGGAGTATTGTATGCAATTTTGGTCCCCTAATTTGATGAACAGCATTCGTGCTATTAAGGGAGTGCAGTGTAGGTTTACAAGGTTAATTCCCGGGATGGCGGGACTGTCATATGCTGAGAGAATGGAGCAGCTGGGCTTGTACACTCTGGAGTTTAGAAGGATGAGAGTAGATCTCATTGAAACATATAAGATTGTTAAGGGTTTGGACACGCTAGAGGCAGGAAACATGTTCCCGATGTTGGGGGAGTCCAGAACCATGGGCCACAGTTTAAGAATAAGGAGTAAGCCATTTAGAACGGAGACGAGGAAACACAGAGAGTGGTGAGTCTGTGGAATTCTCTGCCTTAGAGAGCGGAGGATGCTCAGGTTCTCTGGATGCTTTCAAGAGAAAGCTAGATAGGGCTCTTCAAGATAGCGGAGTCAGGGGACATGGGGAGAAGGCAGGAACGGTGTACTGATTGGGGATGATCAGCCATGATCACATTGAATGGCGGTGCTGGCTCGAAGGGCTGAATGGCCGACTCCTGCACCTATTGTTTATTGTCTATTATCTATTAAATTATGCCTGTGCACCTATAACGTGCAGAGATCTGCTTTTCCCAGGACAGTGGAGTTCCAGACTTCTTGTATCTGATTTGGATTCCAGTAGAAAAGGGAGCTCCTGTGGAGAGCTAAGAGAAGCAACTCACAACATTAGTCATTTGACAAATTGGAATCATAGATTTGATCTATTGTGCCCACAATGGCTCTCTATCAGAGTAACTCACTTCCCAAACCCTTCTCTTCACAGTTTTTTCCTCTCTGTACATTTATAAATTGTAACAGCCTTGCAGAAAAGGCCAAGGTGCCATTTGCTTTCCAAATAACCAGCTGCACCTGCCGACTAACTTTTCTGACTCATTCACAAGAACACCTCTGTACTCCATTAATTTGCAACTTTTCTCCATTTAGATCATGGTTTGCCTTTTGATTCTTCTAACTGAAGTGCATAAGATCACACTTCCCCATATTAAGTTACATTTGTAAGGTTTTTGGTTATTCATGAGAAAACAATTAAAAGACACAATTCTCTTTGACTAATATTTTATAGTAAAATTATAGAGAATGGAAGCAACGGAGATGCACGATCTTTACACGATCAATTGTGGCACATGTTTGGGAATGCATAAGGCCTTTCATATTTTCACTGCCATTTTATGTTACCAGTAATGAGGCTAATCAAGTGATTAATCACAAGTATGGTGAAGCCATCTGACCAGTACATAAACAGGCTGGGGACAGGGCAAGCGGGGGGGGCACTGTCTAAAAAATTCTCGCTACTCTCCATGGCGGCTTCATTCTGGTCGCCGCTAATTTTTCAACGTTGAAAGCAACATCTGGGATGATTCTATGATTCTGGGAACTAGTCACGGCTTCATTCTGGTCGCCTCTAATTTTTCAACGTTGAAAAATTTGTGGCGACCATAATGAGGCCGTGACTAGTTCCCAGAATGCGGGAACTCCTCATGACCATGAAGGCGACTCCCCGGCAACCACCCGCGAACATGTGGCGACCATGTGGCGACTGTATAGTCTCCTGCAGTCACCTAAAAAGTCACCTAAGTGGGACAGGCCCATGAGATAGAGCTCTAGGGGCTAGCAGAATCAAGGGACATTGGGAGGCACGGGTTACTGATTGTGGATGATCAGCCATGATCATATTGAATAACATTGAACGGCCTCCTCCTGCACTTATTTTCTATGTTTTTACGTTGTTGGCTTCAATTTTGGAGGCTTACAAAATGATGTTGCTTTCAAGCAGAAAGTGAGAAATATGTTTTATTTTTGCCACTGTATAAAGCTGTGCCTCATATTGGTTGGGGGAGGGGAGAGATTGCTCCTATGGACATGAGCACAAAGACTAAAGCTCCTTCACACTGCAGCTGAACAGCTCTTAAACTGCTATGTGAAAGCCTGCAGATTAGCTGTGATTAGGAGCAGTGATTTGATGCAATTCAAGACCAGCTGAATTGCTGTCCAGTGAGTGTAGGGTTCTGCTATCCTGGCAGACCTTTCCACGTACTTCCCTCATGTACTTGTCTTTAGCTCGGCTGCGGTCACTGTTAGTCTCGTATTGTTATAGTGTTGGTTTTGTAACGCTAAACTGTCGACTGTGAAGAAGCCATTCACCCACAGGGTGCAGGCACCATAGTTAGTGTTTTATTTAGATCTGATACTTCACAGTGTGATTCAAACTGCCTGTGTGAAGAAAATAGGCAAAGCTCAGGAGATTCTGCTCTATTCATCTCTGTAATAGTTTTTGTGCCACTGGAGGCTTAAGAAAATCTGCACTGCTTGGACCACCTTTCATTAACATTGAACACGATGCTGCTGGGTGAGTTAATGTGAGTGAATAACATAAGACAAAGCTACTACATGAAAGCAGGGAAGCAAGTATTGTTTATTTAGCAGTGCTGATTTCCATCATGCTTTCACATAGCATAATACAACTGAGAAGTGTGATATACTTGAATGACGAAGGGGTAGCAGTTTGCTCACAGTGTGCTTTTACGTGGAGACTGCACAACCTAGCTTTCTGTGTCTGCATCAGAATACAATTCCTCATTGTTTTAGTTGAATGATTTCCTTGGTTTAATAGGTTTGTATAAAAGTCTATTAAACACGGTTACATTATTTGATTGCAGTGCATTTCATTACGTCTAATGATAATGAATGCATATTTGTTATTGAATTCTGTGGTTGGAATTTCTACTCGGATGGTTACTTTTGGGGGTATCTGCATTGGTTATTCACTTTTTATTGTCCTGAATGAGCAAGGCTTTGATTTGATTTCTCTTACAGTTTTAGCATTTTTATTCTCAATATTATCCATTCAAGTTGCTTTAAAGCTGCAGGTAAATTACCTTGTTCTATGGCATTGGATGCAATGATTTGTGGAATACTTAAAATGTCTTTGGCATACAATGAAGAAACATCACTTGCTGGATGCTATTTGCATTTAAGAGTGATGTAAAACTTGTCACCTATCTTCGATTGTAACATGTAATGTAGATGCAGTGATATCTAATGATCTTTTAATTGTAATAATCTGCCCATTAATGTACATAGCTCCTATATACAACGAGTGTGACATTGCTAAAGTCTAGAGTCAGTGTTGGTAAGAAATATATTTTTATTGCATGTTTATGTGTGTTAATACAAGATGAAGGATGGCAGTGTAGGAAATCGAATATTTAATGCATATAGTATACTGTGAAGGATCTTTAACTTGTTTTGAGAAACCCATCATTGACAATGTCATCAGGCCTCTGCTGCATAGACTGCTGTCTGCTGATTTCATAAGGTTCAGTTATTTATCCATATATTAATGTTCAGCTATGTTGAAAGAAGCTTTATGAAACACAATTATTCTGTGATATTTATTGTGGCCAACAGAAAATTCCATTAATATTTTGGTAAAATCAGATGTTATTCCAATTTCTTGAAATTCCCCAATTTGTTAAAGAATCAGGATTTTTCTAGAATTAGTCACTATCTTTTTTGTTGGAAAAATATCCCCTGGGCCTTGCAGAACAAACTCTATGTTTTATGCCATTGGTCAGTCAAGAAGATAGATATGCAGTAGACGTGCCAGTGAAGAGCTAAAGTACTTTTCTAAAGTGATCATGCATTGCTCCTCTGTGTCCTATAATTCTGCTCTCGCGCCCCCTCCAACCCCTCTGACAGAACACGGATAGAATTTCCTTGATCCTCACCTTTCACCCCACCAGCCTTCACATCCAACACATTATCCTCCAACATTTCAATTACCTCTAATGTGATTCCACCGCCAGCACATCCTCCCATCCGCACTCCTTTCTGCCTTCTGCAGAGACTGCTCCCTCCACAACTCCTTGGTTCACTCATCCCCTTCCCACCCAACCCTGCATATCAGAAGGTAGACATAAAATGTCTTCAGTCTGAAGAAGGGTCTCGACCCGAAACGTCACCCATTCCATCTCTCCAGAGATGCTGCCTGTCCCGCTGAGTTACTCCAGCATTTTGCGTCTACCTTCGATTTAAACCAGCATCTGCAGTTCTTGCCTGCATATCAGTATGCAGGTGGTGGTAGGTAGGTGCCGGTCAAGCAGCCAGCTTTATCTTAAATGACACTGAGCTGTTTTCATGCAGTGGAAAGTACTCCGTCGTGCACTGGGCGTGTGACATATAAATAGTTAAAAGGCTTTGGGGTGTTAGGATTTGAGTCCTTCGGGAAGAAGGTATAGGAGCCTCAGAACTGTGACATCCAAGCTTGTTCCCAGCAACCATCAAGCTCTTGAACACTGCACAACACTAACCACAACCTCAGCAAATATTATGTTCAATGGGCTTTGTTTTGGATGCACTACAGACATTGAACTTGCACTATTATGGTCTAATTACCTATTAATTTGATGTATATTTGATTATTGTTTATCTATTTGTGTGTTTTGTATTAATGGGCCTGTAAATCTACAGCAAGGAATAATTTCATTGTTGTCATGTATACTTGTCTGAAGTAAGGCTTAGTTGTGACTCGCACAAAAGACACGTCCACACCGGGTTTGTGTTCCAGAGCAAGAGCCAGCAAAGCAGCAAAAGCCAGCCGGTGGAGACAGCGAGGCCAGAAATAAGCAGCAACAGCTGAGCCAGCAGCAGTATCGGAGGTCTTGGGTGGCCAGCGGTGGAGCGAGGTGCAGTCCCGACGCAGGGGAACGGTCCCGAAAAGCAGTGGGACCGGCCCCGAGAAAATACGGCCACGAACGGGGCGTAGGGTACATACCCAGCCCCGACGAGAGGTGCAGCCCCGACGAGAGGTGCAGTCCCGACGCAGGCGAGAGAGGTGCAGCCCCGACGAGAGGTGCAGCCCCGACGCAGGGGAGCGAGGTGCAGCCCCGACGAGAGGTGCAGTCCCGACGCAGGGGAGAGAGATGCAGTCCCGACGCAGGGGAACGGTCCCGAAAAGCAGCGGGACCGGCCCCAAGAAAAAAAAAATGGTGGGGAGCGGTCCCACAGAGAAGCGGAACCGGCACGGAGCATACCAAGCCCCGACGGCAGGTGCAGTCCCGACGGGAGAAGCAGCGACCGGCATGGCAGCAACCAGGTGAGCCCGAGAGCCAACGGTGGGCAGAGAAGCGGGACCTGCAGAGAGGTGCAGTCCCAACGGAAGAAGCGAAGACACAGACACAAATGTGAAAATTATGTAGATGTGCTGTAAAAAACACTGTAAAAGTGATGATGAAATGCTGTAAACATATCGAAATGCTGTATGACATGTTAAAAGAAGAGGGTCTCTCCATAAGCCTTACTTCAGACGAGTATACATGACATGGTGTCAGAAGAAGAGTAGTAGAGAGGAAGTAGTAGAGGAAGGTTCAAACAGGACAGTGGAGCCACTACCGGCGTCGAACAAGACCGACGAAACAGGGTGAGCCCGGCCGGAAGGAGTGTCAGCCCGGTCGTTAAAGCAAGCCAATCGCGAGAGAAGCGGAGATAAGCCGAGAAGCCCAGTCGCAGGGTCGGCTGAGAGCGGGGAAAGCCCGGACGTGAAAGGAAGTCCGGCCCCGAGCGAAGAGTGGGTCCGCAAGCTAGTCACAACTAAGCCTTACCTCAGACGAGAATACATGACAATTGTTTCATTACTGGTACATATGATATTTAAACACTCTTGATCCTTGACTAGCTCACAATAAGATATCTAGTCTGTAATCTACTCTTCTAGCTACTGTATTTATATTGATGGTGCAATTGAACAGACCAAAATAAAATGAATTCATTAGAATAAAGCTATATTAATTAAAATTAGAATGAACAATGGGTGCAATGCAGATGCTGATAGTCTTGACATTTTCCCCTGAATTCCACTGTAGGTGAGCCAAACATATGTGGTAATTAAGTTGGCACTGGAGAGGGATAAGAAATATATGCATTTGGGTAGACTGGGGCTCATTTGGGATACTCAAAATAGTTTTGTATGGGAGGTTTTGTCTCATGAATTTGATTGAGTTTTTAAAAGAACTAACCAAAAAGGTTGACGAGGGCAAAAGGTTGACGATGTCTACATGAACTTCAGCAAGGTCTTTGTTAAGTTTCTGCCTGGTAGGTTGCTCTGGAAGGTTGCGTCACATGTGATCCAGAGAGAGCTAGCTAATTGGATACAGAATTAGCTTTATGAAAGGAAGCAGAGGGTGGTGGTGGAAGGTTGTTTTTTGAACAGGAGGCCTGGACTAGTAGTGTCCCTCTGGGATAGTTGCTGTTTGTGGTTTATATATGCTTTTTCATTCAAAACGTGGTCATGGAACGGCATGAAAACAGGCTGTTCAACCCAACTTGCCCATGCTGACCAACATGCCCCATCTACCCTAGTCCCACCTGCCCATATTTGGCCAATATCCCTCTAAACATTTCCCATCCATGTACCTGTCCGAATGCCTTTTAAATGTCGTTATAGTATATGTCTCAACTACCACCTCTGACACCTTGTTCCATACACCCACCACTCTCTGTGGAAAAAGTTGCCCTTCAGGTTCCTATTAAATTTTTCCCCACTCACCTTAAACCTATGTACCCATGTTCTTGATTCCCCTACCCTGGGTAAAAGACTGTGCATTCACTCAATCTATTTCCCTCATTATATTATGTACCACTAGCAGATTCTCCCCTCATCCTCCTACGCTCCAAGGAATAAATTCCTAGCTTGCTCAGGTCCTTAAGGCCTGGCAACATCCTCGTAAACCTTCTCTGCACCCTGTCCAGCTTAACAACATTCTTCCTACAGCAGTGAGACCAAAATTGATCACAGTATTCCAAATGCGGCCACACCAACATGTTGTACAACTGAGAGGTGGTGGGTATATGGATCAAGCTGCCAGAGGAAGTATTTCAGGCAAGTACTATAACAGCATTCAAAGGATATTTGGACAGTTACATGGACAGTTACATGGATAGGAAAAGTTATGAGGATAATGGAACTAGCATTTTGGTTGGCACGAAGGGCCTGTTATCTTGCTGTATGACTCTGATTCTATTAGAAACTGGTGTGTCAAATGAGATATATTCCTCTGAATTGCCAGCAGTCTAAAGCATCATGTAACTAAGATGTTAGATGCTTGTTTGTTCGGTGCTATTGTGAATTAAAACATATTCCAAGCCCTTGGCTGTTCATGTATTGATGGTTCAAACCATTTAGCATATGGGATTCATAGAATATTACATTTTTGCTTATGATTGGAAGTGAAGAAGGACACACTGAGCAAACTTATACATTAATTTGGTGCTCAGCTCATTATGTCTTCAATTTCAAAATGGCACCTGAAATTGCCAGGCCATTATTGACCTGCAATTAAAGACTGCAAATAGGATATGCAGTCTTTAATAATGAGTTTGACTGGCATGCTATTCCATTCTAATAACCGTCCAGATATCTAATGCCTAGGCAAGATATCTAATGCTTGAAGAATTATGAGATTTCATGAAAGCTGAAAGAAAGCTGAAGACAAAAAATTTTTTTTTTTTAAATTGGCCCATCCTGAAAGAGTGGGGCCATGTCAAACTAGCACCGAATCCAACATTGCTCAGGATTATTATCTCAGAGTTCAATGTTCACGTGTTTGGGCGTTAGATAATCATAAAGCATTTTTAGAATTCTGTTTTTTCATTCCATTAACATCTGACGTTGAGGTGGAGACTGAGCTCAGTAATTTATCTTTACATAACTAAAACTCTAATCTTGTGCTCTTCCGGTTTGCGCGTTTTTTCTATTTGCGCTAAAACAGTACACGATAGCACTACGATTTTTCGCCACTTTCCTCACCATTCTCCTGTGCTCAAGTGCGACAAGTTTTGTTCCAATCGATGGTATATTGTAAAAGTTATTAAGCTTTGAATATCTTTAAAAATGCGCATGCGCAGATTGGTCTCCTCTCCTGTAAGTCGCCACCACGCAGATTGGTCTCCTCTCATGTCAGTCAGGAAGGGGCGTCGCCAGGGTGGTGACGTCTCTTACTACAACATCGCTGCACTGATTGGCTGCGTCCGCTGTCAGTCGGCTGGAAGGTCACCCTCTTTCTCTGCCTCTCTCACTCCCTCTCTCCCTCCCTCTCCCTGTCTCTCTCCGCGTCTCTCTCTCCCCTTCTCTCTCTGCTTCCCTCGTTCTCCATCCCTCTCTCTCCACCTCTCTCCACCTCCCCCCCTCTCTCCCCCCCTCTCTCCCCCCCTCTCCCCCCCTCTCCTCCCCCCCTCTCTCCCCCTCTCCCTCTCTCTCTCTCCCTCCCTCTCGCCTCCCCCCCCCTCTCGCCCCCCCCTCTCTCCCCCCCCTCTCTCCCCCCCTCTCCTGCCCCCCCCTCTCTCCCCCCCCCCTCTCTCCCCCCCCTCTCTCCCCCCCCCTCTCTCTCCCCCCCCCTCTCCCCCCCTCTTCTCCCCCCCCTCCCCCCCCCCCTCTCTCCCCTCTCTCTCCCCCCCTCCTCTCTCCCCCCCCCTTCTCCCCCCCCCCCCTCTCTCTCCCCCCCCCTCTCTCCCCCCCCCCCTCTCTCCCCCCCCCTCCTCTCCCCCCCCCCTCTCTCCCCCCCCCTCTCTCCCTCCCCCCTCCCTCTCTCCCCTCTCTCCCCCCCCTCTCTCCCCCCCCCCTCTCCTCCCTCTCCTCTCCCTCCCCCTTCCCCTTCTTCTCTCTCTCTCCCCCTCCTCTCCTTTCCCCTCTCTTTCCCCCTCTCCTTTCCCTCTCCCCCTCCTCCTCCCTTCCTCTCTCCCTCTCTCCTGTCTCCCTCTCCCTCTCTCTCTCTTCCTCTCTCTCTCCGCCCGTCTTTTTTTCCTCCCTTATTCCCTCCCTCATTCCCTCCCTCTCCCCCCCTCTCTCCCTCCCTCTCTCTGTACCCTCCCACTCTTCCTCCCTCTCTCAAAGTCAAAGTCAATTTTATTCGTCACATACACCCGAAGGTGCAGTGAAATGAATTTACCAGCAGCGATACACTCAAAAAGAGCACATAATACACAATAAAATTGAACACAAACATCCACCTCAGCATTATTCACTGAGGTGGAAGGCAACAATTTCAGCCAGTCCTCCTCCTTTGTTCACCCGTGGTCAGGGCCATAACCCCTCCGTCGTCGCCGCTACGGACAGCCCGATGTATAGGCCCTCTCGTCGGGATGATCCAAACTCTGACGTTGGGACGGACAAACACACTCCGCGGCTTGGAGGTCCCGACTTGGCACTTTCTTATCGGAGACCGCGGCTTCAGGATATTATAGGCCGCAGGCCGGCGGTCGGAGCTCTTCTCCGGTGATCCCCGGCAAGGAATCCCAGGCTCCGGAGGTAAGTCCGTGGCACGCAAGCGGCTAGAAGCTTCACAGACCACAGGCCCATGATGTCAATGTCACCCGGCCAGCGATCGGAGCACTCCTCTCTGGCGACCCCCAGCAAGGGTTCGCCCGCTCCGCAATGGAAAGTCCACGCTGCGCCTGCTGCCGATGCACCGGGCCCGACTCCGGGAAAGGCCGCTCCAATCCATGGTGTTAGACCGGGAGGGAAGCGAAATGGAAAAAGTCACCTCTCCGTCAGGGAGGCGACAGAAAGCGGTTCCCCCCTTTCCCCTCCCCACCACCCCCCACACAAGACACACCAAGAGACACCTAAAACTAACATTAGACACACAAAAATAAAAATAGCCAAAATAACGAACACGCTGCTGGCAGGGCAGCCGACTCACAGTGCCCCCACCGACCTCTTCCTCCCTCCCTCAATCTCCTCCTCCCTCTCTCTCTTCGTCCATCCCTCCCTCTCCCTCCCTCCTTCCGTCTCTCCCTCTATCCTTCCGTCTCTCCCTTCCTCCCTTCCTCCCTTCCTCCCTCTCTCCCTCTCTCTGCGCCCCTCTCTCCCCCCCTCCCTCTCTCCCTCTCTCCCTCTCTCCCTCTCCTCCCTCTCTCCCTCTCTCCCTCTCTGTCTCTCTGTCGCTCTGTCTCTCTGTCTCTCTGTCTCTCTGTCTCTCTGTCTCTCTGTCTCTCTGTCTCTCTGTCTCTCTGTCTCTCTGTCTCTCTGTCTCTCTGTCTCTCTGTCTCTCTGTCTCTCTCCCTCTCTCCCTCTCTGTCTCTCTGTCTCTCTCCCTCTCTGTCTCTCTCCCTCTCTGTCTCTCTCCCTCTCTGTCTCTCTCCCTCTCTGTCTCTCTCCCTCTCTGTCTCTCTCCCCCTCTCCCCCTCTCTCCCTCTCTCCCTCTCTCCCTCTCTCCGCCTCTCTCCGCCTCTCCCTCCCTCCGCCTCTCCCTGTCTCCCAGGTGAAAGAAGAGCGAGTGTCAAGAGTAGGGGGGATGGAGTGCTGGGGATGGATTGCGGGGGGATGGAGTGGGGGGGATGGAGTGGTGGGGGATGGAGTGGTGGGGGATGGAGTGGTGGGGGTGGAGTGGGGGGGATGGAGTGGGGGGGATGGAGTGGGGGGGATGGAGTTGGGGGGATGGAGTGGGGGTGATGGAGTGGTGGGGGATGGAGTGGTGGGGGATGGAGTGGGGGGGATGGAGTGGTGGGGGATGGAGTGCTGGGGGATGGAGTGCTGGGGGATGGAGTGGTGGGGGATGGAGTGCTGGGGGATGGAGTGGTGGGGGATGGAGTGCTGGGGGATGGATTGCGGGGGATGGAGTGCGGGGGGATGGAGTGCGGGGGGATGGAGTGGTGGGGGATGGAGTGGTGGGGGATGGAGTGGTGGGGGATGGAGTGGGGGGGATGGAAGTGGGTGGGGGGAGTGGTGGGGATGGAGTGGGGGGGGGATGGAGTGGGGGGGGGTGGAGTGGGGGGGGATGGAGTGGTGGGGGATGAGGGGGAATGGAGGAGGATAGGAGTAGGAAGAGAGATAACGAGGTAATGAAAACATTAAATGCAAAGTTATTAACTTTAACTTAACTTCTGCCGTTAGTGCGGGACCATCAGCCGATCATGCGCAGTTGGCGGCTATGGTGTAGAGGTGGAATATTGCGTTGGGGGACCAGGACTCCCGTGTGACAAAAGGACCCAATGTATCCCACTTAGTCAGTTAAATATGGGACAATCACAATAATTAAGTAAAGCATTTGGACAGCCACCGAAGATGTATTCCTTATGCAACCATCATGAGCCAAAAAGTTCCTGTAGATCAGACCAATAGTCAGGTTGAGTTAGTTTTAACCATATGTAAGTGTCATTAAAATTCTGACATTCTGAACTATTGCTGGCACCCTGTCCAGAGTACATAATGTGAAATTAATCTTTCTGTGAAAGCTGAATTTAAAAGCCAGAATTTAAAATCAACACTACATAGTGAGGTAATTAATTTCATTGAAAGGTACAAGGTGTATTGCATAACGGGAGTGAATTATGTTACATTTAATTAGCAGCCTCATCCCATTCTGGTAACACAGTTGTCAGTGTTAAATTTATTATTATTGATTAGACAATTCACAATCTCTTTAGAGGTCTCTAGGAGATATGCAGCGTTACACATACTGACATCTTCCAGATAGTCCCAGTATGTAAAGCTAATTACAGTTTATCATTTGTTTTCCTCTGGTACACAATGTTCGGCAACCCAATGCTGGCAACCCCATCTGTAGAAATTGATAGATGCCTTCTTCTTAAAACTACAATAAAGCATTCTGTGCCGAGACACATAATCAAAGCTTTTACAGAAATGCTTAATATTCCATACAGCCCTGATTTCGTATAAAATATACAAAAACCTTGACAGTAATTGCCACCGATGCCTCCAGAATCCTTCATTCATTAACAACCTTGTATTATGTAAATTCTGACAAATACTTAAAAATGCAAAATGCTCAAAATGTTTCCTGTAATACTAATACCTCAATGGAAAGCAGGGTGTCCCCTCATAAAGTCAGGCATGTTCAATATTACTGCAGTATTGCACCATAAACCAGTCCCCCATCAAATAAACAGAAGCAGCATGAGAAGGAATCCCACAATCATCTCAATGAACCTCAACATATCTTTCCTTGCTGCTTCATGCATAAAATTTCCTGCTCTGGTGCACCGTCAACAGAATAAATGTGGTTAATTTCAGTTCTTGCCACCCGATCCAACCACAATAATGCCAAAGAACTTCAGAGCCTCACAGATCTGTATGGATTAATGGCTCAAACCATTGTAGCAAAACCCCATAGAACTGAATGATTGTATGTTTAGATCTGGGAGACTTTGCCAAAGGGATATCTGTGGATAGAAGTTCCACTCTTTGAATCATGCAGCACGAAACATGCCCTTTGGACCAACTTGCCCAGGACGACCAAGATACCCCATCTATAAGAGTCCCATTTAAGCTTGTTTGGTCCATATTCCTCTAAACCTTTCCTATCCTTGTACCTGTCCAAATGCCTTCCAAATGTTGTTATAGTACCTGCCTCAACTACCTCCTCGGGCAGCTTGTTCCATATACAATAAGTGAAAAAGTTGGTCCTGAGGTTCCTGTTAAATCTTCCCCCTCTGACCTGACATCTGTACCCTAGAACATTAAAGTTCTGTCCTTCTCTTAACCAGGTTTCTGTAATGGCTACAATCTTCCAGTCAGACGTACCTGTCCACACCATTCATTCACCTGCCTTACCTGTCAGGCCTATCGAATTAAATAAATGCAATTCAATCCAACGGACATTCTTCGATCCCTGCCATTTCTGTCCACTGAGCTCTCTTTCATTATCTTTTATACTGACTTCCAGCCTCTCACTGTCTCAGTCCTGCATTAGAACCTATCTCCCTGCCAATCTAATGCATCACGCAGATTTGTTGGCAATTTGACCAGGGATATCGGAAGATGCAAAGAGAGGAAAAATGCTAGATGAATCAAGGAAGCAAATCCAAAAGGGCAGTAATGTGATTGCGGAAGATATTGCTACCATGGGGAGTGAGGGAAGGACATTAGTAGCAACACATGGACAGCTGTGAGCTTGGAAGTAGAGTTGCAATAGGTTGCAATGACCAAGAAGGTGATAGCAGTGAGGATTTGTAAAAAAAAAAAGGCAGGGTTTTTGAAATGAATGCTTCAGAAATAATGTCACTCAGTTTGATCCTTCGTCGCTGACCAGCTTCTGCTTTCTAGCAGAAAGGCTTAGCATTTAAATGGTGACCTTCACAAGGCAGAACAGTTAAGGTGACTGAGCTTCTATTTCACTGTTCCTGATGGGATCGCGGGAAGTTAGAATACTCCTCAGTTATCTTTTAACCATCCGATCATTATGACTTGATTTTAGTTATTCTATACCAATTGTGAAGTTAAAACAAAAGAGCTGCTGGAGGAATTCAGTGGGCCTGGAGCATCTGTGGAGGGAAATGCACAGTTAACATTTTGGATCGATACCCTTCATCTGAACTGTCCATTTCCATCCACAGATGCTGATTGTCAATAGACAATAGACAATAGGTGCAGGAGTAGGCCATTCGGCCCTTCGAGCCAGCACCGCCATTCAATGTGATCATGGCTGATCATCCCCAATCAGTACCCCGTTCCTGCCTTCTCCCCATATCCCCTGACTCATCTATTTTTAAGAGCCCTATCTAGCTCTCTCTTGAAAGCATCCAGAGAACCGGCCTCCACCGCCCTCTGGGGCAGAGAATTCCACAGACTCACCACTCTCTGTGAGAAAAAGTGTTTCCTCGTCTCCGTTCTAAATGGCTTACTCTTATTCTTAAACTGTAGCCCCTGGTTCTGGTCTCTCCCAACATCGGGAACATGTTTCCTGCCTCTAGTGTGTCCAAGCCCTTAACAATCATTCCCGCTGAGTTCCTCCAGCAGTTCTCTTTTTTTTCTCCTTTAGATTCTAGCATCTACATCCCTTGTCCCTAACTCATTCTTTTGTTGTGAGCCTGTGTGTAAATCTCTATTATATATAGCACTTCTTAAATGGCTCGGTTCTATCTTTTCCTTTGGTTTACTTGACTGTTCTTTACAGTTCTTCAACCCATTACAAAAGAGGAAGAATCAATGTAAAAGATCACTCACCTAAAGCATGGTTGTCTGCATTCTTTGAAAGATATTATCCACACACTAATGTTCTCGCCTTTCTTCTCTGTGACCTTGTGTGAAACAGACAAGAGTTGGCTTCAGATTTCAGGCAGCTCTTCTGAAAGTAATCAGTATTTTATGTTTTGAAGGAGATGATCAGCACATGTTGGATGAAGATGATTTATTGTTGTAAAGAATAGATTTTCAAAAAAGCTTGAAATAGACTTGGTACTGAGCCAGACAGAAGGTATTTTTATTATTGATGCAGTGGAGTGCCGATAAATGCTTGAATATTTTATGAAAAAAAGCGATCTTGGGATCAGGATTATCCTCAGATAAGGATTTCTATAAATAGTTAGGTTGCACACAAAGCTTTGAAACCTATTTATTAATTCAGCTGTTCAATCTAAAAGGGACAGATGGTGCTTAACAGAAACATATTTTCACAAAAAAAGCAATCAGTTTTGAACAGTGTTCAGCTAGTGAGGAGTAAACTTGCAATGGATTTACTGTGGCTAACCTTTTACATCAATTTGAAAATAATTTCAAGAGATGAATTCAATACAACATAGAGATGAAATTGCATTTTTGGACTTGGTATTTACTTCTCTGGAGTATTGTATATGTTTGAGTGGATTAGCAAAATTGCTAATACTTGGCATCCATTACTCAAAGCAGAATGTGATACAAAGGCCATTTCCCGGCCCCTTCCTGTCTCCCACCCAAGTTTTCAAATAAACCTCAACTCAAGTTTTATGACAGAAAGAAAGGTGACTATTATATCCCTACAGTAAATAGAGGTTTATCTTCTGGAAGTACAAAAATCTGATTATGTTTTGATTGTTGTGTATGTGTAGAAGCCTGATTCATAATGCTAAATCATAATCTATTTCATACCATGCCATTCTTCTGCCATCCTTCCTGGCTAAAATTAGCTGGTAAATGTCAAGAAAAGACATTACAATTTCTGACTACTTGAACCAGTTTCCTTTCCTCCTGCTGAACCATCGGGATGCCTATTTCATGTATTGATTGTACTCCGCAATGAAGAACCTCCCAGTGTCAATCCTCAATTTGCCATTCATTACTTTGAAGCCATGCAGCTTTTTCTATGTACTTCTTAGCTAT
Source organism: Amblyraja radiata (assembly GCF_010909765.2). NCBI lineage: Eukaryota > Metazoa > Chordata > Chondrichthyes > Rajiformes > Rajidae > Amblyraja > Amblyraja radiata. The sequence goes on along the minus strand of NC_045957.1, from coordinate 54,513,102 downwards.
ATTATTGTTCATCTTATTTTGCTCTAACATTAACTGCCCTTTCCCTTCAAATATGAATATCCAAGCCCCCTCCACTATTTTCTCAAGGACTCCCCATTGAATCTTGTACTCCACCGTATGATTATTTTCAGAGCTGCTGTTAACACTTAAATATATCTCCTACTGTTTGATGAATGGAATTGTGCTCAAGAAACTCAGATCAGTGTACAGTTCCCTAACTCATGGTTGTTGTAAAACAAACAGAAAATGGTGGAAATACCATTTGAACAAACGGATAGCAAATGTGGAGAGAGAAACAGTTAACTTTTGCAGTCTGGGACCTTTGTCAGGACATTCTGAGGAAGAATACTGAACCCGAGAGCTTTTGGAATGATCTGCTTTTATTTCAGTTTTCCAGCAACTGCGCATTTTAAAAAAATGATGCCGTTTTCTGTTCCGGTTCAATATTAACTACAAATATTTGTTTGTTTGCTATTACTCTGCATTGGTTGGATGTGCCGAATAATAAGTCTATAGAGACACCTTGTCGTTCATCATCTTTGTTATGCTTGATATAGTGGGAGATTCTCTGCCTCAGAGGGCGGTGGAGGCTGGTTATCTGCATACTCTCAAGAGAGAGCTAGATAGGGCTCTTAAAGATAGCGTATGGCTCTTAAAGATAGCAGGGGATATGGGGAGAAGGCAGGAACGGAGTACTGATTGGGGATGATCAGCCATGATCACATCGAAGGGCCGAATGGCCTACTCCTGCACCGATTGTCTATTATCATGTGCGCTAGAATCAGAAGTGCAATTCAAAAATTCGAAGAAAACCCCAAACCTGGGACAGGTCTCTGCCGAAGTGAGACTTCATGAATAAGCTTGCAGATTTAGCAATATAATTTTACCATTGATAAATATTAAATATTGCATTTTGTTAGGAATAATATGTACATGACAAGCTATCTCCACGTTACAAACACCAGACTTATGGACACCCCTTTGGAACTTCCACAATGTTATTAAATTGAAAGGTCCAGTGTACTCCTACAAATGGCAGGACTAATTTCCCCTCTCTGTCCATTTTTAGTAATTGTTCTTTCTTATTAGTCGTATGTGCTTTTGATGCTATTCATTACAACACTGTGCAGGTGTTGTTGCTATACGGTGTGATATTTGTGTATTTTCTGACTTACTGACAAAATTGACTTATGGACGTCTGCATAAACGGAAACTATTTTCTACCCCAGGAAGTCGGACAGATTAGCAGTGGGACCTTGATGTACAGTTACACAAATCATTAAAAATAGGTGGGATAAAGTAACAAAACTTTCAAATAAATCCATGCATTGCGATTCATTACCAAAAGCTAAAAATTGAAAGGCGGCGATGTTATTAAGTGCGCGAAAGCCTGGTTTGTTAGCACCCTGTATACTGTGATCTAGATTATATGAACCATGATATAAAGAGAACCTAAAACAGTGGAAAAAAAGATTTACCACATCTGAAAGACTACACCTACCAGGAATGACTGCACGGGACGTCTTTGTTTTCTATTAAAATAAAAGATTGAGAGATAACGTTCAAGATCTTTAAAAGTATGGAAGATTTTAAAAGCAAAACACAAAATGTTGGAATAACTTAGGAGATCAGGCAGCTGATTTTAAAAGAGTAGTTAACGAGAACATAGCCCAGTAATTAGAGTTCACATTCAGTGAGCTAACCAGGTGCTAAAGCACTGATTAATGTGTTAAAATATGATTTATGTAGTTCCTTGATACCGTGTATCTTCCCTGCTAAGATTTGTGCAAAGTGAGACAAAGCGCTGTCTGACCAGTTCCTATGGCAGCCAGAGGAGCTATAGAAAAGGTTCTCCTTGTGAGAAAAAATGCTCAATTTTAAGTGTAATAGCCAAGGGACTGAATACTTATGTAAATGTCATATTTCAGTTATTTCTTTTTAATTACTTTGCAAAAATATAAACACCTGTTTTCGCTTCTTCATTCTGGGATATTGTGTGTAGATTGATGATAAAAAGAAAATTGAATCCATTTTAAAATAAAGCGGTAACGTAACAAAATGTGGAAAAATGAAGGGGTCTGAATACTTCCTGAATGCACTGTAAATTACATTTAATGAAAACAATATTTTTACCATTTACCTATTTTCTCAAACTCCTTCATTACCTTCTATCATCTCACTTTCTCTTCAAGATTGGAAGCATCTGCAGAATGATGTCTAATCCGCATTGTGTTCCTGAAACTGTCATGGATGTGAATCAGAAACAACAATGTTTTCAATAATGATCCACATTGGTGCTAAATCAAGAACTATAAGGCATAGGTTTAAAATGAGGGTAATGATTTAATAGCAACCTGAGGGGCACCATTTTCACACGGGGCATGCTGTGTATATGGAACAAACAGTCAGAGGATGTGGTTGAGACAGGTACCATAATAAGAATTAAAAGTCACTTGGACTGGTACAGGGATGGGAATGGTTTTGAGAAATATGCGCCAAATGTGAGCAAGTGGGGCAATTTGGTCGGCATGGATGAGTTGAGCCGAAGTCCCATTTTCCTTGCAGTTTGGCTCTATGACTATATGGGGGTACTTTTTCACCAAGAGAATAGTGAATACCTGGAATACACTACCCATGGAAAGTAGTGGAGGTGCGAACGCTGACAGCATTTGAGAAGTCACAAGATGAAGGGTCTCGACCTGAAAAGTCACCCATTCCTTCTCTCTGGTGATGCTGCCTGGATTTGGATTGGATTGGATTGGATTGTTTAGGCAGAGAAGCGTATGGGTTTGGAACTCTGAAATGGAATTGGTGCAAAATTTTGTGTCCACTGGTGATGCTGTGCGTCTTTAAAAACTCAATGACTATGACAATGCTGATCATCAGCAAGAATAAAACCTAGCTTCTAGAACTAACTACACTGTTCACAACTATTATCTTATTTAATAAACTGAGGCCATAACATTTTGGTTTATGCATTAATTTGGGTTATATTGGTGTCATATTAGTTATTATTTTCATTCCCCACACATGATTATTGAAGTGTGCAGCTTGTATTTCTGCTGATGTGCATACATGAAGAATGGACAAATTGGTGGCCGGGCTGAGTTATTTTTGGATATGGTTACAGACAAGAAGTGATGGCATGCAGAGGATGAGCATTCTGATAAACAGCAACAAAGAGTAAATTAAAGTATATGATGAAGCAAACATAGGCTTGGTCAAAGAAAATGCAACAAGGAAAAAAATATTGCGAAGACTGAGGCCCCAATAGAAAAGCACATAAAGTTGGAATAATTTATTTTGATTTTCAGATGGCAATTTTTATTTGTAGGTAGCAGTATGGTCTGTGGAGCAATGCCCCGGTTGACAGTCAATTTGAAGCTTCATGCTGGGATTTAATTTATTTTGGTAGCATATTCACGCCTCATTAAACTGAATGACTGATGGCATTAAATTCTGCATAAAATAATTTTATCTGAATAGTGTGCCACCAGAGGAAATTAAACCCTGTTGTGCTTGCAGTATAAAAGTAGTCCTTTAAAAAAAAAAAAGCAATATCACCGAGCTGTTAGCACACTGCTGTAAGAACAAGCCACTGATGAATCTGTTCAACTCTGCAGTCTTGTCATAAGCACCAGATTGCCAAAATGTTCTGAAGAACCAGAGAATTTCAAGAAAGAAGAAAACAATTCAGCATCATGTCCAGACTGATTGAAGAAGAGTCATATAGCATATTTACATTTCCTCATTCTTAATCTGCTCATATTTATCCATCTCTTCCTTAAATATCATCCACCCTTCACTAGTCTCGAGAAGAGAGAATGCCAGAGATTCACTGCTTTCAGAGAAAATACATTTCACCACACATCAGTTTTAAAACAGCCCCTTTATTTTGCAGATATATCTCCTTGTTTGTGACTCTCCCACTACTGAAAATATCTTTATTTATTTGTGTACTTTGTGTACTGAATACAGAAAACATATCTACACTGTTTAGCCCCCTTATGATCTTATGAATGAGGTTACTCCTCATTCTTTTAAGCTCCAAGGATTACAGACCCAAACTGTCCAGTCTCACTTGATAAGAGAACCTGACTCTCTTGACAGAATTGAGTTACCGTACTGAATTCTGAATTTACTAGAACAAACAACTGGGAGGAAAGGTTGATGGTAACATAATTTACTGGCCTCAGTAGAGTCAATAATATTCTGATGTCATGCACGGAACATTACTTAAAAGCAGGACCATGTATGATTGGTCTTCTATAGCCTGTCCATACTTGTTTGTCCAGTCCCGTTGTGTAACATTAACAAATGGTCTGCTCATCTCCATTCATCAATCAGACACACAACTCAAAAACCATATTTCCCATTAGGTTGGTGAATAGTTTTTATTGTTAAAAATTTCCATCTCAGACACTGATCAGGCCAAACTAAACATACTGTATCTTCAATGGATATATGAGAGGCATAATTTGAAACATTGCAAAATGGTGCATATAGAGTGTTAAGCAGAGAATAGCAGTTTAAAATGTAATACTAATTGTCGACATCCCATCAGTATTTGCTCAGAAGTTATAGTTTCACTCAGCCTCAACTATCAATGGTTCTTACTGGGCTGTTTCCCACCAGTGCTTCTCAGTTGGCACCTATGCCAGCCTGTAGTCATATTCAAAATAAATGGAAGATACTCAAAATGCTGGTGTAACTCAGTGGTCAGGCAGCATCTCTGGAGAAAAGGAGTAGGGTCGTAAACCTTCTTCAGATTGAGTGTCAGAGGAAAGGGAAAGGAGAGATGTAGACGCTACATACAACAGATGAATGAAAGATTTGCAAAAATGAATGGTGATCAAGGAAAGGTGGAACCCACAATGGTCCATTGTTGGCTGTGGGCTGGGTGATAACAAGTTATACAGACAGTGAAACTCACCAGGAAATATTGAAATTAGCACAGTGACTTGGGTTGGGAGGGACCGAGGGGGGGGGGGGGGGATGCAAAGGTTACTTGAAGTTAGAGAAATCAATATTCATACCAGTCGATATTAAATATTCATATTCAATAAATTGGGTCAGGATTGATGGGTGGTTAAATCTGAGGTGCCAGATATTAAGTGCACTGTGCCACAGCTCAGCAACTAACAGAACACCCCTGAACTCCATGGTGAAATCTATGTTGCAGTGCACAGGTGTGTGAATCCAGAGTCCCTGTAGCTGTGCCCACCACAGAAGGCCCTGTCATTCTCAGCAGACATCGGTGCATCTAACCTAATCTGCATTCTATGACTGGAGATCATTTTTTGCCACATCTCTGGTCTTAATACTTTATTTGGTTGGACAGCTTATCAAATCAGTTCATGGAAGATGTCAGTATATGTCAAAGCATTTACAAGAGATCTATGTCAACCAGATATTCTTTAGTGTACTTCCCTGTTGTATTTTTTAGATAGTTTTTTAAATCTGTATGTACACAACATTCGATCAGATAATGATCCCCATCTACGAATGTGATTTCCAACCTCTATTTTAAAATATCTATTGTTTTCATTATTCCAGGGATGTGGGCTGGGCAGACATTAAAATTCCCAACCCTAATTGCCCATGAAAGGTGGTGGTGAGTTGCCTTCTTGAACCACAGCACTCTTTGTGATGCGGGTAGGACCGTAATGCTGTTGGGGACGGAGTTCCAAGGTTTTGTGACCAAGTGACATGAACGAATGGTGATATATTTCCAAGTCAGGATACTGTGTGCTTTTGCTGTCAAGAGTCAAGTCAATAGTGTTTATTGCCATGTCTCAGATAGAACAATGAAATTCTTACTTATATATATATCCACCCACACACACACACACACATCTATCTATACTATTACTAAAACTCTCTTCTTGACCACTTCTGGTCTGCGTGTAATTAAATTTGCGCAAAAACACTATCCTATATCGCTAAGATTTTTCGCCACCTTACTCACCGTTCTCCTCTGCCTCCCGCTTGACTGAGACCCAACGAGTCCCACTTAGTCTAGTATATATATTAATATACATATATCACACACACATATACATATATACTACACCAAGTGGGACCTGTTTGGGGGGGGGGGGGGAGGGGGAGGGGCGGCGTCTGCTTTCATCCCGGAGACAGGCGCCCCCCAGAGCCAATCATCCTCACCATCCCCCACAAGGAAAATTATGCAATTTATGGAGGTATTCAATTGTCCCCACGTTCCGGGGGGTGGAGGGGGTGGGAGCATCTTGACCAGGCCCAGGACCTCCCACACCTGTCCCATTGTGATGTCAACCAACAGAGGGATTCACCCACCCCCCGATCAGCCCTCCCCACTCCCTGCGTTGTGGGATTGTGGGACTAAAATGCAACCAGAATTTGAGGAGCAGCTTCTTCACACACTACATATACAGGTGGAACACGGCATCTCAATCTCCGCAGAAAATGCAGAAGGCCGGCAAGCCCATTAGCTGACTCCCTCTCCCCCTCCCTCTCCCCCTCCCTTCTTCCTCCCCTCTCCCCCCCCTCTCTCTCCCCCCCCCCTTGAATTCGGTGGCCTTGCACCCTGCTTGAATGGTAGGAAACTGCACCTGAATTTGGTGGCCTTGCACCCTCTTTGAAGTGGTATGAAACTGCATTTGAATTTGGTGGCCTTGCACCCTGCTTGAAGTGGTAAGAAACTGCACTTGAATTTGGTGGCCTTGCACCCTGCATGAAATGGAATGTCAAGGAATAGCAGTGTCAACTGCTAGCCCACCAGCCGTGAGTGAGCTGCCAGCACATCAGGCTGAAGTGACTGAGCTGCCACCCCAAGAATTCAATTGGCCCACAATGTCCATACTAGCCCTCTGGAAACCAGTCCCTTCAGCCCACAATACCCATACTAGCACTCATGAAAGCCCCCCCCCCCCCCACTGGCGACCAATATTGGAATTGGTGGAGAGATGGAATATTGTGTTGGACCTGCCCTCACATGTGAACATGGGATCCAACGGGTCCCACTTAGTCTAGTAATTTTATATATCTCTATAAGATCCCCTCTCATTCTTTTAAATTCCAGTGAATACAAGCCCAGTCTTTCTAATCTTTCCTCATATCACAGTCCCGCCATCCCAGCAGTCAACCTCATGAACAAACGTGTTCACGTTGTAGTGTTTAATATCTTGATGGCTGTGGGGAAGGTGCTGTTCCTGAAGCTGGACGTTACAATTTTCAGGCTCCTGTACCTTCTTCTCGATGGCAGGAGTGAAATGAGTGTGTCAGTCTCTGATGATGCTGGCTGCCTTTTTAAGGCAGCGACTCCAATAAATCCCTTCGATGGTGGGGAGGTCGGAGCCGATGATGGACTGGGCTTGGTAACCAGCCCAGAAGGGATGATGATATTGTTCGCCGATCTGTAGTCTATAAACAACAGCCTGACGTAAGTGTTTTTATTGTCCAAGTGGACCAGTGCGGAGTGGAGAGCCAGTGAGACCGCATCCTCCGTTGACCAGTTGTGACAGTAGGCGAACTGTAATGGGTCGGGGTTCTTGTTGATGTCGGAGTTGATATGCACCACCATTGTCGTTAGTGCCACTGGTCGATAGTCATTGAGACACGTCACCTTACTCTTTTTGACTATTTTTTTATTTTAGTGGGACCGTGTCCAATCTCCCACACCTGTCCCATTGTGATGTCATATATGTAAATGAGATCCATTGTGATTGGACATCTGTGAGGTGGCACTGTGACTCACGCAGCAGGTTTAAAAAATTTTTTTTTGATGTTTTATGAACAATTTTATTCAAAATCTGGGGAAATATTTGACCAAATCTAGAGATTTCTGAAAGCATGTTAAATCCCTACTGGAATATGCTAAAATCTCATCGTTTTTACATCTGGTTTTGGAGGAAATACGTTTCACATGCAAAATCACACACACACACACACACACACACACACACACACACACACACACACACACACACACACACACACACACACACACACACACACACACACACACACACACACACACACACACACACTTCAAAGTGTATAGATATGATGACTATTCACATTCCCATGACCCACTGGGTGAAACAAATTTTTCTCAACTTCCCTCCAATCCTCCTGTCCTTTCCTTTAAGTCAGTCTCCTGCTAATTCATATGTGACATGTCCTTACTGGGCACCATATCAAAGCTTTTATTTATAGTTTTATTTAGCTCAATTAGATTATTTCCAGCAGTACCATCACCAATCTCTGTAAATGCAAACTATCTAAACACAAAACTTTATCTACCCCACCCTATCTTTCCCCATGGCTCAAACTCTCCAATCCAGCAATTTCTCATAACAATACCCTATCCAGCGGTTTCACGCCTTCCTGTAAAGTGGCTAGAGTTGTCTCCAGTACTCTAGCAGTGGCTAGTAGAGTAACTAGTGTCTTCGAAGTTCATGTACAAGTTCTCTTGTCATATTTTCTGTACCTCAGTTAATAAAGGAAGTAATACCTGTTGGCTTATCAGCTGGTTTCTGCTGCTGTCCTGACATCTTTGATGATCTTCAAGAGCTCCCTTTTTTTGGTTGTTTCTCCAAACAATAGGGTTGTGCTGATTATCCTGAAGATTAAGCTTTCTGTAGCCACTTTTTGCATTCACCTTTGGCCAAAATTTTCCAGGTCCAGATCGTCATGGCTAAGACTTGTCTTGAAAATGAATGGTGAGATCCTGTGCACGGTGGCTTTGAACAACACAATTAAGACATTAGGGTGGGCTGGAAGAAGTTCTCAAGATGCCTCTGGAAGCCTTTGAGATGTGGCCAAGCTTCTTACCTGGTCTTACTGCTTGTCAAAGCTGGGAATGTTTTTCAATATAAATGATGCTTTGAAGAAGTGTAACAGCACTTAAAAAACCTTTTGAATCATTAAAATCCTTGAAGTAACACGTAATTCAAACAAATGGAGCTTAAGGCACAATCCTTACAATTGCCAGAAACAATGAATGTGCCCCAAATAGATTCCACAGCCAAGGGCTGGGAAATTTCAGCAAATGTCGGCAACACTGTTGGCCTCTGGTACAGGTTGCAGTTCTGAGCTTGGCTAACAGGACTAGAACATCTATGTTCAAGTGTGACCTCTAAGGCTTATGAACACTAATGAGTCATAGAGTGATACAGCACAGAAACAGGCCCTTCGCCCCACTGACTCCACAATCACCAATCACCTAATGACACCATCATACATTAAACCCATCTTTTTTTTCTTTTCCGGATGTTCCTAACAACTTCTCTGATTCTACCACTCGCCCACACAATCAGGGCAATTTACAGTGGCCAGTTATCTGAGGAAACCTGAAAAAATAACCCAAGGGAACATCAAAGGATGATTTAATGGAGGATATGTGATCCTCAAAGATATTTGGACAGCAGAAGCAGCCAGTTGCGAGTTACCCAAGTATTCTTTCCGTCAACGCAGGGAAAATGTGCAAACTCCATACAGACAGGATTGAGGTCAGGAGTGAACCCGGGTCTCTGTCTCTATGAGGCAGTAGCTGTACTAGCTGCACCATTATGCCACCCAGGCATACATTTAGACAATTGCTGGTGGAACAACTAGCCAGTTATGTTTTCCCTTAGCGCATTTGCTCTTCACAGAAGCAGTGCCTCCTGCATCACCAGACTGTGTACTACTTGATGCTTCTCTCTACACCTGACCGTCCTATTGATATTTTCAGACAGCTCACAGTTGATTAGACATGATATTCAATCCTATGTTTCTTAATTTTTGATGACAGCCCAGCCTCATAGGTCTGGGAATTGATTTGGTTAAGTTTGTGCGTGCCAGTTTTGCTGTGACAATACGAGGTTTGGGACTATTTTATTCTGTGTGCTAAGCAGAATTTGAATCACTACAAATTAATGATTGTATCACTAATGGTGACTGTGTTGATTATGCTGCATATTAACAGCTCTATGCTGCAAAACTAATTTATTCTTGATGGCTTTTTATGAATATAAAAGATTTAAAAAATGATATTGTCAAAGCATAAATCCGTTCTGCCTGATTTACAGAATATTTTGATAATGTTATACATATTTGCTTGTAATTTTCAATTACCTGAGGCTGATAGTGGGTATATAAGTATAACATCTACACAATTCAGTACAAGGAAAAACGAGATACACTCAGCAATATTTTTACATATTGGGGTGAAATTAACAAACACAGTTAAAATGAAATGATCACGGAAATATTTTGGATTGATGATTTTACATCTATTGATTTGAGTTCCGCTTAATTTCATTGGAATCAGTCACCTGGAGTAAAAACTGATCAAAGTTTACTTTATTAAGATTAAAAACTTAATTTTCAATTGTGACAACTCTTTTGAAACTTAGTGGTGAGTTGCAGTTGGAAGTTCTTCAAGGTGTACACCTCTCTGGCTTCAGGGAGATCCACTTTATAAATACCGACGCTGCTAATTTGATTTTGTGCTATGTGTGGATTACGATATAGGCCAACTCTATAAACTGAGTTGGCATTGGAATGCTAATGTTTGTCTTCACAGCAGGCTCTCTATTTTTTGGCAACGATGAGCCAAGAATAGAATGTGCGTTAAGACTCTGGAATGCCTAATCCCATTCACTTTGGTGAAACTGGTTTACTTCAATGTACATTTCAAGTCCTTTTGTTGAAAATAATGTTCAATTAATTGTTGAGGTTTGTAAAGCCTTTGCTCTATTGTTTAGTATTGTCAACTTTTACAACACTTTTTTGGGACTGTCATTCACCTGCTTTCTTCATTCCAGCACTGACTACCTCAGTGGCGGCTGCAGAATGATGTAACTGAGTACACATTGGTCATACTCTGTGCATTTTGCAGTGCAGGAGGTGATTTCCTGTCCGCTTCTGTGAAGTGACATTCGGGTGTCTCTGTGATAATCGTTACTCACCCTCCTCATTTAAAACTTCTGATTTAAAATTCTTCAACATATTCATTGTGTCTGAATAGCAGGATTGTAAACCAATATTTTTCTTTCTTGTAAATACTTTTCCAGTCAATATCTAGGTAATTGAAATTCCCAATGATTAATGATCCGACCTTTTTACTGACTTCTTTGATATGTGTAAATTTCTCCCCATCCATCCTCTCCCTTTATCTAGAAGGTCAATAACACCAACAAATAATTGCTTTCATTCCTTTCCACTCCTTGACTGACTTCCAAACTGTGAGAGTTCAATCATTTATAACTTGTTCTGCAGACGAAGAAATTGAAATTTGCTTGGGAGCTCAAAGAAAGAATGTGCAGCATGACGTCAGCCCATGGTGAGAGGCACGGCTTCACAGTCATTGTTGGAATCGGGAAGTAAAGCTTGCAACATATCTGAAACCACCTCTTTTGCACATACTCTCCGTGACCGCTCTACGCCACCTTGCTTTTGCTCTGACATGTCAACTTGTATATACTGCCTTCATCATGCATTCTTGGAGCCTCAGTGCCCTAACATTTGAATCCTCGTGCAGCTCTTGATTTAGCAGGCTCCAGGTTTACTTCATTTACACCACACTTTGTTTCCAGCAAAGGATTCCAATTCCTCATGTTTGTTTCAGGGTGATCCTACTAGTCAGAAAAATGTACAGAGCTTTTCCTTCTGCATTGTATTTACTCCCTTCTCCTATATCAAATATTGTTTTACAGTGACTATGAATTTCTCTGCTGGAGCTGTGTTTAACAAGAAGATTAGATGGTGTGTAGCTCAGACGTACACCTGGAAGAGCTGCTATCCCACAGTGCTGGAGACCTGGGTTTGATCCGTAGTTTGGGCAGTGTCTGGAATTTACCTATTCTTCCTGTGAACGTGTGGGTTTTCTCTGGGCACTCCAGTTATCTTCTGCACCCCAAGATGTGCTGATTTGTGGGTTAATCAGACTCTGTAAATCGCTCCGACTGTGTAGAGAGTGGGATGCAACGTAGGATAACATAGAACTAATGTGAGCGGGTGATCGACAGTCAGAATGGACTCAGTGGGCCGAAGGGCCTGTTTCAATGCTGTAACTTTCAATCAATGATTCAATTTATGTAGGTCTGTTCAGGACCACAGGGTATCCCAAAGTATTTTACTCATACTTAAAATGATGCAAAGGAGAATATTCAGCCCATCAAGTACTTACTGACACCCAGGAGAACTATCCTATTAGTCCCATTCTCCAATCTCTCAAAACCCCAACACTCCTGTACCCGTTACAGCAGCCAATTAATCTCTGGGATACGAGAGGAAACTGAAGTGCTCAGGATAAACACGTGGTCAAGAGAAAATATGTAAATCCTGCACAGAGAGCATCCAATGTCAGGCTCAAACTGCATTGATTGTCGCACCACTATGATGCACCTTTATTATAGGACATAAAATATAGAACAGTACAGCGCAGGAACACAATGTCCGTGCCAAACATGATGCCGAGATGAACTGATCTGAAATGATCTATATCGCTCCATTCCCTGCAAATCCATGTGCCTATCTAAAATCTTATTTTACTTCGGAGTCACGTGAGTGACTACGTGAAGAGCCCGCCAGCCCGCATGCGCGTCATATCGTCAAACGCATGGTGCAACGACTGGCTGGCAGGCGCGCTGCTCCTCCAGCGGTAAGTTTTCAAACCCTGCAGGTAAGTTTCAAACTTATTTTCAGGTTGTGCTTTACTTGCAGGAAGCTCTTTTACAGAGTTCCTGCTGATGGTCCGGGGTCGAAATCCTGACGGGGGAAACTCGGCTATGCAGACCGTGGGGAATCCTGGCTCCACAAAGCAAACCCCGGCTAGGGGAAACCCGGCTACGTAGACCGGGGGAATCCCGGCTCCACAGGGGAATCCCGGCTCCACAGGGGAAACCCGGCTTGAGGGAAAACCCGGCTACGGAAACCGCGGGGAATCCCGGCTACGGGGACCGCGGAAAGCCCCGGCTGCAAGACCGCGGAAACCCGGCTCGGGGGAAAACCCGGCTACGGGAACCGTGGGAAACCGTGGGAAAACAGAAGACCGCGGGGAATCCCGGCTCAGGGCTATGGACCGCACCTCCGCGGTCCATAGCCGTGTCTTCCCACGTGGACAGCAGAAGTGCGGGTAGCCGGCGGCGGTAGTCGCTGATAGTGCGGTCAGCGACTTCAGACTCCGGCAGCCCCAAGAGGATGTGCAGCAAAATGGAGACTGAGAGGCCTGGACTGGGACAAGTCAGGCCAGGAGGGTTCCCTCCGACATGTGTACGTCCTTGGACGTTTTTACCCAGATGGAGCATGGATAGCGTCCGCAGGGCGTTCATCCCACTGAGGTGATGCTTCATCCTGATATGGTCCGTGGACATTGCCAGACCAAGGGTACAAGCTTTGTAAGCATCAGTGACCTCACGTCACATAGTGCCGGAAGTGAACAACGCTATCTGGGGAGACTATGGATGGCGGGCTATCGGACGTCCAGCAGGATGCCCTGGCGTTGATGTGCAATGCACACTTCGGAATGAACTGCTTTGAGAAGAACGTCATCAGACGTGTCTTAAAAATCACAATTTTGAAGACTTATGTAAGGCCAGCAATGTCCAGCCTCCGAATCTTCTCCTCGGAAAAAACCTAGCCAAACAGGTAAAAAACCTGGATGAGGAAGACCTACGATGAGCAAAAGCCTCACCGTTTCGGCGACAACACCCCTACACCTCCATCGGCAGTAAGCGGTTCGCTGAAGCTGGTGGCAGCTTGTAAGCTGAGTCTCTAGGCAGAGGTCTTTCAGGCCAAGGCCCAAGCCAGGCCTAAGGAAAAATGTGCAATCCAAGCACCCCAGCAGTGCTATCCTCCACATCAAGGATGGAAATGAAACCCGCATCAGGGGCCTTTGGGCTTACCATAAGACCACCGGTAACCATGGAGGTAGATGGGTCTGGTTCTTTCCGAAACATGGGGTGTGTGGACCAGTTACAAGTTGGTATAGATTACACTTATAGATTGGTAAATTGGTATAGATTGCATGAATGACAACGACGACAGATAACTTCAGATCCATTTATAACTGACAAGATGACATCAGATCAGTTTATACTGCACGTTATACAAGGGTTCCAAATTGAATTACCCATACAATATACACCAAGTTGGACATTTATTCATTCCAAATATAAAGGTTTGGGTATACAAGAAGATCTGGTTGAAGAAGCAACGCACCCACGACGGGCATAGCTTCGCCATTTCAACGACGACACCCTGCACTTTCATAAAAGAAAGATGGAGGATGTCGGATCACCCTTGATTAACTCACATTCACATGTGCAGTATAGACTTTTAGAATGGAAAACTTCATTACTGTCTAACAACTGATTTCCATAGGATACTTTATGGCATGCATCGATCTCAAAGAACTCATGGCACTGGGTTTCAGCGCAACGGGTCCAGTCGTTTGCATAAGCTGTGACTGGACAGGATAGCTACATCTGCAAATAATATAACATGTTCATGACTTAGTCTTACAGAGTAGACCGGGGGCGTCGGGTCTCAAACTAGTTTCATGGCATACCCCATGTTCTCTTCAACTCACCCAGATTCTGTCACGTTCCTTCACACTAGGACCATGTACTGAGGCTAATTAACTGACCAATCCATGGGTCATTGGGAAATAAGAAGAAACAAGATCCCCTGGAGAAAGCCCATGTTACTGGGAGAACATGCAAACTCCACAAAGGCAGCACCCGAGGTCAGGAGTATTGGATATTGGTGGTTAACCTATCTCTTGCAGTGGAGATAAAGATGTCAAAAATGGGAAAGGAAGAGTCTTTTAAGTTCTGTAAATTTGTGGACCAAAGTCATCACCTTAGCAATTCTTTGGATTAATTCAATGTTTATGTTTAATTACTTGCAGTGAACAATAGAGACCTAGAACTGGGACATAGGACCCAGGGAGTGTTGTACAACAGAGGTCCAGGAATACGTATATTGTACCTTGAGAGTGGCATTATGGGTGGACAGAATGGTGAAGAAGGCTTTTGGTACAATGGGCTTCATCAGAAAGGCAGTTAGTACAGGTTGGGTTGCTATGTTGTATTTGCACAAGATATTGGTGAAGCTGCACTAGGAGTTTTGTGTTCATTTTGGTGACTCGCAGCACGGTCGACACGAGGTCGTAGGAGGTCTTCGTAACTCTCCTTCATGCTCGAGAGTGGTCTCTGCATACTCGAGGCCTCAGCTAGGTCACGGCGTTTTTTTCACTATGTTAAAAAATGCCGCGAGTAAAAAAAGGTCGCCATGGAAAAAATCGATACTTTTTTAAATCGTAAGTTTAGTCGTTGTAGGTCATAGTAGGTCGACATGTTAGTCGTAGGTAATCGAGGGTAGTCAAAGGTAGTCGAAGATAGTCGTAGATAGTCTTCATCATAGTTGAAGGGAGGTCGAAGGAGATCGAAGGAGATCTTCACTCTCCACTATTCGGTGTCCAATTTTCCCGAAGCTAGTCGAAGCTGGTCTTCAACATAGTCGAAGGAGGTCTTCTACATAGTCGAAGGAGGTCTTCAACATGTCATTTTTTCAAACTCTTACAAACTCGCCAATTAGGTCACCCAAGTGGGACAGCCCCTTTAAGATGAGAGGGGAAAGATTTAATAGGAATGTGTGGGGCAAATTTTTCACACCGATGATGGTTTGTATATAGAGTGAGCAGGCAGTGTAAGTGGCTGAGGCAGATACAATAGGTCCATCGATAGCTAAACCTTCGACAAATATGGGTCAATTCTGGAGGTGTTAAATGTGGGCAAATGGGACGTGCGTAAATGGGTATATTGGTCAACATGGATGAGTTGGGCTGAAGGGGCTGTTTCAGTGCTGTAAATAATATGTTATAATATAGGCTTGTAGAAAAGTGGCGGATTTTTGATTTTTGTAGTTTGTAAGAAATCTGTTACTTTTTCTTCAATTTTCTGATAACATAGTGAAATCCTGCATCAGATTACTTTTCCTACCTTTGGGATCTGAGTGAAATCTTGATAGCAGAAGAAATAGTTGTTGTTTGACAGACATCAAAAATTCCAATCAAACTTGATAAAGTAGTTTTGTTTTACGAAAAAAAAGTTGTAATTGACTTCACATTTTGTGCAGCCTTACAAATATGAATTAACTCTGTATTGTCTGTGCCTGCACACGTCTAGATTTTTAAAAACTCTTTTCCTATATAATCCTCGGAAAATGGTTTTAGAGTGTGATGCATCTTGTTGCTAAGCATTCCAACACAGCTGCAGCAGAAAGAACATAGAGTAAGTTGACCTTGTTGGATTGGACATGGTGCATGGGACGTGGCACCAAGGGCAGTGCCCAGCCAGAGGACTGCCCACCATGTTACACCGAAGATAGACTCAAAAGACGTACAGGTATGTAGGTTAATTGGCTTGGTAAATGTAACCATTGTCCCTAGTGTGTAGGATAGTGTTAATATGCGGGGATCGCTGGTCGGTGTGGACCCGGTGGGCCGAAGGGCCTGTTTCTGTGCTGTATCTCGAAACTTGCTGGAGTAACTCAGCATCTCTGGAGAGAAGGAATGGATAACGTTTCGGGTCGAGGCTCTTCTGCAGTCTGATGTCAGGGGAGAGGGAGGTCCATGGATAAATAAATAAATTTAAAAAAATGTTTTAAAAAAAATAGATGAGGAAAGGTAAGTGGTGAAAACAGCGCAAAGCAAATGGAGATCAAGGAAAATGTAGAATAGACCGTTAACTGGGAGAAGGTAACAACAAAGCAGAGATAAAATGTAGTCGGAGGCAGTAAGATTGATAATAAAATGTAGTCGGAAACAATAATAGTCCTGTCCCACGGTGCGAATCCACCCACGGCATTACCCACTGAAAATGAATTATTAGATCACTGTAAAGTTTTCCATTAAGATCTGACTAATCTGCAACTCCAAACCCACGAGTTAATATGGTAAACTCACGAGTCACTACGGTAAACTCAAGGGCTACCACCGTATTACAACGAGTTTAAAAGTATCAAAATTTTCCTTCAAAAGTATATTTGACTCGTGGAAATCTTTCAACATGTTGAAAAACTTTCATGAGTTAACACGTTTCCAGAGTACCTGCCGTTAGCATTACGACTCGCTAAGTTATGTCCACGAGCTCCGACGTTCCAGCTACGTTCATTCTACGTGATTACCACGCGTTTGATTTGTTTTTAACTCGGGATAACTCGTGGGTGGATATTAGGCTTTTAGATGGGGATGTGGATATGGAGGGGTATGGATCATGTGCAGGTAGATGAGATTATTTTCTTGACATCATGTTCAGCACACATATTGTGGGCCGAAAGGACTTTTCTTGTGCTGTACTGTTCTATATTCTATAATGGAAGAACTTCCACTGTTCCCTAATTTGTAGAGTAATTCAGAATGGAAACAGATTCTTCTGCCTGCTGAAACCATGATGATTATGAAGTACTAGACTAAGTGGGACCCGTTGGGTCCCAGCATCACACGGGAGAGCTGGTCTCCCAACGCAATATTCCACCTCTCCACCAATTCCAATATTCTTGGCCAGTGAGGGGGAGGGGGGAGGGGGGGGGCTTTCTGTGGTGCTAGTATGGGTGTTGTGGGCTGAAGGGACTGGTTTCCTGAGGGCTAGTATGGACATTGTGGGCCGAATGGATTCTTGGTCTGCCGGCTCAGTCACTCAAGCCTGTTGTGCTGGCAGCTTACTCACTCACGGCTGGTGAGCTGGCAATTGACTTATGGCTGTTCCTTGAAATTCCATTTCAAGCAGGGTGCAAGGCCACCAAATTCAAGTGCAGTTTCATACCATTTCAAGCACCGTGCAAGGCAACTACAGACAGCGAGTCGTGACCTCTCCCTCCTCCATCTTGCAGAGATTGAGCCACACCCACACTTCTGGGTTTTATAGTCCCTCCCCCCCCTCCCCACCAGAAGGGGCATGGCCTTCATGGCATGATTGACAGGAGAGAGAATCCCAACATTTTTTAAACACTAATAACTTTTATTTTTCATCGATGTGAAAAATGCTCGGCACCTGATGAGCAGAGGGGACTCTGAGTAAGATGGCCAAAAATCACAGCTGTACGTGGTAGCGTTTTTTTCTAAAATCAATATAAAGCACAAACAGGAAGTGGTCAAGATTAGACTTTTAATTATATAGAAGGCAAGGCAACTTTAATTAGGCAAGGCAACTTTAATTAGGCAACATAGCTTTAGCATTTCCAAACCAAAGGCAACACAGCTTTAGCATTTCCAAACAAAAGGCAACACAGCTTTTGCATTTCCAAACTATATTTTCAAACCACATTAAGGGCACTGACAGGTCAGTAAAACGACTCACAGTTTAGTAGACATGTGTTCAGTGTTATTCACAGCTCAGACTGAGAGACATGACCCTCTCGCTGCCCCATCTTGCAGAGACTGACTGAGGCACTCAACACTTCGGGGTTTTATGGTCCCTCCGGCAGGGGCGTGGCCTTCAGGAGTGAGAATCTCAACATTTTTTCAACACTAATAACTCTTTTATTTTTCATCGATGGGAAAAATCCTCTTGTCCTGCGCAGCGGAGGGGGACTCTGAGTAAGATGGCCAAAAATCACAGCCGTAAGTGGCAGCGTTTTTTCTAAAATCAATATACAGAAAAACAGGAAATGGTCAAGATCAGACTTTTAGTAATATAGATTTGTTTGTACATCCTCCACTCATCCCATATTGTTCTCTCTACACACCAGTCAACTTGTCCCAGATGCTACCACTCACCTACACACTAGGGGCAGCTTGAAATGACCAATCAACCAACTAACCTCCACATCTTTCAGATAAAGTCAGGAATGGGAGCACCCAAAGCAAACCCACGCTGTCACAGAGAGAATGTGCAACTCCACAAAGACAGCACCAGTAGCCAGGATTGAGCCTCGGTCACAGGAAC
The DNA here is from genome assembly GCF_010909765.2 of Amblyraja radiata. Classification (NCBI taxonomy): domain Eukaryota; kingdom Metazoa; phylum Chordata; class Chondrichthyes; order Rajiformes; family Rajidae; genus Amblyraja; species Amblyraja radiata. Next base: position 54,494,182 of record NC_045957.1, on the reverse strand, counting down.
TGTGAAGCAGCAGCTCAATTATTTGTGCCACTGTGTTACTCAAACGGTGGAAATATTGCACCCATTTTATGAAGCAAAACTGTATCGTTTTGTCAGTAGTGGTGACCTGACAAGTCTTTTGACTACTTTTAAAATTCCAGTCAGTGATGCAAAGTAAATTCTTCCTTGATGCAAGAGAGAATCATTAAGCTCAATGGTTAGCAGTAAATATTTAATAAACTTACCAATGTGGAATGTGGAGGTTAATGAGGACAAATTAAATTCAGAGCAAAAATGTAGCGCTGACTCAGTAGGGAACATGTTATGTTCAAATTAAACTTGTTTTTAGAATTGGGTCGAGACTTGCTACTGTTCTGAAAACTATGTAATTCCAGTTACATTTCTAACTCATTTGATTTCAATATTAATATTCAGTATCAGATGGTGGGGGAACATTTTCTTAGTTATTGGCTGCAACCTTCCCTCCACTGTACACTGCAAGGACCAGGAAGCGAGCGGGCAAGATCATCTCTGACCCCTCTCACCCTGGCCACAAACTCTTTGAATCACTTCCCTCTGGAAGGCGACTCCAGACTGTCAAAGCTGCCACAGCCAGACATAAAAACAGTTTTTATCCACGAGTATTTGCTCTACTCAACAGCCAAAAATCTGTAACCTCCCTTTGATCTGGTATTTTGTTGGTTCACATGGTTGATCAATGGTGTTTTATCATTAATGTTTTATTATTATTAATGTTTAGTGTTTCCTGAGTCATTCGTAACTGTCACTGTAGTCATGTTGTTACTTGTTGGTGGAGCACCAAGGCAAATTCCTTGTATGTGAATACTTGGCCAATAAACTTGCTTACTTAAATAACGTTTGTGACATGGAAAGTGAATGATGCCAACTTTCATCAGCCTTTTGCATGCTGTTTAGATTGAATTTTGATTGTTGGTCACAATTATAATATGGTGGCATTCCACGTGTAACATCCCATTGAATTGCAATTTTCAGAAACATGGAGCAAGGCAGCTCATGAAATCATTTTGCTCATGTAATGGTGTTTTGTTGATTGTCCTGGCAGATTGGCTGCACAAATTGATTCCAGTTTCGCACTTGGTGAACCAGAAATTGGACCCATTATACGAAGTAGTCCTGTTCATTAGCAAATTCATCAAACCCCCTGATCATCATGATATCCACCACTGATGATTTATGGCTGCAGTGTGTATCATTTACATAATAATGCCACAACTCACCAAGGTGTCAAACAGCACTGAGAAAAACAAGGGACAAATCTCACATGGAAACTCAGCTTTTGCATGTTCATCTTCAAGACGCACACCATCCTAACATAGAATTTTATATCATTGCTTCAGATTGAGAAGGCAACTTCATATCACCCTTCACAAGAACAATAGGAGATGACCATTAAATACTGATATACTCATGAAATGAACAGAAATAAAGAGGCAGCAAATTCCTATTGCTCCATGGTCCTCTTCAGCTTCACCCTGCTGATCATTCCAGCTTCTGCTTGATTACAAATCATGCAGCAAAATTCATATTTATGCAAACAATCAAAAGCAAATATTATTCTGGTGCAGGCTGTTATAGATTGCCTTCCATGACAGCGTTCCACCTTCCTTCGTCTAAGATCTTCTATGCAGCAAAGTGCCCCACCCCCAAATGGCTGTAGTTATACTCGTGGAAGGTCAAATAATTTTGTTGGAGGAGACTACAAGGTTGAAGAACCAAGTTAATCCACTCTCGCCCTCCATGGCACAGCTTTGGACTGTATTGGCAAGTGCAGCAGCAGCCTAGCTTGACAGTCGCAAGGGTAATATCAGAACAGCAATGATGGGATCAATAATGTTGTTATCCTGTTCAAGAAGGAACTGCAGCTGCTGGAAAATCGAAGGTAGACCAAGTTGCTGGAGAAACTCAGTGGGTTCGGCAGCATCTATGGAGTGAAGGAAATAGACAATGTTTTGGGTGAAACGTTGCCTATTTCCTTCGCTCCATAGATGCTGCCGAACCCGCTGAGTTTCTCCAGCAACTTGGTCTACCTTATGTTGTTATCCTGAATGAGGACAGGCAACTTGTGGCCCGGTGAATCGCTAACAGGAGTTCAGAACATCCCTATGTATCAAATGTTCCCTTCACTCAACAGACGCTGCCTGCCCCATTGAGTTCATCCAATGTTTTGTTTTTTGCTTAGAGAGTCATAGACTGACACAGTGTGGAACAGGCCCTTCAGCCCAATTTGCACACACCAGCCAATATGTTCCAGCTACACAAGTCCCACCTGCCAGCATTTGGCCCATATCCCTCCAAACCTGTCCTATACCTGTCTAACTGCTTTTTAAATGTTGGGATAGTCCCTGCCTCAACTACCTCCTCTCATAGCTTGATTCATACACCCACCACCCTTTGTGTGAAAAGGTTACCCCTCAGTTTCTTATTAAAACTTTTCCCCTTCACCATAAACCTATGTCCTCTGGTCCTCGATTCACCTACTCTGGGCAAGAGACTCTGTGCATCTGATGGTAGGTTGTCTGAGCTCTCATTGCAGCATTGGGGCATTGCCAGTGCTGAAATGGAAGTGAGCCCTGTACCCTCAGATGGTGCATGATGGCTGGGTTGGCAAATGGAGCTGGAATGGACAGGCACAAGCCTCAATAGACAATAGACAATCGGTGCAGGAGTAGGCCATTTGGCCCTTCGAGCCCGCAACGCCATTCACTGTGATCATGGCTGATCATTCACAATCAGTACCCCGTTCCTGCCTTCTCCCCATATCCCTTGACTCTGCTATCTTTAAGAGCTCTATCTAACTCTCCCTTGAAAGCATCCAGAAAATTGGCCTCCACTGCCTTCAGAGGCAGAGAATTCCACAGATTCGCAACTCTCTGGGTGAAAATGTTTTTCCTCATCTCCGTTCTAAATGGCCTACCCCTTATTCTTAAACTCTGGCCCCTGGTTCTGGACTCCCCCAACATCGGGAACATGTTACCTGCCTCCAGCGTGTACAATCCCTTAATAATCTTATATGTTTGGAGACCAAAACTGCACACAATACTCCACATGTGGTCTCACCAGGGCCCTGTACAACCACATAAGGACCTCTTTTCTCCTATACTAAACTCCTCTTGTTATGAAGGCCAATATGCCATTAGCTTTCTTCACTACCTGCTGTTCCAGAATGATTACTTTCAGTGACTGATGTACAAGGGCATCCAGATCTCGTTGTACTTCCCCTTTTCCTAACTTGATACCATTCAGATAATCTGCCTTCCTGTTCTTGCCACATAACCTCATATTTATCTACATTAAACTGCATCTGCCGTGCATCTGCCCACTCACCGAACTTGTCCAAGTCACCCTGCATCCTCATAGCATCCTCCTCGCAGTTCACACTGCCACCCAGCTTTATGTCACGTGCAAATTTGCTAATGTTACTTTTAATCCCTTCATCTAAATCATCTTCGTACCTCATCTTTTCTCCCCGTATTGCCTTTTATTTATCTTCTGTTGCTCTTAAAAAGTTTCCAAATCCTCTGGCTTCCTGCTCATCTTTCCTATGTTATACTTCTTCTCTTTTAATTTTTATACTGCCCTTGACTTCTCTTGTCAGCCACGGTCACCTCTTACTCCCTTTAGAATCTTTCATCCTCTTTGGAATGAACTGATACTGCCTCTGCACAAAATCTTTGCCAGACAGGTTCCCCTCACTACCTGCCATTTCATGCAGCAGGAGGGGGTAGAGACTGATCCCATGGGGAGAATGATGTGTCCTATTTGAGTCACTGACCAGTACAGCACTGTGAACATCAGTGATTGTTATTCCCAGGATAACTTAGTCTAACTTGTCCCAGGAAGTGATCATTATAACATTTCAATCTATGATAGGCCCTTTTGCAATCACTAGCTGAAATAAGTAGTCAAATCTCAATGGATTTTGAGGGAATCCAAAATCCATTGTGATGGGAAAATACTTTTTTCAAGCGTTCATCAGAAACTACTAATTCATAGGATTTGTCGTGTTGGGATATGACTGATAAATGTGCGAGGCTGCATGTGTTACTTTTATATTCTTTGTTGTAAACTTGTAGCAGCGGCAATCAGGACACAATTATATCATCATACAGCACAGAAACAGATATTTTGGCCCAAACTTACCCATGCCGACCAAGATTCCCCATCTAAGCTAGTCCCACGCCCATATTTGGCATATATCCCTCTCTCTCTCTCTTTCTTATCCGTGTCTCTGTCCAAGTGTCTTTTAAATACTGTTATAGCATCTGCCTCAATTGCCTCCTCTAGCAGCTTGTTCTATATACCAATCACCCACTGAGTGACAATGTTGTCCCTCAGGAACATATCAAATATTGCCCCTCTCACCATAAACATATATGTTCTCTTGGTTTTTCATTGCCTTACCCTGAGTAAAAGATACTGTGGAGTCACCGTTTCTAATCCCCCATAATTTTATACAGGTCTATAGATCACCCCTCAGCTGAAAGTCCCAGCTTGCCCAACCTTTCCCTATAGCTCAATCAACCCAAATCCTGGTAACATTCTCTTAAATTTTCTCGACACACTTTGCAGCTTAATCACATCCTTCCTATAACAGTGTGACCAAAATTGAACACAGTACTCCAAGTGTGGTATCACCAACGTCTTGAACAACTGTAACATAATGTCCCAACTTCTAATACTCAGTACCTGATCGACAAAGACCAATGTAGCAAAAGCTTATTTTACTTCGGAGTCACGTGAGTGACTACGTGAGGACCCCGTCCAGTACGCATGCGTGTCCATATCGTCTATCGCATTGCGTGACGACTGGCAGGTTGAATGTGATTCTCCTGCCAGCAACAGACCTAAGGTAAGTTTTTAAAAATACTTTCAGGTTTTAAAATCTTCTTGCAGGAACCTCTACTTAGAGGTCCTGCTAAAAGTCCGGGGCTAAGTCGGGACGGAGGGGAAATCCCAGTCTCGGACTTCAGGGAACCCCGGTCACGGGGAATCCCGCCCATGGACCTAGGCGCTCCGAACCGCGGAATGCGGGTAGCGAGCGGCAGTAAATTCACCTTTGAGCCGCTGGCAGTAAAACCAGCGGCTTCATATTGGTGGAGAACCCGCTCGGGAGACCGCAGGAAACGGGGAGCGGACGGCGGCGGATTCGCCCTCGAGCAGCTGGCTGTGGAGCCAGCGGCTTCATATTGGTGCCGGGGGCACCTGGACAGCCGCTCCGGAGACCGCGGGAAACGGGGAGCGGACGGCGGCAGATTCGCCCTCGAGCCGCTGGCTGTGGAGCCAGCGGCTTCATATTGGTGCCGGGGGCACCTGGACAGCCGCTCCGGAGACCGTGGTATACGGGGAGCGACCTGAGAACCTGCTCCGTAGACTGCGGGATGCGAGGAGCGGACGGCAGTAGGTACTGTGCCGCTGGCAGTTAAACCAGCGACTTCATATTACCCCCCCCCCGCGAAGCAGGATAACCCCCCTCCCGACTTTGTTAATCGCGGCTATCCCTTTGATAGGGACCGCGGGGATATCCCGGCTGCAGTTACTGCGGGGATACCCAGATGGGGGGGGGGGGGGGGGGAAGAAAGCCCCAGCTGGAGAACACCGTGGAGAAGCCCTGTTATAAGGGACCACGGAGAAAAAGCTGGGGGGAGAAATAACCTGCAATGGAGTGTTTCTACAAGGACCACAGAGGAACCCCAGCTGTAACAAACCACGACCACGAGACCAGGCTCGGGAGGAGTGTTGCCCGCAGCAGAAGGTTTTAAAAGGACATGCAGGTAAATTCCTTACTCGAAGGTCGTTTTGTGCTATTTTGTGAGAATATGTTACAGGAATGGACGCCGGCGGGAGCAACTGTGATCGCATATCCCGCATGGAGCGGTTGATGGATCAGAAGCTCCAATGTGACATGCTCCGGTATATGGAGCCTAGTCACCAGGGGGTCCTGGGACGCCCATAGCAGCACCTTATTGAGGGCTGCATAATGCAACTCCCTCGACAGAGGGGTGCATTAGGAGTCACTTCTGGGCTGACTCTGAAGACAGGGGTTTGGCTGAAGAAACCACAAGTGTGCAGGGGGTGCAGGAACAACACTACCAGCAGCAGGAGCTCGACGAGTGGCCGTCGGGTTCAGGAAGGCCACATCATCACGCAAGACCTCACATCTTCGACGGCAGCACCCCTACGCACCCACCAGCAAACCACGATGAACTGAAGCTGGTGAAAGCTTGAAGGCCGTACAACCAGGACAAAGGTCTTTTTTAGGCCACAGCCCAGAACGGCCTTCCTGGAAGATGCGCCAACCTCGTAGGCGAGCTCTTCTACCTCCAGGAGCAGATGTAAAATCATGCACACATGTTTGAGGCAGCTCCTGGTCGGGTTGCATAAGTCCTCCCATTCGGATAAAGGTATGGAACCTCATCGATGATGTCTCCAGTCACGGATACAAGTTGGTAATATTAAACTGGTTTGAATATTTACACTGGTTTGGGATAACACTAGATTAGTTTATACTGCACACAGGTATGGTTGGAGTTGCCTTTCAAGACAAGGCTCACAAGAATGGGATGTGGACTGATCATTGTCAACAGCCTCAACCCGCATGTGCAATATAGACTTTTCTGAATAACTTCCATGTGATCATTTCCGCTCACAGGGTTGAAGATATTTGAAATTTAACTGGATGAGGCAACGATTCACTCAGTCGCATTACAATGGGCTAACTCCAGTTTCCAGATTATTTACCAAATCACTACTATCAGTGCTTCGGCTGCACAGAGCTAACAAATAAGTAGCATGGCCAATCTGGATGATATTGAACATACTGTATTTTACTAAATTAGCCTTATCAGCCACATAGCTATATTTGAGGAATTGGTTCTCACCCGTCCAGTTAAATTTAAATTAAGTTGATACCAACTGAAACTATTGATTGTTGGGATACAATCATCCATTTATTGGTCTGGGATCAGCTCTGAGACAAAAAATTAGACCTCTGCTATTTTTAGCTGAAACAATCAAAGTCACAATGATGGACAGCTTTGCTCCACTAAAACCTCTTATCCGTAAATCTTCAGTCATTTCCAAACTGATGCTGTTGCCCAAAGATGGGTAATTTACTAATACCATCTCTAGTTACGGAGGCAGATGGGATTAGCATGAGTTATCAAGTGTTCAGTCATGGTATCAACTGCCAATGGACACCAGGTGCATTCTGGGCATTAAAGAGTATGTGGATATGCATATACGGCATGCACAAGTCCAAGGTGATACACTTTGATGGTGGTATATGTTAATCACAAAGGTACAATCAAATCAAAGTATCCGGTGATAGTTTTACCAAACCACATTTAGCACTGGTGTATTATTATGCAAAATCAATGACAACACAGAATGAATGTGTGATCACAAAGTATTTAATGACAATGTGGATTGATAGAACACTAACTATTGAGTTGCTTGCATCCAGTTTCAATCACCGGTGAACGAGGCATACAGTGGCGAAGGGTGCATTCTCGCTACACTAGGATGGAATGTTCTTTTATGTCTTCCTCCATTTGGCCTCAATAGACGGGTTTTGCAAAATTCAGCAAGATTCCCGCTTCCGGGTTTTCATAGTGCCTGCCTGGGTTATACACCTATGGCACCTGCTGAGGCGAAGAATGAACATAAAACCTTACATGGTTAATTCCGGATAAAAATGATGCTGGTTCAGTTGTGATGTTGAAACCATCCTCTGCATGATATAATCAATCATAGACTTACAGACTCTGAGAGATCGTTTCTGCGGCTTGGGTTGTCAAACCATGAGCGTTAAGAGTGCTCACTACAGATTGCAGGGATAGCACCAAATAGCAGCTATCTGCATAGGAGATGGGAAGCATTGTTTATGCTTCCTTACGTTTAACTCGGCACGGATGACTGACACATTAAAATTCAGTTTTATGGGATTATAACATTAAGTTACTATTCCATTACTGTGCCTTAAGTACCTCCTAATCATTTGGCTGATGAGTACATAAACCACTCTGTCCGGTCTCACCCTCTGATATCCAGAGAATGAAGGTATCGTCAGCTTAAAACCTCCCAGGTTTAGGGACGCAGAGATATGGGTTGTTAACATTGTACTACGTCACTTCACCGATGGGCACCAGCAACATCCCTGCCCATGGTCATACTCACGTACTAGTGATTACGCCACGGCACTGAGTACAGCGCTATGGGTCCAGTCATTGCAACACTGGATAGGATGATCATATCTGCGGGCTATAATAACATGTTTTGTTTATGATTAATCAAGCAGATTAGACAGGGACACAAGACCAAACTAGAGTTGCATATCCCATGGACCTTGGGTTGCGTGTGATCACGCATTTACACCAGTATGTCAAGGTTCCTAAGAGCTTTATAGACTGACAGCAATATTATTAGTTACATAAAATCTTGTTAGAAGGAATCACTACGAACCTTCTCCAGATGGTTATATGGGTCTGGCATATACAGGAGTGTACATTGACATTGAGTCTCACTCCACCAGGACCGCTATACCTCAGCAGCAGGGATGGACCACATCCTAGCGGTTGCAGGATGGTCAAACTATTGATCTGTCCAAATATTCAGAATAAACCTATTGCCAGATCAGGGGTATTTGCCAACTCTATGTTAGGTATGGTTCATACTTCCTCCAGGTTGAGGGAGGTTACTATTGCCACTATTATTCATTAATAGCATCAACATGTCTATATCTATGTCATGTCTGAATGCATTCTTAATGTTCACTCATCATTGGCCTACTGATGCAGTGTATGACGCCTGGACTCGGTTCCACGGCATGAAATCACAGAGCTTTAAAATCTTCACATAGTCACTCACGTGACTCCGAAGTAAAATAGTAAGATTAAACGAGAACTTACCAGTTTGAAGTTTGATCTTTATTTTATGAGGTGTAACGTTGAGGGATTACGTGCCCTCCGCTCCCAGCCCTCTATCATAAAGTTCAACTGGTATTATGGTTCTCTTATCTTACTATGTTCAGTTCAACAACTGTTTTCTGTGATTTCACACCGCTGCTTTGAAGATTGACACGCATGCGTACTGGACGGGGTCTTCACGTAATCCCTCAACGTTACTCCTCATAAAATAAAGATCAAACTTCAAACTGGTAAGTTCTCGTTTAATCTTACTATTTATCACCCTATCTTCCTGTGATGCCACTTTCAGGGAACTATGTACCTATGGTCTTATTGAATCGAAGAGCACTACAACACTCTCTTGGGCTCTAACATTCACTGTGAAGGTCCTGCCCTGATTTGACTTCCCAAAATGCAACACCTCACACTTATCTGCATTAAACTCCATTTGCCACTCCTCAGCCCATTTGCCCAGCTGATGAAGATCCTGCTGTCATTTTTGAGAACTATCTTCACAATCTATGCTACCATCCACTTCAGTGTCATCTGCAAACTTATTTATCATCCAATTCATTGATATAAACTACAAACGGCAATGGATAATCATGATTAATTGATTAAAGTGATTAAATTTCTTAATTCTCTCTTCTCTAAAGCTAGTACGAGGATAGGATGGTATGAGAATTCCTTGTTTTGTAAGTAAATGTTTGGTAACTTTTCAGCCAGTTTATTCAGTAAAGCTAAGCAAAAGGATAAACGTTATCAATCAGTTAAGGTGGACACAAAATGCTGATAACTAAGCGGGACAGGCAACATCTCTGTCTGAAGAAGGGTCTCAACCAGAAACGTCGCCCATTCCTCCTCTCCAGATAGAAACATAGAAACATAGAAAATAGGTGCAGAGGAGACCATTCGGCCTTTCGAGCCAGCACCGCCATTCATTGTGATCATGGCTGATCGTCCCCAATCAATAACCCGTGCCTGCCTTCTCCCCATATCCCTTGACTCCACTAGCCCCTGGAGCTCTCTCTAACTCTCTCTTAAATCCATCTAGTGACTTGGCCTCCACTGTCCTCTGTGGCAGGGAATTCCATAAATTCACAACTCTCTGGGTGAAAAAGTTTTTTCTCACCTCAGTCTTAAATGACCTCCCCTTTATTCTAAGACTGTGGCCCCTGGTTCTGGACTCACCCAACATTGGGAACATTTTTTCCTGCATCTAGCTTGTCCAGTCCTTTTATAATTTCTATATGTTTCTATAAAATATCCCCTCATCCTTCTAAACTCCAGTAAATACAAGGAGTTTAGATATGCTGCTTTTCCAGTATTTTGTGTCTACCTTCAATTTAAACCGGCATCTGCAGTTTATTCCTAAGTGTATTCAGAAAATTTCAAACAGCAAAATGTTAAATAACCGGATGAATTTTCGAGGCAAGGTCGGATGTTTGGTGCAACTTTCTTATGAACAATAACAACAGGGATTTAGTCAAGCGCAAGCATTGTGACATAACATTCAAATATCAGCCATTCCCCTCATCATCGAAATATCATCTGGAACACAAACATGCCTTCAAATCTGACCCAGTGTCTTCGAACAATTCAGTTGGCATTCCATCCTGCACAAATCAAAGAACAATTATTTTGCGTTTCAAGAAGAAATCAACAGAAACACCTGAAAATAGACACAAAAAATTGCAGTAACACAACGGGTCAGACAGCATCTCTGGAGAAAAGGAATGGGTAGCGTCTCGGGTCGAGACCCTTCTTCAGACTGAGAGTCAGTGGAAAAGGAGAAACACCTGAGTTTGTTATTGTACGTTTGACAGCTTTAGACAGAGTTCTGTTTGCAACTTTTGGTCATAAATAACATCAAAAATAGCTGGAAAGTACAAGGTCTGAAAGTAGAAGAGAGGGGATTTGCAATATGTTCATGAAGTTTGGAACAAATATCCGGGAAGAAATGAAGCAGGAACTGAAGAGAAATACTGGAATCTGGGGACCGCTTTTCACTCACTTCAATTCAATTCAATTCAATTCAATTCAATTCAATTCAATTCAACTTTAATGTCATTGCACAAATACTGAGTATGGGTACAACGAAGTGCAGTTTTGCGTCAGTCCCTGGTAGTAGTGCATATAGAAATTTAAAAAAAAGAAGATACAGAATAATCAAAAATACAGAATAATTAAACAATGGGGACGGAGGGACCGGAGAAATCTATCGGCGGGACTCCGAGTTCAGCAATGTGATGGTATAATTGTAGAAGCTGTTCCTCATCCTGCTGGTACGAGACCTGAGGCTCCTGTACCGTCTCCCTGATGGGAGGAGGGCAAACAGTCCATGGTTGGGGTGGGAGGGGTCTTTAATGATCTTCCCAGCCCGTCTCAGACACCGTTTTCGGTGGAGGGCATCCATGGCAGGGAGCGGGGCACCGATGATGTGCTGCGCGGTTTTCACCACCCGTTGTAGTGCCTTCCTGTCCGCAACAGTGCAGCTGCTGTACCATACCGTGAAGCAGGTGGTCAGGATGCTCTCGATGGTACAGCGGTAGAAGTTGGTCAGTATCTGGGGGGACAGGTGGGCTTTCTTGAGCCTCCTCAGGAAGTAAAGGCGCTGCTGTGCCTTTTTGATCAGCTTGGAGGTGTTAAGGGACCAGGACAAATCCTCCGAGATATGTACCCCGAGGTACATCAGACAGTTGAGCCTCAATGAGATATTGATGCTACGTTTGTCTCAATTTACATCACAATTTACATCACACTGACGTGCTCTTTGGCCTCGGGATGATACGAATCAATGGTTCAATGCCTGCTGAAAAAGGATAAAAATTGATAATTGATAAACTTGATGCTTTTGGCATTCATTTGAAGAAGCATGTAATGACCACTGATGGAGCCAGTGTCATAAAGAAGCTCAGTCAAAAATCAAGCATTTTTCAGAAAATGTATCATTCGCATGGCATTCCCTTAGCTATGGTATATACATTGTACCAGTGGCCACATAACTTGACTACTGATGGTAATGAAGATGAGAACGAAGAAGATGAAATCTATAAAGAAAAGAAGATTGAGGAGTCCGATAATGAGGATGGAAGCGATGATGACTCCATCGGCGAATGGGTTGAAGAACAATCTGTGAATGCCGATGTTCAACTTGCGGACAACATTGCTGAATTGATTAAAAAAATCTGAAAAATTGCTCAGTTTTTCTTCAAATCAAATGATTTTCTGCAAAATGTAGTCAAATGTGAAAAAGGAGATGAGATGACATTGATCCATGACTGCAAAATACATTGGAATTTAATGCTGGTTATGCTGAGGTGGTTTTTAGAACTGAAATGTCATACCACCAGTGCTCCGTGAGCTTTTATCCAGCCATCTTTTCCCGTCTGAAATTGGATTGCAGCTGACATCTGAGTTAGTTGGAAGTTTAGATTTGATTGAAATGAGTGTCCTCGCCCTTATATGACATGATTGCAACTTAGTCATAGCTGCTAAAATATTTGAATTCAAGCTGACCAATCTGGAGCAGCAAACTGATGATTTTGGCAGAAAACTGCATGAAGCTGTTCACGCCAGGATTGAGCAGAGGAAATCCTGACATTTCAGGACTCCTCAAATATTTGGATGACCCAATGGATTATGGCTGTGTCTGGAACTCCTGACTTGTGTTTCCACCAACAAATTATCTTGCCAAAATTACGATGACGTTTACAAGCGGCTGTTCCCGATGAATGACTTGATGACAATGGTGAAGATGATTATGATCAAGCTGAGCTCACTGCATAGCAAATTAAATCAGAAGAGCTCAATGCCATTCTCTCCAGAAAGCAGAAACCAATGGAGTCATATTTAAACCCACAAGACATTTTGAAGATATTGAAATGAGAAATGGCTGTCCAGGAAAGCACATTAAAAGGCTTGGATAAAGTGGATGTGGAGAGGATGTTTCCACTAGTGGGAGAGTCTAGGACTAGAGGTCATAGCCTCAGAATTAAAGGACGCTCTTTTGGGATGGAGATGAGGAGGAATTTCTTTAGTCAGAGGTTGGTGAATCTGTGGAATTCTTTGCCTCTATATTTAAGGCAGAGATAGATAGATTCTTGATTAGTATGGGCGTCAGGGGTTATGGGACGAAGGCAGGATAATGGGATTAGGAGGGAGAGATAGATCAGCCATGCTTGAATGGCAGAGAAGACTTGATGGGCTGAATAGCCTAATTCTGCTCCTATCACTTATTATGTTATGAAGCGCCCAAGCACACATGATATTCCTCCCAGCTCAATTGAATCCGAAAGATGTTTTAGACAGTTGAGACAATAGACAATAGGTGCAGGAGTACGCCATTCGCCCCTTCGATCCAGCACTGCCATTCAATGTGATCATCCCCAATAAGTACCCTGTTCCTGCCTTCTCCCCATATCCCCTGACTCTGCTATCTTTAAGAGCCCTATCTAGATCTCTCTTGAAAGAGAACCGGCCTCCACTGCCCTCTGAGGCAGATAATTCCACTTTTAGTGCTACTGGCCTCTTTGTCACGAAATGTCGCACATCATTGAGTTGTGAGACCGTTGTTGTCTCATGTTTTTTAAGATTTTATCTAATGGCAGTGTAAAATAGGGTTACATTAGTGAATTAAAGGTAAATTTTCCAAAAAGTCATGTTTTCATTAAAAAATCACAAATACTAGATGTTGAAAGTGAATCAATTTAATCGGAGCAAAGTGATTAATTAATGATTAATCTCTTTTTCAAAATTAATCATTTAATGAGTTAATCATAAATCTGCCTTTGGTACAACATTAGTCACCCTCCAGTCATCCAGTACTTCACAAGTATGGTAGCACACATTGCACTCCCAACAAGCTGCTTCACTCATGTCTGCCTTCCTTTTTATATACCCAGTAGGAACAGTCACTCCAGGGCAATAACAGCTTTCAGCTGCAAAACTGAAGATCAGGCCTCCAGATCAGGTTACATGTATCACAGTACATGGACTAAACACCAAAAAATGTACTGATGAAGCATTCAGATCACTTTCTGTAAATTACTGGTGAAGTGGGAGATTTTAATGCTGAGTTTTTTTGTGTGTGACCTCTGCAAATCCCCTTTAGTTGGTGGTGACGATTTCAAGATGGCAAGACCTGCCCTTTGGATGTCATGTACACTAGCTGCCCTCACACCTGCTGCAGAGCTGGGGATATACAGTGAAGGTAATTACAAGATTTTTCTCCTGTTCTCGCATTATCTGTTGAATGTGTCCTGAAAGCCTTCATTATTTCCTGCAATTGAATGGATACTAATAATTACATACACAATGGAATGAAATACTTCTTCTCTGCTAGGTTTTAATGCTGAATTTATTTATCTAGCAATACTATTACTAAAACTCTCACTTCCGGTCTGCGTTGTTTTTATCTTTGCGCAAAAATGGTACCCTATATCGCTTGGATTTTTTCACCACCTTACTCACCGTTCCCCTCTGCTCCAAGGCACCAAGTTTTGTTCCGATTATAAAAGTTATGAAGGTTTAAAAAATCATGAGATCAGCAGATTGGTCTTCTCGCCTGTCATCACCATGAACCTCCGGCACCCGCTGGAGAATAAATTCCCAGAGGCGGGGCTGAGTCCATGAGCACGTCCAGAAGCCGCCCGTCCAGAAGCCGCACGTCCAGGAACCGCCCGCCCAGAAGCCGCCGAGAATAAAGCTGAAGCAGCAGAGTGTGGGCTGTGTTCTGCGGGCGGGGGCGGGAGCTGTGAGCGAGACAGGCGCTGGGGACACCAAAGCACCCCCTCCCCAGGTACCTTACCCTGCAACTGCAGAAGATGCAACACTTGTCGCTATACGTCCTCTCTCGACTCTGTCCAGGGACCCCGACAGTCCTTTCAGGTTAGGCAGAGGTTCACTTGCACCTTCTCCAAAGTCATCTATTGTATCCGTTGTTCAAAATGTGGACTCTTGTGCATCGGCGAGACCAAACGCACAGTGGGCGATCGGTCCTAGGAACACTTTTGCTCAGCCCGCGTGAACCAACCTGATATCCCGCTTGCTGGACACTTTAATTCTCCTTCCCATTCCTACACAGAACTTTCTGTCCTTGGTCTCCTCTATTATCAGTGTGAGGCTAAATGCAAATTGTAGGAACAGTATTTCATATTCCACTTGGGCAGCTTACAGCCCAGTGGTATTAATATTCTCTCACTTCAGATAGCCCCGGCATTCCCTTTCTCCCTCTATCCCTCCCCAAACCAAGTCGCACTAGCTTCTCATTTTCACCCTACAAACATCTTTACACTAGTGTGTTTCCTTTGTTATCGTTACTTTTTTGCATCTTTCATTAATTGTTCTTTATCTCTCCACATCACCATCTATATCTCTCATTTCCCTTATCCCTAACCAGTCTGAAGAAGGGTCTCGACCCGAAACGTCACCCATTCCTTCTCTCCATAGATGCTACCTGTCCCGCTGAGTTACTCCAGCTTTTTGTGTATATCTTCGGTTTAAACCTGCATCTGCAGTTCCTTCTTACACACTGTAATAACAGTCCTCACTCATGTAGTGAGGACTGAAGAGTCTTGGATGGTGGTTTTCAACTGTCATAATAAAGGTGGTGTTATGCCAGGAAACCACACTTGCTAGTCCTCAAAACTCCAGGTTTCGATGTGGGGGGCTGTAAGAGGAATTGATGGGTCTCAGAACATGTGAACATTGAATGCTCTATCCCCGAGACCATGGTCCTCAGGGGACCAGCTGAGTGGCCGGGAGAGTTCCCTGCGATCAAACAGGGAGATTATATTCCTTGTCTTCTTCTTGCTTATAGCGTGCACAGGCTAAAGTTGTAGGACAACGTTCTATTTGATCTTATTTGATTGATATTCCTTGTGAATCCACTTGGTGGACTCGTGATTCTGTTCCATGGTTCTTTGATGGGAGAGCCTGGAGGTTGGAGATTCGAGGACTGGGAGCAGGGATCCTGGTAAGTGCCTTTGTGTGTTACTTACTTAGTGTCTGCTGCTGGTTTTCCCATGAACAACCATCACCAGGTGTTTTCTGACAATAAAATCCATGTCACAATGGTAAGCATTTGCACAAGAAAAGGGACAAATGCCTGCAGGCGTGGAAGTCCTCTTGGCCATCCTTTACCATGGTTGATGTTAGCCATGATCATATTGAATGGCGGTGCAGGCTCGAAGGGCCGAATGGCCTACTCCTGCACCTAATTTCTATGTTTCTATGTTTCTATGGTTGATGTCTATGGGCTAAATTTGGAAGAAAATGGTGAGTTCATGACTTCAACCCAATTTTTCAAGGGCAATGCAAGCACAGAGGGAGGTCCAGAGCTGGGGCAGAATTTGTGAAGTTTAATGGCCATTTGAGTACATTGCAATGTTTTGAACCAGGTGGTTCAAGAGCCTGCCTGCAACTGTTCTCATGATCCTGTGCTTTCTTCCCAATAATAGCAGTGAGACAAGAGTGTGGCCAGAGTTGTGTGGTCTTTGATGATATTAGATGCCTTCCTGGAGCCTTTCCTCGAGATCCTTTCGATAGTGGGGAGGACAGTATCCGTGATGGAACCGGCAATGTCCACCACTTTATTGCAGCTTCCTTCATTCTTAGTTTTTCAAACTTACTAACTAGCGTGATGTAGCCAATCCGCATGCTCTCCACTGCACACTTGTAGTTCAGTGGAATATTTAGCGACATATGGGATCTTTGCGAACATCTGAGGAAGTAGAAGTATTGGTGATTCCTTTGGAATTGCATCAATCTGCTGGGCCCAGGAAGTTGAAGCGGTTGACTCTCTCCACCACTTTACCACCAATGAAAGCATGTGCATGATCCCCCAGTTTACCCTTCCTTCTCTTGGCTGCAAAACACTGATGTCGCTTCAGGAAGCAGCTGTGTGAGTCTGAACAATTTATTCTGTGTGTAATCAGCTCTCAAAACCGGTTGCTATTTACGTATCTGAATTCTGCAATAGGCTAACTGAAACTGTAGAGTGGAATCAGAAGGTTGTTAAATTCAATTTCAGGATTGTCTGTCTACTGAATTCACTTGCTTCACTTTAACCTTATTGCATTTACTCACATGATAGGTGCAACATTAAGCTCTGATGTAAGGAACAGGGAGAGTAGCTGTTGCCATAATGCTAACATTCAGTGTGAAATACATAGCTAATCCTTAATTGAGACAATTTGCTATGCCTTCTTAGGAGTGTTGATGGGGCTGGATGTGAGGGAAGGAGAGGGTGTGAGGAGGAAAGATAGCTTGTTGATAAACTTAGAAACCTGAAGCTGGAGAGACAAAGACATTTCAAAAGGTGGCCATGGATTACGGTGTGTATCAATAATAATTTGCTAAAATTGCATGCAAAAGCAATATCTAAATGCAGATTATTTTCAGAACCAGACATTATTGGCAGTTCCTGTGAACTATGCACTTGATGGAGTCTCAGATCTGAATTGCAGTATGTGTTTGGTTTAGTTTAGTTTATTGTCATGTGTACCAGGGTACACTGAAAAGCTTTTGTTGCATGGTAACCAGTCAGCCCAAAGACAATACATGATTACAATCAATCAACAGTGTAGAGAAACATGATAAAGGGAACAATGTGAATAATGGTTAGTGCAAGATAAAATCCAGTAAAGTCTGACAAAGATAGTCCGAGGGTCTCCAATGAGATACATAGTTGCTCAGGACCTCTCTCTAGTTGTTGGTAGGATGGTTCAATTGCTTGCTAACGGCTGGGAAGAAACTGCCCCTGAATATGAAGGTGTGTTTCTATACCACTTGCCTAATGGGAGAGGGGAGAAGAGGGAGTGGCTGGGATGAGAATGATCTGTGATTGTGCTGAAGCAACGTGAGGTGTAAATGGAGTAAATGGAAGGGAGGTTGGTTTGTGTGATGGTCTGGGCTGCATCCACATATCTCTGAAATTTCTTGACGTCTTGGTTGGAGCTGTTCCCAAACCTTGCTGTGATGCATCCTGATTAGATGCTTTCTATGGCACATCTGTAGAGGTTGTGAGCTATGGGATATACATTTAGCCAATAATTATAGAATTTTTAAAAACAGACTTGGCGATGGTAAAAATATCAGATTCATCTGATTGATTGATCTGCTTTAGGGCAGGAATTCTGGGCTCTGACTTCAGAATTACAGCAATATGGTCATCCCTGAATGGTCAAGGAAGTCACTCAATTAATTCATGTTTTTATGTTTATTGTTAAATTCTTTAATGTTATGTCTTATCTTTATTTGTGTGCTGCAATGGCAAGTCAAATTTCACTACACCCATTGGTGTATGTGATAATAAATGTCCTTTGTATCCTTGTATTATCTGGAGCGATGCTGGAGTCCTCCTCTGGCTGGATTATACCAGTCAAATTCTAACAAATGCTCTTTAAATATGAGACTAGATAAAGCAACCAGCTGTAAATCTACGCAAGCCGAATAAAAGTTCACATAATCCAAAGTGATTACTTGAGGCATTGTAGTGATTTGTGAATCAGTGCGGCTTTGAATCCAAATAACCGCAGGCTGATCCTTTCCTAATTTTAAACTACAAATGAGGAGATCATAGCAGCTGGAGCATTAGATCTCCAATGAGTTAGTGCTCTGATCAAAGGAAGCGAGGGAATTACTAATCCTGGAGGGACAGGAGCTCTGCATGTAAAGTAAACACTTCAGGCTTCGAGCTTCCTCACTGTGCGTGGATACTGTTAATTAACACAGGACGTTACTTTTGTTGCAGAGTATAAATTCCTTTTTGCTTTGTATTCCAATGTTGGTTTGAAAATAACTTTGGATCAGATACTCTTAATTTTGATTCTTAGCATCAAAAATCAAGAGAATGTTGGGGTGATATTTTTGAAACTGAAAATAAATGTAGTGTCACAGATATAGGAAAAAGCAACTGCAGATGTCGATTTACAAAAAATAGACGCAGAGAAATGAAATGTCACAGATGATCAGTATGAGTTCATTTTAGTTTGACCATCACTGATCTCCAAGAGATTACATTTCCAAGCAACTTTCTTTTCCTCAATTATTTTAGTATTTTAGTTTTAGAGACATAGGATTGAAACATGCCCTCATCCCACCGGGTTCATGCCGACCATCGATCACCCGTTCACACTTGTTCAATGCTATCCAACTTTCTCATCCACTCGTTGCACATTGGGGACAATTTATAGAGGCCAATTAACTTCCAGACCCGCATGTTTTTGGGATGTGAGAAGAAACTGGAGCACCCGGAGGAAATCCACATGGTCACAGGTAGAACATGCAAACTTCACACAGACTGTATCCGAGGTTAGGATCAAACCTGAGTCTCTGGTGCTATGAGGGGGCAACTCTACCAGCTGCGCTAGTGTGCTGTCATCTAAATGCTGCATAGAATCCTGCACCCTGGCAAGGAAGTCTAAGTTTTAGTCAAAAATATACAGAGATCATATGAAAGTGTTTCTCCAGAATTTCCAAGACTTTTCACCAAAGGTGTGATGGACGATGGAGAAAGCTTCTGTAGAAAGTCAGATCCTACAAAAACAAGCCAAGCGGTGTATCTGCACAGTTAAACTAGCAAGCAACACGTGTGGTCCTTGTGCCAGTTCCAATAATAATCTGTTTCCAAATGTTTTTTAATATTAAGTTATTTTTGTAATAAACCATTTATCGTACTTGTGGCTGTACTATTTCCTTGATCTGAATGTTCTAAATAGCACATCTCAGAACATGCTACAAAGCACTAATGTGAGCTAGTTGATGCTAACATTTTATTTTGCACGAATTGCGCTATTAATTGCATTTTAGGATTATTGTGTATAGCGTATTTATATTGTTAATAATTATTGAATCTCTTTAAACTGTATCATGATGCTGTAGATTTTTTGTGTAACTCTATGGACTGACTGTTAGCAAAATTAAATGGGAATTTCAATGCATTTCATTACCTTTTGTAGGAAATTGATTTGCTACACTACCTTAAGATATCCAGGATTTAACAGTGTAAATTGATATGGATTACTTTTAAAATACTTGAAATAAGCAAGTCATAACATAGAATAAAATAACAAAACACACAATAAACACAGATTTAACATCCACCACATGAGTTCACCAGGCACCTCCTTACTGTGATGGAAGGCAAAAGTCTTAAAGTCTTTGTCGCTTCCCTCCTTGTTCTCCCTCTGCACTGAGGCGATCCAGGCCTCCGATGTGACCCCACCGGGTGATGGTAAGTAAGTCCCGCGGCTGAATCCGAGCTCCGCGAACGGGCTGGTTCAAACTCCGCGGCCTGGAGCAGTCGAAGCTGCCATCCTCCAGTCCAGCGGATGAAGCTGTCATTGTGGGAGCTCCGGAGAACCAGTCACCAACCTGGGACATGCGAGCTCCCGACGTTGTCGTCCACTGGGCCTGCGGCCGAGCCTCCGTGGCTCCGAAATCGGGTCACCGCCGCCGCAGCGACGCCACAGCCCCGGAGTCGGCCAGCCTCGCGATGGTGAGTCCTGGCTCTGCCTCCGGAGCCTCCAGGTCGGTCCCAATTGGAGGCCGCCGGCTTCGCCATTAGACCTCAGCGCAGCCGGAGACGGGGGGACACGACAAGAAAAGGTCACATCCCCCCCCCCAAAAGAAAAGACCAAAACAATGTTTCTCCCCCCCCCCCCCCACCCCGAAAGAAAAGACCAAAACCATGTTTCTCCCCCCCCCCCCCCCCCCCCAACACACATACACAACCTAAATAAACTAAAATTAACTAAAACAGGAGAAAAGAAACCAAAAACCAAAAAGAAAAAACAGACGGACTGCAGGTGAGCCGCAGCTGCTAGGGCAGTGCCGCCACAATATTAAGTATTAGATGCCAAATAAGCTCCAAAAATCTATAAGAAAGAAAAAATCAGCAGTCTTTTAGGTAGGATTCATTGAAATTGTAAAATTGTGACATGGTTGCCAGGGTTTGCCTCAGCTGCTGCAAATGTAAATTTCCAAAGTTTGAAATGAATCACCATTTATTCAGTTATTCCAGACAATTTGCAGATCCTTCAAAGCAATTCTATAAAAATTGTGATATTAATTTCTATTAACCCTATTCATTAAATTGACAGTGCTGTTCTGAGTTGAATTCCAGGTTAAATATTTTATTATCTGCCTCTAAATTTTAATTCTGCATGAGCTGCTTGTGATAGACCATTAACAAAGACTTAACAAGAATGTTGTTAATTCCTGTGAACCGATGCTTCAGCTAGTGGTGCATGGATTGTTAAAGCTTTTTTTCCAGTGTCATTCCACTATTTTAAGGCATTGTTTTCGCCTTTTCCGCAGAGGGAGAATGTGATCATTGATTGACTGCAAAAGGTCCCATTAACTGGGTATAAACATTACAATACAATCATCACATTCTGTGAAAGCATTATTTTATAAATCACCAGTCATATCAGCACTGACACAAGAGCAATCTGTTACAGCCAGATGGGAGGATGAATTTAAGTTCAAGTCCCACTCCAAGGAATTTGAGCACAAATACCCTGGCTGGTTATCCAGTACTGTATTGAGGAAATGTTGTATTGTTGGAGGTATAGCCTTTCAATTAAACCGAGCCCTTATATGGTCTATCAAATACATATAAGAGATCCCAAGGCCTCTTTGTTAAAGGACAAGAGAGTTATCTCTTCTCAAAGGCATTTTGGAATGGCCGATAAATGTTGGTCTTGCCAGTGAAATCACCACCAGTAAATGTGCATAAAAATTGTGCAGTTCAATATTGCTCCCTCAATCAAATTTGCTACCACATTGCTTGTGCTGGAAACATTCCTGCACAAGCTGGAGTATTCCTTGCATTGTGGCTGCATTTTGACTTTATTCAAAAAAGTCTTCTTCTGTCGTATGTCTTTTAGACCTGCAGCTCCGTTGGGGCGAACCAGGCCAATGTGTCATCGTCCAGGTCAATCAGACCTCTTTCACCATTCGGTGGCCGGTGTTTGGGGCAACTGGTGACTATGTGCTCCATTGAATTTAAACTGTGTTAATGAAGCGGAAATGTTTCTTTTTTTCTCACAGATGCAGCTGATTGTCAATGTATTTGCAGCAGTTTCTGCTTCTATTTAAATTTCTAGCATTTGTGTTTTGCTTTTCAAAAGGATGCCTGACACATATATGGACGTCACCAATAAACAATCTTGAGTATTTTTCTTCCCAAATTGGTAACAGTGCTGAGGAGGAGGATTTCCTGGAATGTATACGGGATGTGTTTTTAAACTAATATGTAGAGCAACTGACGAGAGGGCAGGCCACTCTAGACTGGGTATTGTGTAATGAGGAAGGATTAGTTAGTGATCTTGTTTCAGGACTGGGGTCCTGAACTTGAATAAAGGAAACTTTGGCTAGGATAGACTGGCAAATCTATATCTATCTATCTATCTATCTATCTATCTATCTATCTATCTATCTATCTATCTATCTATCTATCTATCTATCTAATCTTGGATGTGGATGTATTTGTGTGTATTTTTGTGTGTGTGATTCACACCTCGAAAACACGACACGCTAACAGTGAAATTTTTACATGTTGCGATAGAGATTTACCTCATGATCTCAAAAAAGCCTCATCTGAAAATTTGATTCATTATTTCTTGAGTTTTTATTAAAATTGTTCATAATTGTTCTTTTTTAAAGCTAACGAGCTGATGACGTCACAATGGCTCTGCTCCTCGCGGCCCGCTGCGCACAGTTTTCAAAGCGCTGCTGGGCACTGTTTATGCACGAGCTATGAGTTACGTTAACCCCAAACCCCCAACTCGCAATCCACTCGCACTCGGCCAGCTGTCTGCCCCGCCCTGCCCCGCCCTGCCCAGCCCCGCCCAGCCCCGCCCTGCCCCGCCCACAGCCCTGCCCTGTCCGCCCTGCCCTGTCCCGCCCTGCCCCGCCCCGCCCTGCCCCGCCCACAGCCCAGCCACTCACACCCGCCCAGGGCTCTGGATTGAAGCCGCTGAACACGCAGTAATTTGGTTGAGCTTTCAAGGCCTTCCCCCTCTCTCCCCCTTCCCCCTCTTCCCCTCTCCTCCCCGCTCTCATAGAAACATAGAAACATAGAAAATAGGTGCCGGAGTAGGCCATTCGGCCCTTCGAGCCTGCACTGCCATTCAATATGATCATGGAGGATCATCTCCTCCCCCCTCTCCCCCCATCTCCTCCATCCTCTCCCTCTCCCACTCTCCTCCCCCCTCTCCTCTCCCCCTCCTCTCTCTCCCCCTCCTTGCGCAAAAACGGTTCGCAATAGCACTACGATTTTTCGCGATCACTCATCGTTCTCCTGTGTTGCGAGTGCACCAAGTTTTGTTCCGATCGGTTGAATGTCGTAAAAGTTGGTGTGGTTTAAAAATCCTTAAAAACCGCGTGTGTGCAAATCGATTTCTTTTCCTGCCAGTCAGCGCCGCTTGGATTAATATCTTCCCCTGTCACTCCCTGGTCCGCCCCTTCCTGCACCATCGCCTCTGTACCGGAGCTGAGGATGGCCGGCAGAGGTTTCCAACCGGACACAATTTTCGGAGGGACCCGAAGCAGCCCAGTGTCCGAGACTCAGCCCAGCGTCGGAGACCCTGCCCAGCCCAGCCAAGCGCCGGAGACCCGACCCAGCGTCGGAGACCCGACAAAGCCCAGCGTCAGCGACCCGACCCAGCCCAGCCAATGGCATGTTGGCCTTCATTGCAAGAGGATTTGAGTTTAGGAGCAAGGAGGTCCTATTGCAGTTGAACAGGGCCCTGGTGAGACCACACCTGGAGTATTGTGTGCAATTTAGGTCTCCTAATTTGACGAAGGATGTTATTGCTGTTGAGGGAATGCAGCGTAGGTTCACCAGATTAATTCCCGGGATGGCGGGACTGACTAAAGAATGATTAAAGATTGGGTCGACTGGGTTTGTATTCGCTGGAATTTAGAAGGATGAGATGGGATTGGACAGGGAAGATGCAGGAAAAATGTTCCAGGTGTTGGGGGGTCCAGAACCAGGGGTCACAGTTTAAGAATAAGGGGTAGGCTGTTTACGACTGAGATGAGGAAAAACTTTTTCATCCGGAGTTGTGAATCTAAGGAATTCTTTGCCACAGACAGCAGTGGAGGCCAATTTACTGGATGTTTTCAAGAGAGAGTTGGATTTAGCTCTTAGGGCTAGGGGAATCAAGGGATATGGGGAAAAGACTGGAACGGCGTACTGATTTTGGATGATCAGCCATGATCACATTGAATGACGGTGCAGGCTCGAGGGGCCAAATGGTCTAATCCTGCACCTGTTTTCTATGTGAGAGTGCTACTTTCCCTGTGTCCTTGGCATGAGGCCCATCCAGTTTAATTGATTGGTCTCATTAACAGTTGATTGGAGAATGTTACTGCTGAATCAGTGCTGACCAGCAGTTCGCACATTGGACAAGGCAAGAATCAAAGATTTGTCCATAATGCCAAATGAGAATGAGTTAAAGGGGGTGCAGTGATAGAAATGTTAGTAAATAATAGCACCTGGAGAAACAGTCATATTTCTGAGCACATGATCTACTACAAAAAATACCTATTTTATTTTTCTGTACTTTTAAAGAACATAATGGCTGCCATGTTGATCATCTGGATATTATAATGGCGCTGATGCCCGATGTCCACCATGTAGATTAAATTTGCATAATGAAAGTGATCTGTCTGACACAGGGGAGCACTTTGAAGTCTGCTGCAATCCTGATGAAAATTGCAGCATCCATTCCAAGTGCATTAATGGAGTGATGTGCTGTGTGTTATTATACCTGGTATTGTCCTCAGATCACCAATACCACATTACTGCTGACAGAAACTACAAAAAATAATTTTGAGCAGTTTCAGCAGGATTCTTAATTAGCCACAGTTTAACATCTCAACAGAGAAATTATTGACAAACAGATCTTGTTCGGATGATATATTTTCATTTTATAGCAATTGTTGCCATTAAAAAGGCTCTCATGAAACTTCTTCATGTGTTCAAATTATAGATGAGACTAAGTTACAAGGCTCATTTATTAAATTCTGTGGATGGAAGCTGGAAGTTACCAGGATATTTTGAAATGTTAAATCCTCTGGCGGATGGACTTTAGCGTTATGAGACGCACTATTTAGACTTGATAAGGATGGCGTGGATTATTTTCTGATTAATGAGGACCAGAGCTGCAGTAAAGAAGGTTGTTTCCATGTCATTGTACTCAGCTCTGTCAGAGGTAGACTAATTTTCCTGGAAATTCTGCCATGTGGTGTGTTTTTGAGCTGCGTTCATACATACTGTGCTTGCAAGAATTGTTGCATGATCCTTGATCTTGATGCACAATAGACATGAATGAACGCGTGCAGTTGGTCATGACGTTACCTAATATAAATGCATAAAATGGGTCATTCACATGGAGACTGCACCCTCATCTTGGAAGATCACTGCACAACAAACAATTGAGGTCATTCTCTGAAGAGGACATACTGCTGAGAAATTTGCAGTAAGATTGTGCTTCCACTTTTCCAAATAAACGATTTGGAAGCTAAGTCCCTTTATTTCAAAAATGCTCTGACCTTCAGAACCCTTGATAGGTCCTTGTCATCAATAATACAATATCCGTCAGCTGTCAGAATTAGATGATGTGTTTCCCTTACTCATGTGTACCTTCCTTCTGCTCAACATGCTGAGCGAATATCTACCACAAAATGGCTACACTGGATGGGAACTACCAGTTTGAAAGCTCCCACTGGTGGCAGATCATAAAGGTACTTTTCACTTAAATTTAGACCTAGGAATATATTTATGTTCCGTAACCCACACATGTCCCAGGATTTGTGATTCAGATATGCAAAATGTTGTTCATGGCCGTATCTTGTTCCCATGCAATCAAGACTGGCATGGGTCTTCTTCTTTCGTGTCCATCTTCCATGTTTTAAATGTTGACATCACTGTCATCATCCGTCCTGAAAAGGACGCAAACTTCCGGCGACAATCAGCGGGAGCCATCACTTGTTGCAATAGATGATGGTGATAGCAGAATTAGCTCAGGATACTTCCAGTTTCCGGCCCCGTGACGTAGACGCTTCTGCTATGGGGGCACTGGCATGGGTAACTCATGTTCCTTCAGTCCATGGAATGTTAGCCTTTGCCTTTGGGGAATATAGAGGGAAAGGATGTTGCTTGAATTTTACACAGCCATGGTTAGTACCCAATGAGTTTGATTAGTTCTGTGTACTAGATTTCTCTTTGCAACAGTTTCAATAAATTATTTGCAAATATCTTGACTAAAAATCAAATGGACATTATTGTAATGGAGCAAGCAGAGTGTGCAATCAGATATGATAGATCATTGAATAGTCCAGCATAAAAACAGGCCCTTTCTCCCACAATGTCTGTGCTAACCATGATGCCAAGACCATTTATCATTCTGCGCATAATCCATATCCCTCCATCTCACATGTTCATATGCCTATCCAAAAACCCTATAAAGCTGCACATTGAGCCTTGTACTGAATGTCCCGACCTATGAAAGCAAGCATACCATTTGCCTTCTTTACCATACTGTCCACTTGCGTTGCCACTTTCATGGAGTTATGGGTCCCAAGATCCCTCTATACATCATTGATAAATATACAGATGATGTATTGAGGCATTTTGCTTCTTTAAAAATAAATAAATCGTAGCAAATATGATGTAGATGGCATAATGTTTAAATTAGACTACCCCCTTGTCGGGGTGAAATTAGAAGGAAGATTTAATATAGGTGGATTTGGAAATCTGAAACATTTTTCCCGAAATAGCCCTGGTGCTGGGTTAATTGATAACAATAAGATATTTTGTTTTAATATCAGGGGATCAGATAAAATATCAGGGGATACAAAAAAAAGGCTGAGAAATTAGAAATGCCAATGTCTAATTGACAGATTGAAACAACCTCCTCCTATTACTAATTTAATTCAAATGAAAAAAAAAAAACATTTTCAATGTACAATTCTCCACTTATAACAATAATGAAATGGTGAAATGTATTCCTAACGGAGAATGGAGAAGAAATTGAAACACTTATTGCATGGAAGACTTGGTAAGCAGGGTCATTTCAAGAACAGGGAATAGAACAACTGCTTTCATTTTTTAATAATGTAGACATTCTTAACAATGTTGTCCTTTAAAATGCAGTTTCCGCAGTTGCGTTTGTGGATATAATGGGACAATTTCAAGTCCCTTACAATATTTGGAGTTTTGACAAAAGATGAAGCATACAAATTAGCCAGAAAAAGCAGCCTACCAGAGGACTGGGAGAAATTCAAAGTCCAGCAGAGGAGGACAAAGGGATTAATTAGGAAAGGGAAAATAGATTATGAAAGAAAACTGGCAGGGAACATAAAAACTGACTGCAAAAGTTTTTATAGATATGTGAAGAGAAAAAGATTAGTTAAAACAAGTGTAGGTCCCTTGCAGAAAAAGGTGAATTGATCATGGGGAACAAGGACATGGCAGACCAATTGAATAACTACTTTGGTTCTGTCTTCACTAAGGAAGACATAAATAATCTGCCTGAAATAGCAGGGGACCTGGAGTCAAATGAGATGGAGGAACTGAGTGAAATCCAGGTTACCCGGGAAGTGGTGTGAGGTAAATTGAATGGATTAAAGGCCGATAAATCCCAAGGGCCAGATAGGCTGCATCCCAGAGTACTTAAGGAAGTAGCCCCAGAAATAGAGGATGCATTAGTGATAATTTTTCAAAACTCTTTGGATTCTGGAGTAGTTCCTGAGGATTGGAAGGTAGCTAATGTAACTCCACTTTTTAAAAAGGGAGGGAGAGAGAAAACGGGGAATTACAGACCAGTTAGTCTAACTTCGGTAGTGGGGAAAATGCTAGAGTCAGTTATTAAAGATGGGATAGCAGCACATTTGGAAAGTGGTGAAATCATTGGACAAAGTCAACATGGATTTATGAAAGGTAAATCATGTCTCACAAATGTTATAGAATTTTTCGAGGATGTAACTAGTAGAGTGGATAAGGGAGAACCAGTGGATGTGCTATATCTGGACTTTCAGAAGGCTTTCGACATGGTCCCACATAAGAGATTAGTATGCAAACTTAAAGCACACGGTATTGGGGGTTCAGTATTGATGTGGATAGAGAACTGGCTGGCAGACAGGAAGCAAAGAGTAGGAGTAAACGGATCCTTTTCAGAATGGCAGGCAGTGACTAGTGGGGTACCGCAAGGCTCAGTGCTGGGTCCCCAGCTATTTACAATATATATCAATGATCTGGACGAGGAAATTGAATGCAACATCTCCAAGTTTGCGGATGACACGAAGCTGGGGGGCAGTGTTAGCTGTGAGGAGGATGCTAGGAGGCTGCAAGGTGACTTGGATAGGTTGGGTGAGTGGGCAAATGCATGGCAGATGCAGTATAATGTGGATAAATGTGAGGTTATCCACTTTGGTGGCAAAAACAGAAAAGTAGACTATTATCTGAATGGTGGCAGATTAAGAAAAGGGGAGATGCAACAAGACCTGGGTGTCATGGTACACCAGTCATTGAAAGTGGGCATGCAGGTGCAGCAGGCAGTGAAGAAAGCGAATGGTATGATGGCATTCATAGCAAGAGGATTTGAGTATAGGAGCAGGGAGGTTCTATTGCAGTTGTACAGGGTCTTGGTGAGACCACACCTGGAGTATTGCATACAGTTTTGGTCTCCTAATCTGAGCAAATACATTCTTGCCATAGAGGGAGTGCAGAGAAGGTTCACCAGACTGATTCCTGGGATGTCAGGACTTTCATATGAAGAAAGACGATAGACTCGGCTTGTACTCGCTAGAATTTAGACGATTGAGGGGGGATCTTATAGAAACGTACAAAATGTTTAAGGGGTTGGACAGGCTAGTTGCAGGAAGATTGTTCCCGATGTTGGGGAAGTCCAGATCAAGGGGTCACAGTTTAAGGATAAGGGCGAAGTCTTTTAGGACCGAGATGAGAAAAACTTTTTTCACACAGTAAGTGGTGAATCTGTGGAATTGGCTGCCACATAAGGTAGTTGAGGCCAGTTCATTGGCTATATTTAAGAGGGAGTTAGATGTCGCCCTTGTGGCTAAAGGGATCAGGGGGTATGGAGAGAAGGCAGGTACAGGATACTGAGTTGGATGATCAGCCATGATCATATTGAATGGCGGTGCAGGCTCGAAGGGCCGAATGGCCTACTCCTGCACCTATTTTCTATGTTTCTATGTTGACTGTAGAGAGAAGAATTCCTTGTAGTAATTGATGTTTAATGAGAATTAGCATCCATTGAGGGTGAAATTAAAAGCCTTCATTTCTCAACTATTTGTGTAATTTTTCAGTCATGCATTTACTCAGCGGCCACAAACAAGACCACCTAATTAATATTGTGAATGCTCATTGTGCAGTCACCATCAATTAGAAGTCACCTACTGGTAATAAAATGGCATTGATTTTTCTGCTGAGTGTGTGATATTCAACCTACTGCAGACTGCATGTTTATTGGCATAGCTGAAGCTTTGTGAATTTAAAATGCTGTCCTTTCCTGACTTTTCCATCAGAAATTGATTAGTTTGCCTTTGCTCCTTTGGAAGAATTGTGTTTCAATTTACAGTTATGTTTTTCTCTTTAAACAATAAAATTGTTTATTTAACCATTTGAGGATGACTGCATTGAAAACATGGACTGGTTTAACATCTAACATTGATTTCTGATTTAAGTCAATTATTATGTTGTGTTCCATATGCTGCCATAGTTGTACAGTATAACTTGAAACATCTTGTACCTTTTCACCCAGAAGTGTATTTTTGGTCATCCATAATCTCTTTTAATCTGGAGCATTTGATTAGACCTGGGCACTATCTTTCCACAGAAATTGGCAAAGCTATGTTATGATTGGGTTTTTTTGAGTCATGAGTCAAGCAAATTTGGTTTGCTCTCTGCAGGGATTTTCTTCCCTGACAATGAATCAAGTGGTTTCAATCTAGCATTCAGTCAAGTTGTTGGGTGAAGAATAAATGAAACCTATTAATGAGATACAAAAAATTGCCATTACTGGAATCCTGAGTCAAAATCCTGCTGAGTTACTCCAGCACTCTGTGTCTATCTTCCATTGCGTTCTCACTTGGTTCACTTGTGCAGGAACTGGTTAGTTGCCCAAAGGTCTCTTCAAATACAGTGAAGCCACCAAGCCTATTGGGAAACAATTGAATTGCCCTCCTTCTGCAAGGTGCAATCATTATGCATGAAAATGCACTTTCATAACATGCTACTCAAACATACAAGGAATTGAGAGCCTGTTTTTTTCTGTTCAAAATAAATCATTATTTCAATTAAAAAAATCGGAAGCAGTGCCAAAGAGATTAACGTGACACGGTCTTGAAAACTGTCAGTTTTTGCGGCTGCAAAGACACATTTGTTGCCCCCCCCCCTGCAATATACAAGGTGGAAGTCCAGAGAAAGGAACTTATTCTTCACAAAGATAAGACTTAATGCCAGTCTGATGGAATTCATATGGTGCACCACTCAGCTCTATTTGAAATACCTACTTTCATTTACTCAATAGTCCCATTCCAACACCAAAGGCACAGAATATAAGAAAAGCTAGAGATTGCTTTTTCTTATTTGCATTATTATCCATATTTTGCAGCCATTGACTGACAGATGTCAAAATGCTGGGAGCAAGAAGCAAATAGGCACCACATTTCCATTGTTTAAATAAGGAAATCAGTGAAATAAGAATAAACGCATTGGATTACTCTGAACATCATCTGATGATCTCATTCATACTGTCAGTCTGCTTTTCAGAAATTTTAACTGCAATGTTTTATTTTCCTTATATTCTGTAATAGCTTCAGTAATTTCTGAATCTTGAAATTTGGTACTAAATCACAGTTAAAATATGAAGCTGGACTCATTTTATTACTGATCTACATACAGTAAATCTTTGGGTGTTATTTTAGAAGAGAGATTTTGAGTATACTTTTGTTAAAAATATATAATGGGAATATAATAAACAGCAGAGGATGTTGGTTAATAATCATTGTGCGCTCTCTTAATGTCCATCCTCAGTACCTTGTCAAGTTCTAATACACCTGTGCAGAGCTATCTCAGTGGGTTTAGGTTGGTTTCTGGAAGGTTGCTGAATTTCAGAAGAGATGGTAAAAGGCTTGGAGAGTAGCCTTTAATGTATCCAGTGTTGGTACTGGAGATTTCTTACGAGTTGGCCGGGCTTTGGACTGTACGTACTTGGCAGTAGCAGCAGTGGGCTGCCTGGGAGGCAGATAAGCACCATCAAGTGCAAGGAGAAAGTGAAAGGAGCTGGTGAAAGGCCTGGATAGAGTAGACGTGACGTAAGAGGTCTCCACTGTGTGAGGGCTGAGGAGCGGAGGCCAAAGCCTCAGATTAAAAGGATTTACCTTTAGAAAGGAGATGAGGAGGCATTTCTTTAGTCAGTGGGTGGTGAGTGTGGAATTTATTACCACAGACAGCTGTCGAGGCCAAGTTAATGGATATTTTTAAGGCAGAGATTGACAGGTTCTTGATTAGTAAGGGTGTCAGGGGTTACGGAGAGAAGGCAGGAGAATGTGGTTGACAGGGAAAGATGGATCAGCCATGAATGATTGGCAGAGTAGACGTGATGGCCTGAATGGCCTAACTCTGCTTCATGAACGCATGAAAAAGGTCCGTGCTGGGATCACAAATGTTGTGCCTTGAGGAACGGCAATAGTTTTGTGTTCCCCAGAGCCACTGCCACCCCTCTGGACCAGACATCCTAACCTCCATAGTTTGTTGGAGGACTGTGACACCCTATAAGTCTCTGAGGCAACATGTATCCAGAGAGATGGCAGAAACAGTCTGAGCTGCATGGTAGAGGTTAATGTCTTCACTGTAGCACCGAGTGATTGTGGTGTCTTTGGCTGCAGGGCCGTGATTGGATCCACAAGCATACACTTGGAATTGTCCATCATTTTAGTTCACTGAAGGATTGATCCCAAGCTCTGCACAAATGCCTGTGCAAAGTTGATGCTGGTCGGTTCACTCTGCTCTCTGAGGCTTGCAAGCACATCACAAATTCATAGAGAGTGCTGCATGTGTGGCTGCCATGGTAGTTGAGCCAACATTTTGTGCACCCTGTAATATATCAAACAAGACTGTCCAGTTAAATAAAGTGGATCCAGAATGGTGCCAATATGCATGAAGCAGAGGATTCCACCGTCACTTTCACCATGGTGGTAATCATTCAACGTTATACGTGGCGCATATGAGGGTGCGGTGGGCCCGTGTTGGGTAGACATGCTGGAGAGGTAGTGATTATGAGTGCGTGTGTGATGTGGTGCCACAAGCAGTGTGTGAGACCGGTGGTGCTGAGAGTGAACGATGGCATTTAAAGAATCATTCATTGACTTGTGGAGTCAATGGTTGTGGAGTCATTTGTTTTCTTGCAGCACCAGATCCAAGTCATCAGGGCTTGATTACAGCATTGACCTCTATGTCTATCTCCTCCCTCTGATTGCAGTTTGGGTTTGGACAGAGCCCTGGCCCCTGCAGATAGAAGTTACTTCTCTTGTTTTGTAGCTCGGCCTCCAAGCAGCATTGAGTTTTTCCAAAGGATGCTTAAACGGCCTCAGGACTTACCATCACCCGCCGGGGGCTTTAACATCGGAGCCCCAGTTCGCCTCGACACTGCAGTTGGACTGCTGAACCGCGGGAGAAGGAACAAAGGGAAGAGATAAAGACTTTGCCTTCCATCACAGTGAGGAGATGTTGGAGACTCACTGTGATGGATGTTTATGTAAACTGTGTTAAGTGTGGGCCTTGGATTGTTTTGTAATGTAAAAAAACTGTAGAAATGATATTTCGTTCAAACCTAGGTTTGAATGACAATAAATAGCATTCTATTCTATTCTGGCTGTCTCCAGGATCAGAAAGAGTTCCAGAAAAACTGCTGGCAACTGCAGCCACATTGTACTGACCATTTGAGAACTGCAGAGAGTTTTTATACCAAGTGGGCTAACATTAACAGGTGCCAGCCACTCTCAAACAAGACCCTCCAGCCGAAGCGATTAACCAATGAACCGTGGAGTCAGTGCTGGCCATGTGTCCAGTTGAAATAAGGTTCTGCTGATTCAATCAGTTTGAGCAATCAGTTGAAAGAATATTGAAAACAATGCAGCATTCCCAATGTTAGTAGAGTTGGAGAACTGATCACACAGAGACAATGTTTAAGAAAGAACTGCAGTTGCTGGAAAATCGAAGGTAGACAAAAATGCTGGAGAAACTCAGCGGGTGAGGCTGCATTTATTCAGGCGATCGTCTATTCCTTCTCTCCATAGATGCTGTCTCACCCGCTGAGTTTCTCTAGCATTTTTGTCTACAGAGAGACGATGAGTTTCATCAGGAGGATTTACTGTTTCTAAGTAACAATCATTTTGAAAAATAAATGTACAAACGTCAAGTGAGCGATAATTGCAGATTTGACAAGGTGCTACCAGTTGCAGTCTGTGATTTGCAATCTGTAAAATATGAGCAGTTTAAAGCAAATTATCTCATCAGCTAAATAGCTCATTAATGCCAGTTATGTTAATCCAGGGGCAGAAAAGGAGCAAATTATGATTTCCCTCATTGCTTACAATGGCTCAACACAGTCACAATCAACCTTTATATTTTAAATGGGTACACAAAATTGCTGGGGAAACTCAGCGGGTGCAGCAGCATCTATGGAGCGAAGGAAATAGGCGACGTTTCGGGCCGAAACCCTTCTTCAGACTGATGGGGGGTGGGGAAAGAAAGAAGGAAAAAGGGGAGGAGGAGGAGGAGCCCGAGGGCGGGCGGATGGGAGGGTGGGAGGAGACAGCTAGAGGGTGAAGGAAGGGGAGGAGACAGCACGGGCTAGCCAAATTGGGAGAATTCAATGTTGATGCCATAAGGACGCAAGGACCCCAGACGGAATATGAGGTGCTGTTCCTCCAATTTCCGCTGTTGCTCACTCTGGCAATGGAGGAGACCCAGGACAGAGAGGTCGGATTGGGAATGGGAGGGGGAGTTGAAGTGCTGAGCCACCGGGAGGTCAGGTAGGTTATTGCGGACTGAGCGGAGGTGTTCGGCGAAACGGTCGCCCAACCTACGCTTGGTCTCACCGATGTAAATCAGCTGACATCTAGAGCAGCGGATGCAGTAGATGAGGTTGGAGGAGATACAGGTGAACCTTTGTCGCACCTGGAACAACTGCTTGGGACCTTGAATGGAGTCGAGGGGGGAGGTGAAGGGACAGGTGTTGCATTTCTTGCGGTTGCAACGGAAAGTGCCCGGGGAGGGGGTGGTGCGGGAGGGAAGGGAAGAATTGACGAGGGAGTTGCGGAGGGAGCGGTCTTTGCGGAAGGCAGACATGGGGGGAGATGGGAAGATGTGGCGAGTGGTGGGGTCACGTTGGAGGTGGCGGAAATGGCGGAGGATTATGTGTTGTATTTGCCGGCTGGTGGGG
This sequence comes from Amblyraja radiata, assembly GCF_010909765.2. Lineage (NCBI taxonomy): Eukaryota > Metazoa > Chordata > Chondrichthyes > Rajiformes > Rajidae > Amblyraja > Amblyraja radiata. Next base: position 54,459,774 of record NC_045957.1, on the reverse strand, counting down.
TGAAAGGTGAGGACCAGAGGGACTCTGCCCTTGTTGCGTGTGCAGGGATGGGGAGAGAGAGCAGTGTTACGGGGTATGGATGAGACCCTGGTGTGAGCCTCATCTATGGTGGCGGAGGGGAATCCCCGTTCCCTGAAGAACGAGGACATTTCCGATGCCCTGGTATGAAATGTCTCATCCTGGGAACAGATGCGGCGTAGGCGGAGGAATTGGGAGTAGGGGATGGAGTCTTTACAGGGGGCAGGGTGGGAAGACGTGTAGTCCAGATAGCCATGTGAGTCAGTGGGTTTGTAATGTATGTCGGTCAGGAGTCTGTCCCCTGCGATGGAGATGGTGAGGTCAAGGAATGGTAGGGAAGTGTCGGAAATCGTCCAGGTGTATTGGAGTGCCGGATGGAAGTTGGTGGTGAAGTGGATGAAGTCAGTCAGTTGTGTGTGGGTGCAGGAGGTGGCACCAAAGCAGTCGTCAATGTAGCGGAGGTAGAGGTCGGGGATGGGGCCCTGGTACGCATCGAACAAGGATTGTTCAACGTACCCGACAAAGAGGCAGGCGTAGCTGGGGCCCATGCGTGTGCCCATAGCTACGCCTTGTGTTTGGAGGAAATGGGAGGAGTCAAATGTAAAGTTATTGAGGGTGAGGACCAACTCCGCTAAGCGGAGGAGAGTGTCAGTGGCTGGGTATAGGTTGCTCCTCTGGTCGAGGAAGAACCGGAGGGCTCTGAGGCCATCCTGGTGGGGGATGGAGGTGTAGAGTGACCGGACATCCATGGTGAAGATGAGGGGGTGAGGGCCCAGAGAGTGGAATGCGTGGAGGCGGCGGAGAGTGTCTGAGGTGTCTAGAACATAGGTGGGGAGGGATTTGACCAAGGGGGATAGGATGGAGTCAAGGTATGTGGAGATGAGTTCGGTGGGGCACGAACACGCAGAGACAATGGGTCTGCCGGGAGAGCCGGGTTTGTGGATTTTGGGGAGAAGGTAAAAACGGGCCGTGCGGGGCTGGGGAACGATGAGTTTGGAGGCTTGGTCAGGTAGGGCGTGGGAATTGATGAAGTCGGTGATGGTGCTAGAAATGGTGGCCTGGTGCTCGTCAGTGGGGTCATGGTCCAAGGGTAAGTAGGAGGAGGTGTCCGAGAGTTGGCGCGTGGCATTATATTTTAAATGATGCTTTTAAAGACCAATGACAGTTAATATCTTCAGTAGCAAGATGGCCCAAATCTATAAGGGGCTGTGGTTAGTATGTAAAAGTGTATTTTAGGAATGATCTTTGTATTCCATAAGATACCAGAGGTCACAAAATGCGGTAAGTGAAGGATTAGTAAATCTTTTTAATTGTTGCCTTTGCTGTGAAAGTCATTGAGTACAATATTGGAAACCTGCATTGTTTTAATATTAACTGAAATTGACATGTGATTAAGCAAGGAGGTTCTTTGTTTCTGAATTTTCAGCCACTTCTCAATGTATCATATTTATGATTATGACTGAGCGAATCACTCAGAAACATCAAAGCAAATATTCAGTGACCATCATGGAGGAAGTGAGAGAAAGCTAAGACAAACCCTGAGACAGGTGGTCTGGCAAATCCCTGAATCGGGTGCTCTTTGCTGCTTTGAATATTTCTCTTCACCAATTTGTAGCGTGTAATTTATATATATACTCAGACCAAGTGGGGGGGAGAGAGGGGGGGGGGGGGGGAGAGAGGGGGTGGGGGTTAGATGTGGGGGGTAGGTAAGGATTGTTGTGTTTGTCTATTTTTTTTTGTTTTGTCGTTTCGTTTTTTTTTTCTCCTCTTTTGTTGTTTTTTTCTCTTTTTTTTTGTCTCGCTTTTGTTTTTGTTTTTCTCTCTTGTTTTTTTTTTTTCTCTTTTTTTTTTTCTCTTCGTTTTTTCTCTCTCTTCATTTTTCGTCTCTTTTTTTTCTCATTTTTTTGTCTCTTTTTGTTCTTCGGTTTTCTGGTTGTGAATTTTGCTTAGCGGCTAGTTTTGCTGGGGGGATACGGTGTGCTTTTTTGTGGGTAAAGTCTTGGGAGGGTGATGGGGGTGGGTTGTTGTTCCTTTTACTTCTGCCGTTTTCTCTTTGATCTTCTCCCCTGTCTTCGTCAAAGTCCCGTTCTCTTTTCTATGGGGTCTAAACGTGCCTGTTTGCCTCAAATGTTCCTTTTTTGTTTTTACCTGTTTTGCAAAAGTTGCTCTCTTTTGGTTCTCATGCTTGACTAATGTGTCTTTTTTCCCTTTTTCCTAAATGTTTTTTAGTAGGTTCCCCTCCCCTGTCCTCCTCGCCCCCGCCCCCTGTCCTCCCCTCTCCCTCCTCCACCCCTTTCCTCTCCTCTCCCCCGCTCCTCCCCCCCCCCTCCCCCTGCCCCCTCTCCTCTCCCCCCCTCTCGCCCTCGTTCTCTCCTCGGCGGCTCTCCTCTCGCCCCCCTCCCCCCTCCTCCCCCCCTGCTCGTCGCCCCGCCCTCTCCTCCCCGGCCTCCTCCCCCCCTCTCCCCCCCCTCTCCCCCCTCTCCCCCCCTCTCCTCCCCCCGCTCTCTCCTCCCCCCCTCCCTCCCCTCTCTTCCTCCCCCCCCTCCTCTCCCCCCTCCTCCCCCCCTCTCTCCCCCCCTCTCGGCTCGCCCTCCCCCCTCTCCTCCGCCGCCCCTCTCTCCCCCCACCCTCTCCTCCCCCCCCTCTCTCCTTCCCCCCCTCCTCCCCCCCTCTCCTCTCCACCCCCCTCCGACTCTCCCCCCCTCTCCCTCTCCCCCGTTGCTCCTCCTCTTCCCCCCTCCTCTCCCCCCGCTTCTGCTCCGCCCCCCCCTTCCTTTCCCCCCCTCTCCCTCCCCCTCTCCTCTCCCTTCCCCCCCGGTCTCCTCTTCCCCCTCCGCCTCTCTCTCCCCCCCTCTCCTCTCCTCTCCCCCCCTCCTCTTCCCCCTCCCGCCTCCCCTCCTCTTTCGCTCCGCCTCTTTTTCCTCCTTTTTCTCCCCCCCCTCCCCTCCATCCCCCCCCACCATTCCTCCCTAAACCCCCTCCCTTCACACACCCCTATCCCCTTCCCTCCACCCTCCCTCCCCTCCCTGCTCCCCACCTCTCCCCCTCCCCTCTCAGCACACCCCTCTCTCTCCCCCTCTCCCCCCCTCCCCCCTCTCCTCCCCCCCTCTACCCCATCTCCTCCCCCCCTCTCCTCCCCCCCTCTCCTCCCCCGCCTCTCCTCACCCCCCCTCTCCTCCCCCCCCTCTCCTCTCTCTCTTGCAGCCACTGATTGAGGCACACCACTTCCTGGTTTTATAGTCCCTCCCCCCTGCCGCCAGCAGGGGCAGCTGAGAGAATGGGGAATTTTGTAAAATCATTAATATCTCTGTCATTTTTCATCTACGAGAAAAATCCTCGGCACACATACGGCGGAGGGGGGCTCTGAGCAAGGTGGCCAAAAATGACGGCCATAGATGGCGGCGTTCTCTCGGAAATCGCAGCACAGATGGCCAAAACCGGTCAAGAACAGACTTTTAGTAATATAGATATATGTCAAAATAGCTGATAGCTGTTGTGTGGCAGGGAAAAGGTGGGTCATCAGGCTAAAGAATTGTGGGGCACGCTACAAATTTGTGAAGAGAAATACTATATATATATATGTCAAAATATTTGATATATATATATCATATCATGATATGTATATATATATCATCATAGGATTTTTTAAAATGTAAAATGGATATAAGATGGAGGAAATTGTTCTCAATAAATGTTTTTGGAAGGATTTAAGAAGACTTGAAATTGGCTGGTTTGACAATGCCAAGCAACTATTATGATAAAGTCGTAAGGAATAGACGTAGAATTAGGCCATTCAGCCCATCGCCTAATCTGCCATTCGATCATGGCTGATCTATTTCTCCCTCCTAACCCCATGCTTCTGCCTTCTCCCCTTCTCTGACACCTGTACTCATCAATAATTGAATATGTTTATTGTCATTGCACAAAACTGAGCAACGAAATTCCATTTGCTTCTCCTCCGTTAAAAGAAATACAACACGACAACCAATACACATATGTACAGTTAATAGTAAAATAATAAATACATTTTTAAAAGAGTTTAAAAGAATTTAGCGGTATTCCTCGGTTACTTCTTGCCTTCCCAGTGTTCACTATTGGAGTTAAGCTCTTTTATCGCGCATGGGTAGAAACTATTTTTTAGTCTACCGGTGCGAGCCTGCAGAGACCTGAGTCGCCTACCCGAGGGTAGCAGAGTAAAAAGGTGGTTGGCAGGGTGGGATGTGTCCTTCTTGATATTTATGGCCCTGCGCAAGCATCGGGCCTTGTATATGTCATCCAAGGAGGGCAGGTTAGCGTTTGTAATGCGCTGCGCAGTTTTTATAATTCCCTGCAGCGCCCTCCTCTCAGCCACAGTACAGCTGGCAAACCACACCAGGATTCCATAGGTGAGGATACTTTCCATGGCGCATCGATAGAAGGACAGCAGCAGCGGCTGTGAGACGTTAGCTCTCCGTAGAGACCTCAGGAAATACAGCCGCTGATGAGACTTCTTCAAGAGAGTGACGGTGTTCATTTGCCATTTGAGGTCCTGGGAGATGTTTATTCCCAGGAACTTAAAGTCGTTGACTCTCTCCACCATGTCTCCTTTGATGTATAAGGGAGCAGGTTCCTCTCTCCTCTTCCTCCTGAAGTCAACGACAAGTTCTTTTGTCTTTGATGGGTTTAGTACCAGGTTGTTTTTGGTACTCCAGACGGTCAGTTTTTGGACTTCATCCCTGTAGGCAGACTCGTCATCGTTGTTTATCAGTCCCACCACAGTCGTGTCGTCCGCAAACTTGATGATCCTGTTTGTACTGTGTGTTGGTATACAGTCGTAAGTGTATATTGTATACAAGATTGGAGTCAGCACACATCCTTGTGGCGCACCTGTGCTAAGCGTCAGGACTGGGGAGTAATTGGACCCCATCCTGACAGTCTGTGGGCGGTCTGTTAAAAAGTCCTTAATCCATCCACATGTGTTTGCATTAACACCTAGATCAGACAGTTTGTCCACCATTCTGCTGGGGATGATAGTATTAAATGCAGAACTAAAATCTACAAATAACATCCGCACATATGAGCCAGGACGCTCCAGATGTGCCAGTGCAGAATGTAGAGCTGTGTTGATGGCATCTTCCGTTGACCTATTAGCTCTATACGCAAACTGATGCTGATCCAGGGTGGGTGGGAGTGAGGACTTAATGTGGGCCAGGACCAGCCGTTCAAAACATTTCATCACGGTCGAAGTGAGAGCAACAGGTCTATAGTCATTCAAGCTCGTAATGAATGTTTTTTTGGGTACAGGCACGATGGTAGCAGTCTTAAAGCTATAATCTATCTATCTCTGCCTTAAAAATATCCACTGACGACCTCCACAGCCTTCTGTGGCAAAGAATTCCACAGGTTCACCACCCTCTGACTAAATAAATTTCTCCTCATCTCCTTCCTAAAAGAACGCCCTTTAATTCTGGGGCTATAGCCTCTAGTCCTAGACTCTTCCACTAATGGAAACATCCTCTCCTCGTCCACTCTATCCAAGCCTTTCACTATTCTGTTTGTTTCAATTAGGTCCCCCCTCATTCTTCTAAACTCCAGCTAGTACAGGCCCAGTGCCAACAATCGCTCATCATAGGTTAACCTACTCATTCCTGGGATCATTTTTGTAAACTTCCTCTGGACCCTCTCCAGAGCCAGGACATCCTTCCTCGGATATGGCTCCAAAATTGCTCATAATATTCCATGTGCGGTCTTACCAGCGCCTTATAGAGCCTCAACATTACATCCCTGGTTTTGTATACAAGCCCTCTTGAAATAAATGGACTTAATTTGCGAGTTTAGCAGAGTTTAGGAGAGTTTCAAAAAGTGTCATGGTCGTGTTGTATCGCCGAAGTAGAACACGTCCTTCGACCTCCTTCGCCTATGTAGAGAATCTCCTTCGACTATGTAGAAGACCTCCTTCGATCTCCTTCGACCTCCTTCGACTATGTTGAAGACTAGCTTCGACTAGTTTAGGGAAAATTGGAACCGAATAGTGGAGAGTGAAGACGACCACCTTCGACTACCTTTGACTATACTAATGCAAAATGATCGCCCAGTCTGAGCTTGGGTGTCCACAGCGAGAACAATGGATAAGATAGATGAGGTCGGAGGTGGTGGAAATGAACCTTAGCCTCACCTGAAAAGACTGTTGGGGTCACTGGAAGGAATCGAGGGAGGAGGTATAGAGACAGGTGTAGCATCTCTTGAGGTTGCATGGGGAAAGTGCATGGGGAGGGGGTGATTTGGGTGGGAAGGGATGAGTGAAGCAGGGAGTTGCAGAGGGAACGTTTTTTGCGGAAAGGGTGGAGATGGAAAGATGTAAATTGTGATAGGAGCCCATTCATCCTTAAAAAGATATATGAATGGGCAATCAAGATAAATAACAATTGGAGAACGTCAGCTAGCTAACAAACCGTTGTCAGTGAATATTTCACAAAATATTTTTTCAAGTTGGGGATTAAAATTATTTGTGAGAGTCAGATGTTGCGATGGTTGGGAGGATGATTGGTCTTTATGAATACTTGGTCTATATTAATGAATAGAGTGCTACATTTATTCTTAAACCTAGAAGAGAGTACCTATCATGCTAGCTTGCTGAAAAGATTTGTTTATATAGCTTCCCATGCATCCCAGCTAGCTATCTTTCCAAAGACTCAAGACTGAAAAAGAGCAAACCTCCCCATTATTTTCTCATCCCTCGATTTCCCATCAGAGTCACTTTTTCTTGCCATTGCTTCTTCCTTCCTGCTAATGTTATCCCACTTTTTTAAGAAAGGCGGGAGAAAGAAAACAGGGAATTATAGACCAATTAGCCTGACATCAGTGGTGGGGAAGTTGCTGGAGTCAATTATAAAATATTCAATATTTGGCACATTTGGATAGCAGTAACAGGATCGGTCCGAGTCAGCATGGATTTACGAAGGGGAAATCATGCTTGACTAATCTTCTGGAATTATTTGGGGGTATGGAGAGAAGGCAGGTACAGGATACCGAGTTGGATGATCAGCCATGATCATATTGAATGGCGGTGCAGGCTCGAATGGCCGAATGGCCTACTCCTGCATCTATTTTCTATGTTTCTATGTTTCTATGTAACTAGGGGAATGGGCAAGGGAGAGCCAGTGGATGTAGTGTACCTGGACTTTCAGAAAGCATTTGATAAGGTCCCACATAGGGGATTAGTGTGCAAAATTAGGGCACATGGTATTGGTGGTAGAGTGCTGATATGGTAGAAAATTGGTTGGCAGACAGGAAACAAAGAGTAGGGATTAATGAGTCCCTTTCAGAATGGCAGGCAGTGAGTAGTGGGGTACCGCAAGGCTTGGTGCTGCGATTGCAGCTATTTATAATATGCATCAATGATTTAGATGAAGGGGTTCAAAGTAACATCTGGAAATTTGCAGATGACACGAAGCTGAGTGGCAGTGTGAACTATGAGGAGGATGCTATGAGAATGCAGGGTGACTTGGACAGGTTGGGTGAGTGGGCAGATGCATGGCAGATGCAGTTTTATGTGGATAAATGTGAGGTTATCCACTTCGGTAACAAAAACAGATTATTATCAAAATGGTGTCAAGTTGGGAAAAGGGGAAGTACAACGGGATCTGGGGGTCCTTGTTCATCAGTCAATGAAAGTAAGCATGCAGGTACAGCAAGCAGTGAAGAAAGCGAATGGAATGTTGGCCTTTATACCAAGAGGAGTTGAGTATAGGAGCAAAGAGGTCCTTCTGCAGTAGTATAGGGCCCTAGTGAGACCACACCTGGAGTATTGTGTGCAGTTTTGGTCCCCTAATTTGAGGAAGGACATTCTTGCTATTGAGGGAGTGCAGCATAGGTTTACAAGGTTAATTTCCGGGATGGCGGGACTGTCATATGCTGAGAGAATGGAGCGGCTGGGCTTGTACACTCTGGAGTTTAGAAGGATGAGAGGGTATCTTATTGAAACATATAAGATTATTAAGGGTTTGGACAAGCTAGAAGCAGGAAACATGTTCCCGATGTTGGGGGAGTCCAGAACCAGGGGCCACAGTTTAAGAATGATGGGTAAGTCATTTGAAACGGAGACGAGGAAACATTTTTTCTCACAGAGAGTTGTGAGTCTGGAATTCTCTGCCTCAGAGGGCGGTGGAGGACGGTTCTCTGGATACTTTAAAGAGTGAGTTAGATAGGGCTCTTAAAGATAGCGAAGTCAGAGGATATGGGGGAAAAGGCAGGAACGGGGTACTGATTGGGGATGATCAGTCATGATCACATTGAATGGCAGCGCTGGCTCGAAGAGCCGAATGGACTACTCCTGGCTCTATTGGCTATTGTCCTTTTTACTTCTTTCCCTGTCAATGGAGTCTACTTCAATTCCCCTGTGGCATTGATCATAGTTAATTAAAGGGTGCAGTGTTCTGTATTTGGCATCCAAATCCTGAGAGAGTGGGATTTTTATTTTTCTCTGTTTTACCATTCATATTGAAATTGAAGCAATCAAAAGAAAGACAATGCAGTCGGTTGGGTGTCCTCATTTTAATGCATGGCTCACTCGCCACGATTCAGTAAGTTACACGACAATTTATGCTTGGCAACGTACTTTCAGAAATGGAAATGTACCCCTCATGTTTGTTAAGAGCATTGTTTGAGGCAGTATTGTGCCTTGATGAATTTAGTAATAAATGTCTTCTATTGGAGGTCGACACAAATTATGGGAGTAAAGGGCCTGTCCCACTTGGGCCGTCAGTTACGCGACAGGCTGGTGGCATGGGAAGATTATGTTCAGGATGAAGTCCACACTCCTCCACACCACTCCATGCACCCGTCCCGCGCTACCCACATGCTAGCAGGTCGCGTAAATGGCGCGCGAATGACGGCCAAGTGGGACAGGCCCTTAACTCAGCGGGATAAGCAGCATCTCTGGAGAGAAGGAATGGGTGACGTTTTGGTTCGAGACCCTTATTCATTTATTGGATTTGAATAGTAGACTGATAGCCCACTGGAAGGTGCTGGTCCATGACAGATCATTTGTAATATTAATGCCAAGGAATTTGAGGTTCTCAACCATTTCCATAAATGTACCATTGATGCTGACTGGGGCATATACTCCACCATGCTTCCTGAAATTATTAACTTGCTCTTTCTTCATGACACCATGTCATTAAGTTCTCTATCTCTTTCCTGTACTCTGTGTTGTTATTGTTCGTGATTCATCCCACCACTGTGGTGTCATCTGCAAACTTGTAGATGGAATTACAGCTGAATTTGGCCGTACAGTCATGAATGCAAAGGGAGTATAGTAGGGTTCTGGGAACACAACTTTGCAGGGCACTGGTGTTGACAGTTATTGTGGAGGAGATGTTGTCACCTATCCTCTCTGATTGAGATCTGGGGCTCAGAAAGTTGAGTGTCCAGTGGTAGAGGGGGGGATGATTCCAATGTCTCGGTGTTGAAGATGTGGATTACGGTGTTGAAGGCAGAGCTATAGTTGATAAATAGGAGACTAACATAGGAGTCATTTTTGTCCAGGAGTTTCAGAGATGAGTTTTGGGCCAGGAAATGGTGTCTGCTGTGGAACTGTTGTGCCTGTATTGCTACTTTCAGGGAGATATGGACACATTCCAAGATCCCTCTGTACATCAATACTCCTCAAGGTCCTACCATTTAGCATATATTTTACTCTTCTAAGTCCCTGGCCTCTGGCCTCCCAAGTGCAGCACCTCACACTTCTCCAGATTAAACTCCATTTGCTATTTCTCTGTCCCATATTGTAATGGATATATATGCTGCTGTATCCTTTCACAGCCTTCTTACTACCTACAATACAATTTTCTATTCATCTGCAAATTTACTGAACAACCCACCTAGTCTGAAGAAGGGTCTCGACCCGAAAGTCACCTATTCCTTCACTCCATAGATGCTGCCTCAACCATTGAGTTTCTCCAGCATTTATATCTACCTATAATTTCAGTCCAATCATTTAAATATACGAAAAACAGCAGTCCCAGTACTGATCCATGTGGAACACCAGTGATCATCAATCTCCAGTCAGAATAACCCTCTGTCTTCTGTGGCCAAGCCAATTTTGAATTCAGTCTAACAAAAGTCTTCTCATATCCCTTGTGCCATAATCTTCTGGATCAGCCAACCATGAGGGATCTTAGATAGATAGATAGATAGATATAATTTAATTGCCACACAACCAAGGTCGGTGGAATTTGGGTTGCCAGCAGCGGTACAGTAATAAAGAACACACAACCACAATAAAAATTTTACACAAACATCCACCACAGCATTCATCACTGTGGTGGAAGGCACAGAACTTGGCCAGTCCTCCTCCATTTCCCCCGTGGTCGGGACCTCCACCCTCCACAGCCGTTGCTGCGGGCGTCCAGATGGTAAGGGACAAAGTCAAAGTCAAGGTGAGTCCAGGATCGGCTCTTCCCAACCAGAGACCGCGGCTTCAGGCTGGTGTAGGCCGCAGGCCGGCGGTCAAAGTTTTAAAGTACCTGCCGTGCCGCAGCCGGAAGCACCGCAGTCTGCAGGGCCGGCGGTCGAAGCTCCCCTCCAGGGGAGATGGTAAGTCCATGCCGCACCCGCGGTAGAAGACGGCCGCGGGCCGGCGGTGGAAGCTTTTTCTTCCCCCCGGGTCCTCCACGAGGGATCCCGGGCTGTAGATGCCGCACCAGTTGGAGTTCTGCAGACCGCTCCTTCAGGCTGCCGGCTGCCGCGGGCCAGCGTAACGGAGCGCTCCCCTCCAGCGAGCCCCAGTGAGGTCTCACCCGCTCCGCGCCGAGAGTCCACGCTGCGCCCGCCGCTGAAGCTCCGGGCGCGTCTCCGGGAAAGGCCGCCCGATCCTCGATGTTAGGCCACGGGGGAGGCGACCTGGAAAAAGTCGCCTCTCCATGGAGGAGGCGGCCGAAACGGTTTCCCCCTTACCCCCCCCACACCACCCCCCACACAAAACACACAAAGAAACATTAAAAACAGACTTTTAAACATACTAAAAAAATAAAAAAAAGTTGAAAAATCACGGACACGCTGCCGACAGGCTGCTGCAGTGCAGCGCCCCCTTCCCCCTGTTAAAGACTTTACTAAAATCCATATATTCAACATCCTCTGCCCATCGCTTATACTTCATACTTTATTAGCCATGTTTTACAACATACGAGGAATTTGATCAAGCAACTTTGTCACCTCCTCAAAACTCTTAAATCAAATTTGAAATACATGACCTTCCATATACAAAGCCATGTTGACTAACCCTAATAAGTCCACGCTTTTTCAGGTGTGAGTAAATCCTTTACCTAAATATTTTTTCCAATAATTTCATCACCACTGAGGTAAGCCTCACCATAGTCAATAATTTCCTGGTTTGTCGCTATTTCGCTTCTGAAGCAAAGGAACCACATAAGCAATTCTTCAGTCTTCTGCAACCTCACCTGTGGCTAAAGAGGATACAAAGATCTTCTGTCAAGGCTCCAGAAATCTCCTTCCTTACCTGTCTCAATAACGTGATATATCTCATCAGGCCCTGGGGACTTATTCATCTTAATATTCTCCCCTTTCCTCATCTCTCTTCGGGGAGGCAATACGCCATCCTGGAATCTCGCATGCAAAAACAGAGACACCTATTTGTGCCTTGACTATAAAGTCCCCAATCACATTGGGCCATTTTTTCTTTGACCTCCCCTGCTGTACGACAAAGCAAGCCATGGTATCACTGATCATGGTATACATGGTAAGGAGAACCGGAGTTCTTACCTTTAGCGCCCTCAAGGTCGACTGCGATAGCTGCTCCCGGGGCACGAAAGGCTGAAGGTTGCCGGGTGAGGAGAGGGATGACGGTTCGCTGGCGATCCGGATGGAGCCGACGGCTGCAATGGGCATTTATGGCCAGCTGCAGCTGAGACTTTAAAAGGATGAGGGGGAACCTCATTGAAAGTTACCGAATTTAGTGAAAGGCCTGGATAGAGTGAATGTGGAGAGGATGTTGGGACTAGTGGGAAAGTCTAGGACCAGAGGCCATAGCCTGAGAATAAAATAACGTATCTTTAGAAAGGAGACAAGGAGGGATTTCTTGTCAGAGGGCAACGAATACAGTCGGCTGTGGAGGCCAAGTCAATGGATATTTTTAAGGAGAAGATTGACAGATTCTTGATTAGTAAAGGTGTCAGGGTTAGGGGGAAAACGCAGGAGAAAAGGGATGAGATGGAAAGTAAGATCACCCATGATTGAATGGCAGAGTAGACTCGATGGGCCAAATGGCCCAATTCTGCTCTAATAACGTAGGAATTTAGGAACTTAAGAGACTTTGAAAATGGTGCCAAAACATGGTGACTCTTCCAAATGGACCCAGTGGGTTATTTCTATGCATTATGTACTTAACCGGGGATTGTACTTATGTATGGTAATTGTCTTATTGATCTGTGTGCAAAAAGAGAATTTCACTTTATCTTGGTACAAATTATAATAAAAGAACCATTCATCTGGCTGCTGCTGTCAGATTTCCCTGAGAGGCTATCACCTCCGTATCCACTCCTACCCCAACATTGCCCTAATGGAAATACGTGTTTGAGAGGGTTATGGTCCTGTCCCACTTAGGCGACTTTTTAGGCAACTGCAGGAGACTATGCAGTTGCCACATGGTTGCCACATGTTCGCGGGTAGTTGCCTTCATGGTCGCGAGGTGTTCCCGCATTCTGGGAATTAGTCACGGCCTCATTATGGTCGCCGCAAATTTTTCACCATGTTGAAAAATTAGTGCCGACTAGAATGAAGCCGCCATGGAGAGTAGCGATAATTCTTGTGCCGTTGGTGGGTCGCCAGGAGGTCCTAGTTGGTTGCCAGGAGGTTGAAAGTTCTCGAAGGTTCTCGTATGTTGTAGCCAGTGCTGACCGGTGAATTTCATTGACTCATTGTGGAAAAAGAAACGTAAGCAGTAGCTTTCAGAACCAAAGATAACTGACCGGCAATGATAATGTCCGCCGACCTTCACAGCTGTGTATCTCTGGCTTTTAAAAAGTTGTCTTCACTCCTTCTCCCTCCTTCTCCCCCCCTCTCCACCCCTCTCCTCCCCACTCCCCCCATCTTTTAAAGGACTTTACTGTACACTGTGTGTCTGATTCACCTTTACTTTGCACCGTATGAATTTCACTCAGAGTGCGCTCCCCCCGCTTGCCCTTTCCCCCGCCTGCATAATGGGCTAGTGATGGAAGCAACTTGACAATCGCCGGAAGTCACCTGAAAAATCGCCTAAGTGGGGCAGGCCCATTACAGCCACAGGAGACACCTGCTCTGACTGCTTACTGACTGGTTAGCATGCAACAAAAGCTTTTCAATGTGCACGTGTCAATAAACGAAACTCAAATTCAAACTCAAACTCAAACTCACTGCCTGCCTGCCCATCTTGGGTGGTCAGCTCTCAATGTGGCTGAACATTTTGGCACGACCACTTCTTTGACCTCGCTTCTTTATAACACTTTTTGTCTCCTGAATATAGCAGTCAAAGTAAAATTCTTTAACAGTGCTTGCTGATTTTCTCCAGAAATGATATTTTAATCATCCCAACCACTAGTGCTCGGAAACTGAATGATTGAGATAATATTAATGTCATATTTTTCACACCTTCAACAATCAAATAATGAGGTAGAAAATCTTGACGCCATGTCTGGCTAAGCTCTTGTGCATGAAGAAAATGTTTTTAGCAGCTGTTTATTAAAGGTTTCCTCTGCTTTTCTAGTGGTAACACAGTAGACTATGAGCTCTTTATCCCTTAGACATTTTGATAGGAGTCATATTGTTTTCACAGTTGGTAGCAGTTAGGCGTGACCAACATGTAATCCCTTGCTTTTTTTAATGACTGGGGATTCACTTACATGAATCAGGCAGATAGTAACTTTCAAATAAGCCCAGTTAATTATTTTGTTCATGGTTTTGTGAGGTATTTATTAAATTATTGTAGTTTGTGATAGAAATGCATTAACTGCTTTACCGGTTTGGCTCATGTGGAAATGAAACTGGCTTTGAAATGTTACAAAATCCTGCAGGCCAGAATGATAATGAAGCAGAGTGTGTAGTGATAATGTTCATGAAGCAGTTAGTGTCACATTTGGAAGCTGCAGTTCAGCAATGTAATATGAAATGCAAAATATTTGGAAATCAGTGCTATTATGAATCCATAATGCATCTGTCTACACTTGTTGGATCAGTCAAAGGAACAGCTCTTTGTCCTCATATTTGAGTGCAACCAAATTAATAGACTCTCACTGTCCCATTCAATTTGAATGCTTTTCTCGCTAAAATATTTTTTTTAGGTGTGTGTATACGTGTGTTTGTTTAAACAGGTGAGAGGATTTGCCAGTGTGACAATAGACAATAGGTGCAGGAGTAGGCCATTTGGCCCTTCGAGCCAGCACTGCCATTCAATGTGATCATGGCTGATCATCCCCAATCAGTACCCCGTTCCTGTCTTCTCCCCATATCCCCTGACTCCGCTCTCTTTAAGAGCTCTATCTAGCTCTCTTTTGAAAGTATCCAGAGAACCGGCCTCCACTGCCCTCTGAGGCAGAGAATTCTCTGTGTGAAAAAGTGTTTCCTCATCTCCGTTCTAAATGGCTTACCCCTTATTATTAAACAGTGGCCCCTGGTTCTGGACTTCCCCAACATCTATTTATTCTGTGAGGGGAGGGATATTGTCCCTGAATGCCTGGCTGTATGTTTATAAGATGAGTAAGTGTGTCTGACGAGGAACCACTTTTTCTCACAGAGAGTGGTGAGTCTGTGGAATTCTCTGCCTCAGAGGGCCGCGGAGGCTGGTTCTCTGGATGCTTTCAAGAGAGAGCTTGATAGCGCTCTTAAAAATAGCGGAGTCAGGGGATATGGGGAGAAGGCCCATATTGTCCCTGAATGCCTGGCTGTATGTCTATAAGATGAGTAAGTGTGTCTGCGGTTCTGTTTTCAGTTAGAAAATATATAATGGTACCGTCTCCAAGTCTGTTATTTTAAATGTTTTGAGATTTAATTGCCTACAATTTTTACTGACCTATTTTTGCTCAGGTCAGACATGAGTCTTTTTCTTGCACATACTCAATGCTGTTAAAAATGATGAAATCGGCCACCTTGAAACATCATAAGGGTGATTTCCACTCAGAAACAAGCACTAAATTGGTCCAATGTTATTTTGGAGAAAACCATGCTCAATATTCAACCGGTTGCTATGGGACATTCAGAGAAGGTACATACATGAGCATACTTCTCATAGCAAACACACAGCAGCAACACACATTTTGGCCACCATGGAGAAACAGAGACTATGAGAAGGAGGAGGTAGTCACATTATTCACTCAAAAGGAAATACAAGTCAAGGACATGTACTTTGGTGCATGCCAGCAGGAAGGACTAAGAAACCCACAAGGCCCAAAGTAAACTTGGCTACAGTAAAGTCCAACACACATGAGAATTCTCAAATAATAGAAAATAAGGAAAGTCATTTTATATTCATGACCAGCTGATCTACTGTTTAGACCCAATGGGTCGAAATCTTCTCAGAAAATGCATTTAATCAATATACCATCCATCAGCGAATACACGAGTGTTGTAGCAAGCCTTTAAGAAATTGATGCAGAAATTCATGCATCTGTTGGAAGCTAATAATAATGGCAGATCCCATTGTACAAGATATCATTTGACCCCCTCCATCCCCCATAAAGTGACATTTGATGAAATAATGTATTTTTGTAGCACCAAGAGAAACTATGCAGTTTGGGCCTAGAGTTCCTTGAAACATTGAAGAATGAGGGACCTTATTCAAACATATAAGATCCTGAGGCAGCATGACAGGGTAGATGATGGAAAGTTTTTTACTAGTGGCAGAGTCTCAAAGAAGGAGAGATAACTCAGATCATTTAAAATCGAGGCATGTGGAAACTTCTTCCCTCATTCAAAGATGAATCTCTGGACGTCTCTTCCACAGTGGGTGGTCGAAGATGGATTATTAAAACATTTAAAGTGGAGGTGAATTAATATTTGATCAATCAAGGATTAGAGGGAGATGGAGAAAATGCACAGGAGGAGTTGAAGCCTGTATAGATGAGCCATGACGATGTTACATGTGGTGGCAGTCTTGATGACCCTGGTGGCTTCCTTCTTCAACTAGTTTCTGGTGGTTTTGTGATCAGAGAGAGCCCAGTCAAGGGACCAGAGCATGACTCAAGCCCCTGTCCCACTTAGGCGATATCTTCGGCAACTACAGGCGACTAGGCTGTCACCACATGGTTGTGCGGTGACACCTGTATGGTCGTGAGTAGTCTCCTCAAGTTGCCGAAAGAGTTGTAAAGTTTTTCTGGTTGCCACTGGATTTTGAAATGTTCAAACCTTTTTGGCGACTGTGGGCCTGACGTAGCTTGACGTAGCTTTTCTTCTCCTGTTGTAGGCGCTGTCATTGGTTGTTGCCATGATGACGTAGGTTGTCGCTGGGTGCTGACTTCGGTGAATTCCATTGGCGACTACCTATGTCAACCTACATCAATCGGCGACAGGTACCGGCGACTGAACTGTCTTCAGTTGTCGCTGACAGGATCATTGCTTGTCGTAGCTTGTTGCGGGTGGACGTAGGTTGACCGGTTGTCGTAGGTTGTCGCCTGTGTGGTCGTAGGTGTGGTCATAGGTGGACATCCTAATGGGTCGCCGATTGCCGGTAGCTTGCTGTAGCTTGCTGTAGCTCGACGTCGACTAGGTAGTAGGTTGTCATCGCTTGTCGTAGACATTGTCATAGGGGGGGGGGTCCAGTCGCCGCTTATTCGGCGAGCTGCTACGACGGTGACAGTTTCCAGCTATCACTGGAACATTTGCCTAAGTAGGATAGGCCCTTAAAGGTCTTCTTGCAAATACCATTTATCTCAGTGATGACAGCCTTGAGCTCATGAAGACTTTAATCATCAGAGAGGACCCAGCAGGATATGGTTTCTGAACACAATGTGGCTGTGGTTTCTTCACTGATGGACAGGTCTTTATCTCCTGCATGATGTTCCCACCTTGCCGCAGCTATTCCTGAGCAGCTATTCTTGGCCATTACACCTCCACCGAAGGAATGTTGCCAACGGTGTCATCAGTCACACTGACGCCTCTCAGCAACCAAGTGCTGGGAAAACACTGTTTGTTGGCATCAAACAGTTGGCTGTGGACTGTGCAAGGTATTTGAGCAGTCTATATTATGGTTTTCTGATATCAGCATTCTTTTAATATTATGAAATGAGCAAAGTACCACAATATACTCCTAGTTCCACTGACATTGTTCCACAACAGTTCTTTATGGTTTAGATTTTGGGGGGTTGTGTGTCACAACATGTGTTACATGACTAATTATGCCATTTGGTTATCTTTGCCTAATAAAGGTAAAATGAAAAGTATTGGTATTAGTTTTTTATGGCCACTGAGATATAGTGAGCTACTTTTGAGTAGAGGCGTTTGTGTGCTTTGTTAGTGGTTGCTTCACTATGGTTGTTTCAGAACAAATTGTTGGTGATAATAATGACTCGGAACCTAAAGTTTTTGACCATCTCCATTGATGCTGTTTGGGAAGTATCGAATAACACCGTGTCATTTGTGAAAGTCAATAACTAGCTCCTTCATGTTGCTGAGAGAGCCCTTGTTGTTTTAACACCATGTTACTGAGCACTCGTTAGAGCAGAATTTTGCCACACAGTCCTGAGTAATAAGGGGCTGTGAATGCATTCTCGCAAGGTACTGGTGTTGAGAATTACTGTAAAGAATGTCTTGTCACCTATCCTCACTGATTCTGGTCTATTGGTTAGGAAGTCAAGTATCCAGTGGCTGAGGGATATGCTGATTCCTAGGTCCAGGAGTTTGGAGATTAATTTGGTTGAGATTATGATGTTGAGGGCAGAATTATAATCTGGAAGAGTCTGAAATAGGTCACCTTGTTATCCAGATGAGTGTCAGGCCAGGAAAAAGTATCTGCCCAATACCGGTTACAGAGTCGACAAACTGCAGTGGGTTGGTGCCATGGCAATCAGAACCTTTTTTCCCCCAAGGTGAAAATATCAAAGACTGCAAGCCATAATTATAAGTGAGAAGGGCGAAATTTAGAGGAATGTGTGGGGGTTTTTTCATATACTGGGAGTGCTAGGAATCAGTCGTACTGGTGGAAGCAGATATGGTTGTATATTTAATAGTCTTTGTGACAGGCTCATGAATATGGTGTGAATGAATGAATATGGAGCACATGCAGGGATTAGTTTAACGACGTATGGTGGACACAAACAATCTTTTTTAGATAGTAATCTGCCTTCCTGTTTTTGCTACCAAAGTGGAAAACCTCACATTTATCCATATTAAACTTCATCTGCCATGCATCTGCCCACTCACCCAACCTGTCCAATTCACCCTGCATTCTCATAGCATCATCCTCACAGTTCACACTGCCACCCAATTTTGTGTCATCTTCAAATTTGCTAATGTTACTTTGAATCCCTTCATTCAAATCATTGATGTATATTGTGAATAGCTGTGGTCCCAGCACCGAGCCTTGCGGTACCCCACTAGTCACTGCCTGTCATTCTGAAAGGGACCCGTTAATCCCTACTCTTTGTTTCCTGTCTGCCAACCACTTCTCTATCCATGTCAGCACTCTACCCCCAATACCATGTGCCCTAATTTTGCCCACTAATCTCCTATATGGGATCTTATCAAATGCTTTCTGAAAGTCCAGGTACACTACATTCACTGGCTCTCCCTTGTCCATTTTCCTAGTAACATCTTCAAAAAATTCCAGAAGATTTCCCCTTCGTAAATCCATGCTGATTCGGACCGATCGTGTTACTGCTATCCAAATGTTCGGCTATCTCATCTTTTATAATTGACTCCAGCATCTTACCCACCACCGATGTCAGGCTAACTGGTCTATAATTCCAAGTTTTCTCTCTCCCGCATTTCTTAAAAAGTGGGATAACATCAGCTACCCTCCAATCCCCAGGCCCTGACCCTGAGTCTATAGAACATTGGAAAATAATCACCAATGCATCCACGATTTCTAGAGCCACTTCCTTAAGTACACTGGGATGCAGACCATCAGGCCCTGGGGATTTATCAGCCTTCAGTCCCATCAGTCTATCCAACACCATTTCCTGCCTAATGTGGATTTCCGTCAGTTCCTCCGTCACCCCAGATCCTCTGGCCACTACTATATCAGGAAGGTTGTTTGTGTCGTCCTTAGTGAAAGATTGTGGCAATGTGAACTGTGAGGATGATGCTATGAGAATGCAGGGTGAATTGGACAGGTTGGGTGAGTGGGCAGATGCATGGCAGATGAAGTTTAATATGGATAAATGTGAGGTTTTCCACTTTGGTAGCAAAAACAGGAAGGCAGATTACTATCTAAATGGCGTCAAGTTGGGAAAAGGGTATAACAGGATCTGGGGGGTCCTTGTACATCAGTCTATAAAAGTAAGCATGCAGGTACAGCAGGCAGTGAAGAAAGTGAATGGCATGTTGGCCTTTATAACAAGAGGAATCGAATATAGGAGCAAAGTGGTCCTTCTGCAGTTGTACAGAGCCCTAGTGAGACCACACCTGGAGTATTGTGTGCAGTTTTGGTCCCCTAATTTGAGGAAGGACATTCTTGCTATTGAGGGAGTGCAGCGTAGGTTTACAAGGTTAATTCCCGGGATGGCGCGACTGTCATATGCTGAGAGAATGGAGCAGCTGGGCTTGTACACTCTGGAGTTTAGAAGGATGAGAGGGTATCTCATTGAAACATATAAGATTGTTAAGGGCTTGGACATGCTAGAGGCAGGAAACATGTTCTCGATGTTGGGGGAGTCCAGAACCAGGGGCCACAGTTTAAGAATAAGGAGTAAGCAATTTCGAATGGAGACGAGGAACCACTTTTTCTCACAGAGAGTGGTGAGTCTGTGGAATTCTCTGCCTCAGAGGGCGGCGGAGGCTGGTTCTCTGGATGCTTTCAAGAGAGAGCTTGATAGCGCTCTTAAAAATAGTGGAGTCAGGGGATATGGGGAGAAGGAAGGAACGGGGTACTGATTGGGGATGATCAGCCATGATCCCATTGAATGGTGGTGCTGGCTCAAAGCAAAGGGCTGAATGGCCTACTCCTGCACCTATTGTCTATTGACTATTGTACTGTTTAGCAAAGCTATTTTGGACCAAAGCCTGTTCCTGCACTGTACTGTTCTCTCCAAATGCTTAATATTGCTGGCTGTCAGAACCACTAGAGAGTGGTAATTAAGGCACACTACCTTGCTTTTCTTTGGCACTGGGATGATTGTGGTGTCAGGTTCGAGTAGAGAGTGGTTAAAGATGTCTGAGATGACTCCTTCCAGCTGGTCCATGCACATCTTGAGGACGTGGCCGGGCAATCCATCCTGGCTAGTTGCTTTCTATGGATTTACTCTCTGAAAGGCCGACCTGACATTTGCTCAGTGACCGTGGGTCCAGGTACACCCGAGGTTGTCAGTGTAGATGACACTATTCCATTGACAAACTGTTCTAAGTGAGTACAGAATGCATTGAGCTCGTCCAGGAGGCCTGTCGTCACTTTGTCACCCAGGCATGTAAACCATGTCACAATCAACAGGTGTCCATGTGGTAATCCTGGAAATGTAGTTTGGCCCAGAATATCCTTCCTGGCATCTTTGATGGCATTGCAATGATCATAAATAGATTTATTGTTCCACTCATGATTATTTGCAGACTTGGACTCCGCCTGGGAATGGACCTCAGGGTGGCACAGTGGCACAGCGGTGGGGTTGCTGTCTTACAGTGCCAGGGTCCCAGGTTCGATCCTGAGTATGGTTTGCTGGCTGCATGGAGTTTGCACGTTCTCCTTGTGACCATGTGGGTGTTCTGTGGTTGTTCCGGTTTCCTCCTGCAGCCCAAAAGATGTGCAGGTTTGTAGGTTAATTTGCTTCCGTAAAATTGTCCCTAGCCTGCAGAATAGAACTCGTGTTCGGGTGATCATTGTTCGGCACAGATTTGGTGGGCCGAAGGGCCTGTTTCCACATTGTATCACTAAAACTAAAGCTAACTATCGGGCTGGGCAACACTCGTCTCGTCCTCCTCAGCATGCATTACTATACACACTGATTGATGACATTTGTGATGGTCAGCGACAGAGTCCTTGAATATGGACCAGTCCACAACTCAAAGCAGTCATGATGGATCTCATCTGTTTCCTCAGACCAGCATTGTATGACTTTCTGCACAGAAGCCTCCCACTTCAGTTGTCAAGTCAGAATGGGGCACGGAAATGCCTCATCAAGATTTGTTTTTGCTGCAAATTCAGTGCTCACCTGGCTACAACAACCAAAGATTCGGGCACCTGCATTGAGCAGGATTGGTTTCAAAAGATCTCATCCTCGTCTCCGTAATCTCAGCCTTAACCTTTTTGGGGGATTTTTGGTGGATGAAAAATGCTTTATCAACTCTGATTTCCTGGTCTGACCCCTTTGTTCAGCTTTCAGGAACAGTGATGAAAATGGGTTTTAGGAACTAGGGGTATGCTAAGGTCCATGAGGCTGAGGTTGGGAAGGAAGGGGGGGGGGGGGGGGGTTAATGTGCGGTCATACCCATGTAAGAGTACAAGAATGCATAACTTTTTTTATTGTATATTTGTTATTTGTAATACAGTTTGTTGTGTATTATATGTCATAGCTGCTTTCTTGCATCTCTCTCTCCCTCCCCCTCCCCCTCCCCCCCCCCCCCCCCCCCCCCCCCCCCCTCCCACCCCCCCTCCCCCTCCCACGCCCTCCCCCCCCCCCCCCCCCCCACCCCCCATACCCCTCCCTCCCCCAACCTCTCCCCCCCTCTCTCCCCCTCTCTCCCCCTCTCCCCCCCTCTCTCTCCCCCCCCCCCCTCCTCTTCGGTGAGGGAAGCAGGTCGGTGATTGGTCACAACGCCTCTTGGAGACTGTGTCTGATTGGCTGCCGAGTGACCTGTTCATTATGTGATTGGACACAATGCCCTTGGAGACAGCGGCTGATTGGACGAGAGGAGACCGATTTTAAATTGGAGAGAGCGCATGAGAGCGAGAGGGAGTGAAGGAGAGAGCGAAAGACAGAGTGACACAGCGAGAGAGGGAGAGAGAATGAGGGATGGGGAGAGAGAGAGGGGAGAGATGAGAGAGAGAGAGAGAGAGACAGTGAGAGAATAATAAAATAACATGGGTGAATGAATTTACCTGCACAGCAGAAGATGCCTGTGCTCGCGGTCCGGAGCCCTCAATGACAGTGAGTTTTAAGAAATTCTCCCGTGAATTTTATTCAAAGGAATGCGGCTTCATTTATACTTGCTCAAAACACAATTACATTTACTGAGGAATGTGGATCGATGTATTGATGACACATTGTATAACTATGTGTTAACTAGTGGCTGTTAACAAGTGCTAACAGTGGTAGTTAACAAATCGTTTTCGTCTCATGGCCGGTGCATCGGTGACTCGTTTATCCATGGTCGTTTTTAAAGAAAATCCGTATTTAACAACTTTGACTCTCTTCGAGTACAGAAATTGGACATAAACTGGAAACTGAAAAGTTGGGGAATGCCATCCCCCTGCGTACGCCCCCATTTCCATCACTGTTCATGAATCTAGGGCACCTCAAACAGTAATCGATTAGGATGTGAGCATTTTAGCATAGTCAGCATTATTTGTCCACCCGCAGTTGCTCTAGAGGTTCTAGTGATGAGCTGTCTTCTTGAACAGATGTAGTCATTTTGCTGAAGATACTCCTACAGCACTGTAGGGAAAGGAATCCAAGGATTTAGGTCCAACAGCAATGAAGCGTTGATCCAAATAATTGAATCTACGCTTCTACACTGAGGGACTCCGCCTGACACCCAAATACTTTTCCATCATGCACAAGGCACAAGCCAGGACTATCATGCAATAGTCTCCATTTGTCTGGATGAGTGTAGTTGTAACAAAAGTTCGACATCATCCTGGACAAACTTGCAGGCTTCATTGGTACCTAATGCACCACCCTAAACATTCCTTCCCACCACCTCTGACACACAATTGCTGCAAGGTGTACTTCAGGCTATCATAAAGCTTGTATTTCTGTATAAGAAAAGAAATAGCATTGTTCATCACTTATACATCCTTTTTGTTTAATTCTCTCCCTCTTATAATCCATGCATTAACAGGCTTTGATAGCTCTTGGTACTTAATTTGCAGCTGAAATTATCTTGCGAATAAACTTTGACACTGTTCTCTTGTAAGTGTTGCTGATAAATATATTGATTCCTTAAATTAGGCGATGGACATGAAAATCAAATAGCTGTGTTTCATCTGTACAACGGTTAACAGATTAAGCTTTGTTGACACTGGAGTAGTCAGATCCAGGCAAATTAGCATTTTTCCCTTGTGCATATGTAAAAATCCTGCTTCTTCACCTGGAATTTGTGGTAATTCATAATCGATGTCCAGAATCAAAATATGGTGAAAAGAGTATCAACATGGGAGATAATTAACTGTAAGCAAAAATTCCTTAATGATTTAGGGAAATGGCACATAATCATAAATTGGAATTTACGAGCACTGATAATACAATGCTTCTTTGTATCCAACAATTGATTTTTAAGGCTTAATTGGCTATGATAAGAATGAGAAAAAAATGTTTTAATACCTCACTTAGCTTGTTACTAATCTTTTAATCATTCCCTTAAACAAATATAAATCTCATACAATATATCAAATTTAAAGGCATCTTAGTTTAGCTAAGAGACAGCACTGAAACAGGCTCTTCAGCCCTCCAAGTCCACACCGACCAGCGATCCCCGCACATTCACGCTATCCTACATGCACTAGGGACAATTTACAATTTTACATTTATACTGTACCAGTCAATTAACCTACAAACCTGTACATCATGGATTATGGGAGGAAACCGACGATCTCGGATAAAATCCACGCAGTCACGGGGAGAACCTGGGTCTAATTGCTGCAGGCGAATATTTTCCGTGCTATCAATTTACAAAAGGTAATGCATTCATCAACAGTCTCAATTGACATTTAACGACAATTACAACAATTCAAATTTGTACAAAACCTCAAACATAATAAGATGATGCAAGGCATTTAAGAGGAGTATTGGCAAAAAGCAATATTAGCAGAATATAAATCAAGCCTCAGAGAAAAAGATATCAGGCCACGTTGAAGCTTTGGTCAAAGTTGCAGGTTTTATGGAGCCCTAAATGGAGGATGAAGCAAAACTTTTTAGAGAGAATTTTAAATTCCGGTGCACAACAGGCGATGGTGAGAATTGTTGGCAGGCAATTGAAATTTGTGGTAGGAACCAGAAGAAATGGCTTCAATTTGCCAATATTCAGCTGGAATAAATGGTGGTTCATTCATACCTGAACAGAGGGCAGCAAAGGTAGTGAAGGAGATACAAGGAACTGGAGACACTGGAATCTTGAGCAAAACAAAAATTGTTGGAGTAACTCAGTGGGTCAAGCAACATTTGTGGAGAGAGTGGATAGGTGCCATTTTTAATCACAATTCTCCTTCAGACTGAAGGTAGTTGAACGGTTTGAAACAGGAGGTGGAGATATGGAGTTGCATGTCATCAGATTACATTTGGATATCATCCTTATGACCAAGGATATGTCATCAAAGGAAAACATTCAAATCAGGAAGTGAATGATGTGAGGGGTGGATAGGAACAACTGCTTTAATTGTTCTTAAATAGGTAAGATGAATCAAAATGATTTAGACAATGAAAGAGAGTGGTCAGAGTTGGACAGAGTGGGCATTCAGTTCAAAGGATCAAAATGTCAAGAGGATGTGGAGGAACTTGGTAACGGAAGCAAAACATGCTATTTGTGACTTTGGTTAGGGTAATTTGGGAGGATTGACGGAAACCTGACATGAAATAAGTGGTTTCCAATGCCTATGAAGTACATATCAATGCATTAATATTGTCAGGTAGACACAAAATGCTGGAGTAACTCAGTGGGTGAGGCAGCATCTCTGGAGAAAAGGAATGGGTGACGTTTCGGGTCGCGACCCTTCTTCAGACTCATAACATTGTTAATTGGCTATATGTTTCCTTACCTAATGTATTAGCCACGTGGCCACTTTGACTAATGGGGTCATCAAAGATTATGGACAGCAGATCAGTATTGATGTCAGGGGTTATGGGGAGAAGGCAGAAAAATGGGGTTGAGGGGGAAAGATAGAACAGCCATGATTGAATGGTGGAGTAGACTTTGTGGGCTGTGGCCTAATTCTGCTTCTATAACTTATGAATTTATGACCTTTTTATAGATTTGAGGTAACGCAGTAGAATGCGCTTTTGCATACTAAAGATTGTGTTAGGAAATACCATGAAGTAAAAAATACAGGTTTTAGTGACTGATGGACAGCCGCTGTACCTTCAGGCAGATCAGTTTACAGGAATTGTCACCGATCAATGTACTTGACTTACTCAGTTACCAAACTGATAGCTTGCTCTATATTAGTACTTTGAGCAACAAGGTACTCGAAGGCCTGAGGTCTGAAGAAGGGTTTCGACCCGAAACATCGCCTATTTCCTTCGCTCCATAGATGCTGCCTCACCTGCTGAGTTTCTCCAGCCTTTTTTGTCTACCTTCGATTTTCAGCATCTGCAGTTCCTTCTTAAACAACGTACTTGAAAATATTTGTTGTCACTTCAGTGAAAGTGTTCTGCTCTACAGAGAGATATACAGTGTTAATGTTGCAGGTTAGTAACCGGCTCCCGCTACACAACAGCAACCACCAACGGTCATAGTGAGACCTTGGAAATTGTGGACTATTTCCCATTTCTTGGGAGCCACCTCTCAGCAAAGTCAGATTTTGATCATGATGTTCACTCTCGCTTTCAATGTGTCAGCACAGCCTTTGTTTGATGGAGGAAATGGATTGAAGATCAAGACCTTATTTCTGGGCATAAAGATCATGAGTTACTAGGTCACAGTGGCCCTTGCTGTGTATGATTCTGAGACATGGACTACCACATTAATGATTTGGAAGAGGGAATTAGGAGCAACACTAGCAAGTTTGCAGATGACACAAAGCTGGGTGGCAGTGAGAACTGTGAAGAGGATGTTAGGAGGTTGCAGGGTGACCTGGACAGGTTGAGTGAGTGGGCAGATGCGTGGCAGATGCAATATAATATAGATAAATGTGAGGTTATCCACTTTGGCGGCAAAAACAAGAGGGAAGATTATTATCTCAATGGGGTTAGGTTAGGTAAGGGAGAGATGCAGCGAGACCTGGGCGTCCTTGTACACCGGTCACTGAAAGTTGGCTTACAGGTACAGCAGGCAGTGAAGAAAGCTAATGGAATGTTGGCGTTCATAACAAGAGGATTTCAGTATAGGAGTAAAGAGGTTCTTCTGCAGTTGTATAGGACTCTGGTGAGACCACATCTGGAGTATTGTGTACAGTTTTGGTCTCCTAATTTGAGGAAGGACATCCTTGTGATTGAGACAGTGCAGTGTAGGTTCACGAGATTGATCCCTGGGATGGCGGGACTGTCATATGAGGAAAGATTGAAAAGACTGGGCTTGTATTCACTGGAGTTTAGAAGGATGAGGGGATATCTTATAGAAACATATAAAATTATAAAATGACTGGAAAGCTAGATGCAGGAAAAATGTTCCCAATGTTGGGCAAATCCAGGACTAGGGGCCACAGTCTTAGAATAAAGGGGAGGTCATTTAAGACTGAGGTGAGAAAAAACTTTTTCACCCAGAGAGTTGTGAATTTATGGAATTCCTTGCCACAGACTGCATTGGAGGCCAAGTCACTGGATGGATTTAAGAGAGAGTTAGAGAGAGCTCCAGGGGCTAGTGGAGTCAAGGAATATGGGGAGAAGGCAGGCACGTCTTACTGATAGGGAACGATCAGCCATGATCACAATGAATGGCGGTGCTGGCACGAAGGGCCGAATGGCCTCCTCCTGCACCTATTTTCTATGTTTCTATGTTTTTATACCGGGTACATAAAAGAAACCACCAAAACTGCCTCTGCTAAATCCTCCAAATTTACTGGCAGAAAAAGCAAACAATCCCAAGTTATGAACTTCACACTGGAGCCTTATTGAAGTCAATATTGGGCAGGCCACTTTGATTGCATGCTGAGCCCAGTCCTCTGAAGTAAATGTTCTATTCTAAGCTCTTGCAGAAAGGGATTACTCGGCAGACAGAGATTTTTTTTTAGAGTGTGCACAAAGTCTCTTTGAACAAATGTAGATTCCCCACTGACATCTGGGGATGTGGATTCATGATCCAGAGATGGAACATCCAGTTGGTAGTGAGAACCTCAAGGTCATGCTTTGAGAGCACAGAGATTCCCGGGAGGAGTGCACAAGCTCACAAATGAACATTCACCCATCCTGGGAAGTACTACTTGTCCATCTTTGGAAGAGTCTCTTGTTCCCATGTTGGACACATCATTCATCTCGGAACTTACAAAACCAGAATGATAGCTCGTCATCTTTGATCCTAAGGAACAGACTCAGTTAAAGAAGATCAGAACTAGTCGGGTTCTGAGACAATCTGGAAAGACTGGTTATCTGGAATCATTGAATTAAATGTTGAATCCTGAGAGCTATACTTCCTTAGGTACACAAAAATGCTGGAGAAACTCAGCGGGTGCAGCAGCATCTATGGAGCGAAGGAAATAGGTAATGTTTCGGGCCGAAACCCTTCTTCAGACGGAAGCTATACTTCCTTAATGGGAAGCTTAATTGGTAGCCCTTGAGCTAACACTGGGCTGAATAAAAACAGTGTAGAAAACCAAAGTAGGGAGGGCAGAGTGGCAGGATGGAGAAAGTAAATGATAAGCAACTGGAAGGGGAATTTCTGCAAAGTGGTCACCCAATCTTAATTTGTTTTTTTCCAATATAGAGGAAGGCACATCACGAGTACTGAATGCAACCCATTAAATTGGAAGAAATGTAAGCGGATCCCTGCTTCACCTGTACTACTCTCATGCCCCATGCAGAATGTTAATTGAGCTGCTGGAGCTGTCTGAAGTTTTAGTTGCACGATGAAAATATAAAATTCATGAACAGATCACAGAATGCGTTCAACTCTATACATTATATATTGTAGAGCTTCTTCTCATCGAGTCCACACACAAGGTTAGAAGTTGTTCAGCCGGAGCTGAACACACTTCTCGGCATCTGCATACAATGGTGTCTGTCTTGTCGCTTCTTGTGCTTCTTGTGCGTGGTGGTGGAAAGATTGGTGGAAACGGGGCCGCGATGTGAACGCTCTTTCCTTGACTCCACTGTAGTGCTCAGATAGTAACTGAGATAAACTAAAGCAGAGACTGTATTTGTCTGTGCTTAATAAGTCATTATTATTTCAGGAAGCCCGCAGTTCAAACTTAAAATATTCAGTGTCTTCGTTTATATCATTATTTTCAATAGAGACTGTCAACTAGATGATAACAATCAATTTACAGCTATTTAAGGCAGGCCGACAGGCCATTTTGTTCATAATCAAGATTCTTGGCATTTTTGCAGGCTTATGCTTATAAATAAGCCATGAGCTAGTATGCATCGTTTGTAAATCTGTGACCCAGAGATCTGATGTAAATCAGTAGCTTGATCATGGAAACATAGAAACATAGAAACATAGAAAATAGGTGCATTTGGCCATAGTAGGCCATTTGGCCCTTTGAGCCAGCACCATTCAATATGATCATGAATGATCATCCAAAATCAGTACCCCGTCCCTGCTTTTTCCCCATATAGAATTGAATAGAATGCAATTTATTGTCATTCAAACCTTGGTTTGAACGAAATATCATTTCTACAGTTTTTTACATTACAAAACAATCCAAGACCCACACTTAACACAGTTTACATAAACATCCATCACAGTGAGTCTCCAACATCTCCTCACTGTGATGGAAGGCAAAGTCTTTATCTCTTCCCTTTGTTCCTTCTCCCGTGGTCCAGCAGTCCAACTGCAGTGTCAAGGCGAACTGGGTCTCCGATGTTAAAGCCCCCGGCGGGCGATGGTAAGTCCTGAGGCCGTTTAAGCCACGCCGGGCGATGTTAGGCCCCGGCTCCATGTCCTTAAACCCGCGATTCCAGCGGGAGAAGTTGCCATTGCGGAGCTCGGAAAAGCGGTCTCCCACCAGGGACTTGGAGCTCCCGATGTTCCCGTCCACCGGGTCTGCGGCCGGTGCCTCCGAACTCCAAAAGTCGGGTCGCAGCCGCATGCCACCACAGCTCTTCCCGCTCCGAAGTTGGCCAGCTCCGCGATGTCAGTTCCGCAGGCTCTGCAACTGGAGCCCCCAGGTTAGTCCCGGCCGGAGGTCGCCGCCGGCTCCACGATGTTAGGCCCAACGACATCCGAGACCCGACAGGGAATAGTCGGGTCCCCGCACAGGGAAGAGATTTAAACGGTTTCCCCCACAGCCACCCCACCACCCCCCACATATACACAGCTAAAAAAAATAATAAAAACTAACTCAAGACATACATTTAACAAGACAAAAATAAAAAAAGACAGACGACTGTAGTCGAGCCGCTGCCGTTAGGCGCCGCCACTAACTCCGTGTCCCTTGATTCCGTTAGCCCCAAGAGCTAAATCTAACTCCCTCTTGAAAACATCTAGTGAATTGGCCTCCACTGCCTTCTGGGGCAGAGAATTCCACAGATTCACAGCTTTCTGGGTGAATAAGTTTTTGTCATCTCAATCCTAATCAACCTGGTATTGCAGTTGACCCAGGCAGTATACAGGAAATGGAACTCAGTGCCTGCACAATGATAATGGCAGAAGAATTGTCATTCAATGTGATATGGGATTGCCTACATCCTGGACTAATGCACTGAAAGACAAGTTAACAATTTAGCTAATTCATAACTTCAGACTCCAGATTCGTACTGCAAATTTGGTTTCCCAGTCCATGTGCAGAATAGAGAACAGGGCCTGTCCCACTTGGGCGATTTTTCAGCGGACTGCCGGCGACTGTCAAGTTCGCGGCACTCGCTGAAAAACCGGGAACTGGAACTGGCGAGTGTCAGAGTGGAACACACACACACACACACACACACACACACACACACACACACACACACACACACACACACACACACACACACACACACACACACACACACACACACACACACACACACACACACACACACACACACACACACACACACACACACACCGCAAAGGCGGGGGCCTGGGAAAGCGGGGGAGCGCTGTCTGAAATTCACATGGTGCAAAGCCAAGGTGATACAGACACACACCGCAATGAACAGGAAGGTTAAGATGGCTAGCACAGTGTACGGTAAGTCCTTTAAAAGAGGGGAGAAGGGGGGAGAAGGAGTGGAGACACTTTTAAGAAGCCAGACAACTTTTAATAATCCAGAGATACACAGCTGTGAGGTTTGGCGGGTATTTAACAT
This sequence comes from Amblyraja radiata, assembly GCF_010909765.2. Taxonomy (NCBI): domain Eukaryota; kingdom Metazoa; phylum Chordata; class Chondrichthyes; order Rajiformes; family Rajidae; genus Amblyraja; species Amblyraja radiata. The sequence continues at coordinate 54,429,325 of NC_045957.1, read as the reverse complement.
TACCGGTCGGTTATCCTTTGTTCTGAAAACTCATGCTTATGTTTTTTTCCCCCTAATGAACCAATGAAAATGCCCGGTCAGCAAAGGCGATTAACTAAATCTACCTACGAATACCTCGACTACCCATAACTACATGGCGACCCCACTACAACTACACCTACGACTAAAGTATTATTGATTTTCTCCATGGCGACCAATTTTTGGTCGTAGAAAATGTTTCAACATGTTGAAAATGCGGGAACTCCTCGCGACCATGAAGGAGACTCACCAGAGACCACCAGCGAACATGTGGCAACCATGTGGTGATCATGAGGCGAGCGCAGAGGCTCCTGCACTCGCCTAAAAACTTGCCTAAGTGGAACAGACCCTTAAGCCACTTGTTCCACTTGCGCCTCTTTCAGCTCTATCCAAACGGATCCTAAATCTTGATTTTCTGAGCTGCAATCCTTTGTCACTATTCTCTTCATCATTGGAGCTACTTCCTAACCACATTTTAACTTTTCCACTTTATCCACCTCTTCAAAATGGTGAATTAAATCATTCTCAGCTGATTTTACTCTATTTGCTAACTGTTTATTTCACCATGTTGTACTTGGCTCTGAAATTAAATCCATGACGTGTTTAGGGTACATTTCAGGGTCAAGGTACGATGTATTGAAGTGTTCATGTGTCATGTTTGGTGCTACTCATCAGGAGCAATATACTTGACAAAGATTGTTGAAATATTGAGTTTCAAACTTGGCTATTTTGTAACTATTTGTCTGTAATGCTATTGGAAGCAAATTAATTTAGTGCTATTATTTGAACTATTTTGTTTAGTACAGTATCTAGTTATGAATATATTACAAGAACTGCAGATGTTATGTAGTACAGTATCTAGTTATGAATATATTACATATACTGCAGATGTTAAAAATCTGTTTCTGTTTTTCTGTTTTTATTTGGTGCAGTTTTATGAGGCAGTAATGGTTTTGTATGCACAATGTGCAAAGCCATCACAATTCCCAGGCCTTTAGCAAGGTTACACATATCAATTGCATGTTATTCCAGGAATTGTGCACATTTCCGAAATTTAAATATGCCATGCTACAACGTGGCTGGAATTTCTTAAACAGTGGTTCTCAACTAGAATTTGTTGGATGGTTGAGAGTGAAGTAACATGGCGATTGCCTGAATGATCATGGAACAAGACACATTGCTTCTCTGATGATATAGGACATCTAGGGAAGGAATTGGAGTGGTCAGAGACATCCTGACAAAAAATTATAAATTGCTTCATCTGAAAATGCTTAGCAAGACGATCCATTGTTGAACCTATCAAAGTTGAACCTATCTTGAAATTTCATAGTGGACCTCCCGACAAGGGCACAGGTGATATCAGTCACATGTGTAGGATATGAATTGAATCAAGAAATATGCAGGAAAGTGGCACATTGCTAACTTTCATTGATGGCCAATCTGTGACATTCTCTGCCACAGAAGACAGTGGAGGCCAATTCACTCGATGTTTTGTCAAGAGAGAGTTAGATTTAGCTCAAGGCTAAAGGAATCAAGGGATAAAGCAGGAATGGGGAACTGATTTTGGATTATCAGCCATGATCATATTGTATGGCGGTGCTGGCTCGAAGGACCAAATGGCCTATCCCTGCACCTATTTTCTATGTTTCTATGTTTATAATGGTTGCTTTAGTGTAACATGTGCCAAGTACAGTGAAATCCATTTTTTTGCATACTGATCAGCAAGACTATACCTATACATATAATAATCATTATAATCATAATAAATGAGAGAAGAGATGTAAAGGACCAGATGGACTATAGAGGGGCTCTGTTTATAATATTCTTTAAAAAGCACTCTAGCATCCCTGCTTGTTTCCATTGCGGCCTGGTAACCTGCCTGAGGTCAATGGCATATCCTTGGTGCATTTGCAAGGTCCAGTGATATAGCAGCAATGTTAACTATACTGAGATGTTGAGGATTGACATTACTGCTGGATATGCACGTCTTCATTGTTGGGAGTGAAATTCAAAGCCACTCTGTGCGCCTGGTTGTGTTCATTAGTTGATTTTATGCCTTGGTTCATTAACACTGTGTAATTGAACAGCTGGTCCATGTCAGATACATTTCCCCCTTAGGTCACATCAGTCACCAGTGCGTTATTAACTTATTTCTTCCCTATCTCACTCTGATTCTTTTCAACCAAATTCTCACCCTTCTTTCCAGTCATGACTTTTGCTTACTGTTTTCAACTTAATCCTGTTCTGAACCCTCCCATACCCCTCACCCTCATTATTTTGACACTCGATTCACTATACTGTTATTTGATTTACCAAACAGTAGTACATGAAGCCTTGACTCGTGAAATTGCTCTCCTAGACGTAGTGCTGACATCCTAGAAGTAGTGCCGACATCCTTTGAATCCAAGCTGTTGTCTTCCATGTTATATTTCATCCACACATTTCATCCTCTAATTTCTGTCTCCCGTAGGCAGTTTTCACATAGCACAATTAACTACGCCGAGATTGCTACCTGAAGCTGTGCTTTAAGTTATATCCTAGCTCCACAGATCCTCTCAGCAAAACTTTATTCTTATTTCTGCCCACATTATTGGTCCTGACATGGATCATTGCCACTGGATGAACTCCCTCACCAGTTGCTGGGAGATAATACAGTCAACAGTTGTGGCTGTCCCTGCTGAATAACTCTGGAATACAGTGCTGTATTCAGTTGTAATGCGGTTTCTGCAACATTGTTCCAATATAACCTTATTTATTTATTTAATTACAATGTATTTTCTCTGCTGTGTGCACTAAATACATTATTTTGTAACAAATATTTAATGAATTCTACTGAAATCCAATTTCATTTAAGTCAGCAGAAGATTAATGTATTCCCTTTTGATATATTCAAACACCTTAGCACATTGTATTGAAACAAATTGCTTGATCTGCATTGTTAGCAGTAGATAACATGAAATATTTACCCCACTATCCTTTTTGTAATTGTGGAACTGCAATATTTCTTCTGTCTACAGACCAGAAGAACTCTTTCCTACCACTTTGCTCTTGGATTGGGTTTTACATAGAGCTTTGTTATCAATCTCACTTCAACTAACTCTCTTTTTAGAACTGTCTCACAGCACCACAGCCAAGATAAATTTAAATATATTTAATGGTTTATAACTGACCTGTACTTTGATGGATTAGCAACTGACAAATTAACTAATTTGATTCAAAATAAACCGACAAAACAAGTTGAACTAAAATTGGAAAGGTGAAGCCAATTACAGAGAAAAGTGTGATAGGGTGTGGAGATATTTCTTCCAAAATAGTCAATAGATATAGGAAATGTTTAAGAAGGAACTGCAGATGCTGGAAAAATCGAAGGTAGACAAAAATACTGGAGAAACTCAGCGGGTGAGGCAGCATCTATGGAGCGAAGGGGCAAAAATGCTGGAGAAACTCAGTGGGTGAGGCAGCATCTATGGAGCGAAGGAACAAAAATGCTGGAGAAACTAATAGGGTCGAGACCCTTCTGAAGAAGGGTCTCGACCCGAAACATCACCTATTCCTTCGCTCCATAGATGCTGCCTCACCCACTGAGTTTCTGCAGCATTTTTGTCTACAATAGATTTAGGAAGTGCAATCATGTGTCTCAATATTATACAAAGTATGTCCATTGTCACTAATGCAATCAAAATAAATGTAAGAAACCCTAAAACCTTGGAGATTAATACAATTAAAAGATTCAGTTTTTATCCTCAAATATTGAATTTGCACAAAAAACTATCAATAACATATTTTATATCTGAGAGGAATTGGTAGCTTCTGCATCAATGAGATGAGAATCTAGTTTAACTATAAGAGTTAAAAGCAAGCATACTCTTAGAATTGTATTTATCCTATGAGTCTAAAAACCCATCAGAATGGTGGTCCAATTGGATTACACAAATGCTAGTTTGGAGACACACGAATATGATAAAGAATGTGCAGGAGGAGGCCATTTGGCCCTTCGAGGTAGCACTGCCATTCATTGTGATCATGGCTGATTATCCACAATCAGTAATGCGTGCATGCCTTCTCCACATATCCCTTGATTTTGCTAGCCTCTAGAGCTCTAACTAACTCTCTTTTACATTCATCCAGTGAATTGGCCTCCACTGCCTTCTGTGGGAGAGAATTCCACAAATTCACAACTCTCTGGGTGAAAAAGTTTTTTCTCATCTCAGTTTTAAACGGCCTCCCCTTTATTCTAGCACTGTGGCCCCTGGTTCTGGACTCCCCCAACATTGGGAACATTTTTCCTGCATCTAGCTTGTCCAGTCCTTTTATAATGTTATATGTGTCTATAAGATACCCTCTCATCCTTCTAAATTCCAGTGAATACAAGCCCAGTCACTCCATTCTTTCATCATATGACAGTCCCGCCATCCCGGGAATTAACCTTGCGAAGCTACGCTGCACTCCCTCAATAGCACGAATGTGCTTCCTCAAATGGAGAGACCAAAACTACACACGATGTGGTCTTACCAGGGCCCTGTACAACTGCAGAAGGACCTATTTACAATTTACAAGTTATTCACATTTTATACTGCACAAAACACCACTTTGAAAAAAAGGTTTTACATCTGCACTGGCAGTTGGCAGCGTATGATGTCACAATGGGATATGATGTGACAATGGGATCTCATTTACACAAACTGCCCATCAGCGGTGTTCCACCCCACAATTACAACAAAATGGGATCTCATTTACATTAAAAAAGACTCAGTTTTCAAAAACACAGCAGCATTCCACCTCACAATGACGTCAAGGGGGGTAGGGAGGGGAGAGGGATTATGGAGGGGGGAGGGATGGAGGGAGGGAGTGAGTGACTGAGGGTAGAAGAAAGGAGAGGGGAAAGAGGAGGGAGGGTGAAGAGGAGAGGGAGGAAGTGCTGGGGATGAGGGCGAATGGAGGAGGATAGGAGTAGGAAGACGGATGGTGAGTTAATGGAGGAGGGGAGGGGGAAGAAAGTGGAGGGGAGGGAGGGGGTGAGGGGGAGAAGCAGAGGGGGGTTGGTGGAGGGTGGGGAGAGGGAGGCTAATGGAGGGGGGGGATTGGGGGAGTGAAGAAGGAGAGTGAGATACGTTCACATTGATCTTATTTTTTACAAGTTGTTGCCATTTTAAACTTTAAAAACGTCAGCCGCGCCTGCGCAGTTTGGGTGCTATGGGTGAGTTGTGGAATATTGTGTTCGGGGACCAGTGCTCCCGTGTGACATGGACGCACTTGGTCTAGTGTGAACTATAGATTCCTTACATTACTGGATAATGTTTGTAACAGACAGTCAATAGTAATTGCATTGGCATGGAAATTTGTTTCTTACGCTTTCTCTTTGACCTTATGAGAAAATGGCACCTAGCCAGTGGAAAACTGTGCAATATAGTGTATTTAATTGTCCATTAATTATTTAACAATGTTTAACATTAAATACTGCCATGTCAGCATTAAGTCATAGAAATATTTGCACAGATGTATGGACTGAGTGTTCAAGAAGGAACTGCTGATGCTGGAAGATCGAAGGTACACAAAAATGCTGGAGAAACTCAGCGGGTGCAGCAGCATCTATGGAGCGAAGGAAATAGGCGACGTTTCGGGCCGAAACCCTTCAGACTGAAGGAGGGTTTCTTCAGCATTTTTGTGTACCTTGTATGGACTGAGTTGCTGATTTGCATACTTAGAAATAGTTCAAAGGAGCTAAAACGTTGTATTACTCATACAAAAACAGAAATTACTGTAAACACTCAACAGGCCAGGCAGCATCTGCTGGGAGAGCAATTGATCCAGGTGGATTGCTTTTCATTATATGCTAACTATTTATAGTGCTCTCTGTTTTTATTTCATATTTCCAGCATCTGGTTTCTGCTTTTCATTTTGTATCTAAATACTCCATCACTTCTTTCTGCCGAGGTGAGCGGAATGACACACAGCATCTGGCTTTGTGATAGTAAGGGAGCAAAGTGTGAGAACCAATATGTTCTTGAACATCAGGTTGAGGGTAGTCTAAACAGAAACGGATGAATTTAGCAACAGGAGTCTTCTTTGCCAGCTGCTGGTCCCTCCTGCTGGATTTGTTATGTGCTCTTCCAATTTCTTCTGCACTCCAAGGAAAGCCCTTGCTAGCGGTCCTTCACCAAGTATTTTCTTTCTCCTATTGGAAGTGGAATGGCACAGCACATCTCCAAATGGAGAAATCTTGGAGAATTTCCATAATAGATGTCAATATAGAATATCCTGCTTGAGATTTAATCGCACGGCTGTATTTGTTACAAAAAGGCAAATAATAAAACTAAAAGGCCAGAATTACAGAGGATTCTGTGAGTTAGTTGATTGTTTGCATCCTTTCACTTTCTCTACCTAGTGGTGAAGGCAGCACCACTAAAAAATGTGAAATAATTAATTGGAGTGTGTATTGCTATGGTTACTGATTGAGCTTATTGTTTTTGAAGAGCACTGTGTCAAGTGAGAATACTTACATTAATGATGGCTTTGAGTTGGGCTTTTATAATGAATCTATTTCAATCTTGTTAATATATCATGAACATTTATATTTGTTGCTAATTATTAGGCAATGTGCTAGCAAAATAACAGTATAATATCCTAAATACTTTATCTTAATGAATTGCCTTGATTTATAAATTAGAAGCAGTGGTCTAATGGTCATATTATCTATTGTGATCAAAGTTGTGTTATAATCCATTATCAGGATATAGGATTGCTAGGAAAAGCTTTAGAGAGAGAGCATTACTCTGTGAAGGATCTGCATTGAAAATTCTTCTTGGGAGAAATTTATCTGTGGGGTGTAGGATAGAAAATCAGGAAACTGTGGTCACAGCATTTTATCCTACTTAGGTATGTAGATGAGACTAGAAGACTTAAAGATTGAATATTTAAACCCATTTAACAATAGGTATGTACAGTATAAACCCATCAAATGTGGACTGGCCAGCATGTCTGAAGGAGCATAAAAAATTGGAGATATTATGCTGGGCCAAATTTAAAGTGTGGGTAATGAATGAAAATCACTTATCGAAGCCAAATCGTTATTGCGTTCTTTGAATTGATAAAAGGTTTGATGAAGGTGGTGGAATGGTATATATTCATTGGTGTGTTTGAAACAGCAATTGACCAAAATAAAACACATTGTAATGAGATTTTAGTCAGTTGGACAATAATGCAGTGATTTTTTAATTAGCCAAGGGACATAAAATGGAACATATTAATGAACTGTTGTGGGTTGGACTGGAGGGAAGTAAGCAGCAGTGTTGTAATGGGTTCATTGGTCATTTTGATATAATAACAGCATGCATGTGAGAATACTTAAAAATTGTAGAAGTGTTGTAAATAGTGAGAAGGATACTAATAAACTTCAGAAGTAGACCAGTTAATTGGAAGGTTACACTTCAGGTGAAATTTAATTCAGGAAAGTGTGAAGTGATGCTTTTATAATAAGAATGATGGGAGGCAACATAAACTAAATGGTGCAATTTTAAAGAGAATCCAAGAAACATGGATTTCCAGGGTTCTTTGATGTTCTAAAAAAACTATTTGAAATTGGTTGCTGGATCCTGAGCTTTATTAATAGCAAAGCATTAGCAAAGTACCTGAGCAAGGAACTTAAGTTGGACATCTATAAAACACTGGCAAGGCTTCCGATGGAGAGTTCTATCAATCTGGACAATACGCTTGCACAGAAGATATGGAGAATGCAAATGAGATTAACTGGAATTGTGGCAAGAACCTTTGCCTGTCTGGAGAAGTTGTCTGGAGAACTTGGTTATTGTTTGTGTGACAGAGATGGTTACGAGCAAATAGAAGCAAAGAGTGGGTGGTTTGGCTGTTCCACAAATCAGTAAAATCATGGCTGATCGGTCACCTCAGTCCCATTTTCCTGCACTAATTCCATATGTTTTGATTCCCTTAGTATCTTAATTTAGTTTAGTTTAGTTTAGAGATACAGCATGGAAACAGGGCCTTCGGCCCACCAAGTTCATGTCAGCCAACGATCACCCGTACACTAGTTCTATCCTACACACCAGGGACAATTTAAAGAAGCCAATTAACCTACAAACCTGCATGTCCTTTTTGGAATGGGGAGGAAAACGGGGCAGCCAAAGAAAACTCATGCAGGTCACGGGGAGAACGTACAAACTCTGTGCAGACAGCACTAGTAGTCAGAATAAAACCCTGGTTTCTGATGCTGGCAGGCAGGCAGGCAGCGACTCTATCACTGTGCCACTGTGTCACAATTGATCTCTATCCTGAGTATACTCAACACTGAACCTTGCAGGCCATCGGAGTAGAGAATTACAAAAAATCACTAATCTGTATTTGAAAACCTTTTTTTTCATCTCTCTCATCAAAAGCAGAACACTTATTTTGACTTTGACCCGCGACCTTCGAGCTGACAGCCATAAGAAACATCGTACCTGCATCTACCCTGTCAAGACTAAGAATTTTACACATTTGAATGAGGTCCTCTCTTAAGGGCCTGTCCCACTTGGCCATCATTTATGCGACAGGCCCGTAGTGACTGACGCGCGACAGTCGCCCGCGTCATCACACGTCATCATGCGCCTTCAAATATTTTATCTGCTCTGCAAGTAGAATTAGTCGGCATATTGACATAATTTGTTAAGTGAAACATTGATAAAATTATTGTTTGCTGGAAAAATTAATTTACTTTTAAATTTCTGAATTACTCCCAACAAACACAAAATTGTATTCCATTATAGCAGTTTGAGGTTTTGAACCCAGCTTAAGAATTAGTTCGCAATTTTCTTTTTTAATGGTGTTAGTAAAATTGTTGGTGCTTATTTAAAAAAAAAAAAATTTGATTACTTGTGTTCTTTTAGGATATAAAATCTGCAATCCTTACCTGGATATTAACTTTTGAAACATCCTTAACTAAGGATGTTTCAAAAATGCTTATTAAGGTGTTACTCTGAAGGCATTATTCTGAAAGCATTGATGCTTACGGCGTAATTATTTTCTCATTGTGGCCGACTGCGTATGGGCGGCATGCGGTGGCGCATGGTTACGCTCGGTGACGTAATCATGCGTCACCATATCTACACGTACGAGGTCAGGACGCCTGCGTGCGACCGCAATATGCCCGCGTGCGTACGCGCTACATCATGCTGGAGGCACGCAAAGTTTTTGTGCCCTACAAAATCCTGGAGCGCCGCGCGATACCACGCGCAACTCCATACCCTTCCGCGCTTCTCCATGCAACCGTCCCGCATGGCCCACACGCTACCCGTAGGTCTCAACTCGACGACGAGGTCGCATAAATGGCGCACATATGACGGCCAAGTGGGACAGTTCTTTTATTCTTCTACGTGCAGGGGAGAGATCTCTTCTCGCAGGACAAACTCACCACTGCAGGAGTCAACCTGGTGAACCTTGGTTTAACCCCTCCCTCCCCACATTGTAAAGATTTATTCCCCAGGGGAGGCCAGGTTTGCTCACAATATTTCAGATTTGGTTTCAGCAAGCAGTTATGTAACTGGAACAAAATGTCTCTACAATTCAACATGAAACTTTTTGCAACAAGAGCTGACTTATTTTTTGCCTTCCTAATTGCTTGCTGTACCTCTCTGTTACTTTTAGGTGATTCTTGTGCTCAGGAAGTCCAGGCCCTTTTTGAAAACTAATACTCTTCAAACTATAACCATTAAAAAGAAAATTTTGTTTTTTTTCCCCTACCAAAATTGGTGACCTCACATTTCCCCACATTATATACTATTTGCCATATTCTTGCCCATTCCCTTAACCTCTCCATGTTGCCCTGAAGCTTCCCTGCAATCTCATTGCACCCTTCACTGCCACCAAGCTTTGTATCATCAGCAAACCTGGATATAATACCTTTGGTCCCCATATCTGATTAAATGATATAGACAGTGAACAGCCGAGATCCGACTGGTATCCGATTAGTCACAATCTCCGAATCCAAAAATGATCTGTTTAATCCTACTCTATGGATTTTCTTTCATAAATCCGTGTTGTCTTTGCCGAATCCTTCAGTTATTTTCCATGTATCCTGATACCACATTTAGCAATAGGTTCCAACATTTTCTATACCAGTGATGCCCCATTAACTGGTTTATAGTTTCCAGTTTTCTCTCCCCCACATATCATAAATAGTGCCACATTCTAATCTACGGGAGCCATTCTAGAATCCTTAGAATCTTGGATGATTGTAACCAGTTCATCCACTAGCAACCAGTGCAGCCCTGGGATGCAGATCATCATGCCCTGGTATTCAAATCATCATGTCCTGAGATGCAGGTCATTATGCCCTGGCAATTTATTGCCTCTTAGTTCCATGAATTTCTTCAATACTAGTTTTCTTTAACTAATGCTATATTTTATCAACTTCTCATTCACTCCAGATCTGTAATTCGCCTCAATTTCTCAAATGTTTTCTTTGACTTCTATGAAGACTGTTTCAAAATAATTGTTTAATTACTCTGCTATTTCCGTATTCTCTATTGGAATTTCTTCTGCATCACTCTGTATAGGATACAGTTTTAACTACGACTAATCTATTCCTGTATACACACTGTATCTAATGAAACTTTTACAGTCTCTTTTTATGTTGCTTGTTCACTCACTCTTTTATTCTTCTCTTCTTTTCCTTATGCTTTCATACTCTGTTGCGTTCTATACTTTTCCCAATCCTCAAGCTTAATTATTAACCCTTTCACTTTACTATATCTAAAATAACCTGTTCCCTTGTTTGTTCGACAACATACTGATCAAACAAAAAATCTCTTATATGCTCTATGAAAGCTCCTCCCACTGCCTGAGCTATTTTGATTAATCCAGTCAATGTAATGATTAAAATTCCTGAAGATTATTAACCTTATCTATATGCATCTTAGATATCTTGATAAAACACCATTGGGGACCTAAATATCACAGTTCAACAGTGCTTCCTGACAGCTCCTGTGTCTCATGTTCACCCAAATTATTCTACTACTTGATTTTCTGAGCTAAGATTCTTATTCCTTACCATCTTTGACCCTTTTAAGAAAAATATCAGAGCTACCCAGCCTACCAGTTACCAATATCTTCTGAGTTAAGTATTCTGGAAAATTTAATTCACAACCACAGACACCTTGCAAGCTTGACCCTGTAATTGTAATTAGATAGCACTTTTAATTATTTCTGTTTATGCCATTAATTAATTTGTCCCATGAATACCGTGTGCATGCAGATGAAGAGCTTCATGATTGTTTTTTTACCATTTTTTCCAGAACTCTCGTCTTACATGTGCAAGCAGCGTCTATGATGTCCCATCTCTCCAATTATCTTTCCCATTTTCCTTTACTGCACTATCGCTTTATTCTTTCTATTTAACTTTCTAAACTCCTCTCCTCACCAGAATGCAACATCCAGGGCCGGATTTAGATGAAGAAGAGGCCCTAAGCTATTTCACTTGTGAGGCCCCCCCCCCCCCCCCCCCCCCCCCCCAATCCCCCACCCCCACGACTAGAGGACCATGACTACCCGACAGTGACAGTGTGACACTTTTAGATCCTACTATATGTTGTCATTAAACAGTTGGCTTTAAAATACATATTGGATTCACCGCGGAGCGAGCGATGCTTTACCTGGATTGCCGTTTGAAGCTCTGGAGTGTTGGGCCTGCTGCTTCAACATCATGGAGCTGTGGTTTGCGGAGCTCCCAGCCTCGGGCCGCGCTGATTTCAACATCATGGAGCCCTGGGATCCTTTTGCCGAGGGCCGCCAGCATTTGGTTTAGAGATACAGCGTGGAAACTGGCACTTCGGCCCACCGGGTCCGTGCCAACCAGAGATCCCCGCATATTAACACTAACCTACACACACTAGGTAAATTGGCTTGGTAAATGTCAAAATTGTCCCTAGTGTGTGTAGGATAGTGTTAATATGCGGGGATCTCTGGTTGACACGGACCCGGTGGGCCGAAGAGCCAGTTTCCACGCTGTATCTCTAAACTAAACTAAACTACTATTCAATACCCAAAGGGTGGCATAGTGGCGCAACTGGTACAGCTGTTGCCTCACAGCACCAGAACCCCAGGTTCGATCCTGACCCTGGGTTTTGGCTGTGTCGAGTTTGCATTTTCACCCCCCTGACTGTGTGGGTTTCCTCCAGGTGCTCTGGTTTCCTTCCATGTCCTAAAGACATGTGGATTTGTTTGTTAATTGACCTCTGTAAATTGCCCCCAGTGTGTAGGAAGTGGATACGTAAATGGGATAACATAGAATGAGTGTGATCGATGGTTGGCATGGACTCGATGAGCCGAAAGGCTTGTTGCCATGCTGCAGTTCTAATCTCAAACTAAACTAAACTACTCATAAGTGTAATTGGGTGCATCACTTGTTTCTCTTTAATTGATGCTCTGCAAACCAAAACCATAAACACATTCGTCCTTCCTGACCATCAGTCTGATGAAGGGTCTCGACCCAAAACGTCACCCACTCCTTTTCCCCAGAGATGTTACCTGACCCGCTGAGTTACTCCACATTTTGTGTCTACCTTTGTCAGAAACACATGTGTTATGATTGGACTTGTGATGCTAACTTCTTCATGTTCAGAGGCAACTATTAGACATTAAGTAGACCTATGTCAGGTTTTACAGTGACAAATATTCTCATTGGATTGGATTTGGATTGCCCCAATACTCTGATTGGATTTGGATTGCCCCAATACTCTGATTGGATTTGGATTGCCCTAATACTCATGGGTTGAGGTGCAGGGTCTTAGTTTATTTTTTTATTTCTTTATCATTTGGTGCTATGATCATTAAACATCAAGAGGTTAGAATGGACTGCTAAATCAATGTAAGTAAATGCTTTCTATATACTTTGCACACTTTTAACACACTTGTTCTCAGAAAAGTTGTGCCTGGTCTGGGCAGTGTTGAGTGTTGAGTGGGTCCTGGCATGTGTACCCTCTTGTCTGTAGTCATTTGGTTTGGTTTAGTTTAGTTTAGTTTAGAGATACAGCGGAAACAGGCCCTTTGGCCTACCGGGTCCGCGCCGACCAGCTATCCCCACGCCCTAACACCATCCGACGCACGCCAGGGAAAATTTTCAATTTTACCAAGCCAATTCACCTACAAACCTGTACATCTTTATAATGTGGGATGAAACCAGAGCTCGCAGAGAAAAGCCATGCAGGTCACGGGGAGAATGTACAAACTCCATATGGACAGCACCCATAGTCAGAATCGAACCCGGGTCTCTGGCACTGTAAGGCAGCAACTCTACCTCTGCGTACCATGCATCAACTGAGAGCCAACTACATCCAGTTGACAAGACTGTGCAGGGATCTCCACAAAGTTCTGCTTTGCTGAGCTGGAATCTGTATGCATGTTCTGAGCCCTGGATTTGGAAGTATGCATGAAAGTCCAGAACTTGTTTATGCTTACTGGGGTGAATTATTGCAGGCCACCCTGGAACTGTTTTCAACAGGGACTGACTCAAGTGGTTAATTTTTGATTCACTCAAATACCTTCGATGCATTAAATTGCCAATCCAATTAAATATAGGCAGGCAGGTTGGAAAAGTGCCAAGAGCAATGAGAAAGCACTAAGATTGCATACATTTTTCTTAAAAGATTGAAGTTGTAACGAACACAAAACAATCATGTTGTTCAATTTCGTCATTTCAAGCTATAATTAGTTGATTACGTAGTTTGTTCTGCACCTGAACTCATTTCCAATAGTACTTTTATACTTCAATACCTAGAAACTGGATCATGTAGCGCCAAGATTTTGTGTTTCATGTGATCCAATTTGAAAGAAAACTAAAATATAATTGATCATCAAGGAACTTCAGTAACTAAAGCAAAAGTTTATGTTTCTCTCTGTGATGAATGAATGCATGAAAAACCTTGGGGATCGGCAAACAGCATGCGACATGCATCCAGAGACCTCTTGCGTAAGTTTCACTTTTTTTTTAGTTTTAGAGATACAGCACGGAAACAGGCCCTTTGGCCCACTGAATCCGCACCGATTAGCGATCCCCACACATTAGCACTATCCTACACACACTGGGGACAATTTACACATACCAAGTCAATTAACCTACATACCTGTATGTCTTTGGAGTGTCGGAGGAAACCGAAGATCTCGGAGAAAACCCATGCAGGTCTTGGGGAGAATGTACAAACTCCGTACAAACAGCACCCATAGTCAGGGTAGAACCCAGGTCTCCGGTGCTGCAAGCGCTATAAGTGAGGAACTCTACTGTTGCGCCACTGTGCTGCCCTTGTGCACATGTGGTCCCTCAAGGAACAGAAATCCTGTCGTAATGCAACAACTGGCATCAACTCTTCCGCGCAACTTAAATGGGACCTGCCAGAACAGATCCCAGACTGGCACTAGACACTCAACCCAATTTCTCTGTAACAGTATTGAGCTAATTCGGGACCTCAATTGGAGCACTAATCATTTTTCCACCTCTTACTCAAGCCAGGTTCACACTCCTTGCTCCGCTCTGCTGCTGTCCTCTGACTTGCTGACCTGACTATCCGAGCCTGAGCTGCCGCTCCACAATCACAAATCATGGTTGCCACTGATCTCCGGCTGTGAACTCTCGCTACAACCTTTGATTTCTGGCTGTGGGCTCTTGCTACAGTCGATGATCTCTGGCTCTGTTCTCTTGCTACAACCCCTGATTTCCAGCTGTCAACTGTTGCCTGTTTTCCCCAGTGCATATCCTTCTTCTAACTGACCTTCCAATTCTTCCCCTATTGCTAGCCATTCTTTTTGTATAACTGCAACATGAGTCTGAGAGCATATCTTATAATAATGCAGAAGAAATTTATTCGGCATTTTATGTGCATGTTAGCCCACGACCAAGCCATTCAATTATTCTTGTGTCCCTTCTCCGCATTCTCCTGTACTCCTGCAACGTAATCTCTCCATATGGCTTTTTTTATGCCATTTATCCACACAGTGTGGTCATTTACATGAATTAATTCATGTCTTCAGGATGTGTGATTTACATGAATTAATTCATGTCTTAAGTATGTGGGGTGAAATTGGAGCTCGCCAGAGAAATCAAAATGGTCAGAGTTTGGTTTAGTTTAGAGGTACAGTGTTAAAACAGGCCCTCTGGCCCACCGAGTTTAGGTTGACCAGCGATCCATGATTCATTAGCACTATCCTACGCACTAGGGATAATTTTCAAATGTTACCAAAGCCAATTAACCTACAAACCTGTACATCATTGGTGAGCGGAAGGAAACCGTAACAGCTGGGGAAAACCCACAAGTTCACTGGGAGACCATACAAACTCCATACAGACAGCACCTGTAGTCAGGATCTCTGGTGCTGTATGACAGCAACTTTACCGCTGTGCCACCATGCCGCCTCCAATGAACAGGCAAACTCCGTTCAGGCAGGAGCTAGGCTTAAGATTATTCCTGAGTCACTGAAGCGATGAGGAAACAGCACGAACTGTTGTGTCACTGTGCTGACCAAGAAAATGCTACGGACACCTGGAAACCAAGGAGGCATGCAAGGGTTCTGTGGGGGTCTGCAGATTCTCAGAAATATGGTTTGCTCAGAGGCCTGAGATTTCAACACTGCTGCGCTCTGCACCTTGTATTATGCACCAGGCAGAGTCTGACTGAAGTACTCCCAGCTGGTAGAGTGATCCCAGAATGTCACTGTATTATTACACACTGGTGGACAAGTCCCAGTTACAGCTTGTACTTGCCAGCAACTACTGAGGCTGCAAGAGGAGAGTGTGAAAACAGAAATATCTGACATCTCTGGTATCTATCTTACTTTAAATGGGCAGGAAGAAAACACTTCTGATTATTGATCATCCAACAAATAAAATCTCTCAGAATAGTACTTCATTAGGCCAGTGGTACTAAAAGGAAAGCGTAGACTTTGGATTGCTAAGCGCTTCGATTTTCTATTGTAACTCGAGTGCGACATAACTTTAATTGGACAGTTTCAAGCATGCAAGTGTAGCTGTCTGCTAGTCAGACATTCAAAATAAGGTCTGCACTGCACCTGTGGTGTTTGGAGGTCTTCCCTGTGAAGATGCCAGCCTTGTACTTGAAACGGAGAAGTTGAGGAGTAACTTTTTCAAGGAACCTGAGGGGTAATTTTTTTACACAAAGGGTGGTGGGTGTATGGAATGAGCTGCCGGAGGAGGTAGTTGAGGCAGGTACTATTGCAATGTTTAAGAAACATTTAGACTGGTATATGGATGGGAAGGATTTAGAGGGATGTAGGCCAAATACAGGCAGACTGGACTAGTGTAAATGGGACATGTTGGCCACTGTGGGCAAGTTGAGCTGAAGGGCCAGTTTCCATGCTGTGTCACTCTATGACACTCAACTGACTTTCTTTGGGACCATATTCTCCCCATCAAATCCACTTTCTTTCAAACAATTCATCTCCGTTTTGGCACAGCGTACCATCTGTACCTTGCTTCAGTTATCACTGATGCAATGAGGCAGCTTTGTGAGTTTTACAACTGGATCATTCACTGGTTTGTCACTGGGAAACATGTTCAATTAATTTCTTCTTGCACCTTCTCCACATTTGTAAGTAACATTTGTTTCTGTCCAAGGTAGGCACAAAATGGTGGAGTAATTCAGCGGGACAGGCAGCATCTCTGGAGAGAAGGAATGGGTGACGTTTCGGGTTGTGACCCGTCTTCAGACAGTTTCTGTCCACCTGCCTCACTCTGGATGGCTGGGCAGGAAATGGGTTTGTTCTCAATCTCTGCCAAAATGATTTCACCTTAGTGTCCAAGGTGTCAGGTTGTCTCACTTCACCCACCTTCCTTTGAAGAAGGACGGCTTCCAATCAGTTCCTCTGCTAGATCATAAAAGATCAGAGTGGAGCAAGCAACATCTCTTTAATTCCTGCATTTCTCAACTCTTCTTTCATTGTCATGCAGTTGGACCTTTGACAGGGAGGGTAGTGGAGCGCTTTGTTGCATCTAAGCTTTCTGAATAGTTATTGGTGACAATCTAATTTCAATTTTATTTGAAATGGAGAAGGCTAAAGCAATTGCTTCTCTACAAGACAAGATTGATCACATGTTGCTACAAATTAGCTTGAAGCAACCAGGTATTTGGTAGCAAAATAATATATCTCTCAATTTTTCTACATAGACAAGAGATCCAAACATGAATGAAGCAATGCAGAGAGTGCGAAATTCAAGCAATCAAATAAGGTTGCAAAATCCCACTGCAGTATACATCCATGTCTGTCATGAAGAATGTAAGACTGATGTTGTGACTGGATGCAGAATACTATGTTTTCCTCCTCAAAAGGTCTCAATGCCAGCCTCAGTTTATTTAGTTTAGTTTAGCGATACAGTTCGGAAACAGGCCCTTTCACCCACCGAGTCTGCTCCAACCCCGTACACTAGCACTTTCCTAAACACTGCGGACAATTTACAATTTTCTTTTACCAATACCAATTAACCTACACATCTGTACATCTTTGGAGTGTGGGAGGAAGCCAAGCACCTGGGGAAAACCCACGCAGTCATGGGGAGAACATACAAACTCCACACTGACAGCACCCATAGTGTGGATCGAACCCGGATCTCTGGCGCGTTAGGAAGCAACTCTGTCAAGTGAAGCCATGGGGAAAACACTACAATGTTTGGAATCAAATCTTGCACAAAGGAAGATAATTGTCTTTTTTGGAGGCCAACTTGTTGGAGGTTCCACTGCTCAGTGACCTAGTCCCAACCATCTTCAGCTGCTTCTTCAATGACCTTTATTGTTAAGGTTTAAGAAAGAACTGCAGATGCTGAAAAATTCGAAGGTAGACAACAATGCTGGAGAAACTCAGCGGGTGAGGCAGCATCTATGGAGCGAAGGAATAGGTGACGTTTCGGGTCGAGACCCTTCTTCAGACTAATAATTTATCTTAAAGGGATATTCACTGATGATTGCATAATGGTCAATTCAGTGTGAAATTCTTCATCAAATGAAACAGCCCATGCTGTCATGCAGTGAGACATGGATAACATTCAAGCATTCAAGTAGAAAGTAACATTCATGCTCCAAAAATGCCACATAAAGATTATCTTCAACAAGAGAGAATCTAACCACTTATCCTTGCAATTCAATTGGATTACCATTTCTGCATCTTCCACTGTCAGCATCTTGGAGGTCCACAATGACCAACTGGACTAGCCATGTGGCTACAAGAGGCCATGTGGCTACAATTGCTATTGAGGCAGCGCACTGTAGGTTCACGAGGTTAATCCCCGATGGTGGGACTGTCATTTGAGGATTGATTAGAAAGACTGGGCATGTATTCACTGGAATTTAGAAGGATAAGAGGGATCTCATAGAAACATATAAAATTATAAAAGGACTGGACAAGCTAGATGCAGGAAAAATATTCCCAATGTTGGGGAAGACCAGAACCAGGGGCCACAGTCTAAGAATAAAGGGGAGGCCATTTAAAACTGAGATGAGAAAACAAATTGTGGAATTCTCTGCCACAGAAGGCAGTAGAGGCCAATCCATTGGATGAATTTAAAAGAGAGTTAGATAGAGCTAGCGGAATCAAAGGATATGGGGTGAAGGCAGGCACGGGGTACTGATTGTGAATGATCAGCCATGATCACAATGGATGGTGGTGCTGGTTCGAAGGGCCAAATGGCCTCCTCCTGCAACTATTTTCTATGTTTCTATGTTGAGCAAGTCAGGCTGGGCATTCGAGAGCAAGTCACTTACCTCCAGACTCCCCTGAGCTGTTCCATCATCTCAAAGGCACAAGTTTGGAGCATGGTGGAATACCTTCCATTTATTTCCATGATTGCAGTTTGAATAACTCTTAAGCATCTGGTTTAAGCCACCTCAAAAGGTGTGCCATTGTCATTCTAAACATTCACTACCCACGTAAATGTCAAATGGTATACCATCCTCAAAATACACTGCAGTTCTCACCTAGACCATTCTGTTAGCATCTCCCAAAGATGTAAACTCAGGGTCGAGATCCTGAAACTGTCTACCCGATATTGCCTTCTTGTAAGCAGTGCAGCGGTTCAAAACGGCATCTCATTATTGCATTCTACTGAAGAATTGTGTGTTGGCAATGTACTGCCTTTCCTGTTGACAGCGAGATTCTGAAAAAAAAATGAGTGAGAACACATTCAAGTAGAATTAATAGATGAACAATTGAGCAACAAGTTAGTTAGCAGCTTAAAGGAGAAAGTATAGATGAACATTCTGTATGTAGATGACAACTAGGAACGAAAGCAAGAGCACAATGTATCACCATGGGATTTATGCAGGCACTTCACAATCAATGGAAAGCTTTTGAATGTAATCACTGATGCAAAGCAGAAAACACAACATTCAATTTCAACATAGCTACGTCGTTCAAACAGAACTGTGGTAAATTAGCTTGTATTCAGTCTGCTGATGAAATATTAAACTTATTTTTTAGTTGCAAGCAGATCCACCAAACCATTCCATGATTGCATAATTTTTCTTTCCTTTTCTCCCTGGGTGCATTATTAGAGAGGAAGCCATCCAAGAGACATTTTCCCAACACACAGTCTCCTTTGATAATGATGGACTGTTTTGGGCAGAACTATCTAACTATATTTCCTCCCAAAGCTATATTGTCTGCAACCAAAAGAAAGCGCACCACTGTACACAAGATGGAACTATATTGTGTGGGCTTTTGAATGGCTCAGAATACAAATACCCCTTTTTCTCTCATGGCTCAGTTCATGCCTTTGAGTAAATATTTATGAGCAAAACATTTTCCTGCAGCGTTTTTCTGTGTCATTGAGTGGGATACATAATGCCAGAGTTATTTTGGGCAAATACCAAATGTCCAGTTTTTTTTAATTTTAGAAGGTACTAAGGTCACGTTACATATCAGATCAATTGTAGCTTCTTATTTGTTGATGCATGTTATATACTACCAAGCTCTCAGGTATATCTTGCAATAAATGGCCAAAATTGATTCAATGTACCTTGCTAATGAAAATGGACAGAATAAAAATAAGGAAAGAACACGTATTTAATAGAGACCAGCTATTTGGTCTCAACAGTGAACATCAATATTTGATCCGATATTTAAACCGTCACAGATTCATATAGGAAGACCAGGTACAACATCAATCAGGCCATCACAAAGACGAAGAGGTATTTGCAACTCATGAAATAACTTCACAGTGCAAATTTAACTTGTGTTGTAACCACGGTGTAGCTGTCAGTGTTGACCATTATTAAGTGATACAACTGACAGTACATTTTGGAGATAGTTCATGGGCATTTAAGCACTGGAAATGGTGCGAGTGATTTCCTCCTTCTCCGGAGATGTGATATTTTGTAGTTCTCCATGAACTGATAAGTATTTCAGATAATTAAATTATTCTCACCATTAAAAAAAACTGTTATGGTGAGTTTCTTTGTGTGCTTTGGTGCAAACAAATAAAAAAAGACAATTGTCTTCCTCTCAGATATATCTTTCAAAATTAAAAATATGCAGTTTGTTGTAAAAGGTATAAATGGTATTTCAACTGCACAAGCTTAATTTCAAACTCTGAGCTAACCCTTAAAACATTCACCAACATTTACTTTCAATGGAATTTAACTTTCAGTGGAAGTGCACAGGACCTTTGAGGACAATGGAAGACAAAGCAATGAAAGATGGAATTCCACAAATCTCATTTACAGATACTCCTTCACTTCCTGTGTATTGTAATTGCCATACCTGGCCATGATGCAACCTGACAGCATACTTTCTGTTGCAGTTTGTTTGAGTATTCGGAGACGTGCTAAACTGAAAGTAGAGGTAATTGCATGTCTTCTTCGCTGGGCTCGGGAAAGATCATCCAATATGATAACACCCAAGAATTCTAAGCTGCTGCCCTCTCTACCACTGACCTACCAGTGAAAACTAGCAAGCGGTCTCCTAACGTTCCCTTTTGGAAGTCAAAAATTAGTTCTTTTTTTTCCTGTTGATATTGAGGGAGGGGTTGTTGTGCAGCATATAAGGAAAAGGGCTCGTTTCAGTCTGTTTAAAACATATCAGCACTATTGTTGGTAACAGTGGAGGAAACTGTGAAAGACCATAAAGGACCTGACCCGAGGCCTTTCCATGTTCTCCAGAGATGCTGCTCGATCCGCTGTCCAGTGTCTTTTTTCCCCCATTATATTGGTTTGCCATATAGCATGTCACCCATCAGAAAGTAGAAGGCTTGCACTTATGTTGCCTCAGCACCTATGGCATGAGATCCATGGACTTCCCAACAGTCTTCCATTGGAAACCAGTGCTTTCAGAGCTCCAGCTGTATTGGTACATAGCACAGGTCAGTTTCGGTTTGCATATCACTCCCGACTCTATACGGCTCATCTATACTGACCTAAATGCCCCATCTAAGTTCATCCCATTGACCAGCATTTGGCCCATATCCCTTGAAACCTTTCCTACCTGTGTAGCTGACCAAGTGTTATTATTGTTTGATAGACATGGATTATGTGCAGGCAGATAAGAATTGGTCTTGGCATCATGTTCAGCACAGATATTGTGGGCTGAAGGTCCTGTTCCTGTGCTGTACAGTTCTTTGCTCTATGTAATTACTTCAACTACTTCCTCTGGCAGCTTGTTCCATTTACCTAACATCCTCTGTGTATAAAGATGCTTCACATGTTCCAATTAATTATTTTCCCTCTCACCTTAAATCTATGTTTCCAATTTTTTTATTTCCCCCAACTTGAGGAAAAATACTTTTTGCATTCACCTTAACTCCTCTCTTTGTGATTTTATACACCTCCATAAGATCACCCTTTTACCTTCTGCATTCCAAGGAATAAAGTCTTTGCCTGCCCAACCTCTCCCTTGAGCTCAGGCCCTTAAGTCCAGACAACATCCTCATAAATCTTCTCTCCACTCTTTCCAGCTTAATGGCATCTTTCATATAATAGATTGGGCAAACTTGAACACAATATTTCAAGTGCAGCCCATCCAATTTCTTGTACAACTGTAATATAACATTTTAAATTCTGTACTCAATTCCCAGATTGATGAAGGCAAGTGTACTAAAAGTCTTCTTCAACACCCTATTGATCTGTGATGTCACTTTCTTGGAATGTACATATTGTCCAAGATTCATCCACTCTACAAAACCCCAGAGCCCTACTGTTCACTATGAAGGACCTACCCTGGACTGGCTTCCAAAATTCAGCACCTCACAGTTACCTGAATTAAAGTCCATTTGCCATTCCTCGGTCCAGTTGACCACCTATTCAAGATTTGCGATAACCATCCTCACTATCTAAGATACCACCCATTTTAGTATCATCTGCAAACTTACTAATCATGCCTTTTACATTCCCATCCATATCATTGATAAAGGTGACAAAAAGCTATGCGCCCGGCACTGATCCATGAGGCACATCACTAATCACAGGCCACTAGTCCAAAAACCAGCTTTCCACTATCACCCACTATTTCTTACCATCAAGCCAATTCCAATCCAGTCAGCTCCCTCTCCTGGGACCAATGCGATCTAAGTTTTCAGAGCAATCTATTATGTTGAACCTTATCAATGGCGTTGAAGTCTATATAAAATATATTCATCATCGACCTTCTTGGTTATAGACAATAGAGAATAGGTGCAGGAGTAGGCCATTCGGCCCTTCGAGCCATTCAATGTGATCATGGCTGATCATCCCCAATCAGTACCCCGTTCCTGCCTTCTCCCCATATCCCCTGATTCCGCTATCTTTAAGTGCCCTATCTATCTCTCTCTTGAAAGTATCCAGCTAACCGACCTCCACCGGCCTCTGAGGCAGAGAATTCCACAGACTCACAATTCTCTGTGAGAAAAAGTGTTTCCTCGTCTCCTTTCTAAATGGCTTACTCCTTATTCTTAAACTGAAGCCCCTGGTTCTGGTCTCCCCCAACATCGGGAACATGTTCCCTGCCTCTAGCGTGTCCAAACCCTTAATAATCTTATATGTTTCAATAGGATCCCCTCTCATCCTTCTAAAGTCCAGAGTATACAAGTATGTTCGTGGGTGGTTGCTGGGGCGTCGCCTTCGTGGTCATGAGGAGTTCCCGCATTCTGGGAACTAGTCGCGGCCTCATTATGGTCGCCGTGAATTTTCATGTTGAAAAATTAGCGGCGACCAAAATTAAGCCACCATGGAGAGTAGTGAGAATTCTCGTGCCGTAGGTGGGATGCAGGAGGTCCTAGAGGGTTGCCAGGAGGTTGAAAGTTCTCGTAGGTTCTCATAGGTTGTAGCCGATGCTGACCGGTGAATTTCTTTGGCTCATTGGGAAAAAAAACGTAATCAGTAGTTACCGACCGATAATGTTAAATGTCCACCAAGCTTCACAGCCGTGTATCTCTGGCTTCTTAAAAGTTGTCTCCACTCCTTCTCCCTCCTTCTCTCCCCTTCTCCCCCCCTCCCCCCCTTTTAAAGGATGTACCGTACACTGTGCTTTAGCCGTCTTAATTACAGTGCCAACCTTCCTGTTCACTGCAGTTGTGTCTGTATCACCTTGGCTTTGCACCGTGTGAATTTCACTCAGCGCTCCCCCCGCTTTCCCTGCCCCCCGCCTGCATAACAGGCTGGTCAAGGAAGCGATATCTATGTGTGTGTGTTCCACTTGACAGTCGCCGGCAGTCGCCTGAAAAATCGCCCAAGTGGGACAAGCACATCACTTCTTCAAAAAACTCAATCAATTTTATGAAACATCTTCTCCCACATACAAAACCATGCTGCCTATCTCTAATCAACCCTGTCTTTCCAATTGCTTGTATCTCTTTTCCTTTAGAATCCTCTTGAGTACCTTGTCTGCCACAGATGTCATGCTTACTTATTCATTGTTCTCAAGTTTTATTTTGCAGCCCTTCATAATTAGCCCTTCCCACCATGTTCTTGAATATATACCTAATCAGGCCTGGGAGATTCATCTACCTTCATATTCCTTAAGACAACAAGAACCTCTTTGGCAGTAATACGGATTGTACTCTAGACATTGCCATTAACTTTCCCAAGATCCCAAGTGTCCGTATGATTTTCCATGGTAACAACAGAGGAGAAAGATTCATTGAGGACCTTGTCCATCTCCTGGGGTTCCGCACGTTGATGACCACTTGGTTTCTGATGGGTCCTATTGTCTCTCTAGTTACCCATTTCCCCTTAATATACTGATAAAATCTCTTTGGAATCTACGCAATCTATTTTACTAGATCTATCTCATTCCCTGTTTTTGTGTTCCTGATTTCCTTCTTAAATATGCTCCTCAATCCTCTATATTTTTCTCGAAATACATTTGATCCCAGCTGGCAATATCCCATACCTTGTTTTTCCTCAACTTTTCAATTTTGGCATTGTAACCTACAAGTTTTTGCTCTTCAAACCACACATGACATGCCTTTCTGCCCACTACTTTCCCATTAAGAATGTCCTGTAGATTCAATTTCTTAAGAAAGGGATATTTTTTTTAAATAGCCTAAGTATCCAAATAACAATCTAATCCCATTCACACAAGAATTCACAATATAACATGATTTTTAAATCTCACTGTCATGAATTCATATGCCAGATGGAAGGGATTTGATGTTTAATTCCCATAAATTAATCTAGAAACATCCACTCAATATAATCAAATGTTTTGTTTTTCTGCACAATATATGGGACTAAAACTGATATTTAGTATAAGAATATTGACTAAGGGTAGACAATAACACAAAATATAGATGATTTAGATGCTCTTATGACATGATTGCGGTGAATTTGAACCCCATATCGGCAGGAAAAACACTGCTGGTTCGTATGGGGCCCAAATCACATTTTCGCAACGTAAAATTTGATTAAAGCCATCCCAAGAAGCAAGTTTATATGTAAAATACACGACTTACCCGTTGTTTTGTCCCGTTCATGCGATCCGTCACGTTGTAGGCATTGAGGGCGTTAGAAGTCAAATTTAATTTTAATCAAATCATTAAATTGTCTCGTGACCAAAAAAATAAATCATGAACGGAAGTCGGATCGATTTTTCTTCAGCAGCTAGCAGCCAGAGGAAATCCGCCTCAGACAGGCAGGAGAAAACGGCATTTTAATCCCGCCCCCCCCTCAATGGCGCCAAAGTCACGCACATGGCCAGTGGCAGAACTGCAGTGCCGCTGAAGGTAAGTTTTGTAACATCGCTACATCTAAGCCCCTGACATTATGACAGTCTGAGTCTATATTAAGAAACTTAAAATCACCCAATTAGTCTTGCAGCTAGTATATTCTCCTGGCATATTTGTTCCTCCAATTCGCATTTACTTTTTGGGGGCCTGTGATATAATCCAAAAAGGTGATCACCTATTTTATATTTTATATTTTATATCAGATCCACCCCTACAGCCTCACTGGATATTCCCTCACTAATGTCTACCGCGATGTTCTGCTTAATCAGTAAAGCAATTCCCCACCCCTACCTCACCTATAACATGTGTACTCTTAAATTGTCAGTCCTGTCCCTCCCGCAGCCAGGTTTCTGGAATGGGTATAATGTCCTAGTCCCAAGTACTTATGCATGCCCTGAGATTATCTGCCTTGCCTGTCAGATCTCTAGCATTTAAATAAATGTGATTGTCTTTCCACGCTCCCTGCAATGTTTGTGCCAGTCCTGTCTATTGTACTTGCTATCATTAACTTCAGTACCGCCTTCCAACCTCTCACATGCATCACGAGTGCATTGGATCCTGTTCCCATGCCAATCTAGGGCGGCACAGTGGCACAGCAGTAGAATTGCTGCCTTACCGGGCCAGAGACCCGGGTTCGATCCTGATAATGGGTGCGGTCTTTACAGAGTTTGTACATTCTCCCCGTGACCTGCGTGGGTCTTCTCTGGGATCTCCGTTACCTCCCACACTTCAAAGATGTACAGGTGCTAATTGGCTTGGTAAGATTTTAAATTGTCCCCAGTGTATGAGGGATAGTGTTCGGCATGGACTCGATGGGCCGAAGGGCCTGTTTCTGTGCTGTATCTTTAAACTAAACTAAACTAAATCTTGTTTAAACCTCCCAAGTAGCACTGGCATACCTGCCCGCCAGGTTCAGAATTCAGAATTAAAGGATGTTCTATTAGGAAGGAGATGAGGAGAATGTTATTTAGTTGGAGGGTGGTGAATCTGTGAAATTATTTGCTGCAAGATGCAGATAAATTTATTTAGTCAGAGGGTGGTGAATCTGTGGAATTCTTTGCCACAGAAGGCTGTGGAGGCCATCAGTGGATATTTTTAAGGCAGAGATAGATAGATTTTTGATTAGTACAGGTGTCAGAGGTTATGGGGAGAATGGGGTTGGGATGGAGAGATAGATCAGCCATGATTGAATGGCGGAGTAGACGACGGATCGAATGGCCTAATTCTACTCCTATCCCTTATGATATTGGTATAATATTAGTCTCCTAACATATACCATATTACATTAGTATTAAATTTTACTTGAAATACTTTTTGTTGATGCAACCATTTGATTATTATATGCTTTCATCTTCCCATGGTCGTCAGAATTATTTATTTTCCCTTCTACTCTGGTATTGTGTCCAAATTTCCAATTTTGTAGGATATTGTCTCCAATTATGTGATATAATTAGCATATGTTATATCTTGTGCGAGGGGACGCATGTGCTGGGGGAGACTCAAGGTGGCGTCATGGAATAAAGAAGCTTGTTAGTTTACTCCCGTATCTGAGTGTTATTTTAAGTCAGTTCCAAGCACCCAAATACACAACAATTGGCGACGAGGATAAAATATCAGAAAGGGAAAGAAGAGGGGCTGTCAAGAAAAAAAAAAGTTAAAAAGAAGAGGTTGTGTTTGGAAACAAAGTGGAACGGCACCAAGCAAAAAGATTTGGCGACAAATGGTTTTGAATTGGTGCCAAATAAAAGAAAGTTCAGAACGGGAAGCAAGAGCGCAAGGAAATCAAGTGGGGCAGTAAGTAAGTGTCACTGAAGATCGCAGCCAAAAGCCGGTAGCCTAACCAGCAGGACAGTGACGGTGTCAACTTACCTGGAATGCTTTCCAGGGCTGTGCAGCCATGGCAATGGTGCAGAACAGGCCCAGCAGCCGCCACCGACTTCGGGTGAGTTCCAGGGTCGTGTACCTCGTAGGCCACGGACAGGTCCGGTGACTGCCACCGACTTCGAAAGTTTTCCAGGGCTGTGCAGCCCAGTAGCAGCCTCAGACGTAAGGTGAGGACCTAGTACCATGAAAGCCACGGACAGGTCCAGAGAAGCCAACGACAAACGCCGAGTCTTCAGCCCAGCTGGGAACAGAGTCAGCCCGGTCGTGAGAGAAAGCCTAGTCACAAGAGACGGCCGTGAGCGGAGAAAGCCCGGTCGCAGGAGATGACTGGTCGGGGGCAGTGTCAGCCCGACCGTGAGCAGAAAAGAGGGTCCGGCCGCGCAAGAGAAGCGGAGCGGCCGATTGGGAAAGCCGACCGCGAGGGAGAAGCGGACCCGGCCCCGCGAGAGAAGCGGGACACAGTGCTTAACCCAGCCCCCGACGGCGGGGCACAGTCCCGACGCGAGAAAAAGCCGGCCGAGAGAGAAGCAGGTCCGTGCGAGAGAAGCGGGACACAGCGTTTACCCAGCCCCCGACAGCGGGGCACAGTCCAGATGAGACCAGCAGCAGAGACGAGCCGTGGAGCCAGCGACGAGCTGAGCAGCGGGACCAGCAGCGGGAGTCAGCAGATTGAGGCCGCGTCGTGGAGTCGACTTGGCAGGCAAGTCAGCGGTAGAAGAGCGGAGGCAACAGCAATGGATGAGCCAGCGGTAGCAGCGGAGAACCAGAGTGGCCAGCAGCAACAGTATCCTTGGGAGAAGCTCTGGAGAATCCGAGAGGTCGAGGATGCACCGGAGTCCATATGCCGACAAGATGGACCGGTGAAATCCTTCAAAGTAAAAGCAGGACTGTTTGAATGTAATGCAATGGTCACTGTTATTAATAGTAAATTTGTGTGCATAGAAGGAATATGGTTTGAAAATTTCTAGTTGGCTATTAACATGAAATGTTAGTTAAGAGTATAAATCTATTATTATAAGAATTAGTAATAGTCAGTGGGCTGGGTCACTTCTTAGTGTGTAAAAGGAGCCTGAACTAAAGAAGGCAGGGAGTCCCTCAAAGGACAAACGGGAGGTGCAAAGTGACAAAAGTCAAGTGCCAAGTGACGAAGGCCAAGTGCAAAAGGCCAAAGGTCAAAGGCAAAGGGACAAAAGTCAAATTCAAAGGGACATTGCCATCCAGAGGGCAACCCTAACTATTCAAGCTTCATTCAGGGGTATGAAGGTACGGAGAGAGCCGGAACAAACAGAGGCAGCAACGGTAATGCAAGCAGCATTTAGAAGGCACAGAGTATACCGTCCATACAGGGCAATGAAATTAGCAGCTATAATAGTACAAACCCATTATAGGGCAAACCTTCAAATGGAAAGTGATCGCAAGACTTACATGAAGGTACGCAGAAGCGTTGTACTGCTTCAGGCTGCCTACCGAGGAATGCTTGTTCGAAAGCAATTGCGGTGCATGCACAAATCTGCCATGGTCATACAGACTTATTATCAGATGAATAAACAGCGTCAGTATTTCAAGAAACTACGCTGGTCTGCCATTGCTGTACAGCAATGATACAGAGTTTGCCAGATAAGAGATGTCCAAGTGAGACATTATAATAGTTTGAGAAAAGCAGTGGTTTGTATTCAGGCCTTCTACCGCGGGATTAAAGCCAGAGAATCGGTTGAGAAAATCAAGGCAGCATGCCATATTAAGTCAGTCTTAATGATAAGCATTACAAGAAAACATTTCTTGATGCAAAAGGCGGCTGTAGTCACTATGCAAGCTGCATACCGTGGTTACCGATCAAGGGTACGCTACAGAGCTATGCGACAAGCAGTCATTTCGATCCAGAGATGGTACAAAGCATGCAAAATAGGGCATTCCCAGTTTGTGCAATATCAGTCAATGAGGTATGCAACTATTACCATTCAGGCTGCCTACAAGGTGTATGGTGGTTAGGCAGTGGGTTAAGCAAAAGAGGGCCACTGTAAAGGTTCAGTCAGTACTTTGTATGAGTTAGTATAGGAAAGACCTAAGGAGACAAATAGATGCACAACAGAAAAGGCTGAAATGATACAAAAGGCTTAAACAATATAGGAACGACTTCCTCAAACTGAATTATACAGCAGTTGTAGTGCAGTCTCACTACCTTGCTTATGAAGCAAGAAAACTATACAGAGCGCAAATCAAAGCCACTGTTGCATTGCAAAGACAATATAGATCCTACTTCTTGAGGAATAACCAGAAAGGTGACTTAAGAAGACAAATAGATGAACAACAAAAAAGGCTTAAATGATACAAAGAACAGTTAAATAAATGTGTGACAATGACCAAAAACCTGTTAATAGAAAAGTCTAAAGAAGAGAGGCTTGTCGGTCGAGACAAAAGTATGCAGGACCGATTGCGATTAGGACACTTCACTATAGTCCAGCATGGAAGTTCCTTCACTGAGAAATGGACAAATGGTTATGCATTGCAGAATCTCATTACACAACAAGAGCAGATAAATGCGCAGCGAATGGAAATTGATCAACAGAGGGAGCTGCAAGAAAAAGAAAACTTGCAGCCATGGGTCAGATCCCACCTACAAAGAGGAAATCAAAGCAAATACATGAACCAGAAAATGAAATGCAGAATATCAGGAACAGGAAGGGATTTGCAAATTAGATTAGGACATTTAAAAAGGGAAGAAGCAGAGATACAGGCAGAGCTAGAGCGTTTAGAAAGTGTTCACAATTTACACATAAAGGAACGGAAAATGATAACACATAAAGCAAGGGGTAATGTATTTGGTTTAAGGAAGATGAGTGGAATGAAAAATTATAAGTGCTAAGTTTAGATACGATGATTACAGTTATGAGGATGTAATGTAAGATGACTATAATAATATAATTTTGCAACAATGTGTTAATCAATTATATTTAATGTAATCAAAATGGTGTTATCCACCTCCAAGTTAAAGGGGGAGCAGTGTGGTGTATATTATATAAATGGTGTTACCCGCCGCCAAGTTAAAGGGGGAGCAGTGTGATGTATGTGATATAATTAGCATATGTTATGTCTTGTGCGAGGGGACGCATGTGCTGGGGGAGACACAAGGTGGCGTCCTGGAATAAAGAAGCTTGTTAGTTTACTCCCGTATCCGAGTGTTATTTTAAGTCAGTTCCAAGCACCCAAATACACAACAAACCGCATATACAGAATCTTGAAAAATATTACGATTCACTTCCAGCCACTGAGAAACAACCCTTAGCCTGTTCTGTTTCCTCCTTTTTTACTGTAAGTTTAAATTTGGGCCCAATAATCTGCTAAAATAGTTCTCACACTCTCATGATTTTCCAAAGTGCTTCACAATCAATTAGTTATTTTTAAAACATCGTCTTTGTTGTTTTGTTGGTAACCATGGTAGCAAATGTGATTTACAACAAAATGTAATGCAAAGCAAGTCAGATAAATGTCCAAACAAAATTATGTTTTTTCTTAAAAGGCTTCAGCATGAGTAGAGATTTTTACCTTTATGTGTCTCCACCATGGATCACCTTGGCTCAGGTCATTAGTAGGTAGAGAGGTCAGAGTGTAAGTCTATATAGAAATCTGTCTGACTTTTCTGTTTAAATTAATTCAAGAAGTTGAAATGGATTGCCCACAAGCGTGTCCTCCAACACAAACAATTTTCCAAAATTTGCTGCAGTGTCCCGGCATCCAGCATGTGTGGAAATGGATTCAGGAAAATTTACAGTATTTAGTAACAAAGAAGTGAATTGCAATTATACACAAACTGCTCGATCTTCAAACTGCAATCTGGCTGAGAATGCCTTGCAATTTGGAAGAGGCAGCTCAAACCATGAACCGAACCAACCTATTAGCATAGTCCCGCGGCCAAAATAGACCATCAAATTTTTGCATATGTTAACATTATGACCAAAAAAGTCATTTGAATTGCAAAACCTGGAACTAACATTTTTGTGACAAAACAAATTTAATTGAATTGAACTATATGTCACATTTTCCACTTGCAAAGGTTAAGGTGGCCTACCAGATAAAGTGCTCCATCTAGTGGCTCAAACCCAATTCAGTAATTTTATGACAAACCTGCCACTGGAATGAAATAGGTACACAAAATTGCTGGGGAAACTCAGCGGGTGCAGCAGCATCTATGGAGCGAAGGAAATAGGCGGCGTTTCGGGCCGAAACCCTTCTTCAGACTCAGCCAATTTTGTGTACCTTCGATATTCCAGCATCTGCAGTTCCCTTTTGAACACTGGAATGAAATATGTTGCTTTGTGATGTGGATACAACAACTAGTTTCAGAATTCAGGGGGACACTAAAATATTTTAACTTTGCTCAAACATTACTTAGAAGTTGTCCCGACACGAGAAAAAGCACAATGGTAGAGGAGCATCTTTGAGGTGCTCGAGACTCTACATTCAAAGCTGATCTCAGCTGCTGCCTGTGACGAGTTTGTAGGTTCTCCCTTTGACCACATGAGTTTCTATCAGGTGCTCTAGTTTTCACCCACATCCCTAAAGACAATGGGTTGGTAGATTAATTGGCCATGACAAGTTGCATCTATGGTGTAGGTGAGTGGTAGAATCTGAGGGGATTTGATGAGGATGTGGTGGGAATAAAAATGGAGGTAATTATTGCAGTATTGGTTTAAATGGTGGCGTGAGCCCATGAACTCAACATTTCTCAATCACTCACTATTTTAAAAAAGTCACAATTTCTATTTTTCCTAGCAAAGTGGATAACCTGACATTTTCCCACATTACCCTCCATCTTCTATGTTGTCATTCCCTCATCTTATTTAAATCCACTTCAAGTCTCTTTGCATTCTCATCACTAATTAAATACCCACTTAGTGTTGTGTCATTAGCCAACTTGAACATTTGACCTTTTGTCCTCTGAGTCAAATGTTCAGTCAAGATTGCGAAACATTTGGGCCTGAGCCGTAACTCATTATCAATGTCTCTTTTGCTGAGAAGAGGTTCCTGAGATTTGGAAAGGGATTCCCAGGATCTGAACTTGGGTCTTGATTGTCAGTGAGTTGTGCTGTGTCGTGGGCGCTGGTTGATGGAGGACCTTTATCTTGTGGAGATTTAGTGTAAGGCTTCATATTATACTTCAGTGAAATAAGCTTGGAGCTCGATCTCCCAAGTATATATGAGCAAGCATTATCTTCACATTGTGTATTTGGAAAATACTTCAGATTACTTCTGCAGAATGTAGTACTGCATTGATGGAGAGGATTTAGCCCATTTAGAAGGATGTGGAGGAATGAACAGGATGGATGTAATGTTTCATAAATATTACGAGTGAGGCTGTGGGTGATGTACTGAAGGTTAGGAGAAATGGAGACTGGTGATTAGATGTGATAATGAGCCGAATGAGATTTGAGTGTTCATGTGAAGATTCTACAATGTGACGCTCAGAAGCTCACAAGAAGGGGAGTGTTCAAGTCAAGATGATGTAGATTACTCTTCCACTTGGCACTGCATCTAGTGCCTCAAGAGGACTGAATAATCAGCTTCTTCAGGACTTAAGGCTTCCTTTTGGGAATTGGAAAAAAAAGCACTTGAGCACCTAGACAAACAGTGACAAGGATTATTAATAGCAGTGTAACTGCAGCTAAATGTACTGTAGTACTATATTATAATTGAAAACATTAATTTACCACAGCTGAGCAAGTATGTCATCTCTCTGAGGATAGAATACTTTCCCCATGTGCCTTTGCCTGACGTCATTGAGTACAGGAATGAAAAATTAGCATCTGTGTCGAGTGCAGAGTCAAAGGTCTGATCCAGCCATATGAAGCAACCACAAAACTGCATAAATAGCACACTTAGATGTCATTTGAAAGCTCAGTTAATGTTCCAGGGGAAAACAATTTTTGCAGCCAAAAACGCTAGTCTGTGGCTGAAGGCTTTCTTAGTTACTGTAACATTTATCACCTGTAGGCCAATAATTTGGAGGCAATGAAGAGAGGAAGAATATGAAATGAAAGACAAATTGCATCTTTTTTTAATCTTCATCAATAATTTAAAATTCTAATGAAGCTTAAAAGTTGAATGCGTAATTAAAATGTAATTTAAACCAGACCCAATACTTTGTAAAATCGTTTTAGAAATGAGCGAGATATTGTTGTTCTGTTTAAGACTTGGTTTACACATATTTGTGTGAGAGAGAGAATTCCTTCTGGTTCAGAAGAACACTTTGATTTGCCTCTGTAGCAATGGGGTTTTGCCAGATGGATGCTTGGGTTTGCCAGTTACATGGGAGCAACAGTCTGTTTGTGTGTGGATGACCTAGATAAATAATTATAGAATTGGCACTAAGTGGTAGGAGCTGTCCATAAAGCTCTTCTGTAATCCAATTCTTATAGCTTATGTAAACAAAGTTAATAAATAAATTAAAACCATAAGTAGGCATGGAATATTTTGCATCAGCACCTCTTCAAGAGCAGGACACAGCACGCTTTATGTTCACCCAAGTCATACGTTGCCATTGCCACGGTAATTTCCATTTTACTGGTTCATTAACTATTCTCTGCAGGCTTTGACAATGTCTTAGGGAGTTGAATGGATTTGGAAGTGTCTGTGCTCCTGCAATAAATAAAAACCATATGAGCTTGAAAGTGCTGTAGAAATTTACCAACACCCACTCTTCACAAATGCCTGATCTGTACTTATTGCAGATATAGGTCTAAAAATATCTTCAGGGGCACTGAGGTAAAGTCACGGGCAATTGGGGTGCAGGTGACTTCCTGTCACAATTCAGCTCTCTCCATCTGTTCAATCATATTTCCTAATTGCTGCAATTGGAAATGAAATTGTGACTGTCACATTTGTAATAAAAAAGTTTAATCAGCAATTAAGAAAAATAATCTTTGCTCAAAATGTTATTAGTGGAGGCAAAAGTGTTATGGATTTTCAGATGCAACTGAATACTGAGGGTTAAATTACATTGACAAAAGGGGTTTCTATTGTTGACCAATATTAGATTTTTCCTTAACAGATCTAATTTTATGCAGAAGTATATTAGGAAGATGAACTCTGCATTGAAAGATGTTGCTTACACGAATATTAAAATAATGACTGCATTTCAAAAGATCTTCACTGACTGTGAGAATCATGTGCTCTAGGAAGTAACTTCCAGTATTAGGAATATAATGTTAAATCCTCTACTCTCTTTTCAGCCTCATAAGGTCTTTATTTCACATTTTTGTTGATTCCTGAAACATCCATATCACACAAATCTCATTTAATTTTCGACTCTGGGCATCATCACATATGAGCTGCTCAATAAATATAGGTTCTTTATTTAATGATTTAAGTATCGTATCAATTATACTCATAAACTAGAATAATGAAAACACATATTTAATGGTGTAAAATGCAACTTTGATGGAGTTAAAGGCAGAATGCTAATTGATCAATTGCCTGTTATATGTATAGGAACATAAGAACCAGGACCAGAAACAGGCCTAATGGCCCCTCAAGCCTGGTCTACCATTCAATAAGATCAAGGTTGATCCAGACTTATATAAAGTGGTGATAAGGGCAAGTCTGGATGAACCCTGATCTTATTGAGTGGTAGACCAGGCTTGTGGGGCCATTAGGCCTGTTTCTGGTCCTGGTTCTTATGTTCCTATACATATACCAGGCAATTGGATCAATTAGCATTCTGCCTTTGACTCCATCAAAGTTGCATTTTACACCATTGAATATGTGTTTTCATTATTCTATGATGTATTTGAGGGAAAGTTTGACACATTTGAACTACAAACGCATCAAGGGGCCTGGTCTACTATTCAATAAAATCAAGGTTGATCCAGACTTATATAAAGTGGTGATAAGGGCAAGTCTGGATCAACCTTGATCTTATTGAGTGGTAGACAAGGCCCCTTGATGCGTTTGTAGTTCAAATGTGTCAATCTTTCCCTCAAATACATCAAACGACCACCTCTGCAGCTCTCCTGAGGTTGAGAATTTCAAATAATCACAGCCCTCAAGGAAGATATTCAGATATTCCTCTTAATTCCTGCTTGAAATGGGTGAAAATTATTTTGAAACCATATCTCCCAGGTAGCCTTCACTTGAGGAACCATCCTCCCCTTCAGGATCATAAATGTTTTCAATCAGATTCCAATGAGTAAAAGCAAAACCTGCTCAAACTCTCTTCATAAATCAACCTATTCATCCCAGGAATTGAGCTGGTGAACATTCTTCCTACTGTATGACCCATGCAAAATATATCCTTATGCATGGAGACCAAAGCTGTGGCAGTGCTCCAGGTATGATCTTACAGTACTCTGTAAAATTGCACTAAGATTATTTTTACTATTATTTTCCACAATGAATGGAATAAAGATCAACATTCCATGGGCCTTTGTAATTACTTGTTGTACCTGTAAGCAAATATTTTGTGTTTAATTCACTGTGGTCCCCATGTCCCTTTGCACTGTAACATTTTTAATCTCATTCCACAAATTAGCATGAATATTCCACCTTCCAGGGTGGCTAACCTTACATTTTCCACATTATATTCCATCTGCTACTACTACTTGCCCACTCACCTAACCCATCTTTATGTTTATGCAGGCCATTTATGTTTTCCGCACAACTCACTGATCAATCCCTCTTTGTATCATTAGCAAATTTGGCTACAATACAATGAATTGCTTCATCTACATCACTAATATAGATTGTAAATACTTGAGGGCCTGACTGATCCCACGCATCACTGATTTCTCATTCAAAATTGACCATCCATCCCAACTCTATTTTTTGTTATTTAGCCATTAGCTTACTTATGCCAATATATTGCTGTTAACCTCATGGTTGTTTTGTGCATTCACTTTTTAAGTACCATCGTACCTGAAAATCCAAATACACTACATTTACTTGTTTCCTTTATTGACCCTGTTTGGAACATCTTGAAAGAAGCGGTAACACCTCACTCACTTGATATCAGTTTAAAGAATTCCAGACATGCAATTAGTAGAAAGATTAAACGAGAACTTACCATTTGAAGTTTGATCTTGATTTTCTGAGTATTTAGAAAAAACGCTGCCACTTACGGCTGTGATTTTTGGCCATCTTACTCAGTCCCCCTCCACTGCGCAGGACCAGAGGATTTTTCCCATAGATGAAAAATAAAAGTGTTATTCGTTTAAAAAATGTTGAGATTCTCTCTCCTGAAGGCCACGCCCCTTCCCGAGGGACTATAAAACCCTGAAGTGTTGAGTGCCTCAGTCAGTCTCTGCAATTTGGGGGAGCGAGAGGGTCACGTATCTCAGTCTGAGCTGTGAATAACACTGAACACATGTCTACTAAACTGTGAGTGTGTTTTTACTGACCTTGGGTGCCCTTAATGTGGTTTGAAAATGAAAATGTGATTGGTTTGAAAAAGCACAGCAAATGGTTGTAGGTGGTGGTTGGTTTGAAATAAAGACAGGAAATGGTTGTTGGTGGTGGTTGGTTTGAAATAAAGCACAGCATTAAAAGTCTAAACTTGACAACATCCTGTTGGCACTGTATATTGATTTCAGATAAAACGCTACCACTTACGGCTGTGATTTTTGGCCATCTTATTCAGTCCCCCTCTGCTCATCAGGTGCAGAGGATTCTTCCCATCAATGAAAAATAAAAGTGTATTTAGTGTTAAAAAATGTTGAGAATCTCTCTCCTGTCAATCACACCATGAAGACCACGCCCCTTCTGGTAAGAGGGGGAGGGGTTATAAAACCCGGAAGTGTGGGTGTGGCTCAGTCTCTGCAAGATGGGAGAGGGAGAGGTCACGACTCTGTCTGTGAATCAACTGAACACACTGAATGTATACTGAACTGTGAGTGGTGTTTATGTAGTGTTTTGTGGTGTTTTGTGTAGTTTTATGGTGGTTTCACCCTGCTTGAAATTGTATGAAACTGCATGTGAATGTGGTGGCCTTGCACCCTGCATGAAATGGTATGAAACTGCATTTGAATTTGGTGGCCTTGCACCCTGCTTGAAGTGGCATGAAATTGCACTTAAATTTGGTGGCCTTGCACCCTGCTTGAAGTGGCATGAAACTGCACTTGAATTTGGTGGCCTTGCACCCTGCTTGAAGTGGTAGGAAACTGCACTTGAATTTGGTGGCCTTGCACCCTGCTTGAAGTTGCATGCAATTGCACTTGAGTTTGGTGGCCTTGCACTCTGCTTGAAATGGCATTAAACTGCACTTGAATTTTGTGGCCTTGCACCCTGCTTGAAGTGGCATGAAACTGCACTTGAGTTTGGTGGCCTTGCACCCTGCTTGAAGTGGTAGGAAACTGCACTTGAGATTGGTGGCCCTGCACCCTGCTTGAAGTGGTAGGAAACTGCACTTGAGTTTGGTGGCCTTGCACCCTGCTTGAAGTGGTATGAAACTGCACTTGAATTTGGTGGACTTGCACCCTGTTTGAAATGGAATTTCAGGAATAGCTGTGAGTCAACTGCCAGCCCACCAGCCGTGAGTGAGCTGCCAGCACATTTGGCCCACAATGTCCATACTAGCCCCCTGGAAACCAGTCCCTTCAGCCCACAACACCCATACTAGCGCTCCAGAAATCAGAAAGGATGATGTTAAAATGAGGCAGAGGGGTCGTTGCGATGGAGATTCGGAGCACGAGTGGCGAGAAGAAGTGTAAATTTCAAGCTGTTTATGAAGAAGGGTCTCGACCCGAAATGTCACCCATTCCTTCTCTCCAGAGATGCTGCCTGGCCCGCTGGGCTACTCCAGCATTTTGTGCCTATCTTCAGTTAAATGCCCCTTGAACCGAAGGGTAATTAAGAATCAACTAGATTGTGAGATCTGGGTTCACATCTCAGATTCGATTTAAAAAAAATAGAGGGCGTCCCATCCAGAGGGGTTTTCATGAAATAGATTACTGTTGTTTCACGGTTACTATTAACAAGGTTGGCTTGCTTTTATCATCAGTATATTCGCTTGCATTTGAAGTCGACAAATGGTGGGACTCACACACGTAACACTCAATGGCCACGAAATGTAACTGTTGATCCAAGAAGGGTAGCCAGTGGCCGGCAGGATTGGTGTGGAAAAAAAACAGGAGAGGTGACCTGATCTAACGTACAATGCCAAGACACGGCATTGTACGTTAGATCAGGGAGATTTAAACGCACGCTCTGTTGCTTTTAAATACAGTTCTCAATTTAAATTTCCAAATCAATTGAAAGGAGCTGACAAGAGCGGCACTGGGTGTAAATTAATCCCCGCTACACCAGTCATTCATCACTTGATCCTCGCTGGGCGCTTACATTTTGAAAATACAATTGCTGGAATTACAGTCTCCCTTATTCAAAAGCAAGGGTGTCAAAATCTTTTACTTGCGAGCTGCTTGAAAATTCTAGAACTTCTTTCGGAAATTTTTTTAACGTGTTTTTAAAACTCTTCCATCATCGCCGCTCAAGGGGAAAGCGACAGTGCGGGGAGATGGGACAATTCTCTTAGCCTCGCGGCCGTACTGTGATACCATTGGGTCAGGTATGGACTAGAGTGTGTGGAGTTTTAGCTGGGAGACGGTGGGGCAAGGTGTATGGAGAGAGAGACGGGAATTGTGTGGCTATAGGAAGCGCTGCCCACAGTTCTCACTCTCCAGGATGTTCTCCGATCTGACCAGCAATTACAACAGGTCCTGTTTGCATTTATGCAGCGATGACTCGTTGTAACGATTATCCATGGTCGTTTTTAAAAAAAATCCATATTTAAAAACTCTGACTGCTTTCTTGTACAGAAATTGGGCATAAACTGGAAACAGAAAAATAGGGGAACACCGTCCCCCTGCGTACCCCCCCCCCCCCCCCCTCCCCTCCCCTCATTTCCATCTGCGCAGGATATATCTGGCAAGGCCAGTTGTGGCAATTTTAGACTCTACCTAAGGGGTTGAGTTCAGCCCTAGGCTATTTACAAATATTCTAAAGCCAATGTTGCCCTACTCAGATCTAAAGGGCATATTGTCATGGGGTTTATAGATGACGTGCTCATTGTAGGGAAGAGATCATGTGCACAGAGTTAGCTGTTACATATCTAGGTTTTGTCATAAACTGTGCAGATATATCTGTGACCCTACCCACAGATAAGAAACAGAATATTGTAGAGACATGCACAGGGTATAAATATCGGAAGATGCCTCCAAAGATATTCAAGACGAGGCAACATGGATTATAGTAGTGGCAAATTGGCCTACTCAACCATGGTTTCCATTGTGAATAGGTCTGCTGAAAGAAACTCCTATATTTGCTCAGACACGAGCAGTGGTTAGTTCAACCTATCACTCGAGAACCTATCACTGCAGGTTGTATGGAAAAGTTTTGTGAAGAGACACATGTGAGCTACTTTTAAACAGAAGTAGCAGAGGTTTGTGGGTTTCATTCAATTTGGTTTGATGAGAGGCGACTAAGTTATAGCGCAATTAACACGGCTCGTAGTGCTTTGTCATCGTATCTAATACTAGAAGTGGGACAATAAACAATTGGCTCTCATCCACTGGTGACAAAAGTTAAGGAAGGTATCTTTTATATGATGTCTCTAAAGCCTAGATACAAAGTAGTGTGGAATGTGTAATCAGTATTAATTTTTTAACACAAATTGACATCAGCTGTATCCCTAACATTGGAGCAGTTACTCTTAAGTTAGTCCTGCTTATGACACTTATTTCAGTATGAAGCTTATGCCATGTCATGCTTATGTCATGCTTATGGCATTTATTTCAGCAATCTCCGTCTGGATACTCAGTCATATCTGATAAGAGGGTAATATTTTATGTGAATGAATTCATAAAGCAGAGCAGGCACGGTTGGGTACAAGTTGGAGTTTTCAGCATACCCACCAGATCGGAGATTGTGGGTGTTTATTATGTGAAAAGGTACATTGCGGTTACTAAGAACCTATGAGATGAGTTATAAAATAGTCTTACAAGAGATTGTTGGTGCAGACTATTTCAAGATGGATAGAGTGTAAGCAGCTGAAAGCGGGAGTGAATACAAATAATTTCAAGTCACACTCTACCAGGGCTGCTGGCACGTCAGTGGCCAATAGAATGGATGTTCCTCTTGATTATATTCTTGCAACAACAGGAGGCTCAGATGAACGCACTTTCGGAAGTTATAAAATATCGTTTTCTCAATATACAGAATGACAGGAAGTGGTCAAGATCAGACTTATAGTAATATAAATATATTGAAGGAGAGAGGGGTGAATTGCAACTAGTAATATCAGAGAATTGGCAACAATTTACTGTTCACAATACAGTGTATTTTAGGTGTTTGATGCACAGACGCCTCAAGATTATTCAAAATAATTCAGTTAATGTCCAAACTAATAGGTTTAAACAAACACAACATTTGAAGTACAATTTTAGGAGACTTCTGATCCTGATTCTTATAATTTGTGTGGTGTAAAGTTTAAATTACTGGCCTGACCCTCCCATTACATGTTAACATGGTGAAGATTTCAAGGCAGCTTCTGAAGAAGTTCATGGTGCCCCAGGAGCAAGAATATATTTTGTTCTGAAACAATAGTATCTGCGATGGGTTTTTTTCTGTGGCACTTAGCAAACTGAGAATTAATCAATTTATGTCCAGCCTGAAAAGGATAACTCCAGTCTCTGGCTTTCGCTTGGCAGCGTACAACCCAGCCGCATGAATATTAACCTTTATAACTTAATCCGGAACTGGCGGCGCTGTTAACAGCTGCGGCTCGCCTGCAGTCCGTCTGTTTTTACTTTTTGTTGTTGTTTTCTTTGTCCTGTTTTAGTTAATTTTGGTTTATTAGGTTGTGTGTGTGGGGTGGGGAACATTTTTTCTGTCTCTTCCTTCGGGGGTGTGCAACTTTTTCTTGTTGTATCCCCCTTCTCTGCCTCCGTCTGCGCTGAGACCTAATGGCGGAGCTGGTGGCCTCCAACTGCGACCGACCTCGAGGTACCGGAGGCAGAGCCGGCCAGGACTAGGCTGGCCGACTTCGGGGCTGAGGCGGTTGCGGCCTGACTCGGAGCTGAGGCGGCGGGACTCGGAGCTGAGGCGGCGGGACTCGGAGCTGAGGCGGCGGGACTCGGAGTTGAGGCGGCGGGACTCGGAGCTGAGGCGGCGGGACTCGGAGCTGAGGCGGTGGGACTCGGAGCTGAGGCGGCGGGACTCGGAGCTGAGGCGGCGGGACTCGGAGCTGAGGCGGCGGGACTCGGAGCTGAGGCGGCGGGACTCGGAGCTGAGGCGGCGGGACTCGGAGCTGAGGCGGCGGGACTCGGAGCTGAGGCGGCGGGACTCGGAGCTGAGGCGGCGGGACTCGGAGCTGAGGCGGTGGCAGCCCGACTGGCTGAGGCAGCGTTCCAGCTTCGGCAGCAGGCCGACTCGGAGCTGAGGCTGCGTTCTGGCGGCGGCCCGACTCGCTGAGATGGTGTTCCGGCTTTCGGCAGCGGCCCGACTCGGAGCTGAGGCGGTGGCAGCCCGACTCGGAGTGGAGGCGGCGTTCCGGCTTTCGGCAGCGGCCCGACTCGGAGCTGAGGCGGTGGCAGCCCGACTCGGAGTGGAGGCGGCGTTCCGGCTTTCGGCAGCGGCCCGACTCGGAGCTGAAGCTGCGTTCCGGTGGTAGCCCGACTCGCTGAGGTGGGGATCCGGCTTTCGGCAGCGACCCGAATCGGAGCTGCGGCGGCGGCGACATCACTACGAAGGTTCGGCCGCGGGCCCAGTGGACGGCCGGGAGCTCGCAGGTTGCAGTTTGATGGCCTGTTTCCGGAGCTCCCGCAACTACAGCTGCGTCCGCTGGACTGGAGAGCGGCATCTTCGGCCCGGATCGCCTCAGCGCAGAGGGAGAACAAGGAGGGAAGAGACAGAGACTAAGACTTTTGCCTCCATCACAGTGAGGAGGTGCTTGGTGAACTCACTGTGGTGGATTTTAATTTGTGTTTATTGTATGTTTTGTTATTTATTATTATTGTGTATGACTGCAGGCAACGAAATTTCGTTCAGACCGAAAGGTCTGAATGACAATAAAGGAATCTAATCTAATCTTCAAGTAACCCTTGCTTTCTGACTCTCTCCATCCCTCCCCCATCTTAGTTCTTCGGCCCGTCTGGCTGTCCTCCTGATTAAAGTTTACATTGTATGCTTCGTTATCAACTTTCCCAAACTAACAATGATTTATTCTGCATTCTCCTTGAACTTCCCCCCCTTAGACCTCTCATTTGCACACCTTACCCTTCCATATCTCTTGTTTCCCTCTCCCCTGACTCTCATTCCTAAGAAGGGTCTCGACCCAAAACATCACCCATTCCTTCTCTTCAGAGATCGTCAGCTGCTGGGGAACGATGCAGAGTATGCACTGTCTCCAAGGTGAGCGCTGTGAACCTGCACATAAATAAAGGGTTCTGGCTTGGTTTTAATTGTGTAGGCCTGGTGTTCCAACCCTGCCGCTAGCTTGGTAGGGATGATATGCACGTCATTTGCCGGGAATCCTACCCACAAAGGGTGCCTTTACTACACCGACCACAGCCTTGAATTCCTCTTGCAAGTCTTTTACTTGCTTGCCCAAATCTTCTCCAAAGAGATACTTGCAGACTGCACATTACTTTCCTTGCACAAATGAGCATATATTGGCTTAATCTCAGTCCTTATACCAACCTTTGCAACACAATTGAGCTCAAACTGTGCATTACGCAGAAGTGCTAAGGCGTCTACTGCAAATCAGACAGCTGAGTTCCCTCCACCGACTTTGCAAAGGCCGTAATCACTCTTGTGAGAAATCTCTGAACTCGCTGGAGTTTTAAGTCTTTCGACTTTGTTTTGCCATTCCGATTGCCCCAAATGGTAGCATTAACCTTCGGAACCTCCAGTGTCTGGCAGTTATCAGGACTAGCATACTTTCCAGCAGTGTCCTGCATGTTCTTCTCATTCAGCTGATGAGAAGTCAAGTAACGAATGCTACTTGCCAGTTCTTCCTCTAACGGTTCTCTTATCCCCAAGAGAATGGCAAATTTAGTCACAAATGCCGGCAGCTCCTTTTTAGACTTGAGTTGAAGCATGTCATCCACTTGTTGAGGGAATTCAAGTTCACTGTCGACTTCCCCACAGTCAGAGTCTACCACGTAATACTCCTCAAAACACCCCTCCTCTGAGCGGGAGATATCATAATACAACTGAACCAGGTATTGCTGCCACAGACATCTAACTGGAACTACCTGTCTCGGTCGCCAGTGTGTGGAGAACATTTCCTTCGACCAGCCTCTCAATCAGGTTTTCCAGTTTTGAGAGCCGACAGATGATATCCTTAATGGATATTGAGGCAGTACCTTCCTGCCCAGTATTGTCCTTTTGGACATATTTTGCCGTTTTGGCCTTGGCCTTCCCCGAACTCGGGTCGCCAAACTGCTCCCTTTCGGGGCTTTTGCTTTTTATTTTTAT
This sequence comes from Amblyraja radiata, assembly GCF_010909765.2. NCBI lineage: Eukaryota > Metazoa > Chordata > Chondrichthyes > Rajiformes > Rajidae > Amblyraja > Amblyraja radiata. Next base: position 54,385,782 of record NC_045957.1, on the reverse strand, counting down.
TTGTTTGTTTATTTATTTATTTACTTACATCACGAGCCTGCAAGTCAGGTAATAATGCTACTTGCCAGTTCGGCCTTTACTGGTTTACTTATCCCCGAGAGGATGGCAAATTATGTTCCAGAGAGCTGGCAGCTCTTTTTTAGCCGTTAACTAAAAGTGTTTTGCATGTGTTGAGGGAATCCTCAAACTCCCTGCCTCTGAGCAGAGGATATCCTCAAATATCTGAATTTAACTGCTGGTATCAGTGCGGTGCACCTCCCCCTCTCACTTAGTTATCATCACTCTTGTGAGCAGCCTGATAACCTCAATCTTAGATGTTGAGGCAGTGCTTCCCTAACCAATATGGTCCTTTTGTACCGCCAATTCCAAGTTGGTCTTCCCTGATCCGGGGTCGACAAGTTGCTCCTTTTTGGAGCTTTCACAGGTTGCTGTGCAGACCACCCTGCCAGCGTCTCTAAGCCCGGGTTGCCAACCTGCTCTTTTTCAGAGCTAGCGGAGGTTACTGTACAGGCTATGCTGCCAGTGTCTCCGAGCCTGGGTCGCCAATCTGCTCCATTTCAGAGCTATCGTAGAGGTTTGTATGCAGACCTTACCTGCCAGCGTCTCCAAGTCCGGGTCGACCAGCAGCTGCTCCTTATCGGAGCTTCAGTGCAGTTACTTGTGCAGGCCGCACCTGTTCACCTCTTCGGACCCACGCTTGACAAACTGCTCCCTTTAAATGGAGGTAGCTGTGCAGGTCGCACCTGCCAGTGTCACCGAGCCCGGTTCGACAGGCTGCTCCATTTTGGAGCCTTGGAGGAGCTTACTGTGCAGGTCGCGCCTGCCAGTTACTCCGAGACCAGGCCGGGCCACCTGCTCCCTTCTGGAGCTTTAACGGTGGTTGCTGTACAGGTTGTGCCTGTCAGCATCTCCGAGCCCGCTGCACCGTTCCTGCAAAACAACCCCACCTTACCTGACGGAGCATTTCCGAATGCATCCGTATCTCGCGCCATGCGATGACGTATTGATGCACATGCGAGCTGGCAGGTTCTTCACATAGTCTCATCACGAGAGTTTGAAATAAAATTTCTTGTTTTGAAATCTGCTCAAATTTTCCACTCTTTTTTTCTTCTACATAAAAACATGCCTGCTTGGAAAACTGTTGCATGGGTGTAATGGAACTTGCTCAGTTTTCAGTTTCTCATTTTTGCAGCTTCTTTGGGTGGTATAGTGGTGGAGCGGTAGAATTGCTGCCTTAGTGCCAGAGACCCGGGTTCGATCCTAACTATGGGTGCTGTCTGCACAGATTTTGCACATTCTCCCTGTGACTGATTGTGTATTTTCTGTGTGCTCCAGTTTCCTCCCACACTCATGACATACGGGTTTGCATTTTAATTGCCTCTGGTAATATCGTGTGTGCTGGTTCAGTGCTAGCGTATGGCGGGGACTCGGCGGGCCGAAGGGCCTGTTTCTGCATTGTATCTCTAAAGCCTAAAATCTTTTGTGTTGTGAAGCATCTTTCATGTAACTGCGCCATAATTTTTTTTATTCTTTTCATTGATAAGATTGCATTCTTGGAAGCAAATATTTTAGAAATGCCCATGTGTGAAATTTAATTAATAAGCCAAAACTAACAAAGAAGAGGAGAACACAGTGCTCAATTGTGTGTGTGTAAACATGGGAAAGTTAGAAACTAAAGGCGGTTTAAGTTGAGCTGTCCCCAGTCACAAATAAAATGTCAAGTACTATCAAAAGCTTACTCTTTTGGTCTTGTTTCCTCTGTGGTTATTTTCCACTCGAGGGCTCAGTTATTACTTTAATTTACATCTATAGAGGAATTTCTCATGTGTGTGCATTACACAGAAGCTGTATGTTATGGAAGTTGTACTTTTATTTGCTGATTTGCATTTACTATCCAAATCATGCAAACTATTCCTGTCCACTTATGTGTTTAAGAAAACTATTTGGATAGGCAATCCAACAGCTGCACAGCATATTATGATGCCAGAAATGTTTTAATGCAACTTGACCAATACATAGGACCGGGTATATATTTCACGGATAACATTTGAGACACCTGCAAATCCATGTATTATTTTTCACACTTTTAAAAATATAAGAAGTAACTTTATACTTTTAATGTTATAAAAATAGTATCTTGGTGTCATGTTTGAAAGGATGCAGAGATGATTTACAAGGATGTTGCCAGGACTCGAGGGTCTGAGCTATAGGGAGAGGTTATGCAGGCTGGGACTCTATTCCCTGGAGTGCAGGAAGATGAGGGGTGATCTTAAAGAGGTGTATAAAATCATGAGAGGAATAGTTCGGGTATACGTACAGTTTCTTGCCCAGAGTAGGGGAATTAAGAACCAGAGAGCATGGGTTTAAATGGGGTAGATCCAGTGTGAACATGGCTGGCATGAGCCGAAGGGCCTGTTTCCACGCTGTTCATGCCTGATCAATTAATCAATATATCCCTACTGTAAAGAGCTCAGTCTTACACAGGTTGAAACACAAGCACCTTTATTGTTCAGGTCATCAACTTCTAAGCAGGTCATTACACGTTCACACTGCTACTGCTACTGATTGGCAGTGGGCAGGATCTTACATTATGAATGCTATAATTAGGCAGGGTTATAATTACTAGCCATTCTAATTGGCTAACATGCTATAGCCAATCTACACCTACCTAATAGCATGGTGGGTGCACATTTGCCAAAATATGGAAAGTTTCCAGAAGATTACTGATATTAGGGCAAATATTGACACTACGTCCAACAAATGAATTAAATAACTATTTCATAGCAAACATTCAAGTTGCATATTTCAATATTTCTTTCAAAATGATTCCAAAAAAAGAACAGGATTTGCACTTCTCTTCAACATCACCCCACTGCCGTAACTCTTGCAATAGCATTTACAAAACATCATGGACCATCATTAATATCTCAACAGAAATAACCTATTTAAATGTAATGCCTACAGCATTAAAGCTTCTTCCTAATTTATGCAATGCAGCTTATAATTAATTTGCCCGATGGATGATTTGGTGGAAAGCCACATATTTGAGGTCAACACACTGAGATGTATACTAATCAGAATATATAAATTGAACAAATTAGTTGCCTTCATTTAGATTGTGCCTAGAAACTATGCCTCATTTCATTATGCTTTATAATGAATTGACAACAAATAAAAAACATGTTTCTATTTTTGAGCTTAGAACAGTCTTTGGCAGGTATTGGCTAGGGTCTAAAAACATTTTATTAGAACAAAACTGGCAGAATGACATTGAATTAGATCTGTCAGTGCATGTTTGGTATGTACAAATCACGTAAAAGCGATTTGACTTAAGGTATCATTTCCGTGAAATTGCACCCAGAGGAAAATTAGCCCAGACATATCCACATGCACTCAACTTTTGTCCATTTTCCCAGTAGCAGTTGCACCGTTCCTTATATTGTAAGCTGTTCTTCACGTGCTTCCTCTCACCAATGCAAATGGAAGCTGTCCCACTGTACGAGCTAATTCAAGAGTTCTCCCGAGTTTCCCCTGATTCGAACTCGGAGAATTACGGTAATAGCCGCTCGTAGATACTCGGGGCACTCGTGGACATTTATCAACATGTTGAAAAATCTTCACGAGCTTACCGCGTTTCCCGAGTACATGCCGTTAGCGTTACGAGCCGCTAAGAGACGTACCGAGCTCCGACGTACCCGCTACGTACATTCTAAATGCTCACCACGAGTTTGATTTTTTTTTTTTAATTCAGGAGAGCTCTTGAATTACCTCGTACAGTGGGACAGGCCCTTTAGGTATAACCTATGATGTTCACTGAGGGTTCATGGCACCATGCTGAGTACATTGTGGTTCAATGTTGTATTTATGTCCACTTAAATTTGCGCACATTGGAGACCTAACTGAGCAGCTTCATAACTTCATAACTGTGCAAACACCTCGAATGTTCATAGAAAATGTCCAGAGACCTTGTGTGGGTGTGATTACTAAGATCTGTTGAGTTCATGAGTGGTTCCATGCTGTGATTGCAACATAGCCATGGAGTAGGTGAGCAGCCAATGGATGAGAGTGGACAACTGAGAGCAGGAAAGGAAGGTTGAAGAGATGAGAGTGAGGAGTGAGTAAAGAGGAGTGATTGAGAAGGTATTGTGAAGGGCACAGAGTTGAGAAAAAGGGGTGAGTGAAGAGAGGTGCAGAAGGAGGAGTGAGTGAAGGTGGAGAGACTTAAGAGGGAGAATATATGAGGTGGAAGAGAATCTGAGAGGAAAGAGTTAATGAAGATGGAGGAGGTGAGATGGATTCCACTCCAGAGACTTGAGCACAAACATGTTGGCTGACACTCAAGGGAGTGCTGGATTAGGGATGTGATACACTTAACAAGAACTAAACCAAGGTCTCAACTGTCTTTTCAAGTGGATATTAAATTCCCATGGCTGAATTTGAAAAAGGCAATTATTTCAGGTGTGCTTCTCCTAACATTAATCCTAAATTACGCAGGCAGATTATCTGGTTGTTATCCATTACCATGTGGGGGCTCGGTATGCTGCATTTTGAACATTACAATAATAGTTTTTTTAAATGTAAGCTTTTTTGCTGTGGTTTCTACATTACAATAATAGTTTTTCTTTAAATTAATTACTTATTTAATTGGTTGTGAAGCTCTTTGGACATTCTGAGGTCATGAAAGGCATGATGTGAATGCAAATATTCATTTGAGTTATTTTGCTTGACAGTGAAAGATTCAACTGTATAAATCATAATGTCAAGCAAATCACTGGGGTCTTTGCAAAGACTTTATTCTTGGCATTTTATTATTAGCATAATATGAACAGGGCTACTGTCATTCCCCAAAAACATACCACATTCAACTTATTACACAGAATGTTGCACATGCCTAGGATTTGTTTTCAGTGGGTTCAGCATTGTTAAGCATTACTGTCTCCTGCGTGACATCCTCAGTTCATATTGCAAATAGCTTTCCTGACATAGTGCTCCCAGAGCATCAATAAAATAAATGTAATGGCAAAGGGACTTAAGAATTAGTCACTGATGCTGTCAATTGTTCAGCTAGTTTGATCAGTGGGTGATGCTGACAGCATATCTCACAGATACAAGCAGAATACATAACTGCACACACACTCACCAGAGTCAAGCATGGAGAGTCAATTTCTAATGTCATGGTTCTGAGGAGGAACCTCACTTCTAATACATGAGGAGCAAGGGTAGGCTACTCAGTCCATAAGGATGATTGCTCTGCCATTTAATATTGTCATGCTGGAGTAGCTATAACCTGAACTCTGTATTCGCATACACCTGCCATCAACTTTCACCTCCTTGCTTATATAGAATGTATTTACCTCTGCCTTAAGATGATTTAAAAACTCTGCTTCCACTGCACTGTGAGAAAGAGGGCTTTAAAGGACGTAATCCTCTGAGAAAAAAAAAATGGTTTCAATCTTAAATGGGTGATAATTGATTGTTTAACAATGATGCCCAGTTCACCTGTAAGAGGGAACATTCTCTCCACCTCCCCCTTATCACGACTTCACAAGACATATTTCAATTCAGTCCTCTCTCACTCCTCTAAAATGCAGTGGATACAAGCTTACCTAGCCTAGCTTAGGGCGGCACAGTGGAGCAGCTGGTGGAGCTGCTGCCTCACATCTCCAGAGACCCAGGTTTGATCCTGACCTCGGATGCTATGTGTTTGGAGTTTGCATGTTCTCCCTGTGTTGCATGGGTTTCCTCCAGGTGCTCCAGTTTCCTCCAGACAACCTAAAGACAGGCAGGTTGGTAGGTTAATTGGCTTGTGTAAATTGCCCCTCGTGTGTAGAGAGTGGATGCGAAAGTGGGATAACATAGAACTAGCGTGAAAGGGTGATTGATGGACGACGTGGACTCAGTGGGCTGAAAGGCCTGTTTTAAAATTTTAAACACAAAAATTAAACTTGCACTTCCTCATGAGAAAACATAACCATTCTGAGTATTAGTCAGGAAAACATTCTCTGAATTGTTTCCAATGCATTAGTATTCATACAGACTGATAGTATATTTGAAAACCAGGTGCTGGGTAAATGTGTAAACTTGGATCCAAGTTTGTTTATTTATTTATTTATTTTAACATTTTTATTAGAAGCAGTGTACAATAGTATAAACTGCGGCATATGACATAATACATTTATTGTACATCTTCCATTTTAATTTTAACAAAAATGAAATAGAAAAAGAGAGAAAGGGCAAGAAGGAAACAAAGTGAAAGAGAGAGTGAATGTGTAAAAATAGAACCCCTAAACTACCAAAGAGTGTAGTCACAAAGTGAGTAAGTAAAAACTTAAAAAAATAAAAAGACAAAAACGAAAAATAATAAAAATTTAAAAAAAGTGTTGATATACCTGCTTCATTTCTCACCACACCCCTCACCCTGTCCGTAAATCGGTTTAAATCCAAAGTTGTGTTGCACCATACTATCCTTGTAATGAATCAATGAAAGGAGACTATATCTTTGAAAATTGCTCTGATTTTCCTGCTAAGACGAGTCTCATATCTTCAAGATGTAGCGCCCAAGACATTGGATCCAAGTTTAAGCTGAATTATCATATCTGCCTCATATGATTTTCTCCCTGGCGCAAATTTAAAAAATCAGCACTAATTAGCAAATCATCTAGGAATTTTATATTTTTAAATACTGTAGTTTAAAAGAACACATACGTATATGCATTGTTTTGTGCAGTCTCACATGCATTCACTTTACGGTTTTGTCCACAGAAACAAGCTACTTTTCTCATTACTATTTATGAAAGCTATCCCATCTTTTGGTCTGTAACTATCAGCTCATCAGATAATAAAAAGGCAATATTTTTCTGAATTATAAAAGCCAAAGCACAAACAAGAGCAACAGAAGCTCAGTTGCTAGATTTCTTCAAAATAGGCAATTGGTATGCTTTTTGATAATAAAGGGATTTGTACAAGAAAGTGGCACTGAAGGAATGGATTGAATAGTTGAGTACACACAAAGAGCCAAATGGCCTGGTTCAGTTTCCATATTTATGTTCCAGAAGGTGGGGAGCTAACTTGTGAAAATAAATGCTGAACAGCAAATAAAATAACCTCCTATCTTTAGTGTTACTTCATGTAAATGTGCCATATTTTTCCTCCTTGATCTCAACTAAGATTTTTTATAATATTTCATAGACTTCAAACCTCTTCAAAGCCACTCTTCCTATAGCATTAGAAAGTGTGCAAAAGAGTTTTACTAGAATACTGCCTGGATTAGAAAGAATTAGCTATCAGGGAAGGTTGGGTAAATTTGGATTGTTTTCTCTGGAGTGTCGGAGGCTGAGGTGGAACCTGATGGAAGTATATCAAATGATAAGATGGATAGATAAGACAATCAGAAGCTTTTTTTTTACCAGAGTGGAAATATCACTGACTAGAGGACATAGCTGTAAGGTGAAAGGAGCAAAACATAAAGGAGATGTGTGGGGCAGGATTTTTACACAGTGGGTGGTGAATGCCTGGAATGCACTACCAGGAGTGGTGAAAGTGGCATTTAAGAGATGTTTAGATGGGTACATGTGCAAGCAGAGAAGATTAGTTCTCAAGTGTCAAAAAGGGCCACTTTTCAACAAAATTGTATAAGGGGTAAGAGTGTTGTAAAAACAAGCCTGAAGGCTTTGTGTCTCAATGCAAGGAGCATTCGTAATAAGGTGGATGAGTTGAATGTGCAGATAGCTATTAATGACTATGATATAGTTGGGATCACGGAGACATGGCTCCAGGGTGACCAAGGCTGGGAGCTGAACATCCAGGGATATTCAATATTCAGGAGGGATAGAGAGAAAGGAAAAGGAGGTGGGGTAGCGTTGCTGATTAGAGAGGAGATTAACGCAATGGAAAGGAAGGACATTAGTTTGCAGGATGTGGAATCGGTATGGGTAGAGCTGCGAAACACTAAGGGGCAGAAAACGCTGGTGGGTGTTGTGTACAGGCCACCTAACAGTAGTAGTGAAGTTGGAGATGGTATCAAACAGGAAATTAGAAATGCGTGCGACAAAGGCAAAACCGTTATAATGGGTGACTTCAATCTACATATAGATTGGGTGAATCAAATTGGCAGGGGTGCTGAGGAAGAGGATCTTTTGGAATGTATGCGGGATAGTTATCTAAATCAACATGTAGAGGAACGAGAAAGCAGGCTATTTTAGACTGGGTATTGAGTAATGAGGAAGGGTTAGTTAGCAGTCTTGTTGTACGTGCCCCCTTGGGCAAGAGTGACCATAATATGGTTGAGTTCTTCATTAGGATGGAGAGTGACATTGTTAATTCAGAAACAATGGTTCTGAACTTAAAGAAAGGTAACTTTGAGGGTATGAGACGTGAATTGGCCAAGATTGACTGGCAATTAATTCTAAAAGGGTTGACGGTGGATATGCAATGGAAGACATTTAAAGACTGCATGGATGAACTACAAAAATTGTTCATCCCAGTTTGGCAAAAGAATAAATCAGGGAAGGTAGTGCATCCGTGGATAACAAGGGAAATCAGGGATAGTATCAAAGCGAAGGATGATGCGTACAAATTAGCCAGAAAAAGCAGCATACCGGAGGACTGGGAGAAATTCAGAGACCAGCAGAGGAGGACAAAGGGCTTAATTAGGAAAGGAAAAATAGATTATGAAAGAAAATTGGCAGGGAACATAAAAACTGACTGCAAAAGTTTTTATAGATATGTGAAAAGAAAGAGATTAGTTAAAACAAATGTAGGTCCCTTGCAGTCAGAAACAGGTGAGTTGATCATGGGGAACAAGGATATGGCGGACCAATTGAATAACTACTTTGGTTCCGTCTTCACTAAGGAAGACATAAATAACCTGCCGGAAATAGCAGGGGACCGCGGGTCAAAGGAGTTGGAGGAATTGAGTGAAATCCAGGTTAGCCGGGAAGTGGTGTTGGGTAAATTAAATGGATTAAAGGCCGATAAATCACCAGGGCCAGATAGGCTGCATCCCAGAGTACTTAAGGAAGTAGCTCCAGAAATAGTGGATGCATTAGTAATAATCTTTCAAAACTCTTTAGATTCTGGGGTAGTTCCTGAGGATTGGCGGGTAGCAAACGTAACCCCACTTTTTAAGAAGGGAGGGAGAGAGAAAACGGGGAATTACAGACCAGTTAGTCTAACATCGGTAGTGGGGAAACTGCTAGAGTCAGTTATTAAAGATGGGATAGCAGCACATTTGGAAAGTGGTGAAATCATTGGACAAAGTCAGCATGGATTTACAAAAGGTAAATCATGTCTGACGAATCTTATAGAATTTTTCGAGGATGTAACTAGTAGCGTGGATAGGGGAGAACCAGTGGATGTGGTGTATCTGGACTTCCAGAAGGCTTTCGACAAGGTCCCGCATAAGAGATTAGTTTACAAACTTAAAGCACACGGCATTGGGGGTTCAGTATTGATGTGGATAGAGAACTGGCTGGCAAACAGGAAGCAAAGAGTAGGAGTAAACGGGTCCTTTTCACAATGGCAGGCAGTGACTAGTGGGGTACCGCAAGGCTCAGTGCTGGGACCCCAGCTATTTACAATATATATTAATGATCTGGATGAGGGAATTGAAGGCAATATCTCCAAGTTTGCGGATGACACTAAGCTGGGGGGCAGTGTTAGCTGTGAGGAGGATGCTAGGAGACTGCAAGGTGACTTGGATAGGCTGGGTGAGTGGGCAAATGTTTGGCAGATGCAGTATAATGTGGATAAATGTGAGGTTATCCATTTTGGTGGCAAAAACAGGAAAGCAGACTATTATCTAAATGGTGGCCGACTAGGAAAAGGGGAGATGCAGCGAGACCTGGGTGTCATGGTACACCAGTCATTGAAAGTGGGCATGCAGGTGCAGCAGGCAGTGAAGAAAGCGAATGGTATGTTAGCTTTCATAGCAAAAGGATTTGAGTATAGGAGCAGGGAGGTTCTACTGCAGTTGTACAGGGTCTTGGTGAGACCACACCTGGAGTATTGCGTACAGTTTTGGTCTCCAAATCTGAGGAAGGACATTATTGCCATAGAGGGAGTGCAGAGAAGGTTCACCAGACTGATTCCTGGGATGTCAGGACTGTCTTATGAAGAAAGACTGGATAGACTTGGTTTATACTCTCTAGAATTTAGGAGATTGAGAGGGGATCTTATAGAAACTTACAAAATTCTTAAGGGGTTGGACAGGCTAGATGCAGGAAGATTGCTCCCGATGTTGGGGAAGTCCAGGACAAGGGGTCACAGCTTAAGGATAAGGGGGAAATCCTTTAAAACCGAGATGAGAAGAACTTTTTTCACACAGAGAGTGGTGAATCTCTGGAACTCCCTGCCACAGAGGGTAGTCGAGGCCAATTCATTGGCTATATTTAAGAGGGAGTTAGATGTGGCCCTTGTGGCTAAGGGGATCAGAGGGTATGGAGAGAAGGCAGGTACGGGATACTGAGTTGGATGATCAGCCATGATCATATTGAATGGCGGTGCAGGCTCGAAGGGCCGAATGGCCTACTCCTGCACCTAATTTCTATGTTTCTAGTTTACCCAACATCACCTTTGGCATAGACATTGTTGGCTGAAGGGCCTGTTTATGTGCTGTCCTGTTCAATGTTCTAATAAATTAGATCTAATACCTAGAATGTATTCTGGTAACTTGGTGCTTGAAGAATATTTTTCTGCCTCTTCCCCACTCCCCAAATATCTTCACTATGTATTGGGTTTAAAATTGGTGATGCTCCAAGTATATTCTTCGCAAGGCAATGTGAACCTTTCATATGATGTTCCCACATGACTGTAAATATTACATTTCATTCGTACTTAATTAGTTTGTTTGGGGCTTTGAGACATACTGGGATCATAGAAACAGCAACAAAAATTGCTGCATATAGTTTCATTGTATTGTCAAGATAATTAAACATTCTCTTTTGTATAGCCTGTCTTTTTGCTTTTAGAAGTCCATGAAAGTAAGTTGGATAAGAACGTTGGCAGGTGAAATTAATGCAGTGAAGTGTAAACTAGATTGCATCCATATCAACAAATACTTGTGAATTAAATGAGAAAATTAAACTGGACTCAGGAGACTGAGTAGAATTGAAACTCGTTAGTTGAATCAATGTATAACAACAATCAACGAAGCCTAAACAGTAGAATGTAAATCAGAGGAATTGATGATAAACCCTCTGCAATACTGTCCAGGGTGAACTGCAAGTGATTGCTTTCTGTTCTGCTCATGACACATTGGGACACATCTAACTGCTGAAAGAAATGAAACCAAATATAAAATGATTTTAAATCGATATTAGCGTCATTTGGATTAATGGTAGAATTAAAATCAATTCATTTGGCAAGCTTGATAATTCCACTGAAGTAGGGAAGAGGGTAATATATTATTTTAACCAATCTTTTAAATATTATGCCATTGTTAATTTTAAGCATGTCAGGCTCCTTTTATACTCTTCTTGTTTGACTTCAGCCCTACACAATAAATTCTCTCCCTCAGACTCCCATCATGTCCAATTTTTGAAAAGTGTTTGTATGAAACTGTAATGTGGTTTGAAATCTTGAATAGTAGTGTTGGGCAATGAATATAGATTGAGATACCTACACGTAACTAGAATGCAGTTGGATAAGCGCAAATCTCTGACAATATAGTCATAGCAAATCATAACACATTTGCTTACTTCGTTTGTCTAAGGGTGGCAGGATGTCTAAGGCTGCAGCAACTAAGAATTTCATTGTCCTGTCCGGGACATATGACAATAAAATACTCTTGACTCTTGACCTTTACAAGTTTGTTTGTTAGTTTGTTTAGTGGAAATATTGCGGGGAACCAGGCCATTCGGCCCACTGAATCCTCTGAATCTACGCTGCCCAGCGATCCCTGTACACTAGCGCTATCCTATACCCTACACACTAGGTATAATTTACAATCCAAGCCAATTAACCTACAAACCTGTACGTCTTTGGAATGTGGGAGGCAACTGGAGCACCTGGGGAAAACCCACGCGGTCATATGGAGAATGTACAAACTCCGTATAGACAACACTTGTAGTCAGCATCGAACCCGGGTCTCTGGCACTGTGCTACCGTGCTTCTGTTGGGAAGATTAGAATGAGAGGTTATAATTTAAGATTAGAGCAGATCTATGCAGGTGGGATTGATATCAAGAATTACTTCCTCTGTGCTATTGAGTACAATAGTACATTGATTAAGTTCCTTGACTGTCACCCTGAAGCTCTGGTCTGCTCATCCAGAGACAAGAGGTTGGATCCCACCACAGTAGATGAAGAAGTTTGTATTAAGTAATTAAATTAATTTATTTATTATAGTCCAATAGTTAGAGGGCATAGCTTTAGGGCGATAGGAAGAAATTTTAAAATAAATTTGTAGGCAAACGTTTTACACAGAGAGTGATAGGTCACTGGAAAGTGATGCTAGGTGAAGTGGAGGGGGGGCAGATATAAGAGCAACATTTAAGAGGCATTTACTCAGACACAGGCAGGGAATGAATGGTTGTAGACTTTGATCATGCAGATGGGATTAGTTTAAATCGGCATTACGGTCGGCACGAATTTCATGGGCTGATGGACCTTTTACTGTGCTATATTGTTCAGTTATTGGATTAAAATAAAAAAACTTGCCAAAATAATGAGAAGCACAAGACTGGATTTTTATTGAAAAGATACGGTTGAAAAATATGGTTGGTATATCCCTTTTTGCGGAGTTTTATATAATAGAGCGATTGTTTATTTTTCTTTCTTTCTTTTCTAGGGTCTATTTCTTAACTTTCTTCTCTAACTCTCTCTCTAATGGGCTCTCTTTTTCCAACACTTCCCTGCACTTTCACCACTCTTTCTCACTTTCCTTACTTCTTTTATTTCTATCTTTCTTAAAGCTCAATAAATGAAGTACAACAAATGTAATAAGATGTATGTGGTGTGTATTACTGTAAATTATTGTACTTCTAATTTTTAAAAAAATTAAAAAAAGAGAAAAGATACGGTTCATCGATGACCTTCTGGCAATGTGTTTTGCCTCAGTTACCTGGCCTGGGACTGCGGGTGACTTCACCTCATATGGGTGAGCCTTACCTGCCTTCTGAGTTTCATTGTTCATTGATAATTGCGCACATTTCTAGTTCATAATTAAGAAACCTGTAAAAACAATCTGCATTGTCCACATTCCACGAATGAATAAATTTAAGAAGCACAAATAGTGATGAAAATCTGGAACTTGCTTTTTGCAAAGTACTAGTGAAGCTTGGTAATTTGACGCTTTATAAATTAAAATTGATGGATATTTGTTTGTTACGGAACTAAAGTGAGTAAATGGAGTGGAGATATGTATCAACAGTGAGGTAATTGTTAGTATGGCAGTATGATTAAATTATCTGTCATATTTTTTACCCTTTCGTTTAAGTGCAAAAGAGCAAGAATCTAGATACATTCTTATTGTGTACTCATTTGCACTCATTTTTGTGGTATTTTATATATTATTAACATAAAATGTTTATTTCACTCCTATAATTGAGCAAATTCATTTTTGCAGCAAGGAAACTGCTTTTTATATATTTTTTATTGATTAGAGAAGTAAATTTACATACATTAGATTATTTCTGAATTTATTGCAGTACATAGTCATGCAAACAATATACCATTTATGTACCACAGAATGCAGAGACAAAGGTAGTGATCCATACATACTCCTATGTGGGACCTTATCAAATACTCTTAGGGCTTGCAGAATCAAGGGGTATGTGGAGAAGGCAGGAACTGGGCACTGATTGTGGATGATCAGCCATGACCACATTGAACGGCAGTGCTGGCTCGAAGGATTGAATGGCCTATTTCTGCAACTATTGCCTATGTATCTGCAGTATCTAAAAGCATATGGAACCTTGTTTTATCACGTAATGCAGAACACGAAGGACGTCACCTCCGTATGACCCAATTGTAAATGCACAGAGAACAATACAGAATTATATTATTGGTTTTGCTGTTGCTGGTTCCAAACAAAATGTTACTATTAGTTCATTTAAAATGTTATTCTCCCTTTCTACCATTTCCTGAAGGGACAGCTCCATCCTGTGTACAGTATCATGAATATAGATCACTGGTACCCAAGCAACCATTATTTATGAGTGGTTTGATAATGAATATCAGTCGGTACTTTATTATGGGCCCTGGCACAGTCATTCCCAACCTAATCCAACTGGACAGCCACAGCTGAGCACTTCTTTCAGGAGATATCATAATTAGTGACCCTCTTGGCTGGATTTCGCTTCCCTAATTTTAAAAATATTAGGGAAGTGCAAACTTCAAATATCAGTTCTCTTTTCACAAGCTTGGATAGAGTGGGTGTGGAGGGGATGTTTCCTCTAGTGGGAGAGTCAGAATTAAAGGGCGTTCCTTTAGGAAGGAAAATGGGAGGAGTTTCTTTAGTCAGAGGGTGGTGAATCTGTGGAATTCTTTGCCACAGAAGACTGTGGAGGCCAAGTCAATGGATATTTTTAAGGCAGAGATGAATATTCTTGATTAGGACAGGTGTAAGGGGTTATGAGGAGAAGGCAGGAGAATAGAGTTAGGAGGGAGAGATGGATCAGCCATGATTGAATGGTGGAGTAGAGTTGATGGGCCGCATGGCCTAATTCTGCACCTATTACATGAGCTTATGACCAACCTACCCACCATTGACTATCAACACTTCAAGCTGTATTGGGAAAACAACCAATATAATCAAGGACCTTCTTCACCCTGGTTCCCCATGCCCACCCTGCCCTATTGGACAGAAGGTACGAAAGGTTGAAAGCATGTTCCACCAGATTCAGGAACAGCTTCATCTAGTCTGTTACCAAAATTAGAGCACTTGGTGTTGGGGGTAGGATATTGACATGGATAGAAAATTGGCTGGCAGATAGGAAACAGAGTAGGAATTAACGGGTCCCTTTCAGAATGGCAGGCAGTGACTTGAGAAGTGCCGCAAGGCTCGGTGCTAGGACAGCAGCTATTTACAATATATATTACTGATTTAGATGAAGGAATTAAAAGTAACATTGGCAAATCTAGTAACATTGGCAGATCAAGTTTAATGCGGATAAATGTGAGGTTATCCACTTTGGTAGCAAAAACAGGAAGGCAGATTACTATCTAAATGGCATCAAGTTGGGAAAAGGGGAAGTGCAACGGGATCTGGGGGTCCTTGTACATCAGTCTATGAAAGTAAGCATGCAGGTACAGCAGGCAGTGAAGAAAGCTAATGGCACGTTGGCCTTTATAACAAGAGGATTTCAGCATAGGAGCAAAGAGGTCCTCCAGCAGGCAGCATGTTGAAAATTCTGCGCAGTTTGCCGTGCGGAGCAGAACCATTGTGACATCACCCAGCTTGCTTCAGCACATTAGATTTTAAAAAGATCTCAGATTGGTAAACAATTTTAGTAAAAAACACGGGACATAATGAATCAAATTTTCAGATGTGGTGATTTTTGACATCATGAGGTAAATCTCTCCCGGAATATGTAAACATTTCACCATTAACGCGTCGGGTTTTGGAGAAGATGTGATTCACAAGCGAACAAACAAAAGATAGTTTTATAAGTATACTAGACCAAGTGCAGACCCGTTGGGTCTGTTCCCCAAACGCACGGTTGTGGGGGGGGGGGGGGGACGTCATGCGGCGTCACATAGACTAGCCACCCCCACACACACACTAACTACCCCCAGCACACACGTTAACTACCCCCCTTGGTATTATATTAATATTATTAATTTGCTCCTTTTACCCCATATCTGCCCTATCCACTGACACATAGCCGCCAACTCGCAGGCACGTCTAGAGTGGGGTGGTGGTGGTGGTGGTGGGGGGGGGGGGGGTAGGGGGGTAGAGTGTGAGAGCAGAGAGAGAAGGGGTAGAGACAGAGAGAGGGGCAGAGAGAGAGGGGAAAGGGACAGAGGGGGGTGGAGGGGAGGACGAGAGGGAAGGTGGGTGAGGGGCAGGGTGGGGGAGGAGGGGAGAGAGAGGGGAGGAGAGAGAGGGGCTGAGAGGGGTGGAAGGGAGGGGGAGAGGGGAAGGGGAGAGGTGGGGGAAGGGGAGGGGGAGGAAGGGGGGGGGGGTGGGGAGGAGTTGGATGGAAGGGGATAGGTGAGGGGTGGAGGGAGGGTTTGGAGGGGAGGGTCTGGAGGGGGATTTAGGGGAGGGCGGATGGGGGAGGTGAGAGGAAGGGGGGAGAGAGAGAGGAGGGGGAGAGAGAGGGGGGAGGGGGAGAGAAAGAGTGGGGGGAGAGAGGGGGAGAGAGATGGGGGAGAGAGATGGGGGAGAGAGAAAGGGGGAGAGAGGGGGGAGAGAGATAGAGAGAGGGGGGAAGAGAGAGGGGAGATAGAGAGAGAGAGGGCAAGAGAGAGAGGGGTGGAGAGAGAGTGAAAGAGGGGTGGGGAGAGGGGGAGAGAGATAGAGAGAGGGAGAGAAATAGAGGGGGAGAGAAAGAGAGAGGGGGGGAGAGAGAGAGAGAGAGGGGGAGATGGGGAGAGCGAAAGGGGGGAGGGAGAGAGATGGGGGAGAGCGAAAGGGGGGGAGAGAGGGGGAGAGAGAGGGGGAGAGAGATAGAGAGAGGGGAGATAGAGAGAGAGGGGGTGGAGAGAGAGTGAAAGAGGGGTGGGGAGAAGGGGAGAGAGAGAGAGAGGGGGAGAGAAAGAGGGGGATAGATAGAGAGGAGGGGGGGAGAGAGAGAGAGGGGAGGGGGAGAGGGGGAGAGGGGGAGAGGGAGAGGGGGAGCGAGGTGCGGGGCAATTTGAGGACCAAAGATCATATAGCGAGCTATAGGCTCTTTGCTGAGGACTGCCAAAAGCAGTGGAGGACCGGCCGATCGTGTCTTCCGCCAGCATTACAGACGATCGGGCCGTGGACACGGAGAGGAGGTCCCCTGTGATGGGTAGAGAGGAGAGGGGAGAGGGGGAGGGAGGAGAGGGGAGGAGGTGAGAAGAGGAGGGGGGGGGGGGGTGGAGGTGGAGGGGAGCCGGGCGAGTGGGTGGGTGGGCTAACGTACCTCATGGAAAACTGCGCATGTGCGTTGACAGCAGCTGCATTAATCCAGAGCGGCGGAGGGGGCGGGGCCAGGAGGAAAGGCATTGTGAGGTCAGCAGCTGGGCAACCGTTATATTGTTTTTAAATGTCAGTTTGGTGATAGATTTTAGTAAATATCTTGGGAAATAATTGACCAAATTTATAGAGGAATAGATTTTTGAAATCATAAGGAAAGTTTCTCTCAGAAGGTGTAAAAGTTTCACCGTTATTGTAACGTCAGCAGCTGGCAAGCAGCGATTATTTTTTTTAAAGATAGTTTTGTGAACAATTTTATTCAAAATCTGGGGAATTAATTGACCAAATTTAGAGAGGAGTGGATTTCTGAAATCATAAGCTAAATCCCTACAGAAATATGTAAAAATCTCCCCGTTTTTGCATCTGGTTTTCAAGGAGATACATTTCAAAGGCAAAATGACACACACACACACACACACACACACACACACACACACACACACACACACACACACACACACACACACACACACACACACACACACACACACACACACACACACACACACACACACACACACACACACACACACACACACACACACACACACAGAGTTTTTAAAGTATATAGATAGATATGATATGATATGATATGATATAGATTGAATGATTCTGAATATCACTATGAGGCATAAGGATTCCAGAAGTTTGAACACTTTGATAAACAGTAAAGTCGGGGCTGGACTTGCTCAGGCATAATTCGAAACAAAACCTGCAGATGCTGGAAATCTAAAGTAAAAACAGGAAATGCCCGAAATACTCAGCAAGCCAGGCTACATTTATGGAAAAAGAAACTAAGATAACGTAACAAGACGCAGATTTGTCTTCATAACTGGGGTTGAAGCTACACAAGATCATGCCACTGAGCAGAGCCTCACCCTCAGATCCTGGGCGATCTTTATTTCTCTTCCCTCAAATGCTGCCTGGTCTGCTGAATATTTCCAGAATTTTTTTTTTTAAATTTGCTCAGGCTTATTCCTGCCCACTTATGTGTGCTGATAATTCCATGCTGGATCATTGCAATGCCCAGGAGCTCACAGCTGAGGTCCGGAATGATCGCTTCCAATAATATCAGCCTGGTGGAATGGAATCATAACTTGCAGGACTGGGTGCGGGTGGCAGGCCATGCTTAGAAAAGACCAATAGAAATGCAATAATGTTTAAAAAAATGTAACGCCTTATTCTTCCCCTTCTGATAGCCACAAAATCTTCTTTGAAGTGAATGGATTATAGATCATGTGCCAAATTTAATCAGTGCTGGATATCTGGGCTGTTTTAGTTGCTGGGAACCTCACTAAGTCAGAGTGTATTGAAGATTTTCCAGTTTGAGTTTGATTATGTGCTGAAAGTGCAGAAAGTGCCAATAATATGCCATAAAACTAATGGCATTCAAGCATGTTTTGGCCTGATGTTTCTCCTATGTATTATATTTGTACATTAGATGATCAAGAGTCAAGTCAAGAGCATTTTATGAAATTCTTACTTGCTGCAGCACAACAGAATATGTGAATAGAACCTGTAGAAATTTAGGAGAACCCTCTTCGACATGTTGAATCTCCGTAGAGTTGAAATCTATGCAATTCCAGAAGTTTGGATCCAGATCTCTCTATTATTCCCACTACATCCAAATTGTTTTTATATGTGTGCAATTAAGCTGCTCTCATGGAAATTAATTTCATGGAAAAGGTGGTTTTGGGTGGTTGAAAAATATTATTGGTGATGTTTACACTCTGCCCTGTGGCAGGCACTATGTTGGATCCTTCACTTTTGCTGGAAGAGAAATCAAAAGATCCAAAACAGCAGCCAGCACAAATTAAACTGCAGATACTGAGATTCATATAATTATTTTGAAATGTAGTCATTTTTCTATGTAAGAATTTCATTGTTCCATTGTTGGTACACATGACGATTAAACACTCTTCATTCTTGACTTTTGGCTCCAGAAACATGGGTGGTGCAATAAAGAGAAAATTTGTGAAATATTGAAAACATTTTCCTTTCAAGGATTTTAAGAAATGATAATAATATCATCTGAAATGTTGCAGGAGCAAGAGACAGTTCAATATGTATTTTTGCTTGAAAAATGGCACCTAGATATCCTGACACTATATTGAACGTTTCAGTAAAGCAACAGAGGCCACTAACAACATTTCAAATCAGCTCCTTAAATGGAACGCCGGAGAAGACATCAAGACAAATACATTTGTCATGAAAAGAAGGAGGGCTGTGGGATATGACTGCAGTTTGGTAGTAGATCTCTGTTACCCCCACTGCTAGCTGGTCTCCAGGGCCTTCTCATTACCAGCCTGGACATGGGCTTAGACTGGGCCTAGCAGCAGAAAACTATTTTGGGCTCAATCGTATCTTCTGCACCCTCACCTAGATCTAGGTCCATATCCAGCTATGGACCTAAGGGTACCCTGTGCCTGGGCATGATCTGCCATTAATGGACAAGGGAGAGCCTTTGATAAAGTCTTTGATAAAGTCTCACACAGCAGGGAAAATTAGATCACATGGTATTGGGGGTAGAGTATTGACATGGATATAAAATTGGTTGGCTGACAGGATACAAAGAGTAGGAATTAACGGGTCCCTTTCAGAATGGCAGGCAGTGACCAGTAGGGTGCCGCAAGGCTTGGTGCTGGGACCGCAGTTATTTAAAATATACATTAATGATTTAGATGAAGGAATTAAAAGTAACATTTGCAAATTTGCAGATGGCACAAAGCTGGGTGGCAGTGTGAACTGTGACGAGGATGCTATGAGAATGCAGGGTGACTTGCACAGGTTGGGTAAGTGGGCAGATGCAGTATAATGTGGATAAATGTGGGGCTATCTACTTTGGTGGCAAGAACAGGAAGGCAGATTATTATCTGAATAGTATCAGGTTAGGAAAAGGGGAGGTACAACGAGACCTGGATGTCACTGAAAGTAAGCATGCAGGTACAGCAGGCAATGAAGAAAGCTAATGGCATGTTGGCCTTTATAACAAGAGGATTTCAGTATAGGAGCAAAGAGGTCCTTCTGCAGTTGTACAGGGGCCTGGTGAGATCACGCCTGGAGTATTGTGTGCAGTTTTGGTCTCCTAATTTGAGGAAGGAGGTTCTTGCTATTGAGGGAGTGCAGCGTAGGTTCACGAGGTTAAATCCCGGGATGGCGGGACTGTCATATGATGAAAGAATGGAATGATTGGGCTTGTATTCACTGGAATTTAGAAGGATGAGAGGTTTTCTTATGGAAACATATAAAATTATTAAGGGATTGGACACAGTAGATGCAGGAAACATGTTCCCGATGTTGAGGGAGTCCAGAACCAGGGGCCACAGTTTAAGAATAAGTTTAGCCACTGGGCCATTTAGAACTGAGATGATGAAAAACCTTTTCACCCAGAGAGTTATGAATTTGTGGAATTCTCTGGCTCAGAAGGCAGTGGAAGCCAATTCACTGGATGCATTCAAAAGAGAGTTAGATTGAGCCCTTAGGGCTAACAGAATCAAGGGATATGGGGAGAAGGCAGGAACGGGGTATTGGTTGTGGATGATCAGCCATGATCACATTGAATGGCGGTGCTGGCTCGAATGGCGAATGGCCTACTCCTGCACCTTTGTCTATGTATCTATGTATCATATCATTGGTGAATACCACTCTGCCATTGTATAACACTGGGGTACAAGACTGTTGGATACATATCGATTACTGTAAAACAGTAAGGTATTGTATTTCATCACCTGTAATCACCTTCCACTTAAGATACAAA
The DNA here is from genome assembly GCF_010909765.2 of Amblyraja radiata. Classification (NCBI taxonomy): domain Eukaryota; kingdom Metazoa; phylum Chordata; class Chondrichthyes; order Rajiformes; family Rajidae; genus Amblyraja; species Amblyraja radiata. The sequence continues at coordinate 54,364,919 of NC_045957.1, read as the reverse complement.
ATCCTGGAGTAATTCAGCGGTAGTATCCCTGGAGAAAATGGGAATGATGGTCCAGCTTGGGGTGTGGAGGCTTTGGAGAGGATGTAGAGCAGGTTTTTTACACAGAGAGTGGTGGGTGCATGGAACACTCTGCCATGGTTGGTGGTGGAGGCATACATCATAGTGACATCAGAAGAGTTAGATCTCTTTTCTAGTCCTCGTGAAAAATTATCAAACTGACGATAATTTTCTTTTTCTTTCAATCATGATGTCTGACCAGCTGAGTGGTTCCAGCCTTCTTTATTTTTATTTCTCATCCGCTGCATTTTTATTTTGCCTTGTGTGACCGATACTAAATAAATTTACAAGGGTGATTACGTAACAAACCTGTGTAATTTGACATGCTTTCATTTATCAGCTTGGCAATATTTTGTATTTGGTCAGCCAACAATTGAGGGAAAGTAGGATGTGAATTTATGTTTGAATCGTGAGCTGGGGGTTAGAATTACCAGTTTCATGGTCAGTTGATTTATTTACGAAGAGTCAAACCACAAAGGAGCTGCCTCGATGTTTTCTTTAACCGTCCTTTAGTTTGTCACAGTGGCTAAAATGCAATTGACATTGCAGACTGCCATCAGATTAAAGCAATTTCTGCGGCCAGGATTCTGGAGATGAATCTGCAGGACACACTGTGCATAATCATATACCAGCTGGGTATGAGTGAGTGGAATCCCTTTTGGTTGCATTAAGTTCTCAGAGTTATCTATTGTACAAGCATAATATTGTATATCCTGTCAATGGACCTTGTCTCACACAAGATTCTGCAATCCTTGCAAAGCCACATGTTCGCTCCTCCTCCTGCACTTGACAAAAGAGAGTGAAATCTCATCACCTTTGTAATTAGAGGCCATCGGTGACCTCCTTTTGGTGGTGGTGGATGGGAAACTGCTCGTTGGTGCAGGTGCGTCCAGCTCCTGAATAAATCGAAAAAGGAACAACTTTACAGCAAATTTCACCTGGACAGCTGCTGGCAACGTAGTCCTTACTCCCATCGGCGCTGGGGTGAAGCAGTGATGACATCCTGACTTACATCTGGCACATTCCTCACTGAGGTTCAGGAAGAAGGATTGCTGCCTGAACTGTAGCTTCCTGTTGAGAGCTCTTTCTTCCTTCCTTTTCTCACAATGTTCTCTGCTCTTTGTGACCTCCACCCATTCTCCAGCCTTGCTCCAGTCTGAGAGGAAAGCTTACCAGTCATAGGAACCCATCAGTTATTGTAAATACATTGAATTCGGCATCTGTAGAATTTAGCCACTTCAGTGAGCTGCAGAAAACACCATCGTCAGCAAATTTAATATCAACAACCGGTAGATTCAGACAACACCCAAACCATAAAAGGTCTGTCCCACTTGATTTTGTACATCCCAAAATCCTGGGGTGCCGCGCGCGCCCTCGAGTCACTACCTACGTCACAATGCATCTTACGCGTGTAATGCGCACCATGCGCGCATCACGTGCTGGCACAAAGTGACGCGTAAATTATGTCGCGTAAATTACGCGCAAATGACGCCCAAGTGGGACAGGCCCTTAAGTAATCAATTGCATAAAAGAGGATTAATCAGGAGTACTTTCGGCTGTTGAATGTGTATTGAATTGTGTGAAGTTAAGAGAGGGCATTGGTGCAGCATTGAGCTGTAAAATAGAGATCTACTATCATGTCAGTTGATTGGCATTACAATCTATCTACTTTGCCTACATCTGGCAAGTATTGGCTACACATACACTCACACACTTACTTTAAGTGATGCATGTCCCATATACAGTAACTTACCCCATATATAAGAACATATGCATCAGACAGCATCCGCAACCAGATTCCACATCCAGAGCCTTGTGTTGTGGAGGAAAATTATGCCTACTTTATTTCCTTAAAGAGAATCTGATTTACTAAATGGTGACTAGATGATAGTGACCTGAAGAATGGTTTCGGCCCGAAACATTGCTTATTTCCTTCGCTCCATAGGTGCTGCTGCACCCGCTGAGTTTCTCCAGCATTTTTGTCTACCTTTGATAGTGAGCTAAGTACTGGCATCACATTTCTTGGACCTTTGTATCCAGTCTGAAGTAAAAGTTGTCGGATGAAGGAATAAAGTTGAATCGGCAATTGTAACTTCCTCATTGGAACAGGTGCACAGCTCTAGATCGATCATTTTATGGAGATTGAACTAATTGGGGAACCCTTTGAAAAATGCAACAAGTAGCAAATTGGCGGATTTTATGGCATTGATAGAGGAAGCATTATTCCATTCAAATAATATTTTGTTAGGGTAAAGATGAAGGTATTTACCATGGTCGTGACAATGTAAACCTTTTGTTGCTCTTTACATTGGAATACTACCTCACTCCTCTCTTATCTTATTACCTGATTGTCTGCATAAATCTAGATTCCTGATGTTGCAGGTACAGTTCCCCTTCTCTTAATTGTTCTGCAGCCCATATCAATGACTGTGTCCATTTATGTCAAATCGGAGGCAATTTTGTGAATACAATGCTTGGCATTCAGGTGACATAATGTATCGATTGAAAATGAGCAAGCTTTAAGTTAAATTGAAGATTGGATGGAAAATAAATCTGCTTTATTGCAACAGATTCTCTGTGAAAACAATTCTCCATTGAATTTTCACTTCACAAGAGAACTCAATAAATATCTGTTGTATTCCAGACTGAAGGATACAAGGGGACTGGAAGTTGAAATATTCCACAGTGTACAATGAATACGTGCTTCTAAGTTTAGGGAACCACTTTCAAATGATTCGAGTACTTGCCCGGTGTTGCAGCTGAGTGAGCACTTTGCTGTGTTGTCTTATACCTTCTCGTATCACAGAGCAGAACTACAGAAACATTCCTCGGGAGATTAGACGAGTGGCACAGAGCCCATGAAGGGGTAGAGCATTCAGTCTTTCTTAGAATTGATCGACCAAATGGCATTTTATCTATCTCAGCCTTTATGTTCAGATGACTCTTACTACAAGGAGGAGACATCTGCACCACAAAGATAGATTTGTTTTCAAAGTGATAATGTGCCACTGCAGACCCAATGCACCAACTACTTCTTGAGGAAAGTATGCATCGGGGTGCAATTTTATTTCATTAGCTTGGCATTAGCTCACACAGAAAAAAAAACCTCAACAGGCTGTTGAATCTGTGCAATTTGCTGGTTTTCGTGTTTTTATTTTCTGCCAAACCTTCCTGGAAAGTATATAATCACACTAGGATGGTCTGTATCCAAGGCCCAGGCAACTCTCCATTAACCATTAGCCCAAAGAGGGATCCGACACGAGATGTCACTGAGTGTGAAGACGGGTCCCGACCCTATACGTTGCCTCTCTATGTTCTCCACAGATGCTGCCTAATCCACTGAGTTACTCCAGCAATTTGTGTCTCCATAAACCCACTTAATTAAACTTTATTTTGTATGACACCATGCTGTGAGTTTCTGCAAGCCATTAAAATGGGGTGTTGCCTGATACTTGATTTTTTTTTTTGCATCCAGCGCCCACAATCAGACATGTGTGACTTGCAGTCACGAAAGCAAAGATTGCTATTTTTCCCTAAATGGGAATAAATTGCACCTTTATCACCTCCATGATTCCTTGCCAGATCATCAATGACTAGGAATCTAACTTGATGCCTGTGTATCTCATGACCCAGTAGCATATCACCAGATGTAGTGCCTACTAAAGGGCCTGTCACACTTGGGCGTCATTTGCGTGTCATTTACACGACATCATTTGCGCGTCACGATGCACAACACGCACGTCGTAACGCGCACGTGATGCGCGCATGGTGCCTGGTGGCGTAGGCAGTAACGGGATGTACAAACTCTTTGCGCGCCACCTGCGTGACGAGCAAATGACGACAAAGTGGGACAGGCCCTTAAATCATCCTGATTTAGTTGAGGGCGTTTTAACCTTCTCTTGTGAAACTTTGTCAGCAATAAAATAATACTGCTGCTTGATGAATGTGGAATCAATAACAATATTGATTGATCACGATGGTGTAAAAATATTGCCAGAGTCACTCAGGCACAGATTTTAGAATTTATTTTCATTTACTGGATAAATTCACTCAACTGCCAGCATAGTTATTTATTGTTACAAGTTTTATTATTTTCCTGCAGTTAACGATCAAGGTAGTGAATTTATACAGTGAAAACTAAACCGCAACCAGGTTTCTATCAACTTCTCTCCCATGTTTTAATGAAGGTAATTCATTTGAATGCCCGTTCTACTTTAAAAGTGAGAGAGAGAGATTTCAGTCTTAATTTCTTAGAATTTTAGAGCATTAGCAATTCATTAATTTTAAACAGGTTATTTTAAAACTGTTCTGCATTAATCATACGGTATACTGACAGATTATGAGATGGTTTAGATGACCATTCAGGCCATCATTGGATGGACCATAAATACTGGAGTTTCCATTAACTTTCGTTTCCTGTAAACCAATCTATTTATCTGTTGATACTACAGAGATTAATTTGCTCTGCTTTTGTTTAAATATAATTGCAATAGTACACTCCTGTTGATTGTTCGCAGCCCATTAGTTCAATGATTGAGTGTTACTTAGATGCAGATGACTATCATGAGAATGGCAACGTTCAGAAAGCATTCATTTTCCCAAATCTCTCTGCATGACTTGGTGTTCCCTGGGATAGATGTAAAAGCATTTATCTGCTTCAGCTGTTGCTCATCATGATAATAGCGAGTATTAGATTCAATTGTTATTTTTTGAAGGAATCTCACGCTGCACTTTATTCGGGAATGATCCTGTAATTACTCTTGATTGCTGCAGAGGTATCTTTCATTGGCAGAGCTGAATATATATATTTCTATAGCATGCTTGATCAGAACAGTAAAGATACACGATGACTTCAAACTCTTAAGAGGCAACACTTGTATCTGATGAGTAGTGTGAAAGAGAACTAGTGCTGTGAGTCAATAATAATACGGTTTTGTAATAACTCTTTGAAAGCCATGCTACTCAGCTGAGACACATGTAGCATGCAGAGGTTTTGAGCAGAAGGTTTATCTGCTTGTTTTCATCGTTTAGGTGACCAGTAATGTTAAAGCTGATGGTGTGCTGTCCTGTGTGATTTTCCCTTACGGTAATGTTCATTTTTTGGCACAATAATGTGAGGTCTGCTGGAGTTCAAGGAGATAGTGACAATGTAAGGGTAACGTTTACCTTAGCCTTTCCCCAATGGAAATTTAAATGGCTGCAGTGAAGTACACATCCAATTAGTTACACCAACATTCACATTTGTACCATGAAATGTAGTGGAACTATGGAATACAGCAACGATAAAAAATTGTGGGTAGTTAAATTATCGGCACACACTCGAGAAGATTTCCCCTTCTGTAGCACATTAGAACCACTGACTCCCTCAACATCCGGAACATTTTCCTGCATCTAGCCTGTGCAATCCCTTAAAAAATGTATATGTTTCTATAAGATCACCACTCATCCTAAATTCCAGTGAATATAAGTCCAGTTGATCAATTACATGAAGGTCAAGCACAAACACTTGTGCCAAAGCTGATTCTCCTACTATTCCCCACAGGCCTATCCATGTATAATTCCTCCCACATCTTCTCTTGCGGCAGAGTTCACATGTTGAACATATTGTTCGAAATATCAAAGACAGTAACAAAGGATAAAGACCTGTAGCATTTCTCTGGGTTGGGGTTTAAACAGAGAAACCTGACTTTTAAAAGTGGCACTGAAGAACGACACAAAATTCCGGAGTAAGTCAGGCAGCAGCTCTGGAGAAAAGGAATAGGTGATGTTTCAGGTCAAGACCCTTCTTCAGACTGTGTGGGTAATTTAGTGTTGCAGTCTATTTCCAACAAACTGCTGGTAGTGTCTTGGCTTTCATTGTATCAACACTGAGCTGGAGTTGATGGAGCATTAACAACAAGATAAAGTCATTGAATGAAAAGATAGGCCTTATCTTCCAAGATCCAAATATTAGGCCGTGTTCACCCTGACAACTGTTGGACAAAGTAGACTCCTTAACAAGAGAGGTAGACTCCAGCTTGAGTACTGAAAAAGGAAGCTCTTGCAGTCATGAAGAGTTCTGTATTCTGAAAGGGAGGCAAAATGTCATGTTGTACTGTCTACCTGCTCTTGAACACTGAGGAAGTCGGCAATGTTGGAAAATCCTTGTGATTACTGAGCCTCATCTTCAGTGCTAAAGGAAAAGTAGTGAATGTTCTTCTCCAGAAGTGAATAGTATCAGAAACCTCTTTAATGCTACCATGCGATGTAGATCAGATTGCAGGCAACCATGACACCCACTAGCAATGGCAGGAATTTCTGGGCATAATCCAGAAGACGCAGAATCATTTCATTCCAAAAAGGAAGAAAGATTCTAAGGGGAGTAGGAGGCAACCGTGGCTGACAAGAGAAGTTAGGGATAGAATAAAACTAAAAGAAAAGATGTATAACACAGCAAAGAGTAGCCGGAAGCCAGAGGATTGGGAAACTTTCATAGGACAACAGAAGGAAACAAAACAGGCAATACGGATTGAAAAGATGAAGTACGAAGGGAAGCTGGCCAGGAATATAAAGAAGGACAGTAAAAGCTTCTTTAGACATGTTAAGGGAAAAAGAGTAGCAAAGTCAAATGTGGGTCCCTTGAAGGCAGACACAGTTGAAATTATTATGGGTAACAAGGAAATGGCAGAAGAGTTGAATAGGTTCTTTGGATCTGTCTTCACTAAGGAAGACACCAACAATCTCCCAGATGTACTGGAGGACAGAGGATCTAAGGAGGTAGAGGAACAGAAATACATTTTCATTAGGCAAGAAATAGTATTGGGTAGGCTAATGGGACTGAAGGATGATAAATCCCCTGGGCCTGATGGTCTGCATCCCAGGGTCCTCAGGGAGGTAGCTCTAGAAATAGTGGACGCATTGGTGATCATTTTCCAATGTTCAATAGATTCAGGATCAGTTCCTGTGGATTGGAGGATAGCTAATGTTATCCCACTTTTCAAGAAAGTAGCGAGAGAGAAAATGGGGAATTACAGACCAGTTAGCCTGACTAAGGTCCCGCACAGGAGACTGGAGACTAAAATTAGAGCACATGGTATTGGGGGTAGGGTGTTGACATGGATTGAAAATTGGTTGGCAGACCGGAAGCAAAGAGTAGGAGTGAACGGGTCCTTTTCAGAATGGCATGCAGTGGCGAGTGGAGTGCCGCAAGGCTCGGTGTTGGGGCCGCAACTGGTTACCATATATATTAATGATTTGGAAGAGGGAATTGGGAGCAACACGGGCAAGTTTGCGGATGACACAAAGCTGGGTGGCAGTGTGAACTGTGAAGAGGATGTTAGGAGGTTGCAGGGTGACCTGGACAGGTTGAGTGAGTGGGCAGATGCGTGGCAGATGCAGTATAATATAGATAAATGTAAGGTTATCCACTTTGGCGGCAAAAACAAGGGGGCAGATTATTATCTCAATGGGGTTAGGTTAGGTAAGGGGGAGGTGCAGCGAGACCTGGGCGTCCTTGTACACCGGAGTTGGCTTACAGGCACAACAGGCAGTGAAGAAAGTTAATGGAATGTTGGCCTTCATAACAAGAGGATTTCAGTATAGGAGTAAAGAGGTTCTTCTGCAGTTGTATAGGGCTCTGGTGAGACCACATCTGGAGTATTGTGTACAGTTTTGGTCTCCTAATTTGAGGAAGGATATCTTTGTGATTGAGGCAGAGCAGCGTAGGTTCACGAGATTGATCCCTGGGGTGGCGGGACTGTCATATGAGGAAAGATTGAAAAGACTAGGCTTGTATTCACTGGAGTTTAGAAGGATGAGGGGGATTCTTACAGAAACTTATAAAAGGACTGGACAAGCTAGATGCAGGAAAAATGTTCCCAATGTTGGGCGAGCCCAGAACCAGGGGCCAGAGTCTTAGAATAAAGGGGAGATAATTTAAGACTGAGGTGAGAAAAAACTTTTTCACCCAGAGAGTTGTGAATTTATGGAATTCCCTGCCACAGAGGCCAAGTCACTGGATGGATTTAAGAGAGAGTTAGATAGAGCTCTAGGGGCTAGTGGAGTCAAGAGATATGGGGAGAAGGCAGGCACGGGTTATTGATAGGGGACGATCAGCCATGATCACAATGAATAGCGGTGCTGGCTCGAAGGGCCGAATGGCCTCCTCCTGCACCTATTTTCTATGTTTCTACAGTTTCTTCATTTAAAAATGCATTTTTATAGACAATAGACAATAGGTTCTGGAGTAGGCCATTCGGCCCTTCGAGCCAGCACCGCCATTCAATGTGATCATGGCTGATCATCCGCAATTGGTAGCCCGTTCCTCCCTTTTCCCCATATACTCCTGACTCCACTATCGTTAAGAGCCCTATCTAGCTCTCTCTTGAAAGTAACCTGAGAACCAGCCTCCACCGCCCTCTGAGGCAGAGAATACCACAGACTCACAAGTCTGTGTGAAAAAGTGTTTCCTCATCTCCGTTCTAAATGGCTTACTCCTTATTCTTAAACTGCGGCCCCTGGCTCTGGAGTCCTCCAACGTCAGGAACATTTACGTGTTTGATGGCATTATTTGCTTGAACTAATTTTTAAAGCCCTAAACAGCTCTGGAGACTGAATACTTCCTTAGTTTATAATCCTTACACTCATTTTGAGTATTAAAATATCCACTGTCAGACATATTAAATGCTCATTTGCACTGCATGCTAAATGGGCTGGATTGCACATTAATGAATTGGCAGTGTGCATGCCAGCATGTTCCAGACTTTGGCACCTCTTGCATAGTAGTGTGGGTGTACATAATGCACTGGAGATTGGATGAAGAGGCATCTGACATTTTACTCAATTCCCGGATTAGCCAATGAGTCGAGAAGCATTTCATGATTTACTGAGCCATGGAGAATGGTGCATTTCACATCTGGCTCCTCTGTAATGCCTAGTTTTCCCATTTATTAGAATGTGTTTGTCAACCTAATTTAGGTTGGATAAGATTTTTCTTTATGTCAATGTATATTTATGTTTTAAATAATTAACAGTTGTTTAATTTGTATTTAAATAAATGTAATACAGGCACCTCGCATTTTTCGGGTGGGGGGGTGGGGCGAGGGGGTTTACATGCTTGAAAAACAGCGTATAGATCATGGAGTGCAAAATCAAACATATGCCAGGCACCGCACTGAACTCTGCTGCCATATGGTGCAGGCATAAATTTGAGAACGTTATTATGAAAACGGTAGCGTGTAAATCCAAGTTCGGTAGTAATTAGCCAAGTGCGTTATTCTAAAAATGTGTAAACCGAGAACGCATAAAACATGAGGTGCCTGTATTCTTAAAATTGTTTAAATTAATTAATTTAATTTCAACTTATTAAAATGTGAAGCACAAGTTCTCAAAGGGCATCACATTGTTGCAGTGGCATTACCATGTGATGTTTGATGGCTGGCCACTTTTCTTGGTGCAGTGCATAGAAACAGTCATAGAAACAGGATTTCAAGGCCATTAACAACCTCATAACCGCAAAGGGTGCATATGGCCACAAGACTGGATGTGGCTGGTGGACTTAGTCAAGTGCAGCCTACTCCAGAAAATTGATATTAGTTGCTTTATATTTGTAAAACTTCCTTTAGTGATTCTTTTCTCCAACTGTGCTTATAATTATTATTTGTCAAAACTTCATTTGAGATAGTATTAACTTCCTTTCATGTTCCATATTTATCTACGATTCTAAATTCAGGGACCAATTCTGATATTTTCCAGTCCCAATATTTTTTTCTCACTGGTAATAATAATAATAATAATGGATGGGATTTATATAGCGCCTTTCTAATACTCAAGGCGCTTTACATCGCATTATTCATTCACTCCTCAGTCACACTCGGTGGTGGTAAGCTACTTCTGTAGCCACAGCTGCCCTGGGGCAGACTGACGGAAGCGTGGCTGCCAATCTGCGCCTACGGCCCCTCCGACCACAACCAATCACTCACACACATTCACACACAGGCAAAGGTGGGTGAAGTGTCTTGCCCAAGGACACAACGACAGTATGCACTCCAAGCGGGATTCGAACCGGCTACCTTCCGGTTGCCAGCCGAACACTTAGCCCATTGTGCCATCTGTCGTCCCGATGGTAGAGTTTGTACAATATTTGTAAGTAGTGGAGCATCTTTACATGCACAGAGTTCTCGTGAAAAAGAAAGAAGAAAATCCAATTAATGTGAACTATATTTCAGAATTTGTTGCCTTACATGTGAAGATGAATTAGCATTAACATTCTGAAAGAAAGAAAGTTCACTTTAACACCTAACTTCACTTATGCCCTTTACTTTTAAATTTTAAGAGTACAGAATCTTTATGTTCCTGTTCGGTTGAAAGGAAACAGTAAAAATTGGAAAGAGCCCGGGTTTTCAAGGGAAATTGGACATCTTGTTCGGAAAAAGAGGGAGATCTGCAATAATTATAGGCAGCATGAAGTAAATGAGGTGCTTGAGGAGTATAAGGAATGTAAAAAGAATCTTAAGAAAGAAATTAGAAAAGCTAAAAGAAGACATGAGGTTGCTTTGGCAAGTAAGGTGAAAGTAAATCAAAAGGGTTTCTAGAGCTATATTAATAGCAAAAGGATAACGAGGGATAAAATTGGTCCATTGGAGAGACAGAGTGGACAGCTATCTGCAGAGCCAAAAGAGATGGGGGAGATATTGAACAATTTCTTTTCTTCGGTATTCACCAAGGAGAAGGATATTAAATTATGTGAGGTAAGGGAAACTAGTAGAGTAGCTATGGATACTATGAGTTTCAAAGTAAAAGAAGTACTGACACTTTTGAAAAATATAAAAGTGGATAAGTCTCCAGGTCCTGACAGGATATTCCCTAGGACATTGAGGGAAGTTAGTGTAGAAATAGCCGGGGCTATGACAGAAATATTTCAAATGTCATTAGAAACGGGAATAGTCCCCGAGGATTGGCGTACTGCGCATTTTGTTCCATTGTTTAAAAAGGGTTCTAATAGTAAACCTAGCAATTATAGACCTGTTAGTTTGACTTCAGTGGTGGGAAAATTAATGGAAAAGATACTTAGAGATAATATATATAAGCATCTGGATAAACAGGGTCAGATTAGGAACAGTCAACATGGATTTGTGCCTGGAAGGTCATGTTTGACTAAACTTCTTGAATTTTTTGAAGAGGTTACTAAGGAAATTGATGAGGGTAAAGCAGTGGATGTTGTCTATATGGACTTTAGTAAGGCCTTTGACAAGGTTCCTCATGGAAGGTTGGTTAAGAAGGTTCAACTGTTGGGTATAAATGCAGGAGTAGCAAGATAGATTCAACAGTGGCTGAATGGGAGACGCCAGAGGGTAATGGTGAATGGCTGTTTGTCGGGTTGGAGGCAGGTGACTAGTGGGGTGCCTCAGGGATCTGTGTTGGGTCCTTTGTTGTTTGTCATGTACATCAGTGATCTGGATGAAGGTGTGGTAAATTGGATTAGTAAGTATGCGGATGATACCAAGATAGGGGGTGTTGTGGATAATGAAGAGGATTTCCAAAGTCTACAGAGTGATTTAGGCCATTTGGAAGAATGGGCTGAAAGATGGCAGATGGAGTTTAATGCTGATAAATGTGAGGTGCTACACCTTGGCAGGACAAATCAAAATAGGACGTACATGGTAAATGGTAGGGAATTGAAGAATGCAGTTGAACAGAGGGATCTGGGAATAACCGTGCATAGTTCCTTGAAGGTGGAATTTCATATAGATAGGGTGGTAAAGAAAGCTTTTGGTATGCTGGCCTTTATAAATCAGAGCATTGAGTATAGAAGCTGGAATGTAATGTCAAAATTGTACAAGGCATTGGTGAGACCAAATCTGGAGTATGGTGTACAATTTTGGTCGCCCAATTATAGGAAGGATGTCAACAAAATAGAGAGAGTACAGAGGAGATTTACTAGAATGTTGCCTGGGTTTCAACAATTAAGTTACAGAGAAAGGTTGAATAAGTTAGGTCTTTATTCTCTGGAGCGCAGAAGGTTAAGGGGGGACTTGATAGAGGTCTTTAAAATGATGAGAGGGATAGACAGAGTTGATGTGGACAAGCTTTTCCCTTTGAGAATAGGGAAGATTCAAACAAGAGGACATGACTTCAGAATTAAGGGACAGAAGTTTAGGGGTAACATGAGGGGGAACTTCTTTACTCAGAGAGTGGTAGCGGTGTGGAATGAGCTTCCAGTGGAAGTGGTCGAGGCAGGTTCGTTGGTATCATTTAAAAATAAATTGGATAGGCATATGGATGAGAAGGGAATGGAGGATTATGGTATGAGTGCAGGCAGGTGGGACTAAGGGAAAATAATTGTTCGGCACGGACTTGTAGGGCCGAGATGGCCTGTTTCCGTGCTGTAATTGTTATATATATGTTATATGTTATGTTTATATCACTTGTTCAGTTTTACTTTTAGGCCAGGTGATTGTCTCACCATTAGGAACCCCCAGAGTCCTCATTATGGTTTTCAAATCAAGCTGAAAAATTGAGAAGGTCTGAACTTCCAGCATGTCTGTTTTCCCGACATGTCGCACACACAATCTCCCTTGAAGCCTTGATCCTCCCAAGTTATCGGGCAATAGCAAAATACCACAGATGTTGAACATCTGAAATAAAAATGTATTTGCAAGTTGGCAGGACAATTAGTAGCCACTGAATATCTACAGACTCGTATTGGAGTTGCTTGAATTAAAACAAAATAGATTACCAACAACTAGAGAGCATTCCTGTGCTCCTATCTATCTCGGACTATCTTTGATCGGACATTACTGGACTTCATCTTGTACTAAAGGTTATTCACGTTATTCCCTTTATCATGTATCTGTACACTGTGGATGGCTCAATTGTAATCATATATTGTCTTTCCGCTGACTGGTTAGCACACAAAGGCTTTTCACTGTACCTCGGTACACGTGGCAATAAACTAAACTAAACTAAAATATATGCACGTGAACTAGTGTGACATCTGCAGTACATTCAAACTCTTGCAACTTTGTTGCAGGAATGGCCTAAAACAGCTAGTGAATCGAACACTATCACTGAATACACACTTACAACATGTAAAATGTCTCACTGATACTAACATGATGATCTTGTGATTCCAATATGATTTAATTGCAAGATAAAACTCAACAATTTGTATGTACTGAAGTTTTTACATACCTCTGGCTTAACGATTTTGACTTTAACTACTGCCAAAATGATTCTTGGCATTGTAAAATCTATGCAGTGCAGAATTTAGTTACCTAATAAACCTAACACTTCTGTGGAGCCAAGATATCGGTCCAATTGTATAAAATTACCTTTCAACAAGGCAGATATAAAGTTCTTCAGCAAAGCATAGTTTGAAGTTAAATCAAATTGCACTGTTTAAAATTTCTCCTTAATTTGATGCAGATTTTTCCCCAATTCTTTACTTGTGCAAAAATAAATCAGATTTGATCCATTCGCACAATTGCAAATTGAATTGAGTCTACATTTTTCATTTATAGATTTAATAGATTAATCTTCTCATGTACCAAATGTATTTTTATCAATATAACAGTGAAATGTATTGCAATAAGTCACAACCATGACAACACTAATTTAAACAATAAACAATAAAAATAGTAGCTGGCAGATAGCTGGTGGGAAATTGAGATGATTATCTCCTATGGAGGTAGGAATAAAAGCTGGAGTAACTCAATGGGTCAGGCAGCATCTCTGGGGAAAGGGAATAGTTAATGTTTTGGTTTGAGACTGAAGTCACCTGTCTGAAGAAGGGTTTCGACCCGAAACGTCACCTCCAGAGATGCTGCCTGGCCCACTGAGTTGCTCCAGATTTTTGTGTCTATCTTTTATTGTCTCCTGTAAATAAAAGTGGCCATAGAGCTCCAAAATGACACTGTACGTGTACACTTGTTGGATGCTGCTTTTGCAAGGCCATTAGCGTGCAGTTGCTGGAAGTAGGCAGAACAGGCAGATCATGATGTTAATCATTGTGCAATGCTGATTTGATAATGGAGCTGTTGTTTCGGAGCTCAATGCACAATCTTCCAAATGAATGCAGCCGGAAATTAATCCAGTGGCGGGACAGGCCTTCTTCATCAGCAATGCTGCAGGTTAGATGTTGGGTGTTTCCTTCCAACTGTTGATACAATTGGTGATGCAGTAAATTGAAGTTGCAGAGTATATAGTGCCAGATGTCAAAAAACTTTTCCCAACTTCCGGACTACTTGTTGTTCCCAGACATGGTTACATCAGTAGTACAGTAGTACATCAGTCTGAAGAAGGGTTTCGGCCCGAAACGTCGCCTATTTCCTTCGCTCCATAGATGCTGCTGCACCCGCTGAGTTTCCCCAGCAATTGTGTGTACCTACATCAGTAGTACTGCCCCTTAGAATTCAGAATAAGAATTGGCAGAGGACACTGAAAGCAGAGAAAATTCCTGGAAGAGGAGGACGCAGTGAAGGGCTCTCAGAAAGAGACAGAATCTGATCAGGATACTCAAGGAGAAATGTTCCTGACAAGCCTCATGTTGTGATATCAGCATTCAGATGCATCAGCAACATTGATATCAGGAGTGTACTCCATTTTGCACAACAAAGCTCTGTCCTCCATCAGTTTCTGATTTCTGCTAAAGCCTAATTTCTCCATGTAATGTGTCAGTGAAAGCAGAATATATATAATTAATTATCAGATTCATCATCAGGGTTCCACCATCAAGCCCTGATGGACATTTTCCACAGGCTGCTCCATAAAAACCCTCAGCTGACTTCCATGCCCCATCTACACTAGTCCCACCTGCCTGTGTTTGGCTCATATCCCTCTAAACCCGTCCTATTCATGTACCTGTCTAAAAGTTTCATGAATGTTGTAATAATAACAAAGTGTGTCACAGCAAGGCTGTGCTCATGTAATCCTCTCCTATCTGTGGGGGACCCACTCCTCTGTGACTTGTGAAGGACCCACTCCTCGCTGACCTATCAAGGACCATAGACAGACTTTTTTTTCCCGGAGTGTAAATGTCCAACACTAAAGGGCATAGCTATAAGGTTAGAGGGTGGGAAATATAATGGAGATGCGCGGGACAGGTGGTGGGGGATGGGAATGCATTGTCAGGGGTGGAGGTGGAGGTAGATATGATACTCGTATGTTTTAGATAGGCATATGGATTTACAGGTAATGGAGGGATATGGATCACTGCAGGCAGATAACTTCAGTTCAGCTGGGCATCATGTTCGACACAATCATTGTAGGGCCCGTTGCTCTGCTGCACTGTTCTATGTTTCACTCCTCCCTGACCTAGGAAGGTTGCTTGACTTGCATACCTGAAAGTAATAAATCATTGTCATAATGTAATGGCATACAAACATTGGAAAATCTTGGAGTAATACAGCCTGGAAACAGGCCCTTCAGCCCAATTTATTCATGCCGATTAAGACACCCAAGTAAGCTATTCCTATTTGAAAATGTTCTTTCACCCTCTGCAGATTTTAAATGAGGAGTGATTATGTAATGAAAGGAAAGTGATGCTTGAGAGCAAGTATTACTTCGGAAGACGCCAACCTACTCTGGGATTTTACATTGGCTCGGCCCATTGACTGAAATACTGTTGCACCGAATAATGACCTTACCATCTCCTGATTGGTGGTCATCCGACACACTCAATTGTACACACCTTGCTTTGCACGAGGTACTGAAGTAAGTTGGTCAATCCTGTGCAATCTGTTTGGCCAATGCTGCTGAATAGCTGGCTCTGAGGGTTGAAGATTATGAATGAAGATGAATGATACCTGATTATAAGAGTTGGTTGGTTGATAAATGATAGGGGTCTGATGTAGTGAGCATTGTCCGAGGCTTGCCGTGCATTTGCCTGGATTTGAAATAAGATTGCCACCCCTGTTTTTCGGGACTATCTTAATTTAATCCCCTTTTCAGTCTTCAGAAGTTCTTTAACTGGCCACTAGAAGGAGCACAAGAACAGTACCTCACTTTCGGAATCTCAGGCTCTGAGAGACTCCTTTCTCTCTCTCTCTCTCTCTCTCTCTCTCTCTCTCTCTCTCTCTCTCTCTCTCTCTCTCTCTCTCTCTCTCTCTCTCTCTCTGAATGCTCATCCTTGCATTCAGATGTCCGAGCTAAGCTCTGCAATTGCCACATGAAACTGTAGCAGTGAAACCTACCTCCTGCTACTGCATGCCAGAGAACAGTGGTGCACCATTGTATGCGGTTACAACACTTGTTTTATCACTGGCAGACAGAAAGCTGCAACTCACCAGTATAGTTCAGTGTGGCTGGTGATTTCAGCACAGAACGCAGTTTATTTGCTAAAACTAGGTGGTGAATTGCCCGTTGTGCAATTTCTTAACATTTGTGACTCATTGAACAATTTCCTAATATTGTATTAGGTGAATAGAAAATGAAGAATATGATGCTGTCTTTTCGAATCCATCTGAAAAATGTCTGGCCTGGAAGAAAATAACTGCTTTTGGTTCTAATCTGATCATGAAAGCAGCTTCAAGCTTCATAGGACGGGCTAATCTGTGAGAAGGAACCTGTGAGGCTCTCTCAGCACTGATGTCACAGGCACAGCAAGAACAGCATAAGGAGGAGTCAGATTTCACAAAGTACTGTATGAGCAGCGCTGTATGCTAACAGAGTAGGCACTAATCACACAAGGATTCTGCATGGGATGTAAGCAATATGCTGAGACTGAACTGTCAAAAGGATAATGCAAAATTAAACTCTGGTGTTTCATATGGCAGGTTCTGTTTGACTTAGCGAGAAGACATAAAACTGTGGGATTTGAAAAGTATGATTAATGAAGGCCATCATGTATATTGGTAAGTGGTAACTTGCCTTTTGGATTTAAAAGCACTGTGATCTTGTTGAGCATTGAGAATGTGTTAATATGCAATTATTTGGTGAAAACATACATGAATGAGGAAAGATGCTGATATGTCTTGTCAGAATATTTAAATGCCTGGATTTTGGAAGGGACGATGTGAGCTCGAGCTTGTCATTTAAAATGCAGTACGTAATGATGGTGAATACATTTCAGTACTGTACAAAGACTGTCTCAACAGAATTGGGGTTTCCAGTAATGTTTTAAAGAGGGGTGGCGGAGAATAAGAAATGATCAGGCTTGTTAAGCCAACTGTCAATGCCCACGTTATAATCATTCTTGCTTTTGGATAGTGTCTGAGAAACATTTACTGCATGGATCCTTATGACATGATTGATCTTGTTATGTTTGTTGTATTGCAAATGCTATTAACCATCTGAGAGCTGATCGTGTTATGTACAATGCTTGAACTCTTTTCATATATTTTAGAAAGTTGCTAAGTAAAATCAAATGTTTTCTTGCTTATTTTATTTTGCATTCGCAACTGAATACAGTCTATAAAATTTGACATGCTGTAAGTTACTTCACTACCACAGGGCCACGGTAATACAGAAATGTATGCAGTTCCGACCCTTTAGTGTCTATCAAGCCACATTAATTTGAATAGTTTGATCTTTTAACTCTTGATTGCCCTGTGAAAGTTTATAGGTCAGAATTAATTGAAACTGAAGTAAGCTTTGATTCCTTAACAGGCAATTTGCATTTCAAGACGCCTTTATTCTCTTATTTAAAGTTTTTAATTAAAAAAAACATATGCTTGTGCACATGCAAGCATCTGAAAATGTGTTCCCTTTTATCATAACCTTGCCGATGGAACATATGAATCACTGACACACATCGATGGGTTGAATGTAAATTGATATTAATAATATAATGACAGGTTCCTTTTTCTCACTCTACCTATTCAAATAAAAAATATAGCCACCAAGCATATTTTTATGAAGACAGAGCCACTTTAAAAACTAAGAATTTTATAAAATATTGTTGGTCATTTAAATTTTAAGTCCAATGAACTTCTATGACACATCCAATTTCCTTTTCAATTAAAATCAATACAAAGTCAAGCTAACCAACTGGTTAATTATTTTAGACCATTGTCTACATGAATTCCAACATGGATTCAGTATAAGTTTACGTTAAGGGCTGTTCATTTTTTGATTTTCAATGCTCCGGGTTACAGGGGACATAATGGAGCAAACCTTTGATCTATAATGGGTCAGATTTCTACTTTGTCAATAACATAAGACTTTATTGGATATGTAAATGTACTGTTTTTTCATAGTCTTATTTTTGTTAGTAAATGCATTTGTTTCTTCCATCCTTTAAATGTTTCCAATTATAAATGTCTCATGCACATTCAGAAAGCTAATTGCCTGGCTTTTAAATTGGTGTGCTTGTTTGTTTCCTGAAACTGTGTCTTCAGATTATTATATTGACTCTTGCTGCTTGCCTTTTCACTGACCAGAGGTGACAACACATAGTCTGAAGAAGGGTTTCGGCCCGAAACGTTGCCTATTTCCTTCGCTCCATAGATGCTGCTGCACCCGCTGCACCCGCTGAGTTTCTCCAGCATTTTTGTGTACCTTCGATTTTCCAGCATCTGCAGTTCCTTCCATAGATAAGCTTTTTGTTTAAACAAGGCCACCTTGGGCCAGACCACATAGCTCAGTAGAGATCTACCAGGCATCTGCAGTGAGTGGATCAGTATCATGCAATATTTGAGAAGATCACAACTAAATAAAATGTTCCATTTAAACCAACTAAAGTCATGAACAAGGACAAAATAGTCCACTCTGTCTTAACAATTGTCTTATCAATGCAAACCAGCAATTTAGTTATTCTGGCCAAGATGGAACTCATGAAACTTATGAGATTTATCCGTACAATTGCAAAGTAACTGACCTCTTCTCCATTCACGTTAATGCTCCTCATGAATGCACACCATTCCTATATTTGTGACATGGCACTTCTTCAAACTGAATGGCAAGCACTCGTCACATATTGCCCAACACATCAAGATATGCTTGAATCGATTTCTAGCAGGTCTTGGTGTGTTGGTAATCAGTGACTGGTACTTGAAATCATCATGCATGGACTACAGACCTAACTTTTGCAAAGTTCCTAATATGTACAGATTTTCTAAGGATGCAACCAACATCTACATTCAGATCATTAACACAACAGTTAAAGTGCATTAGTCTCAACACTTGCCCCTTTGAGGCAAGCTGAGACTTTACCTTCGAGATCCCAAACTATCTAAAGTTACTTTTAGCTAATGAATTTCCAGGCAGTTCTCGCATATTACCGTTTCAAAAATACCACAACATGGGGCACAAAAAAACAAACAATGGGAGAGTTTAATATGTATTATTTTATAGTATACTTGGGCATTGACAGTCTTCCAATATTCTGATACCACATTTTTTTGTACCATATTTTAACATTTTCTGTGATTTGCTTCACTAGACCGTTTATTGATTTAGCACTTGTATCTTGTGACAAAGATTGTGCTAGAGTATCAGCAGGCTAACTGGCCCTTTTGCATTTGTTATAATTGGTACCAGAGATGATTTGTCTTACTTGTCGCTGCAGTTTGATCTGCCCCATATCATTATTCCCTTAGTACAATTTCACTTGCCATTACCATCCAAGTCTTGGATTGTACTGGAGAGATTAGGTTAAGTATTTCACTTCTTAAATGGTGAGTAGATGTTGAAAGAGGCATCAAACCTAATAATTGGGAGCAGGCTGTTTGGGAGGCTGGGGAAGATTATGCCTGGCTTGATGGCTCAGATATATTTGCTTTAACGATTCTGTGTGTGGGCACATTTGACATTTTAAGCACATTTACTGACTCTTTTCCAAGCTGGCTCAGTTGTTACCCTGACTATGTCTTTAAGAGGGTTGTATTTTAAGTCTGCCAATGTCTGTCCGAATAATGTTTGGTTTCTTTTTTTAATGATGTGTTAATTGTTTCTAATCTCTTTCTGTCTCTTGTTCATAGAATTGCCAATTTGTTTAAAGTCTGTCTCTATTTGTTCCTTTAGTGGAAAAATATCCTGTAGATTTGGTTGCTAAATTTCTCTGCATACCCTGATAAAATACTGCCATTTTGCAGGTTGGAAAACATATGAACTGCATGAGACTTAACTCTTTATAGTGAACTTCTACAGTGCATTATTATTATGATATATTTAATACTACTGTGAAAAGTAAGACTAATTAATAGAAGGTGCAGTCAGAGATATTGAATGTCATCACATCACTATTCACATTTGCCCACTGCATTACATAGCTGGCAACCATCCTCTTCTTGGTCATCCATCAAAAATGATGTTTATTCAGCTGAAATATTGTAACCTTGTCCATAGTGTGGTAAAGTATGCAGCATAATCCATTTATCATCTGTACAAATGGAAATAAAAGGTAGCAACGGGAAGCATTCAAATGGAACTTTAAATTTCACTGTTTGTAATAGTGTAAAACAAATGGCAGGATTTTATGGAACACTGGAATAGATCGGAACGTTCTGCTGTGCAAATGTTATTTTTAGTAGATGTGAACTGCTGTTTTGAAAGATTAAAATAATGGAAACACAGAGTGAGTAAATCATCGGTCAAAGTTCGCAGATGGTCTCCGCTGTGTGAGGCATTTGACTTGGAAAACTGGAGTCTTGCTCTGTGATCTGTGCTCTAGGTTCAGCACATAACATCCATGTGCAAGGCTGTGCTGAGTGTAGCAATAGAAATCTGGAAGACAATCAAGACCTTAAACCTGTTGATGGAGCTTAAAAGAGTGCTCCATCACTGGAATAGTGGTAGGGACGCTGTTTAATAATAAGACTTCCTGTAAACTTTAACTCATTAACAAGAGTATAAACTGCTAACCTTGACCTTGTGCTGCCTGCTGTTTGTTTTCAAGCCATGCAGCATTTCACACTATGTTGGGTTTATTCTCATTCACTGCGCCATTAGGTAAAAGGCAAATAATGTACTGTTAACTTCTTGTATAGAGGGCAGTGCATTTGATTTTTCTCTGGCCCTGTGCTCAAAATTTGATTGATTAGACCTGCTCCACAAATAATCATCACTCTCCCACCTTTGTGTGATAGAGTGCATGCACCGTGAGGTTTATCATTTGCATGTCCATGTGCGCCTGTGCTGGTATTTAACAGTGAAAATCAGTCCAATCTTCCACTTCCACTAGAAACCAATTTGTCAGCAGCATTTCATTTAGTAGACATTAGGCTATTAAAAACGAAGCACAGTCACTCATTGTTTCATTGTTACTACTACTGAGCAATACTGCTCGAGGTAATGTCCTTTTCAATATGTTACCTGAACCAGAGTAAATGTAAACGCTGAAGGAATTCATGCCGGTGGACCTTAACTGTTATCTGACTGCAGCAGGCAGCTTTACATTTGACTTACTTTAAGACCAATTTCTGAGCATCATTAAGGGTACGTGGAGTTTGCGTCCAGATGCAATATCAGTGGTTAGTTTCTGGATTTACCCCAATTAATATATTCACATATAGCCGGGGCCTGACAGTAGCTGGCAGGGGTTTATTCATGAGAGATTGAGAACGTGCAATGTTGGCTGAAGGTTGAATATCACAAGTATGCAATGCAGCAACTTGCATCCATAAAGGAAGCCAGTAAAGAGCTCAGAGGTGCTTCATGCAACATGGTATCAATCACATTTTGACACCAATATTTAGGTCCTAGGTGTATTTGATCACAATTTTTTTTTTACACGGAAATGTGCAGAACAGTCATTCTGATCATATAGGTCATGTTAGCAATCAATTTCTGGTTGATTAGCAACCACTAAGTAATTGCCCTGGGCATTTCTTGCTGTGATTTACCTTAGCGTGGCTGATGTTAGCTTGATGTCAATCATATACCCAATGACCTCCTGGGTCATGCTGTTCCTGTTTTCATCGATGTCAGCTAAGATTTGAGCTTTTGCGGAGAAAGCTACAACTTTCATAGCTGTCCCAAAATAAAACATGGAAGCATATTTTGTAGGATTTGGGAGTAAGCAATTGAAATGCTTGCATTTTCGCATCAGAGGCCGGCACAAGGTAAATAACTTATTGGAACCCTGTTCACTAATCACAAACTTTTTTTGTTACAATCACATGTGAGATGAATGTAGTAATCACTGTAGCTATCTGTAAGTCAGATCATCATCGCACGGGACCACTCGTAACACAGGAATTGAGATGGGCAAGTCATTGTGTTGTAGAGGGCGGAACACTGGAGAGTGGGGTAATGAAAATAAGGAGTGTGCAAGAGGTTAAGATTAGAGATGTACAGAGATCCTTGGTGATTGCAGGACTGGGAGAGGTTACAGAGATAGTTAAGATTGAGGCGAAGAAAGGATTTGAAAGTAAGGTTGAAAATATTAAAATTGAGGGATTTACAGACCAGAAACTAATGCAGGACAACAAACATATGGACAAACAGAACATTAGGGTATGGCCACAGAGTTGCCATGTTGGAAAGATTAAAAGGAAAGGTAATGGCGGCCTAGATAAATGAAGTTAACCATCAAAGATATGACCAGAAAAGGGAATTGTGTGGTCAGCATTTTAGTCGGAGCATAGTCAGATTTACAGCTTATTTCCTGCTTCTACAATTGGTCTGAAGAAGAGTCACGACCAGAAACATTGCCTATCTATGTGCTCCAGAGATGCGATCTGAGCCGCTGGGTTACTCCAGTAATTTCTGTTCTATGCAAGATTCCATCACCTGCAGTTCCTTGTGTATCTCATATTTCAAGTGGTGGGTCTCATACACAAGACAAGCTGATAAAGGATGGGAAGGTGGCGGGATAGAAAGATGTAAGTTTAGAACCTGGGAAAGGGGTTCCTTAGGTCCTTTCCTTGGTCGGGTATGGAGTGGTGGTTTAATCCAGGATTTGAAACTCAAAATCAGTGTTAATTCATTTGAGCTAAGTTGTGATTTAATGCCCATTTGCATCATCTGCAGACAATACATTCTGTCCCCTTGGCCACTGATATCACTTACCTAAAACTGACTTTCCACAATTTATGTGAATGGCTAATATTTATACTGTTGGATCAGTTTGGCAGCAGTGATCTATTGAGAAGGTTCATGTTCAATATTGAATTATGCGCTTTGATTGGTTTATTTGAGCTGTAAGTGTATAACCAAAACACAACAATGCTTTTAGAGTGAGTGATTAAAATCTAATTCACTGGCATGTAAGAAAATATCCTGTTGGTCAACTGTTTGATTTTTGTCAACTATTGGTAACCTGGTTTGTACTTAAAATATAGCACCAGGTAGCTGTTGGGTCTTTAAGTGCTGAGGAAGTAGTAAGTTGTTCTGGGGCTAAAGTACATG
Source organism: Amblyraja radiata (assembly GCF_010909765.2). NCBI lineage: Eukaryota > Metazoa > Chordata > Chondrichthyes > Rajiformes > Rajidae > Amblyraja > Amblyraja radiata. The sequence continues at coordinate 54,341,597 of NC_045957.1, read as the reverse complement.
CATGAGTCTGCAAAACTAAATTATCTTTGTTCTGCATTAAATACAATATCCCATGGCACAAATGGATTTTATGTTGCAGCAAATAACATCAAATCAGGCATAGAATATTTTGAGTTCATTGTTTCATTTAGGAGAAATCATTCACAATGAACAGTGTGATGTGGTGCTGGTGGTGCTGGTTAGAAAGTGGGAGAAGGAAAGAGAAGAAACATTATCTAACTTAATTTCTATATTAAAAATAAACAGCTGCAAGGAATGGTATCCAACAAGAACATTAACGTGTCTGTTCCCTTTGCTGATGTTGATGGACATTCAACATATTTTCAAGAATCTCTAGTTTTATAGACTCCTTTTGAAGTTTGCCACATTGTGATTATAATGTAAGTTACTTAATGTGGAGCACAGAATAGATTCTATTAAAATCTTCTTTTCCAAAATATCTTAAATCAAAACCATACTACAGCCTGTTGCTATGCATTATGAGTGTTATGGTCAAAAACATTACATGCTTTTATATTTGCACTTTTATTGATTTTGTTTTCCAAAAGACAAACATTTTGCGAGTGAGCATGCTTTTGCACTCTCCAAAGTCTGGAGGGGGGGGGGGGGGGGTCACCTGTAAACGGATACCATACTTAAAATGCAACCATTGCAAGTCTGCCTGCTGGGTCCACAATTTTATTTCTGATCTATCTTAACTCAGCCAAAGCCTGCTTCTGTCAGTTAAAGGAAAGCAAGTGATATGGCAAAAACAAAGCCTCTCTGGCAAAATACCATTGCTGAATGTGCTGGAGTGCACAGCAAAATATATTGCTGTATAAAATAATGTTGCATTGATATAGAAAACTGCATTTTCTTCCATTTTCATATCCAATCATGAATTATAACCTCACTTGTATCAGACATCCATTGATTTTGTACACAACTGTATATTTATTTTTTCTGGAATAAACATAAATCATTTTGATGTTACGTTTTGAATTTCCATACTTACAAGACACTTTGCAAAATTGTTGTTGTGCTATTTGTTTATATTTCACAGTCCTACTTTTTTACTGATTTATGAAATCCATTGGCACCTGCAGAGATTTAATGAAAAGCGTGTGATTTGAGTACATTTGGAACACAGATGCGTAGACACTCTTGGTAATCTAAAATCTGAAAAAGGCTTACTGAATCTGGGCCAAGGATTTCATGCCTTTCACCAAGGCATTCTGTTTGATGCATTCACATTAGGAAGCCTGATGTGGGAGACAGTGAACACTGACCTGACCTATCGACTGTTTCATCACCATGTTGACCAGAGATGTTCCTCATTCAATGTTAGAAGCATGGAATGAAAAGCATTCAAGTCCCACTGAATATGTGCCAGCTCATTGTAAGAACAACGCAGCTAGTCCCATTTTCCTACCTTTTTCCCTGGAGCCCAACAATTTATTTTACTAATCGTGTTTCCTCTATAAGATCTGATTGAACCTGCTTCCAACCCCCTGTCGTGTAATACATTCCAGATGCTAAACATTTGCTGCGTTTAAAAAAAAATCCTTATGTCACCTTTGGCACTTTTTACAATTGTCTTAAATCTTTGTCAGGTTAATGACCCTTCCACCAATAGAAACAATCTTCCTCCACTGTGTCTAGACCTTAGTTATTTTGAACACCATTTCACATTGCTTTACAATCTTCTGTACCTTAAGGAGATCAATCCAGCTTCTCTGGACTTTGCAATAATATGTCCTCCATTCTTTGATCTGAATTAATACATTTCTTCTGGACCCTCTCCAAACCCCTCACATTCTTATGTACAGTGGGTTGTAATGGATACAATTGGACTTGTCTCCTTTAGATTTTGGCATCACAGGCCAGAATAAATGTATTCTCTGATATATTCCCAGTCCTCCTAAGGATCAGGTCGTGAGGATGAGGCAGTGGATGCTGTTAGCCTGGATTTCAGCAAGGTGAGTCCATGGAGCTGAGCCAAGGATTAGAAAGAGAGCAGAGAGCAGCACAGTTTCAAAGCTAGTTAAGCTGGCACCTTATAGTTCCGATGACCTGGGTTCAAATCTGACCTCCTGTGTCGTCTATTTGCATTTCCTTCCTCTGACTGCTTGTACTTCCCCAGGGTGTTCCGCTTTGCTCCCACAGCCCAGAGACAAGGGATAGGGTGGTTAATTAGCTATTTTAAATTGCCCCTAGATTGTGCGGATGGTAGAAGTGGCAAGGTGGGGGAGGGGGGGGGGGGGGGGGGGGGGGGGGGGAGGGATGGGATGAGGGAAGAGCTGATGGGAATATAGAGACAATGAGTGGGAGAATAGGATTACTCCGTGAGTCACTCCAGCCGCCTTCCGTGTGGAAATGAAATATGGGAATATGATGAATATGAAAGGATGGTGATTTTGAGATTGTTTAGTGTTATGAGAGAAAGGGAGATTGGATGACTGGAACTGAAGTGGAGAGTTAGGGGAAAGAGTGACATGAAACCGGTGACAAGTTGTTGACAGACAGTGGAGAAGAAAGGGAGTTTAGAAATGATAAATGACAGCTGCTTGTGAAAGGAACAATTTAAAGTCTTGGCTAAAATAAGAACTGGAATGGGAAGTTATGTGGTAACAATTTTACAAGATTGGGGTAATAATCTAAGAGGTAGTAGTGAAGAATGATATCTATCCACAGAGTCAGGAATAAAAACTCTGCAAACGTTTGGTGGTTGGAATTAAACTCGGGAATTGCCTCCCTCAGAAGAGGCAATGATAAAGATCTGAATAGCTAACCAGTTAGTCCATGGTGTGCTTATCATTCAATCTCCCTTCAAGGCAGTCTACTATTCTCCTCTGGATCCTATGTTTTATTTTAGCTTGGCAGTGGTCAGTACCTGAGTCTCAGTCAAAGGTTGCTTGAAAGATGGAATGAACTGTTTCAGAAGGTTTATCCCCTGACACACTTCCTCAAAGAAGTGTTCTCATTTCCTCAAATAAAAAAAAGAACTTCCCCTTCCAAATTCACATTGGGGTTTGTGCTTGGAAGCTCATACAAGTTATATTCTTGAAGGTATCATTCATGGCCTCCTGCCCGTGACATTCCCAAACATTGGTCAAAAGGAAAAATTAAGTGTATGTAAGATTTAGGAAGATGAAATCAGACAGGGCCTTTGAGGAATATGAAGCAAGTAGGAAAGCATTCAAGCAGGTGATTGGAAGAACCAAGGGAGGCCTTGCAATGTCTTTATCTCCCAAGGCTTTTTATACATCATTATGAACAAGAAGACAACTACTGAGAAGATAGGACCACTTATGGATAAAGGAGGGGATTTAAATTTGTAGTCAGAGCTTGCAGGTGAGATACTAAATTAATACTTTGCATTTGTATTAACCAAGGAGTAGTACGTGGGAAATAAATTATCAACTTGTGCAATACCAATATGCTAGGGCAGTATACCATCAAGAAAAGAGGTGATACTGGGGCTCTTGAAAAGCATTAAGATTGATAAATCCCACTGGCCTGATAGGATCTATCCCAGGTTATTGAGAGAAGCAAGGGGGAGAGCCACAGCTGAGGTCCTGGAGAACAGGAGAGTAGCCAATGTTGTTCTTTTGTTTAAGAATTGAAGTAGATATAATTCAGGAAATTCCAATGCGATGAGTCCAACATCTGTAGTAGGGAGCATTCTTGGGATAGGATTTATGTGTATTTGAAAGAGGCTGGTTTAGTTAGGGACAGTCAGCATGGTTTTATACACAGCAGGTCTTGACTTACTGACTAGATTGGGTTTTATGAGGAGGTGATGAAGGTGATTGATGAAGGCAAGGCAGTAGATGATGTCCACTTGAATTTTGCTAAGGCATTATAAAACTCCTTCAACGTAGGCTGTTTCAGAACAATAAGATGCCAGGGATCAACAGTAGTTTAGGTTCAGAGCTGGCTGACATAGAAAATGGAGGGTTGTGGTGGAAGGGTGCTGGAGGTCTGTAACCAGTAATGTTCCGCAGGGATCTATTCTGGGACCTTGGTTGTTTGTGATACATATAAACGACTAGGACGTGAATGTATAAGAAAGAACTGCAGATGTTGTAAAAATCGAAGGTAGACAAAAATGTTGGAGAAACTCAGCCGGTGAGGAGCGAAGGAATAGGCGATGTTTCGGGTCTCGAGTTTCTCCAGCATTTCTGTCTACCTAGGACGTGAATGTAGATCATTTGGTTGTAAGTTTGCATATCAGACCAAAAGTGGTGGAGTTGAAGAGTGAGGAAGGCTGTCAAAGAATATGCAGGATAAAGCGCAGTGACAGGTATGGGTAGATGAAGTTTAATTTGCGGTGTTGCACTTTTTGAGGTGAAATGCACGAGGAAAGTATGTAGTTAATGACAAGATCCTTAACAGCATTGATGTACAAAGGGATCTTGGGGTCCAAGTCTATAGCTCCTTAAAAATAGCGACATAAATAGATAGAGTGGTAAAGAAGACAGACGGTGTGCTTGCCTTCATGTCATGATTGCGTATAAGTGCCAGGATGTCATGTAGCTTTATAAAAATGTGATGATGTCATACCCGGAGTAATTTGTGCAGATCTGGTTGCCCAATTACGAGAAGGAAGTGGAGGCTTTGGAGAGAGTGCAGAAGATTTTAACCCAAATGTTGCCTGAATTAGAGAATAATGGCTATGTAGAGTGGTTGGACTGACTTGGATTGATTTCTCTACATCCATACACAGTTTCCCAATCCATCCTTACGTTGGAGATTATTATCCACAAATGCCCACAAGTGGAGAGTGAGTAGGCGCTTCATTACCTCACTATTTTTCGAGTGCCAGTGAAGCATTCTTTACTCAAATTTAAATTATTTGATGACTAAATTAAATAAACTGATTAAGGATATTTCAATTTCAAATAATTTGTTTTGTGTTATTCATAATGGAGCCCTGAAGACTCACTCCTCTGTCACATTAGACATACTTCCAGCGATGTCAAAACTTCTTATAAAGTTGGCAACTCCTTCTTGGTTGTTTCAGTCTACATTTTATAGTGGTTTCTATTTATTAATCTCCTGTTGATTTTAATCTAATGGACCTGTTGCTGAGGCTATATTAAGTCTTCTTTTATGAATTGATAAATTGATTATAAATATGGATAGGATTCCCTGTCCAAACCTTCCAACTCATATTCTTTTATCGAATAGTGAATGGCCTGGATAGAGTGCATGTGGAGAAAATGATACCTGCAAACTTGTACGCTTTTGGAGTGTGGGAGGAAACCGAAGATCTCGGTGAAAACCCACGTGGTCACGGGGAGAACGTACAAACTCCGATCAGACAGCACCCATAGTCGGGATCGAACCCAGGCCTCTGGTGCTGCAAACGCTATAAGGCAGCAACTCTACCGCTGCGCCACTGTGCCGCCCATAATAATTCAAATCAGAGTCATAGGAAGAGATACAAAAGCATATTCCAGTTTAAATGTATTTTACTTAGAACGTTTAGTTTAATTTATTGTCACACATACCGAGGTACAGAGAAAGGATTTTTGTTGCGTGCTAAACAGTCACATACAGTATTTTAACTATAAAATAGTACATCACAGGAACGGGCCAAATTAATCAATTCTGCCAGCATGTGAATATATATTCCCTGCCAGCCTTGCCTATTCATGTACTTATCCAAAAGCCTCCTAAATGCCAGTTCCATCACAACCCCTAACAGTTCATTCCAGGCATCTACCACCATCTCTGTAAAAAAAATGGTTAAAAGCCCTGCACATCTCATTTAAACCTACTTGTGTTCTATCTACTTATGTTACTACTTCAGGGAGCTTTTGACCTGGACTCTAGGATCCCTCTGTACATCGATGCTGTTGAGGGTCTTGCAATTAACTGTACACTTTTGATCTTCCAAAGTGCAACATTTGACATTTGAGCACATTAAATTCCATCTGCAATTTACCTCCCCATAGCCATAATTGTTCTATGTTTTGCTGTATTTGTCAACCTTCTTCACTGTCTGCAAATCCAATTTTTGAGTTGAATACACGGGTCAAGGAATGAACGTTCATGTCACGGTCCTTTCCACCAATCTTTCCACCACCACGCACAAGAAGCTCAAGACAGACACCATTGTGCAGATGCCGAGAAGTGTGTTCAGCTCTGGCTGAACAACTTCTAATCTTGTATGTGGACTTGATAAGAAGAAAAAGTTGTATGCCAGAGGCAAAAAGGCGGAGATTTGTACAATTTCGGTAGGGATTTAAGGTATGATTCCATAAATCCACATCTCTAAATTCGGTCAATTATTTCCCCAGAGTTTGAATAAAGTTGTTCACAAAACTTACTTTTTCAAGGATAATGGCCACTTGCCAGCTGCTGACATCACAATGCCCACATGCCCACCAATCCAGGCCCACCTACCCCCCGACGCTGTGGATTAATGCAGCTGCTGTTCTTCAAAAGGCGCAGAAATATCGAGAACGTTCTGCAGCAAAGACCCTACAGCTCAGCTCCAGGATCTTTGTTCTGCACATCGCGATGTCAGCGTTGCCCGCGTGCTGAAGACGTTTTCTCCTCACTGCCGGTGCAGCTCGTGAAGACCCGCCCCTCCCATCCCCTGCGCGCTCACCCAGCTGCCGGTTCCCAGAGACTCAGAAGCTGCTTCTGTCTCTCCGCATTTCGGAGCCCACTCACCCCCCCCCCTCCCCCCTGGAAGCAGGCCCTCGACCCACCGAGTCCACGCTGACCACAATCACCCGTACACTAATTCTATCTTGCAAATGAGGGAGAATTTACAGAAGCCAATTAACCTATAAACCTGCCCATCTTTGGAATGTGGGAGGAAACCAGAGCACCTGGACTAAATCCACACAGTCACAGGGAGAACATACAAACTCCACATGGACAGCACCCTTAGTTAGGATCGAACCCGGGTCTTTAATGCTGTAAGGCAGCAACTCTACCACTGTGTCACTGCACCTCAAATATAGACTATGGACACAAATGGACACAAAATGAATGATTGTATGTCAACATGGCAGTTGGAACACAAAGTGATAAAAAGCAAGGTTATTTACTGGCACAAAACAAAATCTTGTGAATCTTTTCCGCATTGACTTCATTGCAAATGCATGCGTTACCAAATATGAGGAGCAAAAATGTGCACGGTGCCCCAGACATCATTTCATGAGATCCTTGTAAAGCTGCATCAAAAAATCCCTACTGTTATATTCCATACTCCTAGCAATCAAGGCCTATATTCCATGAGCCTTAATTACTTGCAGTACCTGTGTGCCAACTCTTTCTGCTCTCACTAAGCCCTCTAGTTTCCGTTTGTACCACGTCTGAGGTTACATTCCATTCAAATACAGTTGACCCCTGCATTAGGACTGTTTAAGCAAATGAAATTCATCCTCACAGACTTCAGTAATAGCAGGGCTGCCAACTCTCATGCTTTGAGCGTGAGAATCATGCATTTCGACAAATTCTCACGCTCTCACGCTGATCACAATTCTGTGATCAACAAAACTGCATGGGCCACAGGTGTTGGAGAGCCAGGGCTGAGGGAGGGATGGAGTGGCGGGGACAATTCCGGGGGGGCCGGGGCTGGCGAGTGTTTGCGGGGCTGGCGAGTCGCTCGCTGCAGCTCCGGCCGTGGAGCAGCCTCAGTGCAAGAGTCCCGAGCCGTCGGAGGCGTCCGAAGCATTGCGCCGCTGCCGTGAGAGTCTCTGTGACGAAGGGGGAGAGAGAGAGGGGAAGGAGACAGGGGGGAGAGAGAAAGGGGGTGAGTGGAGAGAGAGGGGGAGAATAAGGAGAGAGAGGAGGGAGAGGGAGAGGGAGAGAGAGAGAGAGGGGGTGGAGAGGGAGGAGAGATTGTAGGAGAGAAGGGGAGAATGAGGGGGAGAGAGAGGGGTGGTAAAAGAGAGAGGGGGAACACCGAGAGGGGGAAAGAGAGAAATGGGGGTAAGAGAGAGCGAGAGGGGGGCAAAGAGAAAGAGATAGAGGCAGAGAAGAAAGAGAGAGGGGGGAGAGGGGGGGAGAGAATGTGTGGAAAGAGAGCGAGAGCGGGAGAGAGAGAGCGAGATAGAGAGGGAGGGAGAAACAGAGAGAGAGAGAAAGAGGGAGAGGGGGAAGGGGGAGATAGAGGAGAGAGAGGGGGAGTGAGAGGGAGAGGGAGAGAGAAGAGAGAGAGGGGGGAGGGAGAGAGGGGAGAGAGTTAGGGGAAAGAGAGGGGAGAGAGAGTTAGGGGAAAGAGGTGAAGAGAGAGAGGGAGAGAGAGGGGGAGAGGGAAGGGAGGGAGAGAGAGAGGAGAGAGGGAGTGAGAGACAGGAGAGTGAGGTGGGAAGGAGAGAGGGGGAAGAGAGAGAGAGGGGGAAGAGAGAGAGAGGGGGAGAGAGGGGGGGGAGGATAGAGGAGGGGAAGAGAGGAAAGGGAGAGGGTTGGAGAAGAGAGAGGGAGTGGGGGGACAGGGGAGAGAGATGGGGTGAGAGGAGAGAGAGGGAGAGGCAGAGGGAGAGAGAGAGGAGAGAGAGGGGGATAGGAAAGAGAGCGGGGGGGTGAGAGGAGAGAGTGGAAGAGAGGGGGGAGAGAGAGGGGGACAGAGAGGAGAGAGTGTGGGAGTGAGAGAGAGGTGGAGGGAGAGAGGGGGAGAGAAAGAGAGAGGGAGAGAGAGAGAGAGAGGGGAGAGAGAGACGGGAGAGAGAGACGGGAGAGAGAGACAGGAGAGAGAGAGGGGAGAGAGAGGCAGGGCTGCCAACTATCATGCATTGAGAGTGAGAATCACGCATTTCACCAAATTCTCACGCTGATCACAAATTTCTCATGCTCTGTCGTGAGAAATTCTGTGATCAACGAGAATTTCAAAACTCATATCAACTGCATGGGCCATGGGTGTTGGAAGCAGAAGCAGCGGTGGGTACAGATGCGGACGGGGAGCGGAGCTGGCGAGTGTTTGCCGGGCTGGCGAGTCGCTAACTGCAGTTCCGGCCATGGAGCAGCCTCAGTGCAAGAGTCCCAGGGAGACGGAGGCGTCGGAAGCGTTGCGCCGCTGCCGTGAGAGTTTCTGTGCCAAATTCGCCCAGGTGACCGGCATGGATCAGGCTGCGGCATGGTGCATCGTGGAGGACAACCAGTGGCTGCTGGAAGTAAGTACCAAGCACTGGGTAGAAACGGTGGAAGATAGTGAACTTCAAATGGGGGTGGTTGGTGAAAGCATCCTGCTTGCCTGCTAGATTTTCACTTAATGTAACTGCAGGAAAAATGTTCCCGATGTTGGGGGAGTTCAGAACCATGGGTCACAGTTTAAGAATAAAGGGGGGGGCCAGTTAGGACTGAGATGAGAACAAACTTTCTTCACGCAGAGAGTTGTGAATCTGTGGAATTCTCTGCCACAGAGGGCAGTGCAGGCCAATTCACTGGATGTTTTCAAGAGAGAGTTATATTTACAAGATACAACATACATGTATTCGTCACATGTGCCAGATGGCACAGTGAAATGAAATTCCCATACAGCCATACAATAAAAATTAAAGGACACAACACGATAGAATTTAACATAAAACATCCCCACACAGCAGAATCAAAGTTTCCCACTGGTGGGAAGGCACCAAAGTCAGTTCACTAACTTCCACCGTTTCTACCCAGTGCTTGGTACTTACTTCCATTTAGTTCTTGGGGCTAACGACATCAAGGGATATGGGGAAAAAAATAGGAAAGAGGTACTGATTTTAAATAAATAGCCATGATCATATTGAATGGCAGTGCTGGCTCGAAGGGCCGAATGGCCTATTCATGCACCTATTTTCTATGTTTCTATGCTTGAGTATATGGCAATGAAACTCGATCACTTGATTTTGAAGCATTCATGCATGGTGGAGGTATAATGTAGTCATAGAGTGATACAGTGTGAAAACAGGCCCTTCAGTGCAACACCCGCCAACATGTCCCAGCTACGCTACCTGCTTTTGGTCCATACCGCCAAACCTGTCCTATCCATGTATCAGTCTAACTTTTTCTTAATTGTTGGGATGGTCCCTGCCTCAACTACATCCTCTGGCAGCTTGTTCCATACATCCACCACCCTTTGGGTGGAAAAAGTTACCCCTTAAAAAGTTACCTTTTAAAAATACTTCATACAAAAATCATTGAAATCATACTTCTACAATGCACTAAAACATGATTTTAAAACATCAAATTTCAAAAAGTCCCTACCCTGGGAGGGGGAGATACACCACTTCCACACCTTCTCCCCACTCGGTTGCTCCACTCCCTCACCGGGTACCCCCAAGGCCAATGATCAGTGATCGCTCAGCCTCCCCACTTTCAACCCCGCGGCCCCTGGTTCAGACGGAGAACACTGCCAGATGTGAACAGGGAACTGAGGCCAGTTGTCCGTGATGTCTGGATCCCAATGCTTAGCATTTCATGTTTCAAAGTTGGCTAATGTTATTGATTTATAATTAGCCTGATTTGTAATTAGTTGACAAAACCTTAATTTATTAATCTGGAATATGTAGGGGGATGGGATTAGTGTAAAATTAAAATGACATGCAAGGTGTCAGGCTGTCTGTCACAACATACAGCCCCGATAACCCATTATTTCCTTCAGTTAAATATTGGGAAGGTAGCACTATTGTCATTTGCCACTCAACTATTATGTTTGGTTACCTCACTAACTATTTTTAACCCCCCCCCCCCCAATTCCTTTGACAGGTTGAACAGAAATGTCCCTAATCTCGTTGTTTTATTAATTGAACACGTAGATGAACATCCTCAAGGAGTGTAATCAGATGGAAACTGATTCAGATGCGATATTTCAGAGTTTGTTCAAGGAAGGGGCATATTTTAAAGGTGTGACAGAGATACTTGCCTGGGAATGTATGAGGAGATTATTATTTGTCTTTAGTTTTAGCTTGAACCTGGACATCTGAAGATTCCAATTTTAATATAGTAATTGTGCTGATACTGACCCCAACAAACCACGTAATGAATATCATCCATTCCGGAGTTTTTACTTTTATGATGCCATTTAAACTTCACTTGGATTTCAATCACTTCAATGTAAAATTAATTGGGAATGGGGAGCATTGGAACAAAAATTTGCTATCAGTACATATTAACTGTAATATAATAATGTATGTATGTTGGTAGGTGCAATCAAAACAAAGATCTTTTTTTATCATTGTTGTGTTATGAATACCTCAGAAAATATGATGTACTCTCAAGATCACATTTAATAGAATAATATTGCTTAAATATATAGTTATTGGACTTTGCTTTTCGGAAAAGTCACAGCTGAGAGGAAGACAGCAAAATACTGAAAGTATTAGGGGTGAAAATGACTTCAGGACAGTTTGTTAGGAAAATGAAAGAAATGGTAACATAATACTTATACAGCTGAGTGAGTATAATTTTATGGATGAGAAATTGTGTTCAACCAATTGATGACTTATTTGACAAAGTAACTAGCATGTTAGATAACAAGGATGCCAATGGATGTAGCAAATTTTGTTCTACATAATTTGGTCTGTGAAGTGCCCCATAAGAGATTACCACATTAAATAAGCACCTGTGGACTTGAATGTAATAGGTTAAGTCCAGGGGTTCAGATATGGGGCTTTATGTGTGGGACAGATATATTGTCAGTGCAGAGGGGCTAGGAGCAAGGCCAAGTGTGCATCCAGAGTCAAGGTCTGGAATAATACTAGGTGTGCAGTCAAAGCTGGGACCAGGTGTAAGGCTGGACTCAGGGCCAGGAATGGGAAAAGGTATGCAACTGGAGTCAGGGTCAGGAGTAGTACCAGGTGTGCAGTGAGACCCGGGTTGGTCAACATGGGCCAAGTCTTTGATTATAATCTGATTTCCATACATGAATATACTAAGATCATTCATGTGCTGCACATGTTGATCAGAGCCTGGCTCTACTGTGGAATGTAATTTAGTCTAACCTTATTCATAGCTAATCCAGTTTAAAGCATATATATTGCATTCAAGTGTAAGTTAAAAGACCATATTGCACAATTTCAAACTGAAAAATGCAAAATCTCCATACCAATGGGTGGGCGAACACCCTCCGCCCACACCCTCACCCTCAACCACCACCCCGGTCGCTATGCTCCCTCGTGCTTGGTCTCTCGCAAACTCTCACTCCCAACTCTCACCCAATGTTGGCAGCTCTGGTAATAGTTACCTCAAATTTGAGGTATGGAATAAAATTTGCACTCACGGAATGAATGTCCAAAAATTTGTTAAAAATAAACAAAAATGTATTTCCATCCCGCATTTCTTTATATGCATGCAGATGATGTGGTATTGTGTTACTTTAAATACGTGAAACAGACAGTTTTCCAACTCAATGCCCCCAATCCCATCTCTATAACCTAGAATATAGTAAATAGAAAAGTATGGCATAGGAACATCCCTTCAGCCCACAGTGTTTGTGCCAAACGTGATGCCATGCTTATGTAATCTCATCTGCCCGCACATGGTCCATGCCACTCTATTTCCTGCATATTCACATGCCTATCTAAAAGCTTCTTAAACGCTACTATCGTATCTGTCACCACCATCACCCCTGGCCGCGCAATCGAGGCACCCACCATCCTAGCGCATCTCCTTTACATTTTGCCCCCTTTAACCTTAAAGCTAATGCTGGTAATAATTTTTTTTTGTCTTTCTTCCAAAGTGGATGACCTCACATTTTCTCATGTTATATTTCTAGTGCCAATGTCTTGCTCATTCGTAAAATCTTTCCCATAACCCTGAACTGGCCCTTCATGTCCTACTTGCAATTTGCAAATCCACCTATCTAGTTAAGGGCATGAAACAAGGTAAACACACCAGAACAGCAAAGAATTAAAACAGTGAAATAGCTGAACATGAAAGGCAAATATAAAATGCTAAATTATATTTAAATTCCATCTCCTAAAGGTATTGATCAATGGGTACAATTTGAATAGAGCCACCTGCTGGTCAGAGACAGATCGACATATTAAAAGATAGACACAAAAATCTCAGGCACCATCTCTGGAGAGAAGGAATGGATGACATTTCAGGTCAAGATTCTTCTTCAGATTAGTCGGGGGGAAAGGGAAATACGAGATAGACAATGATATAATAAAACTGGGAGAGGAAGGGGGAGAAGGAGGAGGAGAGAGGGGGAGGGAGAGAGAGAGAGAGAGGGGAGAGGGGGAGAGAGAGAGAGAGAGTGAGAGAGAGGGGAGAGGGAGAGAGAGAAAGATAGAGAGAGAGAGAGGGGGAGAGAGAGGGAGAGAGAGAGGAGTTGGGGAGGGAGAGGGAGAGGCAGAGAGAGGGGGGAGAGAGAGAGAGGGGGGGAGAGAGAGAGAGGGTCAGGGGAGAGAGAAGAGGGGGCGGTGCGGCAGCCCGAGCGATCTGAGGATGGTGAAAAGCAGCAGGGGGACCAGCCAATCGTGGCTTCCGCCAGCGTGACAGAGCCGGGCCGGGCCGGGGGGGACAGACGGTCGGGCCTCCCCGGAGACGGGTAGAGAGGAGAGGGGGGAGGGAGGGAGGAGAGGGGAGGGGGTGAGAAGAGGAGTAGGGGGGGGGGGAGGGGGGGGGGTGAGTGGGCTCCGAAATGCGGAGAGACAGAAGCAGCTTCTGAGTCTCTGGGAACCGGCAGCTGGGTGAGCGCGCAGGGGATGGGAGGGGCGGGTCTTCACGAGCTGCACCGGCAGTGAGGAGAAAACGTCTTCAGCACGCGGGCAACGCTGACATCGCGATGTGCAGAACAAAGATCCTGGAGCTGAGCTGAGCTGTAGGGTCTTTGCTGCAGAACGTTCTCGATATTTCTGCGCCTTTTGAAGAACAGCAGCTGCATTAATCCACAGCGCCGGGGGGGGCGGGGCCAGGAGGTAGGTGGGCCTGGATTGGTGGGCATGTGGGCATTGTGATGTCAGCAGCTGGCAAGTGGCCATTATCCTTGAAAAAGTAAGTTTTGTGAACAACTTTATTCAAACTCTGGGGAAATAATTGACCAAATTTAAAGATGTGGATTTATGGAATCATACCTTAAATCCCTACCGAAATTGTACAAATCTCCGCCTTTTTGCCTCTGGCATACAACTTTTTCTTCTTATCAAGTCCACATACAAGATTAGAAGTTGTTCAGCCAGAGCTGAACACACTTCTCGGCATCTGCACAATGGTGTCTGTCTTGAGCTTCTTGTGCGTGGTGGTGGAAAGATTGGTGGAAAGGACCGTGACATTAACGCTCATTCCTTGACCCGTGTATTCAACTCAAAAATTGGATTTGCAGACAGTGAAGAAGGTTGACAAATACAGCAAAACATAGAACAATTATGGCTATGGGGAGGTAAATTGCAGATGGAATTTAATGTGCTCAAATGTCAAATGTTGCACTTTGGAAGATCAAAAGTGTACAGTTAATTGCAAGACCCTCAACAGCATCGATGTACAGAGGGATCCTAGAGTCCAGGTCAAAAGCTCCCTGAAGTAGTAACATAAGTAGATAGAACACAAGTAGGTTTAAATGAGATGTGCAGGGCTTTTAACCATTTTTTTACCGAGATGGTGGTAGATGCCTGGAATGAACTGTTAGGGGTTGTGATGGAACTGGCATTTAGGAGGCTTTTGGATAAGTACATGAATAGGCAAGGCTGGCAGGGAATATATATTCACATGCTGGCAGAATTGATTAATTTGGCCCGTTCCTGTGATGTACTATTTTATAGTTAAAATACTGTATGTGACTGTTTAGCACGCAACAAAATTCCTTTCACTGTACCTCGGTATGTGTGACAATAAATTAAACTAAATGTTCTAAGTAAAATACATTTAAACTGGAATATGCTTTTGTATCTCTTCCTATGACTCTGATTTGAATTATTATGGGCGGCACAGTGGCGCAGCGGTAGAGTTGCTGCCTTATAGCGTTTGCAGCACCCGAGACCTGGGTTCGATCCCGACTATGGGTGCTGTCTGTTCGGAGTTTGTACCTTCTCCCCATGACCACGTGGGTTTTCACCGAGATCTTCGGTTTCCTCCCACACTCCAAAAGCGTACAAGTTTGCAGGTATCATTTTCTCCACATGCACTCTATCCAGGCCATTCACTATTCGATAAAAGAATATGAGTTGGAAGGTTTGGACAGGGAATCCTATCCATATTTATAATCAATTTATCAATTCATAAAAGAAGACTTAATATAGCCTCAGCAACAGGTCCATTAGATTAAAATCAACAGGAGATTAATAAATAGAAACCACTATAAAGTGTAGACTGAAACAACCAAGAAGGAGTTGCCAACTTTATAAGAAGTTTTGACATCGCTGAAAGTATGTCTAATGTGACAGAGGAGTGAGTCTTCAGGGCTCCATTATGAATAACACAAAACAAATTATTTGAAATTGAAATATCCTTAATCAGTTTATTTAATTTAGTCATCAAATAATTTAAATTTGAGTAAAGAATGCTTCACTGGCACTCGAAAAATAGTGAGGTAATGAAGCGCCTACTCACTCTCCACTTGTGGGCATTTGTGGATAATAATCTCCAACGTAAGGATGGATTGGGCAACTGTGTATGGGGGTAGAGAAATCAATCCAAGTCAGTCCAACCACTCTACATAGCCATTATTCTCTAATTCAGGCAACATTTGGGTTAAAATCTTCTGCACTCTCTCCAAAGCCTCCACTTCCTTCTCGTAATTGGGCAACCAGATCTGCACAAATTACTCCGGGTATGACATCATCGCATTTTTATAAAGCTACATGACATCCTGGCACTTATACACAATGATGACATGAAGGCAAGCACACCGTCTGTCTTCTTTACCACTCTATCTATTTATGTCGCTATTTTTAAGGAGCTATAGACTTGGACCCCAAGATCCCTTTGTACATCAATGCTGTTAAGGATCTTGTCATTAACTACATACTTTCCTCGTGCATTTCACCTCAAAAAGTGCAACACCGCAAATTAAACTTCATCTACCCATACCTGTCACTGCGCTTTATCCTGCATATTCTTTGACAGCCTTCCTCACTCTTCAACTCCACCACTTTTGGTCTGATATGCAAACTTACAACCAAATGATCTACATTCACATCCTAGGTAGACAGAAATGCTGGAGAAACTCGAGACCCGAAACATCGCCTATTCCTTCGCTCCTCACCGGCTGAGTTTCTCCAACATTTTTGTCTACCTTCGATTTTTACAACACCTGCAGTTCTTTCTTATACATTCACGTCCTAGTCGTTTATATGTATCACAAACAACCAAGGTCCCAGAATAGATCCCTGCGGAACATTACTGGTTACAGACCTCCAGCACCCTTCCACCACAACCCTCCATTTTCTATGTCAGCCAGCTCTGAACCTAAACTACTGTTGATCCCTGGCATCTTATTGTTCTGAAACAGCCTACGTTGAAGGAGTTTTATAATGCCTTAGCAAAATTCAAGTGGACATCATCTACTGCCTTGCCTTCATCAATCACCTTCATCACCTCCTCATAAAACCCAATCTAGTCAGTAAGTCAAGACCTGCTGTGTACAAAACCATGCTGACTGTCCCTAACTAACCCAGTCTCTTTCAAATACACATAAATCCTATCCCAAGAATGCTCCCTACTACAGATGTTGGACTCATCGCACTGGAATTTCCTGAATTATATCTACTTCAATTCTTAAACAAAAGAACAACATTGGCTACGGGTGCTGTCTGCACCCAGTTTGATTGTCCTCCCTGTGACCTCTTGGGCTTTCTCTGGGTGCTCCAGTTTCTAACCACACTCCAAACATATAGAGGTTTGTAGGTTAATTGGCTTCTCCAAATGGTCACTAGTGGGTAGTACCAGAATGAATGTTTGGGTGATTGCTGGTTGGCGGCTGAAAGGCCTATTTTCATGCTGTATCTCTAAAATAAAATTCCCGCATTCTGAGCCTATGTGTCTGTGATGCTGCACAGAGCAAGATTTTCATTGTACATGTATCTCGCTGTAGTTGTGTATATGACAAGAAATAAATACTTGAGATACTTTAAACCTGTGGTTGGTTCTGGAGATGAAGGGATTGACCGTGATAAAGCTTTGAGCAGATTGGGTTTATACATAGCAAAAAGACGGTTTGGGTTAAGGCACAATTTAGTTGGTATAATACCAATGTTTCCCAGACAAGCGAATGTAAGAATGATGAAGATTTAAATTGCCAAAAAAACAGGATAAGTGTAAAACATAGCTGAAGATGATTAAGAGTCAACAGTTGAAATGCTTAAATTACATTGTAATAAAGTATCATGTCTTTAACATTACTTTTGTCAGTGCGTGGGTTCTCTCAGAATACAACTTAAGGTTGCATTAATCCTTTGAGAGCTTTGTTAGGGCAGGTTTTTATATGCAGTTAGGGCAGAGGGTAATTGATGAACATTGCATTAAGGCAATCAGTCAGCCTAGTATTGCAGAAATAATGGACTTGAAACTTGGTCCCATTTTCTGGATAGGCCATATTCTGTGATATATCAACAATCCCCCGCCCCTGCCATATTTTCTTCCATTTCCACCAATTTAATCCTAATATTACTCACAATTAGAAGAAATAAACTCTTCATTGGGTTCTTTATAATTAAGCATGTAATTTTTAAACATTAAACATTTTTATTATAGGATTTAAATTTATTTTCTCTTATAATACCTTTTCGGTGACCAGATCTCCATGTTTTACATAGAACATGGAGCAGTACAGCACAGGAATGGGTCCTCTGGCCCACAATGTTGATGCCTTGTTCCTGGTATCAAGAGGAGTGACCAGATGTCTGATCGATGTTGTGGGTTCTAACATAGAACAGTATAGTTTATTAGTTCATACGTTATAGCAGCAGAATTAGGCCATTCGGCCCAGATAGTCTATCCTTCCATTCAATCGTGGCTGATCTACCTTTCCCTCTCCACCCCATTCTCCAGTCTTCTCTCCCATAACCCCTGACACCACTACTAATCAAGAATCTGTCAATCTCCATGGACTTGGCCTCCACTGCTGTCTGTGGCGATAAATTCCACATTCATCACCCACATAAATTCCACAGATTCACCACACACTCTGCCCAACTCTGCAGAGAGCATCAGTGTGATATTCCCTGCCTCCAAGAAACTCACCGCGGACCCAAACATCCCCGCCCTTGAGTGGAATGCATGACCACCCTCATTGAAAGACCACATGAGAAACATGGAAGCGTCATGTTTGCAAAAAACGGGACAATCATCGAATCAACATCAAAGAGCGATGAAAACAACATTGAGGTCCTAACCGCTGAGCTCAGAGGAATTACCATCACCTCCGTCTACAAGCCACCTCCCACACCTTTCCTGATGCCAGAAATACCATCATCTGGGAAACCAAGGATAGTGATTGGAGACTTCAACAGCCACAGCTCACAATGGGGTTACGCCGGAAACAACGCTGATGGAGATGCAGTGGAAGCATGGGCCGAAACCAACCAGCTCTACCTGATCCACGATGCCAAACAACCAAAGTCCTTTAATAGCGGGCGATGGAAAGCCGGCTACAACCCTGATATCGCGTTTGTCAGCCATAGCATCTCTGGATTGGGCAAGAAGCTGGTACTGAAGCCACTGCCAAAAACCCAACACCGCCCCATTGGCCTTACAGTCAATGCTGCAGTTACCCCAGCCACAATTCCTTTCCAGAGAAGATTCAACTTTGGGAAAGCGAACTGGCCTGGTTTCCAAGAAGATCTTGAAGGGAAGATCGCCCACCTTCCAGCGGACCCCAAAAACTATCAAATCTTCACCAAGTTAGTGCACCAGGCAGCCCGGAAGAACATCCTGAGAGGCTGCCGCACTCAATACATCCCCGGCCTTGACACTCCAAGCAGCGAACTATATGAGCAATACCAACAGCTCTACGAATCTGACCCCTTTGCTGAAAGCACCATGGAAGTAGGTGAGAGACTCATGACCTCCCTATCAGAATGCCGCCAGCGGAAATGGCAAACTCTACTGGAGACAACTGATATGGTAAAAAACAGCAAAAAGGCATGGAGCCTCATCTGAAAAATCAGCAATGACCCATCAACACCAACACATCAACAGTATACCACCACGGCCAACCAAGTTGCGCATCAGTTGCTGCTCAACGGGAAATCCACCACCAAACAGCCAAGACCAAAGGCAGACCGACTTCAGCACTCCCAAAACACCGGACTGACTGAGCCGTTCTCCCTTGAGGAGCTCAATATCAGCATCAAAGCCCTCAAGACTGGCAAAGCCATCGGCCTGGACAATATTTTCACAGAGGAGATCAAGCAGTTTGGACCTCTGACACGGAAGTGGGTCCTTGAGCTGATGAACAACTGCATGCTGACAAGAAACATCCCAAAGATCTGGAGGAAAACCAAAATCATCGCTCTTCTAAAACCCGGTAAAGATCCAGCATATGCAAAGAGCTTCCGCCCAATCTCCCTGCTATGCCACCCGTACAAGCTGTTTGAGCGCCTGATCCTCAACAGGCTTGCCCCAGTCGCTGAACCAGCCATCATCCCTCAACAAGCTGGATTCCGACCTGGCAAATCCACAACAAGTCAACTTCTGAATCTCACACAGCACATTGAAGACGGGTTCCAGAAAGGACTGGTGACAGGAGCCGTCTTTGTTGATCTGTCTGCCGCGTATGACACTGTGAACCACCGCCTCCTCCTAAAAAAGATCTTGGAGAATACCAAAGACCTGGCACTCACGGACCTCATCGGAGCCCTCCTGAAAGATAGGCGCTTCTGTGTTGTCCTTAACAACAAGCAAAGTCGCTGGCGACGACAACGGAATGGCTTGCCTCAAGGTAGTGTGCTGGCTCCACTACTGTATAACATCTACACCAATGACCAGCCAATGGACCAGAACACTGAGCGGTTCATCTACGCCGACGACCTCTGTGTAACATCCCAAGAGAGTACGTTTGAAGCTGTAGAAGCGAATCTCACCTCAGCCCTAGATGAGCTACACCTCTACTACGAGCGCAACCACCTACATGCAAACCCTGCAAAGACCCAAGCCTGCTCGTTCCATCTCAGGAACCGGGAAGCAAACAGACCCCTTAACATCACATGGTCTGGAACACCTCTTGAGCACTGCACCAACCCTGCCTACCTCGGTGTAACACTGGATCGCACTCTCTCCTATAAGGAACACGTCAAAAACACCAAACTGAAAGTTAACTCCCGAAATAACATCCTCCGGAAGCTGACCAACTCCAAACGGGGAGCCACAGCACACACATTAAGGTCTACTGCTCTGGCCCTGTGCTACTCCTCTGCGGAGTATGCGTGTCCTGTTTGGGAGAGATCATCCCATGCCAAGAAACTAGACCCAGCGTTGAATAACACCTGCCGCTCAATCACTGGCTGCTTGAAGCCCACCAACATAAACAACCTGCACCTGCTCGCTGGCATTGCCCCTGCTGATGTGAGACGGGAAGTCGCCAGCCGAGTAGAGATGACCAAGGCCACCAGTGATGAACGCCACCTCCTCTATGGACGTGTACCCCCGGCCCAACGGCTGAAGTCCAGGAGAAGCTTTCTCAGCCATGTCCAGCCCCTAATAGCATCACGGGAAGAAACCAGACTCCAACTATGGACAAAAAGGCTTGAGGACGACCCCCCTCGTACTGACATGGGTATCCCTCCTTCTGAAGCCCTCCCTCCGGGCTCAGAAGCACCATGGGTCCAGTGGAAGACGCTCAACCGCCTGAGAACAGGAACAGGGCGATCAAAAGCTGCCATGGCCAGATGGGGCTATGAAACTGGCCAAACCACCTGTGAATGTGGAGAAGAGGACCATGCAATGCAGCACTGCCTTGTCTGCCCCCTACTACCCAACCAGTGCAGCTCAAAGGATCTTGCAGTGTTCAATAAAAACGCAAAGGACTGTGTAAAGGAATGGGAAACTGTCATATAACCAACCAGCTTCAAAGACACGAAAAGAAGGAGAAGACCACCCACTCAAATTCCTCCTCATCTCCTTTCTAAAGGTACATCCTGTTATTCTGAGGCTATGGCCTCTGGTGTTAGACTCTCCCATTAGCAGAAACATCATCTCCACATTCAGTATTCAGTAAGTTTCAAGGTGAGGTCCCCCCTCATCTCTCAACACCAGTGAGTATAGGCCCAGTGCTGTAAAAATGCTCATCATCTGTTAATGCAATAATTCCTAGGATAATTCTCATAAACCTCTTCTGGATCCTCTCCAATGCCAGCACATCCTTCCTTAGATATGGGACCCAAAACTGCTCTTACTACTCCAAATGCAGTCTGACCAGTGCCTTATAAAGCCTCAACATTACATGTGTAAGAATGAACTGCAGATGGGACAGGCAGCATCTCTGGAGTGAAGGAATGGGTGGAGACCCTTCTTCAGACTGGTTAGGGATAAGGGAAACAAGAGATATAGGTGATGTGGAGAAATAAAGAACAATGAATGAAAGATATGCAATAATGTAACGATGATAAAGGTAACAGTCCATTGTAAGCTGTATGTAGGGTGAACATGAGAAGCTAGTGCGACGGGTAGGGGAGGGAAAGCGAAAGAGGGAATGCCGGGGATATCTGAAGTGAGATAAATCAATATTCATACCACTGGGCTGTAAGCTCGGATGCTCTAGTATGGAACACCTCATCTTGGGTGCAGATGCAACATAGACAGAGGAATTGGGAGTAGGGGATAGTCTTTGCAGGAAGCAGGGTGAGAAGTAGTGTAGTAGAGATAGTTGTGGGAGTCAGTGTGTTTGTAATAGACGTCAGTCAATAGTCTATTTTTTGTGATGGAGATTGTGAGATCAAGAAAGGGGAGGAAGGTGTCGGAGATGGTCCAAGTAAATTTGAGCGCAGGATGAAAATTGGTGGTGAAGTTGATGAAGTCCATGAGTTCTGCATGGATGCAGGAGGTAGCACCGATGCAGTCATCAATGTAATGGAGATAGAGTTTGGGGATAGGGCCAGTGTACGCCTGGAGCAGGGATTGTTCAACGTACTCTACAAAGAGGCAGGCATTAGCTGGGGCCCATGCAGGTGCTCACAGCTATGCCTTGGACTTGGAGGAAGTGGGAGGAGTCAAAGGAGAAGTTGTTGAGGGCGAGGACCAGCTCAGTTAGGATGAGTAAAGTGTTAGTAGAGGGAAATTGGATGGTTTTGCAGGTAAGGAAGAAACGGAGGGCTTTAAGGCCTTCTTGGTGGGGGATGGAGGTGTAGAGTGACTGAACAAGATATTGACCCGAAACATTACCAATTCCTATTTTCCAGAAATGCTGCCTGACCCATTGAGTTACTCCAGCTTTTTATGTCTATCTTCAGTGTAAACCAGCATCAGTAGTTCCTTCCTACCCAGCAAATGTACCATATCTCCGTTTTTGAGTCTTCGTCCTGATTTTTCCCACTAACTCAAAGGCTTAGTGGGAAATAATGTTTTCAAATGGTTACACATTTACAAGAAAATTACAAAAGGGAAGGCTCCAGCTGGTTGCATTGGTTGCTGGCTTAATACTCCACAAATGCATAGCACACCAACGTAGCTTGAAATTAGAGTTTGGATTAAAGTGTGCCAGTAAATGGGAATTGCTGATTGTACCAGCAGCTGTTACAGTTAACCAGCTGGAAACCTACATCACTCTTCTGCAGACAGAGAGAGGGAGAACACTGGCATATACAGTAGCTAATTAAAGTGAAAATCCCCATGGTATAACACCCCTGTTGTTATACAACAGTGGGTTCATTGTCTTAGCATAAGGAATGCCAAGGTATATCCAGTCTATAAACATTTTTTATGCATTTTGAACAAAAATAAACTCAGCGGGCTGGGTACTGGGTATTGTTTTATTGTTGCCATATGTACTGAGATACAGTGAATAATTTTGTTTTGTTTGCTATCCA
Organism: Amblyraja radiata; assembly: GCF_010909765.2. Lineage (NCBI taxonomy): Eukaryota > Metazoa > Chordata > Chondrichthyes > Rajiformes > Rajidae > Amblyraja > Amblyraja radiata. Next base: position 54,318,717 of record NC_045957.1, on the reverse strand, counting down.
GGCTTATCAAACCTTACACAAGCACAACAGGTAGTGCAGAAGAGAAAGTTAACAAAGTGCAGAGTATGGAGTTACAGTTAGAAAAAGTGCAGATTTAAAAAAAGTGCAAATGTGTCAACTAGGTAGATTGAAAGATTGGGAATTCCTCCTTAGCTATGCAAGAGGTCCATTCAAAAGTCTGATAACAGCAGGGTAGAAGCTGTACATGATGTCACACTTTTGCATCTTCTGATAGACGGAGACAGGAGAAGAGAGAATGATTATGAAGGTAATGTGAGGTATAAACGGAGTCAATGGGGGAGGCTCTTTGTATGATAGACTGGGCTACATTTGCAACTCTCTGCTCTATCCGCTTTGGTAGAGCTAATAAAATTTCAAATTGTGAACATATGTTTTCTGTGGTGCATGTGTAGAAATTGGTAAAATTAATTGGAGACACGCTCAACTTTCTTACCCTATGGTGGAACTCGAGTTGTTGGTGTGCTTTCTTGGCTGTAGTGCCAGTGTAGTTTAGGTTTAGGTTTAGTATTGTCACGTGTGCTGAGGTACAGTGAAAAACTTTGTTTTTCATGGCATCAAATCAGATCAGATCATACTACACACAATTAAAGGGCCTGTCCCACTAATGCAACTTTTCAGCGACTGTCTTCGACCTGCTGTCTGTGGTGCAGGCTTGAAGGGCCGAATGGCCTCCTCCTGCACCTATTTTCTATGTTTTAAGCTCGAGGGCACTCGCCTGAAAAACCTCGAGCTGGATCAACCATCAGAGATGAAACCGCGAGCCGGATGGACCGTCTGCACGCACACACACACGCACGCACGCACACACACACACACACGCGCACACACACACACGCGCACACACACACACACACGCACACGCACGCACGCACACGCACACACACACACACACATCGCAAAGGCGGGGGCCAGGGAAAGCGGGGGAGCACTGTCTGAGATTCACACCCACGATGAACAGGAAGGTAAAAGACGGCTGGCACAGTAACGGTAAGTCATTTAGAGAGCGCGGAGAGGTGGTAGGGGGGAGAGAGGGGGAGAGAAGGGGAGAGAAGGAGTGGAGACACTTTTAAGAGGCCAGACAACTTTTAATACTGTTGGCACCACTGATCACCAACATCACCGCTGATCACCAACGGTGATGAAACAAAATACAGAGCGGAGGTGCAGAACCTGGCGGATTGGTGCTCACGTAACAACTTGTCCCTAAACACCAAGACCATGGAGCTGATTATCGACTTCAGGAGGACACATAATGGGAATACGCCCCAATCTCTATCAACGGGGACAGTGTGGAGAGAGTGTCCAGCTTTAGGTTTCCGGGCACACACATTTTGGAGGACCTCACATGGTCCATGACCTACCTCGACTAAATATACGAGTAAAAAAATATCGATTTTTTCCATGGCGACCTTTTTTTACACGCGGGCATTTTTCTGCATGTTGAAAAAAACATTGCGACCTAGCTGAGGCCTCGAGTTCGTGGGGCCTACTCTTGAGCATGAAGGAGAGTTACAAATACCTCCTAGGACCTCATGTCGACCATGCTGTGAGTATGAGTCGAGGGCAAACTTCAAAACTTGTGAATTAGGTTGCCGCAGTGGGACATGCCCTTGTCAAACTCAAGTACAATACGTAGTGCAAAAAGGAAGATGCAGAATGCAGAATATAGTTCTCAACATTGTAGTGCTATAGACAAAGTTTAATGTGCGCAGCGGGGTTGAGGAGAATCAATATATTACAGTACACTCATTTATAGAAAGGCCATTCTTGAGCCTGGAAACAGAGGGGAAGAAGCTGTTCTTGAGTCTCGTGGATGCTTTCAAACTTCTGTATCTTTTACCCAATGGGAGCAGAGAGAAGAAGTAATGATCAGAGTGGGACAAGTCTTCAATTATGTTGGCTGTTTTTCCAATTGAGCGTAATGTCGATGGGGTCAATGTTGGAGCATCTGATCTGTGTGATGGACTGGGCTGCATCTACAACTCTGCAAGTCTTGGGCAGAGCTGTTCCCAAACAAAGCTGTGATGCAACCTAACAGTACGCTTTCACGGCAGAAGTTTGTGAGAGTCATTGGAGACATGTTGTATTTCCTCAGAGGAAGCGGAGGTGTTGGTGTGCCTTCTTAGCTGTGCGTCAATGTGGTTGAACCAGGACAAATTGTTGGTGATATTTACATCTCGGAACTTGAAGCTCTTGACCAACTCTACTTCAGCACTGTTGCTATAAATAGGGGAGTGTATTCCACCTTGCTTCCTGCAGTCGATAACTCACTCCTTCATATTGTTGAATTTAATGGAGAGGTTGTTGTCTTGACACCATCCTACTAAACTCTCTATTTCCTCCCTGTACTCGATCTCAACATTGTTTGAGATCTGGACCACTGCCGTGGATTCATCTGCAAACTTGTAAATGACATTAGAGCAGAATTGGCCAATCAGTCACGAGTCTATAAGGAATATTGAAAGGAATGAGAATGTTGCTTTGCAGGGCACTGGTGTTGAGGATGTTTCGTCACCTATCCTTACTGATTGCAGTCTACAGGCCAAAAGTTTAGAAAAGAACTGCAGATGCTGGTCTACACTGAAGATAGACTAGAAAAGGCTGGAGTAACTCAACAGGTCAGCCAGCATCTCTGGAGAAAAGGAATAGGTGACATTTCAGGTTGAGACCTTACAATCTGAAGAAGGGTCTTGACCTGAAACGTCACCTATTCCTATTCTCCAGAGATGCTGCCTGACCCATTGAGTTACTCCAGCATTTTGTATCTATCCAGGAGTTTAAAGATGAGTTTGGTTGGAATTATGGTGTTGAAGGTAGAGATATAGCCAATAAATATGAATCTGATATCAGTATCCTTGCAATCCAGATGTTCCAGGGATGTATGCAAGGACAGAGAGATGCCATCTGGCATGGACCTGTGGTGGCAGTGGGCAACTGCAGTGGGCCAAATCTGTCCGGAAGACTGGAGTTAATAGGCTTCATGATGTTGGTCATCATTAAGGCACACTATGATATTTATCTTTGGCACCAAGATGGTAGTCGTCTTCTTAAAGCTTGTGGGATCCTCAGATTGCACTCGGGAGTCATGTTAAGGATGTCCACAAATAGTCTTGCCACTTAGTCTGCACAGATTCTGAGAATCTCCATACAGGCAAGTGGCTTTCTGTTGGTTCACTCTCAGGAAGGCCGATCTGAAGCCTGCGATGGAGGCTGTGAGCACAGGTACACTGAGGCTTTCGGGGTGGGTGACGTCATTGCACAGACCTTCAGTTCAATGTGAGCATAGATTGGATTGATCTCATCACAGAGCCATGCGTTTTTCCCAGTGCTTTGTAATGCATAATAGAAAGAAGCACTGCCACAATCAATGGTTGTCTGTGTGGTTCGTCTGCCACTCAAACTTGGTCTGGAATTATCTCTTGGTCTCCCATTTGGTGATGCTAAGGTTGTATCTAGATTTCTTGTACAGGTTGGGAATACCCAACAAAAACACCTCAGACATGATCTTCACTCGGGAGTCGATCTCATAGTTCATCCACAATTTCCACTTGGGACATGGTCCTCTGCACACTCACTGATGTAGTCTTTCATGGAAGTGGTGCACTCGTTTAGGTAGGCTGCTTAGTCTTTGAATATGGACCAGTCCACCGACTCAAAGCAGTCATTTAGGAGCTTTAATGTTTTTTATATGCAAACATTATTACAATGCTAAATGTTTAAAACAAGACAATGTTTAAAGGAGATGTGTGGGGCAAGTTTTTTTTTAATATAGTGGCGAGTGTCTGGAACACGCTGCTGGAGGTGGTGGTTGAGGCCAATACGATAGCGGCTTTTGGATAGGCATATGGCTCTGTGGGGAATGGAGGGATATGCATTTTGAATTGGTCTTGGTATCATGCTCGACATGGACACTGTGAGCTGAACTGTCGGTTCTTGTGCTGTACTATTCTAATACTGCAATGTTTTCAATGCAGTCAATATACTCAACATAACTTTGAATACGTGATCATCCTCATCTACTTCAAACCCACTGACCCATGGCTATCTGGACTACACTTCTTCCCACCCTGCTTCCTGTACTTCAATCCCCTACTCCCAATTCCTTCGTCTACGCCGCATCTGCACCCAGGATGAGGTGTTCCAAACCAGGGCATCGGAGATGTCCTCATTCTTTAAGGAACGGGGTTCCCCTCTTTGACTATGGATGAAGGTCTCACCAGGGTCTCCTCTATATCCTGTAGCTCCGCTCTCACTCCCCATCCCCCCACTCGTAACAAGGACAGAGTCACCCCCCCCCCCCTCTTCCACTTCCACCCTACCAGCCATCACATACAACCGATAATCCTCTGACATTTTCACACCTCCACCGGGATCCCACCACGCTCCCTCCGTAACTCCTTGGTCAATATGTGCCTTCCCAACCAAACCACCCCTCCCCTGGTACTTTCCCTTGCAACTGCAGGAAATGCTACATTTGTCGCTTTACCTCCCCCCTCGATTCCATCCAAGGACCCAAGCAGTCTTTCCAGGTGAGGCAGAGATTCACCTGCACCTCCTCCAACCTCATCTATTGCATCCGCTGTTCTAGGTGTCAACTGCTCTACATTGGTGAGACCAAGCACAGGCTTGGCGATCGCTTCGCCCAACACCTCCACTCAGTTTGCATTAACCAATCTTATCTCCCGGTGGCTCAGCACTTCAACTCCCCCTCCCATTCTGAATCCGACCTTTCTGTCCTGGGCCTCCTCCATGGCCAGAGTGAGGCCCACCGCAAATTGGAGGAGCAGCACCTCATATTTCGCTTGGGTAGTTTACACCCCAGCGGTATGAACATTGACCTCCAATTTTGGGTAATCCTTGCTTTCTCCCTCCTTCCCCTCCCCATCCCAGCTCTCCCACAGCCTACTGTCTCTGCCTCTTACTTTCTCCTTCCCGCCCCCCCCCCCCACCCCCACATTAGTCTGAAGAAGGGTCTCGACCTGAAACGTCACCTGTTCCTTCGCTCCATAGATGCTGCCTAACCCCCTGAATTTCTCCACCATTTTTGTCTACCTTCGATTTTTCCAGCATCTGCAGTTCTTTCTTAAACATCCTTATCTAAGTCGCTCTCAAGCCCCTGTGGCACCCAATGTTTCCAGATGACCTCCAAAGTGCCCGTGGGCAATGCATGCTTCCTTTCCAGGACCACCTGGGTACAGATGTATTGGAACCCATCTGTTTCCTTGGACCAGCACTGAATGATTTTCTGTAAATGATCCTCATGCTTCAGTTTCTGCTTGTAGGCAGGGAGTAGGAGCTCATGGTCAGATATTCCAAAATATGGTCAAATATTCTAAAATGATGATGGTTTGGCGGTCGCAAGGACGACAACTAAGTTTTGTAACTTATTTTATTCTCAAAATAGCTTCTTAGCTCACAGGTTCTTACAACACGTCTGGCCACAATGGTGGTCAGCACTCAACTGCCGCGCAAAAGCAAAACCGCGCGAAAACTAGCAGCCCCTCCCGAGTCACGTGACCGCGGCTTCCCAACGCCGGGTTCGATACCTGCGTGCGCCAGCAGGTGCCGTGACAATGGAGAGGAACAGCCAGTGATTTGTATTAAGGTCCTAACCTAAAACATCAACACATCTTTCTCCACTATACAGATGCTTAACATGCTGAGTTTGACTCACAGTTTATTTTTTGTTCTGGATTCAAGCATCAGCAGTCTCTTTTGCCTCTTTAATGCATCTGGGATACTTCCTGTCTCATACAGTGTGCAGGTGTGTGTGTACCATACAATAAACTGTGGGGGGGGGGGGGGGGGGGGGTTTCAACGCTGTCCGTTATTGCTGATTTGTCTGTTAAAACCGAGTAAGGGATTATCTTTGTATGTAGTTGAAACTTAGAACTGCAGAGGATAGTTCATAAACAATAGGACACAAAGTGCTGGAGTAACTCAGCGGGTCAGCAGCATATCTGGAGACCATGGATAGGTGATGTTGGGAGTCCCAACTTGGGACCCTTCTTCAGACTGCTTCAGTCTGCTAAGTTACTCCAGCGCTTTGTTTTATTCCATCTTAAAACTAGGCGCCGATGTCGCAGGTCTGCTCCAACGGGCCCTTCTTCAGTGGTTGATGTGGCTCATGTTGCTGCCCCGACAGAACATGCTTTCTTCAGGCCGCCACCACCAACAGGACACAATCAGTCACCGTGGGGCTCCCTGCCTTTCACCTGTCGCTATGTCTGCACGCTCACCACCTCCTCCTCCTTTTCCTCCACAGTCGCTGACATCTTCCAAGATGGAGTATGTCTGCGACTCAGGGGAAGAACGAGGAGAGGTGGTGGAGGATTGTGGGGTGGGGGGGGAGGGGGGGGGTGGAAGAGGCCGAGTGGACACAGCAATGGCTAACAGAAAGAAGCCTTCGCTGGTGAGAAGGGACAGTGCCCCACGGTGACTGAGCGTGTCAACTTACAAAATTCTTAAGGGGTTGGACAGGCTAGATGCAGGAAGATTATTCCCGATGTTGGGGAAGTCCAGAACTAGGGGTCACAGTTTAAGGATAAGAGCGAAGTCTTTTAGGACCGAGATGAGAAAATCATTTTTTACACAGAGAGTGGTGAATCTCTGGAACTCTCTGCCACAGAAGGTAGTTGAGGCCAGTTCATTGGCTATACTTAAGAGGGAGTTAGATGTGGCCCTTGTGGCTAAAGGGATCAGGGGGTATGGAGAGAAGGCAGGAATGGGATACTGAGTTGGATGATCAGCCATGATCATATTGAATGGCGAATGGTGCAGGCTAGAAGGGCCGAATGGCCTACTCCTGCACCTATTTTCTATGTTTCTATGTTTCTATATAAGTGGCCGCGGGCTGAACAAAGCACTGTCTGCAGGGGCGACAACGTGAGCCGCAATGACAGCTGCATCAACTGTACCATGTGGTGAGTGGAGAAGGGCTCGCTGGTCCTTCTTGGAAGCCAGGGGTAACATCGGAAGCCGGGACTAGGAAGGTAGTGAGAGAAAGGGCTGTGTTGGCATGTCCATCCGGTTCAACTGAAATCCATTATAAAGGGGTCCGTTAAAATGACGGTTTACTGTATTTACAAAGATATATTGACCAATAAAGCAAATTATTTCAAGTGTACTGAAAACATGTCCATTTGACTGCAAGAGACTTTCCTTCAAAAAAAAACTTTAAAAGAAATTCAGCAGGCATGAGAATTTGCTCAATCCAATGAGTTGATAATTAACGTGAACAATTTAACCTTCTGCCTTATATGACACGCTCTATCATTGTGCCATACATGACAGCAGATTGAGATTTTGGCCACAACGTTCTCCGGGGACTATAAAAGTTTCTTAGCAAAACCTCAATGAGAGGATGATTGATCTCCAGGGGAAGCAGCTTTAACAGATACAAACTAGTTCCCTTGTGATTGAACTGGCCTCTTGCAATCTGGACAGATTACAACAGGAGACCCTTGCAAAAATGTGCACATCATTGTAGTCTTGTCCTTACAAACCATGGCCACAAAAGATCTTCAAAATTACATAAATATTATCGTACAATGTATCTAAAACCAGTGTCCATCATCATCATACCACAGGCATGTTGTCAAAGAAATTGATTATCTCTAAAGGGAAACGTGTTTTGATCTGAGGCTGTAAATTGCCACTGGTGTAATATGCAGCTCCTATTGTTTTTGAGTTTTGGATAGCTACAATTACATTTTTAAAGTCATGTAGCTACAGATCCAATAGTGCTTTAGAATATTTTGTCAGTTAAAAATCCTATTGCTTGTTCTGCATTGTTGTATTCAAGATCATAAGTGGAGTCAGAAGCTCCTCGGCCCACCAAGTGCACGCCGGCTATCAAATACCCATCTGTACTAATCACATTTACCAGTACTTGGCCCTTTGGGCTAATATGCTTTGGCGATTCAAGTGTCTAAACAAGGCACTTCTTAAATGTTGCAAGAGTACTTGCCCTCACCATCTTCTCCAGATTCCAAACACCCACAATAGTTTGCAAACTGGTTCCTGTGAGTATATGAGAATGATTTTTGCATCAGAATATTGTTTTCTGCCTTAAATTCATTCTGTTGCCTCAATGGAATGAATTTTGGAGTTAGGATTGAATGCATTGTGTTACTATATATTTTGAATTAGTAGGTGATTTAAAAAAAAATACCGGGATGCCTAAAATATGTAATCGTTCAATTTAATCTTCCTAGAACCTGATTGCAAGCACCCTTTGGTGGTTGGAAATTTGATTGGTTTTGACTTGGGTTACAAATCTTCTGAGTCAGATGGCAATGGCATGTGTGTCCGGTAGTGTGCTGACCTCTCCAGCCTTTTACACAGAAGGACCGTCGATGATTTATAACTGTCCAGAGATCAGTTATAAACCGTCCAAACTTGAGAGGAACAAGCGGTTCCCCCATTAAAAATAGTCAATAGTTCTTGCAAAATACCTTGTTGGTCTCCCATCTTTGTTGCACCGTCACAGAGAATTGTGGACGCAGCCCAGACCATCACTCAAACCAACCTCCCTTCCATTGATTCCATTTATACCTCACGCTGCCTCGGCAAGGCCAGCAGCATAATCAAAGACCAGTCATACCCTGGCTATTCCCTCTTCTCCCCTCTCCCATCGGGCAAAGGTATTGAAATGTGAAAACGCACACCTCCAGATTCAGGGACAGTTTCTTCCCAACTGTTATCAGGCAACTAAATCATCCACCCACCACCAGAAATCAGTCCTCATTGGTGACCCTCGGACTATCTTTGATCGGATTTTACTGGCTTTACCTTGCACTAAACCTTATTCTCTTACCATGTATCTATACACTGTAAATGGCTCGATTTTAATCAAGTATCCTCTGACTGGTTAGCACGCAACAAAAGCTTTTCATTGTACCACGGTACACGTGACAATAAACTAACCTGAATTGATATAACTGATACAAATGCAGTGTATTCTGGAAAGGACGCAGTCATGTCAGATTTTATGGTGTCCAATTACCCCAAAGATGTGCTACGTAGCTCTCGATTTAGCTGGATAATTAGCTCGTGATACAGGTGGATAATTAATAGTCTAATTAATCTAGTGGTATCACTGTCTGATTCCTGAGGTAGATTAGATGGCATTTATCTTCTGATCCCCTGTTCTTGATTCTTATTTATTTGAGGAACATTGACAATAAACCCATTGAAATGTCACTTTTTATTTAATTGGGAGGAGAATGCCAATTTGTTTTCTGGCCAAGACAATAAGCTTCATTAAAGAGTTCATGTGTTTTTACAGGCAGGAATCAAGTCCAAACTCTATAAAGCTAGCTTTTCTCTTGCTAGCAGATTTCCTGCTACTATGATGTGGTAATTAAATTATCGCCACAGACAAATTAGATTATTGCTTGATATCCCAGATGCTATATTGTAAAAAAAAAGTATGAGGTGCCATGATATGAAATGGAGATAAAAAGATGAGGCTAACTTGATTAACAGGAACGGCACTCCCGTCGGAGTGGCCCAGCTCGAGGTGGAACGGCACTCCCGTCGGAGTGGCCCAGCCCGAGGGTGGAACGGCACTCCCGTCGGAGTGGCCCAGCTCAAGGGAGGAACGGCACTCCCGTCGGAGTGGCCCAGCCCGAGGGTGGAACGGCACTCCCGTCGGAGTGGCCCAGCCCGAGGGTGGAACGGAACTCCCGTCGGAGTGGCCCAGCTCGAGGGAGGAGCGGCACTCACGTGAGGGCGATCCGGCTCGGGGCTGGAACGGTGCTCCGGTGGCTGGGACGGCGTTCTGGCGGCGGCGACCTGAGTCCTGGGTTCAGCCGCGGGCCAGCGGCTGCGTCCGCTGGACTGAAGGGCGGCAGCTTCGACCACCCTGGGCCGCGGTGTTTGAACCGGCCCGTTCGCGGGGTTCGGTGAGCCGCGGGACTGTTTGTGCCATCGCCCGGTGGGGTATCGCCTCAGCGCAGAGGGAGAAGAGGAGGGAAGAGACAGTAACCCTAAGATTGTTGCCTCCACCACAGTGAGGAGGTGCTTGGAGGATACACTGTGGTGGATGTTAATTTGTGTTTATTGTTATTTTTATTGTATGTATGACTGCAGGCACGAAATTTCGTTCAGACCGTAAGGTCTGAATGACAATAAAGGTATTCAATTCAATTCAATTCAATTATGGTGTGCATATGTTATTTAGTCTCTATTTTAAAGTAATTTATAATGGAATATATATGTGTGCAGATTTGGATTTGGATTTGGATTTGGATTCAATTTATTGTCATTGTCTTCAATTAAGAGACAATGAAATACTATTTTCCTTACAGTCATACAAATAAAAAAAACACAAAACACAGAATACAGTAGTCCACAACACAAAAATCCCCACAACGGCACCAAGTTCCCCACTGAGGGAAAGAACCAAAGTCCAGTCAACCTCCTCGCTGATGTTCCCCAATGTTCACCCATGGTTGTGGCCTCCTGAGCCCTCCGCAGTCACCGCTACGGGCGGCCCGATGTTCAGGCCCTCTCGCCAGGAACGATGGAACCCCGACGTCGAAAGGTAAGACATCCTCAGCTGCCTGGACCTCTGAATCGCCCACCTCCCACCGGAGTCCGCGGCTCCCGAAGTCCACAGGCCGAGCCGGGCGGAGATTCACGCTGGCGACCCCCGACAAAGGGTCCCAGGACTCCGCGATGTTAGTCAGCGCCGCCCGCGTTGGGAGCTCCGCGATGTCGATGCAGCAGGCCCAACACTCCGGAGCTCCAAACGGCGATCCCAGGTGAGGCATCGCCCGCTCCGCGATGTATCCAGCGCTGCGCCGCTGCTGCTGAAGCTCCGGTCGGTCCCGGTAGGAAAGGCCGTGCGGAGAGGGGCGAGGGCCAGTTCGTAGGGCGCGAGGAGGGGGGCGAGGGCGCGACTTGGATAATAGTCGCATCCTCGCCAGGAAGTTCCAAGCCTAGTTGTTTAAGTATGTACTTGTTGGGTAACTGGAAGATGAATAACTGAGGTGTTGCAATACTATTGCTGGCAAGATGGGATATGTAGATTTGTTTACATAAGCAGACATGTTTACATAAGCTGTTTGATTATGACAAGAGCCTCATTTATTGTAGGAAAATCATTTAGGTGCAAGAGGGTGAAAGAATATGCAAACTGCAAGTAAGTTTTATGGAAAGGTATTCTAATGGTTCCAATTCCAGGAAGGGATAAATAACCTTTAGTCCCTCATTCCAAAGTCTTGTGAACTTTTTGGTCATCAGTTATACTCATCCCACATATAAAACTCCCACAATTCTAATAGAACTGAAGTGCAAAAATGCCTACTACTAATAGTTGATAATCCCTGGCAACCAAAAATCAATTTCTCCATAGCCTTCAATCCCCATATTTTTATAATTGGTTGCAAGAACACCAGAAACTACTTAGTAATAAAGCTAACAACTGCGTTAATGAAGCAACTTTAAAAGGGAAAAATATCCCAAGGCACATGTTGAATCCAATCAGACGACAATTCATTAACATTGTCGGTGACCAACGGCATAGTTCAAAAGGTTGTTTTAAAAAGAGTCTACAAGGAGAAAAGAGGGAGGAAAGGATGAATTTCATATAAATACCAGATGGTAGAGGGAAGAATCAACAGCTGATGGTAGAGGGAAGAATCTATACTGGAATAGCATCCCGCTCCTCATCAGAACTGCTCCCACTATCGACTCCTTTTAGTCATGACTCAAAACCTATTTCTATTCCCTAGCGTTTTTGAGCCCCTCTGAGGGGGCGCTGTAAATAGTTTATATATGTATTGTTACGTCTGTCTACCATTATATGTATCAAATTAGTACCTGCACTGATGTAAAGCACTTTGTTCAACGTGAGTTGTTTTTAAATGTGCTATACAAATAAATGTATTATTATTATTATTATTATTATTATTATTATTATTATTATTATACATAACTAAAACTCAGATCTTCTTATCTTCCAGTTTATACGGTCTTTCTATTTCTAACTGTTCGCAATAGCGCTACGATTTTTCACCAGTTCATTCACCGTTCTCCTATGCTGCGATTGCACCAAGTTTCATTCCGATCGGTTGAATGTCATAAAAGTTAGTGAAGTTTAAAAAATCTTAAGAACCTCACGTGAGCAGATGGATCTCTTCTCCTGCCGCTCAGCGCCGCGCGGATAAGTCTCTTCCCCAGTCCCTCACCGGGACGGTCCACCCCTTCCTGCGCCATCGCGTCTTTACTGGAGCTGAGAATGGCCGGCGGAGGTTTCCAACCGGACACAATTTTCAGAGGGACCCGAAGCAGCCCAGCCCCGAGCAGCCCAGCCCCGAGCAGCCCATCCCCGAGCAGCCTATCCCCGAGCAGCCCAGCGTCGAGCAGCCCAGCCCAGCAGGCAGTTCACTCACAGCTATTCCTTGAAATTCCATTTCAAGTAGAGTGCAGGCCACCAAATTCAATTTCATAGTATTTCAAGCAGAGTGCAGGCCACCAAACTCAATATGACAGCATTCCAGGCAGATTGCAGGCACCAAACTCAACTTCACAGCATTCCAAGCAGAGTGCAGGCCACCAAATTCAATTTCATAGCATTTCAAGCAGAGTGCAGGCCACCAAATTGGCAAACAACTCATTTCATTGTCATTAAGGGTTAAGAAATTATTTGTTGCAAGTACATTGCAGACTCACAGTTCAGTTCATTCACAGCTTAGAATCACAGTTATATGGCTCTCCCTCGTGATCTTCCAGAGTGACTGACTCACGTCCAGGTATCCGGGGTTTTATAGTCCTGCCCCCCCCCCCCGGACGGGATGTTACCTTCATCGTGGTGATTGAAAGGCGAGAGAACCAATCAACTGATCTCAAGATTTTTTAAACACTCATAATTTTTTTATTTTCGTTGATCAGAAAAATCCTCATGGCTGTCTCAGCGGAGGAGGACTGCGAGTAAGATGGCCAAAAATCATAGCGATATATTGTAGCGTTTTTTTCTAAAATCAATATACAGCGCAGACAAGAAGTGGTCAAGATGAGGCTTTTAGTTATATTGATGGACCAAATGTGGGCAGGTAGGTCTCGTTTATATGGAGCATCTTGGTCGCCATTGTGTTTCAAATGGAGAGCATTTATTTTTTTTATTGAAAGTATTGAGGGTATGAAAAATTATGGCACATATTGTTTGCAAATCGAAAATTTGACATTGAAGTGAATTTTAAATACTGGGTCCAAATTTGAATCTAATGTTCATAAAAAAACACCACACATTGTGGCACACTCTGTCTAGGGCACCAAGTGCTGCACTGGACACTTAATCACAGGGCAGGTTAACAGTTGCTTTGGGAATATTCTGAGTGAAGATGAAGAAACTTCAATAATTCCAAACAAAAATCACTCTCATAAACACAAGTTAAAATTGTAATTGGAATAATAAGGGAAACTTTTTTTTTAACATGCAAAGATTTAAATTTAAATCAAAACCCATTTGGGTTGGTGATATAAATAGCTCTGGGAAAGTAGGTGTATTTCCACCAATTAGGAAAGGATGAGGAAAGGATTTTTTTTTGTGTTCCAGAAAAATATTTGCTCAATAAATGGGTTTGAATGGCATCTTCTTGAAGTAAGGTAAACCGTTACTCATTAATTATTCCAATTATGTTCTCAGTGATCCTTTAGTCTTCTTTAAAGCATGTTTATATCCACACACTGAACTGTTTGTATTGTCATTAATTACATATGTCGTTATTTTTACTTCTAATATTTATGTTATGCATTGTGCAGTCAGTCTCACGGTGTGATAACAGTTGTGCCCCTACGGATTTTGATCTTAAAGGAGTTCTGCTTGCGCCTGAGTGGAAAAAGGGTGAGCCAGTGGGAAACTATCTGACTGATTTTATTGAAACCCTTAAATCCTTCTTTTAATAGCTATTTGTTTTTGGACTGAAAATACTGATGAGTGTTATAACGACAAATGTTATGTCACACCATAAAAACATTTAGATTTCCATGACATTATAGTGTATCGAAATATTTTAATAACTTCAAAACTGCTGGAATAAGTGTTATAAAGACAAATGTGATCTACATAGTCAATTCACACACAAAAGCCTTTTTATTATTGTTTGCATGAAATTATTTCTATTAGCATCAGTACGAATAAAACAACAATATCTTACTTCTATTAAATGTATATTGTAGAGTGTCTTGCAGTATGTATAAAGCAGTGATTCACCGTCAATGATTTGCTAATAGTCATAAAGTTATGCATCTTTCTGTTGTAGCAATCTCAACTGCTGAATTTTATTAATACTGCTGAAATTTAACCACCAGCCATCTGTTATCTTTTATATGGATATTGAGCAATGCCATGTTAGCAGTGAATCTGGACTAACATTGTATAGCTGTTAAGGACATTCACTGGTAGTTGCAATAGTAGATTTTTCTAATCAAAACCAAAAGCATAAAAGATTGGAGTGTTGTGTACAGTTTTGGTCTCCTAATTTGAAGAAGGACATCCTTGTGATTGAGGCAGTGCAGCGTAGGTTCACGAGATTGATCCCTGGGATGGCGGGACTGTCATATGAGGAAAGATTGAAAAGACTAGACTTGTATTCACTGGAGTTTAGAAGGATGAGGGGAATATCTTATAGAAACATATAAAATTATAAAAGGACTGGACAAGCTAGATGCAGGAAAAATGTTCTCAATGTTGGCCGAGTCCAGAACCAGGGGCCACAGTCTTAGAATAAAGGGGAGGCCATTTAAGTCTGAGATGAGAAAAAACGTTTTCACCCAGAGAGTTATGAATTTGTGGAATTCCCTGCCACAGAGGGCAGTGGAGGCCACATCACTGGATGGATTTAAGAGAGAGTTCGATGGAGCTCTAGGGGCTAGTGGAATCAAGGGATATTGGGAGAAGGCAGGCACGGGTTATTGATTGGGGAGGATCAGCCATGATCACAATGAATGGCAGTGCTGGCTCGAAGGGCTGAATGGCCTCCTCCTGCACCTATTGAAAAATTGTGAATTTTGTTGCTGTTATCTTTCCCTGAAAAAACTGAATGCCATAAGTAGCAATAGCTCTGCTTAAACAAGTGTAAATAGCTATACATTAATCTTACTGCTTCTATTAATATTCAATAGCAGATGCAATAATTGTCTTAATTTGACAGATTTTCCACTGGTTATTCATTTGAATTGCCCGCACCCCTAACAGGATGAAAAACTAAATATTAAGGAGCTCAGATGGTCACAAAATGCTGGAGTAACTAAGTGGGACAGGCAGCATCTCTGGAGAGAAGAAATGGGTGTCGTTTCGAGTCGAGACCCTTCTTCAGTGAAAGGTCTCGACCCGAAACGTCACCAATTCCTCTCCAGAGATGCTGTCTGTCCCGCTGAGTTACTCCAGCATTTTGTGTCTATCTTCAGTTTAAACCAGCATCTGCAGTTCCTTCCGACACATTAAGGAGCTCAGTATCTCTGCATATAAATGCCACATGGATTGTGTGTGAAAAAGAAGTGAGGCAGGATGTAACAGTGGTTTTCCTTCCAGTTTCTAGACCTCCCATGCCACGTGTAGTATGGTTGACTGTAAATGTTTCACTCAGAAAATGGGATGGACCTAGTAATTACCAACTAGTCAGCCTACCTTCAGACGTAGATGATTTATTAGAAGGTATTTTGAGAGATATTATTAATTGTCAATTAGTACATCAAGGATTAATTAAGAACTGTGAGGATTAATTGCTTATAAGATATTTCTGTGTTTGACAAGATCCACACAGTTGACTGCTCAATAAATTAAAAGCCCTTTCGATCCAAGGGAAGGTAGCATTGACTTGGAACTGAGCTTTTGTGATTGTGTTGTTTGTATTGGAGTTCAGCGTGGCCAAGTAAAACTCCGTACAGACACCATGCGTAATCGGGATTGAACCCGGGTCTCCAGTGCTGTAAGGCAGCAGCTCTACCGCTGCACCACTGTGCCTGCCCCAGTATTGGTGTCAAGGGTTATGGGGAGGGCAGGAGAATGGGGTTAAGAGAGAAAGATAGATCAGCCATTATTGAATGGCAGGATAGACCTGATGGGCCACATGGCCTAATTCTGATCCTAATTAGGAGGAAGTAATAGGTTAGTAGGAAGAAGTGTGCCTTGGAGTAAAAATTCACAAATCCCCTAAAATGGTAAAAAAAGGAATATCAAATATAAATAATGAAGGCACGAAGGAAGGGAGGTTACACAAGGAAGGTGTGGATATTAATTGGATCACAGCTGGAGTAATCCATAATGTTTTGGTTGCCACATTATAAGAAGTACATGATTGCACTAAAGAGAGTACAGAGGCTATTTATGAGCTTGTTTCCAAAGTTGTTTCAAATAGTGTGGATAAGTGGCTAACCCTGTGCGCGTTGGGGGGGGGGGGGTGGGGGGTGGTGGGGAGGTGGGGGTGGTGGGGGGTGGTGGGGGGTGGGGGGGGGTGGTGGGGGGTGGGGGGGGGGGGGTGGGTGGGGGGGGGGGTGACTGGAGAGGAGGAACATCAGTGAAGAGATAGAACAAAAGTAAATGGGTGAAAAATTGGATAGAGTTGAAAAATGGTATTGAGGGTAGAGTGCTGACATGGATAGAGAAGTGGTTGGCAGACAGGAAACAAAGAGTAGGGATTAACGGGTCCCTTTCAGAATGGCCACTAGTGGGGTACCGCAAGGCTCGATGCTGGGACAGCAACTATTTACAATATACATCAATGATTTGGATGAAGGGATTCAAAGCAACATTAGCAAATTTGCAGATGACACAAAGCTGGGTAGCAGTGTGAACTGTGAGGAGGATGCTATGAGAGTGCAGGGTGACTTGGACAGGTTGGGGGAGTGGGCAGATGCATGGCAGATAAAGTTTAATGCAGATAAATGTGAGGTTATCCACTGGTAGCAAAAACAGGAAGGCAGACTACTATCTAAATTACATCAAGTTGGGAAAAGGGGAAGTACAACGGGATCTGGGGGTCCTTGTACATCAGTCTATGAAAGTAAGCATGCAGGTACAGCAGGCAGTGAAGAAAGCGAATGGCATGTTGGCCTTTATAACAAGAGGAATCGCATATAGGAGCAAAGAGGTCCTTCTACAGTTGTACAGAGGCCTAGTGAGACCACATCTGGAGTATTGTGTACAGTTTTGGTCCCCTAATTTGAGGAAGGACATTCTTGCTATTGAGGGAGTGCAGCGTAGGTTTATAAGGTTAATTCCTGGGATGGCAGGACTGTCATATGCTGAGAGAATGGAGCAGCTGGGCTTGTACACTCTGGAGTTTAGAAGGGTGAGAGGATATCTCATTGAAACATGTAAGATTGTTAAGGATTTGGACACGATCTAGCAGGAAACATGTTCCCGATGTTGTGGGAGTCCAGAACCAGGGGCCACAGTTTAAGAATAAGGAGTAAGCCATTTAGAACGAAGACGAGGAAACATTTTTTCTCACAGAGAGTGGTGAGTCTGTGGAATTCTCTGCCTCAGAGGGCGGTGGAGGCGGGTTCTCCGGATGCTTTCAAGAGAGAGCTAGACAGGGCTCTTAAAAATAGGAGAGTCAGGGGATATGGCGAGAAGGCAGAAACGGGTATACTGATTGGGGATGATCAGCCATGATCATATTGAATGGCGGTGCTGGCTTGAAGGGGTGAATGGCCTAATCCTGCACCATATATATTATCTACTGACTATTGAAAAAGGTTTTAACGTAGGTGGTGGGGTTCTGAAACTCATTGGCTGAAAGCACAACAGATCCAGAAACCCAGAATACTATGTAGAAAGCACCATTCCCTTTAATACTAAGACCACAATGGTCAAAAATAAGATTAGTTTAGATTGTTCTTTCTGGCTGAATAACTCCCACCCAGTCTTATACATCAGTGATTCAATGTGACAGGGTCACTTTAGTCAGCAGTTTTATGTCTCCAATGTTAGGGAGTGTTCCTTTCAACTCTAATATCTAGAGATAATGGTATGAACAGAGACCCTAAATCTCTGTAGTGGTGATTGAAAATATAATGTGCTACCACCTGAATTCGCCTTTATTAATATTATTAACATTACTGTTTTAATGTTCTTTTTACAAACCATGTTCTCGGGGTATCTAAATCTAAATTTTATTAGTTATTTAAGTTATGACATCGGATGGAAGCTGCATACCAAATCTCGTTGCACTTATGTGCAATGACAATAAAATATATTATTATTATTATTATTATTATTATTATTATTATTATTATTATTATTATTACTATGGTGAACTGACAGATAAACTAAGTTTGATTTTCAATGCTATACAGTATGTGACAAAGCAGTATAGAATCAAGTGAGAATAATCAGCTCCCCTTCCCCACACAGTTATCAAAATTATAAACTGAATGTGAAGATTTCTGAGGTGCAGGCTGAGTATATCACTTAAGTTGGTTTAAAATTTTAAAGTATGAGTGATTTCCTGCATAGGAATGCAAATGTCACACATCTCATATTGCTCAGAGGCCCAGAGAGGAAAAGAAAAATGATCTCCCTACATTAGTGAGGTTGCAAGATGAGAGATAGGCCTGTTAATCAATGTTAATGCCAGAGTAAACAGTTACTATTAGACGCAGGAACAGAGACCCTCTATGCATGTGAATAGCAAAGTGCTGGACTGGGAGAACTCCTTCGGCTTAGAAATGTTATTGTAGTGCAACATTTTTTTTCTTGGTGTAATAGAATTTTATTTGAAACATGATTATTAAGTGTGCTTCAAGTGTTTCTGGAGCACTTTGGGTTATTTGATTGGAGTCTACCCAGCTAATGATGTAGGTATGTTGCAAAGCCTACCTGAAGCGTCTTTGAAAATCTGCCGCTGCGGGTGTGCGCGATTTTGGCGCCGTTTAGAGGGGGCGGGTTTAAAACGCGATTTTCTCTAGGCTGTTCAAATCGAAGATGTTCAGCCTAGTTAATTATTAACGAAAAATCGCTGGAAGACCCCGTCGCAAAAGCTATTATTAGGTTTAAAGGCCTTGAATAATAGTTATAGTAGTTTAAAAATCAATCTCTAAACCCGCGACCGCCGGCAACCGCAGGGTCTCATAAAGCAAACCACTGAAGGTAGGTTGTATATTTTTACATTAAAAAGGGCTTCTAAAGATCCCTTTATACAAAGTTTAATATTGCGAGTAGCTCATTTTGGGCCCATTATATCGCGCAGTATTTTTCTGGGCATTTGGGGCACAAATCTACCGCAATGTGAACGTTCTAAACCAGCGCGTTCCACAGGGACCCACTGGAAAGCTGATTTAAATGGGCATTTATTTACAGCAATTGAACACTGAATTCCTTCCATTTGGCCTATAAATTAATGTAAATGAGAATTAAAAATCATGTTTTATTGTGAATTATTTGTGAATATTATTTGGACATTTAGGCTATTTAAAAATGTTAATCATTTATTAAGAAATGGATAGATGTTTAGATCTAGTAATTGAAGTCTGAAATTAGCTACAATTAGGTAACTAACTAATTATATGCTTTAATTTCAGGTCATCCAAGTAAGATTATTTTATATTTGTTTCAGAATGCTTCAATCTATGATAACTGAAAATTTCATTCAGTTCTCTTAATTTTTAAGAAAGTTATGGGCTTTTGACTGTTCACGATCACAACTTTTTTGTTATGTCCATAGAAAATCAATAGGGAACAAGATGCTCATTTCCGAGTATGAAAATGGCCATAACTTTTTAAATACTTGAGATATGAAAGTGAATTAGGTGTCAAATTAAACTTATTTTTATGCTTTATCTGATGGGATAAATTACAGACTTGATTTTTAAAATCTCAAAATTTTGTAACATTGCTAAATGATGCATCTACTACTGGAGTTACATGGAGGCATCGATGTGTGTGTGCAATTGACTGTACAATGTTTGCAGGACATAATTTCATTAAGAATTCCACCATGCAGTCAGGGCGTGTGAACAGCACAGGATGTGGAAACACTAAAGCAAGCTTTCAATTTTTCAAATCATTTTCCATCCATCCTGATTATCTTTTCAGCTAAACCCCCTTTCTCCCCTCACGCTTCAGCTCCAGTTACATCCCCAACTCTAACTGAATATTTTCCCAAGCACAAGCTTGATCACTCAGTGTTCCTTGTCACTGGATTACTCTGCATAGGGGCACCACCGTGGTGCAGCAGTAGAGTTGCTGCCTTACAGCGGCAGCGACCCGAGTTTGATCCCGACTATGGGTGCTGTCTGTACGGAGTTTGTCCGTTCTCCCTGTGAGCTGCGTGGGTTTTCTCTGGGATCTCCAGTTTCTCCCACACTCCTAAGATGTACAGGTTTGCAGGTTTCTTGGCTTGGTATAATTGTAAATTGTTCCTAGTGTGTAGGATAGTGTTAATATGCGGCGATCACTAGTCGGCGGGGACTCGGTGGGCAAAGGGCCTGTTTCCGTGCTATATCTCTACACTAAACTAAGCTAAATTAATATCCTCCACTCAAATTTTGCCCCCAACCCTACCTTTCATTTCTCATCATCCAATTCTCCCCACTTCCCCTCACCTATACCAAACTCAATCCGCTCCCCGATATACTTTCTCTCTTCCTTTCTCCTCCCCCACCATAATTAGTCTAAAAAAGGGTCCTAACCCAAAACATTACTTATCCCTGTTCTTCACAGATGCTGCTTGACCTGCTGAATTACTCCAGCACTTTGTATCTTTTTATAATTCCTCCCTTGTCTCACAATAATGGGAGATCACAGAAAAATGGCCTTGGTTTGTTTGTGTATGTCTGCGCATGGGAGGCGTAATCTATTCGCAAGGAAACCTTGGATTATCTGCAGTGGAATATTTCAACCTTAGCACATCACCCTGGGCTGGCAAGGGTCACCCTCGCTGTGCTGCTTCAGCCAATGTTTATAAATGCATTACAATTACTAGCCCCAGGACTTTTAGATGTTGTAATGGTTGATGATGCGATGAAACTCCTGAGGTTATACACAATGTTCCTTGCACTGATTAGCTATTTAATATTTTAAAATAAAATTGTTGAATCTAATTTCAGGCTAATTTGTTAGTGTAAGGACAAGTAGCTGATTCAAGCAACATTGATATTTCACAATTTATCAAACTAACCTCAACCATCTCCGAAAAATATCCAAACATTTAAATGTTTTTAATTTTATGCTGTGATGTTGTAATCTGTCAGATATTGCTTCCAAACTAATAGCTGAGAAATATTATTGAGAGGCAGAAAATAATCTCCTCTCTGAGGCTTTCTCTAAATGTCAGGGGATCAGTCTCGCTAATTATTCCTGATCACTCTCAATGATGAACCTGTGCTCTTTGATTTGCAAAATTCTTAGTGTTTAACAGACTGGATGCATGAAGGACAGTTCCCTGATAGTGTAGTTTAGTTTAGTTTAATTTAGTGTAGTGTAGAGATACAGCATAGTTACAGGCCTGACTATCTGCACACGATCACCCCCGCAATCACTGTACGCTAGTTCTATCTACGTACTCACTAGGGACAATTTACACAAGCCAATTAACCTACAAGCCTGCACATCTTAGGAATGTGGGAGGAAACTGGAGTATCCAGAGAAAGCCCACGTGGTCACAGGGAGAACGTACGAACTCCGTACAGACAGCACCTATGGTCAGGATCGAACCCGGGACTCTGGCGCTGTCAGACAGCAATTCCACCGCTGCACCACTGTACCTCCCTGATGAATCAAGGCTGCTGTGGAATAAGGTTAGGCTATTTACTACCAAGAAAAGGAAATGTTATTTTACACAGATGGGGGTGCACCCTTGGGATTTATTACTCCAGATAATCCTTAGTCATTGAGCCATTCAAGATCACGTAATTTCTGGATACTAAAGGAATCAAGGAATTTGGGATGGTGCAGGATAATGCCACAAGTAAAATATCATCCTTGGTCTTAATGAAGAGTGGAACAGTCTTGAAGAGTCAGATAGCCAACTATTCCTTATGTACTTATGACTGTTTTATGACTCATCAAATCAGGCAAATGGTAATGAAGGGTAAAACTGGGTCACAAAAATCAAATTATAATATACATGAAGATATACCCACAGATTATTTGTTATAGAAACATAGAAACATAGAAATTAGGTGCAGGAGTAGGCCATTCGGCCCTTCGAGCCTGCACCGCCATTCAATATGATCATGGCTGTTCATCCAACTCAGTATCCCGTACCTGCCTTCTCTCCATACCCTCTGATCCCCTTAGCCACAAGGGCCACATCTAACTCCCTCTTAAATATAGCCAATTAACTGGCCTCAACTATCCTCTGTGGCAGAGAGTTCCAGAGATTGTGAAAAAAGTTTTTCTCATCTCGGTTTTAAAGGATTTCCCCCTTATCCTTAAGCTGTGAACCCTTGTCCTGGACTTCCCCAACCTCGGGAACAATCTTCCTGCATGTAGCCTGTCCAACCCCTTAAGAATTTTGTAAGTTTCCATAAAATCCCCTCTCAATCTCCTAAATTCTAGAGAGCATAAACCAAGTCTATCCAGTCTTTCTTCATAAGACAGTCCTGACATCCCAGGAATCAGTCTGGTGAACCTTCTCTGCACTCCCTCTATGGCAATAATGTCCTTCCTCAGATTTGGAGACCAAAACTGTACGCAATACTCCAGGTGTGGTCTCACCAAGACCCTGTACAACTGCAGTAGAACCTCCCTGCTCCTATACTCAAATCCTTTTGCTATGAAAGCTAACACACCATTCGCTTTCTTCACTGCCTGCTGCACCTGCATGCATACTTTCAATGACTGGTGTACCATGACACCCAGGTCTCGCTGCATCTCCCCTTTTCCTAATTGGCCACCATTTAGATAATAGTCTGCTTTCCTGTTTTTGCCACCAAAATGGATAACCTCACATTTATCCACATTATACTGCATCTGCCAAACATTTGCCCACTCACCCAGCCTATCCAAGTCACCTTGCAGTCTCCTAGCATCCTCCTCACAGCTAACACTGCCCCCCAGCTTAGTGTCATCCGCAAACTTGGAGATATTGCCTTCAATTCCCTCATCCGGATCATTAATATATATTGTAAATAGCTGGGGTCCCAGCACTGAGCCTTGCGGTACCCCACTAGTCACTGCCTGCCATTGTGAAAATGGACCCGTTTACTCCTACTCTTTGCTTCCTGTTTGCCAGCCAGTTCTCTATCCACATCAATACTGAACCCCCAATGCCGTGTGCTTTAAGTTTGTATACTAATCTCTTATGTGGGACCTTGTCGAAAGCCTTCTGGAAGTCCAGATACACCACATCCACTGGTTCTCCCCTATCCACGCTACTAGTTACATCCTCGAAAAATTCTATAAGATTCGTCAGACATGATTTACCTTTCGTAAATCCATGCTGACTTTGTCCAATGATTTCACCACTTTCCAAATGTGCTGCTATCCCATCTTTAATAACCGACTCTAGCAGTTTCCCTTATTGAAATGTTCTCTTATTTCAATATCTATAATAGTCCCTTCAGGATTATGTTCCCATGCATTATAATCTCTGCAAGCAAATTTCTGCAACCAATTATTTTACTTTCTGCCCCTCAAAAGCAAAAGTCAACCGAATGGAATTGGACATTTGCAGCATTTATACTGGCAATGCAAGCTCTTTGCTTAATCTATGTACTACATTTTAACTTGCATTACTAGGTGAAAAGAGTAAGTGATGTAGTATTTCCTAGTTCATTCAGATATTTCAACATAAATATTTAATAATGGGAGAAATACAAGCAAAATGTTAAAATATTTTTTGATTTCAAACTCTTGACTAATTCCCCTTATTTCATACTCTCATAGATCAAAACTGATCCCCCTTCACTTTTCATCATTGGTACTCACACACTTGTTCAGCTTCTTTCAGCTGAACTCCCAGGTCACTGAAAGCTGTCATGATGTTTAAATGGACACCATTTTCTCCTCTATTAGAAGATTACAGTTTAAGATCCACTTGGGCTCTACTACACCCTCTGCCATCTGTCACTTCTCCCAAACCCACCTCAGACATTCTGTCACCCCAGTAGCTGCCTTCAAACCCTACAATTATTAATGTATCCCACCTGGCCTGCTAATGTCCTGGGTCACAAGTAACGGGCAACCATTGAATCATTTGGACACAACAGATCCTAAGATAGAGAGAGAGAGGAGGGGGGGGAGGGGGGGAGAAGGGAGGGGAGAAGGGAAAAGATGGAATGAGGAGATAAATGTGAATGGAGAAAAGGAGGCTTGGAGTAAGGAGGGAAAGAGGAAAATTGAGTGGGAATCGAGTTAAGGGGGAGCAGAGAGGAATGCGTGGGAGCAAGAGAGATACGCAATGAGAGAGACAGAGAGGAATGCGTGGGAGCAAGAGAGATCGCAATGAGAGAGAGTTGCAATGATGGCCTGTCCTCTGTCAGAAACAAATTTGCGATTTGCCATCAAAGCTCACATCCCACAGCGCATCAATGAATTATTCTTGCAAAGTGATGAGCGATGCAAAGCAGCATCTCAGGATAAAATTAAAGTCAAGGAAGGGATGTGATTTACGGTCACATTTCTGATCATTCAGCTGAGGTTATGTACTGAGGTTATATAACTTGCATCCAGTCCTGCCATTGGTTTTTCAGCTTAGAATGATAAAAGTTTGAAATAATGTCCAATTGATTGGGAAATTCAATTAATAATAGAAAGATTAAACGAGAACTTACCATTTGAAGTTTGATCTTTTTTAATGAGAAGTTGATGACTACGTGAAGAGCCCGCCAGCTCGCCTGCGCGTAAATCTTCAGAGCAACTGTATGAAACCACAGACCACTTGCACGAACTTAAACTATAGAAAGATCAATAACCGTTGACTTACCAAATGATCGTTATGAGATTCAGGGTTGGGAGTGGAGGGCACGTAGTCCCTCACTTCAACTTCTCATAAAATAAAGATCAAACTTCAAACGGTAAGTTCTCGTTTAATCTTTCTATTTTATATCGAAGTCACATGAGTGACTATGTGAAGCCTTCGAAGCTCTGTGGTTTCATGCAGTAAACCAATCTGTGTGTGAAACACTTAAACAGATAAACCATAAATGGTAGAAAAGACACGGGTTATTAACAAGATGGTGCTAACTTGCATACATGTCCATTGCCCTTAATCGGACCACAGTCCCAATTGGCTTTGAGTTAGACAATAACTCATGCAACACTGTTCATAATTCTATCTGCAATCATCCAGGCATATTCAACCAAATTTTATAACCTCTGAAAGTGCACTATGTAAGCCTCCTGCTGTTGCAAGAAGATGATCAAATGGGAATATCCATTCTATTGGCTGCTAATGAGCCAGCCCCCTTGGAAGAGTGAGACTTGAAATTATTTGAATTCACACCCGCTATTAATAATAATAATGATGGATGGGATTTATATTAGCTGCTTACACTCTATTCATGTTGAGATGGTCTGCACCAGCAATCTCTTGAGAAAACTATTAAATAACAATGAAGAACCTATCCTTCATCTCATAGGTACTAGCAAGCTCAGTGTACCTGTATACATAATAACATCCCAATCTCTGATCTGGTGGGTATGCTGTCAACTCCAAATTATACCCAACTGTGCCGTTTTGCTTTATGAGATCATTCCCATAACAAGTTGCCCTCATATCAGTTATGACACAGAGACCGAGCCGGAGATTGAATACAGACTGTGTTCTTTGTGCTGAAATCAGTTGCTAAAAGCAGAATCAACTTAAAAGATACTGCTCCCATTAGGAATACAGTAGATGAATTTCAGCAGCCTTTTACAATGGACACCCTGAATGAGTAGGCCAAATTGGTACTATTAAAATTCATGTCGCCTCATCTTTAATATCGTAAGAGGCATCTACTGATAAAGCACCTGAGTCTTATCAGCTACAAAAGCATGTCGTCTATAAACTCCATGACACAATGCCCTTTTGATCTGAGTCGGGCAGCATTAGCTTTAGAATCTTTGTAAATAGCCTAGGCCTGAAGGCAACCCCTAGGTAGAGCCTAAACTTTCCACCACTGGCTTTGTCATCAAAAACACCAGATATATCTGTGCCTCTCGTGTATAGATATGGAAAAGTATGAATCTTCAAGATCGATTGAGGCCCTAAATCTTCTGAATCAGCTAAATTGCTGAAAGGCAATTATCCATCTTAAACTGGTTAACCAAACACATGATCAGACTAGTCAAATCCTAACCTGATTTGGCATGCTCCACTTTTCTTCAACCTTGAGTAAATATTAGAAATATACCCCCCTTGTTCTTGGGAAGACTACTCATCCTTTGTGAGATGTCTCTGTTTCCACGGATAACCATAGTTTCCTCTATTGACCATACAGACGGAAATTTTGGCTTCTCTTGCCGCGGAGGATGTATTTATCTAATTATTTATTTATTCTTTCGCTCATAGCATATGATCGGATCCTTATGACTAGAGCTGAAGCACAACATCCACTTGATGTGGGAATACGAGTTCCCTGTCAACTCTTCACCATCAGTCACCACAAATCCTCAGCCTCCTTTGGGTCGGGTCGTTTCGGATCTGAAGAAGGGTCTCGACCAAAATGTCACTCATTCCTTCTCTCCAGAGATGCTGCCTGTCCCGCTGAGTTACTCCAGCTTTTTGTGTCTACCTTCTGCTAAATACATGTGCCAGGTTCAATTGCGACAAAGGCCACATTGTGATTGGCAGCAGTGGCAATGATAAAATATTCCTTTTTTCAGCACATCTCTGCCAGTCCTGTGCACTCCTTGGTTGTATTGGAAAGTTTGAGCATGGGCTGTTACCATTTCAAAACAAATTCCAAACAGAATCTCCGCTGCATTGTTCAGTGTTTTGGTTTGCCTTGATTGACATATCTCTAGATAATTGTATCCTTGTAAACTATAAGATTTAAACTGACTGGCTGGAGTAGCGTTTGAACTAAATGGTTGTAAATTGAGTTCTGAAACCCAGAGGGAATAAAATCCCTCTGTTGAGAATCTCTTGATTTATAAAGAGCTGAAGGTTTATGTTACCTTTCAGAGTGGCATTAGGTACAGGGACTGTCATCATTGTATTTATTCACAGGTTGCAATTTCCTTCTAATTCTGGGTGGATTTTGCCAGCAGGATTTTACACTATATTTAGTAAGGATTTCACTGCAATACAGGCATGGACAACTTTTCTGTGTTGACTGCTCAGTATTTTCATATACGGTTTAAGATCCAAACAGTTGTAAATAAATGTTGTTTTGATAGTTTAGTCCATGGAGCATCTGAATATATTTTGTATCATATGGATCGTCAACGAGGAAAAGTATCCATCTTTCCCACATCCTGTGAGAATATCACTAACATCTTCATAATGAACTTGCTCTTTCTTTTATTCCATCCATGCGACTCGGCAAGGTTGTATTCTCTACAATAAACAATCACCATTAACTCTCTCACCTCTACTCCCTCCACCCTGACCTCCTATCACCAAATGCAAGGAATTCAGATCTGACTCTTCTTGGCCAAAATCTTGTGTTTTTTGTGCAGCATTAAAACATCTTCTGAGACTTTGACTTGTGCATTATTCATTTTTGTCCCCAGCCAGGCCTTGATAATAAAATGTTCCAGCAAAATGTAGCTGCCTTTCTTTTGATCAACAAGGTTATGAAATAGTTAGCGTGTTTCTTTAACAAAAAATTCTAATTCCACTTCCACACCAAAGGAGTCCCACAGGATTTATAGTTAACTTAATTCTCTTCCTCATCCAACCGCACTCTATAGCAAAAGCATGTGATCCTGGGGTCAGTGTTCGTCCATATTGATGATATTAAGTTCTGTTTGTCCTTTCACAGCTTCCATACAACTAACATCTCATCTAAGGACTCATTGTGATGGACAATATTAAACATTTCTCATACATTCTCATCCAAACAGGATCCGTTCAAGGCTATATACAACTAAATCATAATTTGCACCCTTGTAGTCCTTTATGATAAAGCCTACATACTCATTTGATTGTTAACTCCGGCTAACTTAATTATTTATTTCAGTAGCTTTGCAAATCTTCTGCTTCTCTGTAATTTCATAACATTCAGAAAATAATGTCATTTATCTTTCTTGAGCCCAATTTGAATGACTTTGCAAATTACCCACATTATACTCAATCTGCCATAATTTTACCTATTTACTGAATCACTGTTATTTTACAACTTGCTGCTACCATCTGCACTACTTACTGAGTCTTCTCATCATCACCAGCAAATTAGGCTGCACAATTGGTAAACTAGAACTATAACAGGAGCATGTGAAATGCAAAGCATTGCATATAATATGAAAGTTTTCAATTTTCTGACCTACAATCTACACATAACACTCCACTGACCTGTAATACAGTCGCCTGCTTTAGCCTGATTTTTCTTTCATTTTCAGTTTGAAGTCATTTTTGATTTTTCAATTCCTTCAGTATTTCTTTTGTGACTGAGCACAAAATACAATCTTCTGAACGGAATGAAGACAATGCAAGTTATTATAAAATCCGTCATAGTTCAACAAAGAGCGATATTAAATACCATAGGTTTCCCTACAGGTAAAAAGGGAATGGTGCATCAAGTTGGAGATATGTTATGCACTGAAGACCTAAAATGCAAAACTTTAAATAGATTAAATTATATTTTAATAAATTACATTTTTCTCAAGACATATATGCAATAACGACGTAATGATTTCCCTGCCGTCGGGCTCACTAAAACATTGATGGGAGGGATAGATGAGGGCAAACAAGATTCTGGTGCCTTCCCTTGTATGTGCTTGCCTCCTGCCATTGTAAACATGCTGTCAGATTGCATTTGACAAAGGGTGCGCATGGACTCCATGCTGCCTTACATTTGTATCCTTGTGTAATTTTGCTTCTAGAAAGATTCTTGTCATTCTTTGAGGGTCCATATTCCCACTGTGGTTTGAATCCACCCCTGTTCTTTTCCCCACAGTGAAATTAACTGTTTTCCACTGGTAAATTAATCAGTTTCCACATCAGGTCCCAGCACCATAGTAGATCCTGATTGAATCACTGGGAAGATCAGCGGGACTTCACATCCTCTCACTGGTTTGCATCAAATAAAAACACAGAAACGGTTCTATTTCAAGGCATGCTAGAAAATCCTCTTGCATCGAAACCCTAGAACAGAGCAACCTTGTTCTCTGCAAATGGTGGCACAGGTGAACAGCTAGGCAAGGGAACCACATGGCATACTCGCTTTTATCAGCCGAGGCATTTAATGCATAAGTTGGGTCATCATGTTACAGTTGTGCAAAACATTGGTGGGGCCATATGTATTTTTGTATGCAGTTCTGGTTGCTACTTTACAGAAAAGATAAGTAAGTAAGTAAGTTTATTGGCCAAGTATTCACATACAAGGAATTTGCCTTGGTGCTCCGCCCACAAGTAACAACATCACATACAGTGACAGTTACGAATGACTCAGAAAACACTAAACATTAATAATAATAAAACATTAATGATAAAACACCACTGATCAAGCATGTGAACCAACAAAATACCAGATCAAAGGGAGGCTACAGATTTTTGACTGTTGAGTAGAGCAACTACTCGTGGATAAAAACTGTTTTTATGTCTGGCTGTGGCAGCTTTGACAGTCCGGAGTCGCCTTCCAGAGGGAAGTGATTCAAAGAGTTTGTGGCTAGGGTGAGAGGGGTCAGAGATGATCTTGCCCGCTCGCTTCCTGGCCCTTGCAGTGTACAGTTCATCAATGGAGGGAAGGTTGCAGCCAATAACCTTCTCTGCTGATCGGACGATTCTCTGCAGCCTCCAGGTGTCGTGCTTGGTGGCTGAGCCAAATCAGACCATGATGGAGAAGGTGAGAACAGACTCTACGATGGCTGTATAGAATTGGACCATCATTACCTGTGGCAGATTGTGCTTCCTCAGCTGCCGTAGGAAGTACGTCCTCTGTTTACTGTGCAGTCGATGATGGCTGTGGACTGTGGAGATGTGATTAAACTAAAGAGGGTGCAGAAAAGATTCACAATGGTGTTGACTGGATTGGAGGGCTTGAGTTGTAAGGAGAGATTGTATAGGCTGGGTCTGTTTTTCTTGGAGCAAAGGAGGCCGAGATATGTAAAATTGTGAGAGGCATAGACAACGTGGATAGCTGAAAATGATTCCCTTAGATTGGGGTCTGTAAAACAAGAGAAGATACCATTAAGGTAGATAAAGGGGATGGAAGATCTGATGGGTAAAGTTTTCACACAAAAAATAATTGGTATCGGGAGCTCATCCCTAAACTCAATTTTGGTGTGGGGCCTTCATCTGTAACTGGCTCCTGCCTGGATATCCTGACCGGCAGAGTCGCTCAGAATTGATTATGTTTCCTTCACCCTGACTCTCACTATTGGAGCTCCTGAGGGTCATGTGCTCAATGCTTTGGTCTACGTCTTGTACATTCATGGATGTGTGGCCAACTTCAGTGCTAACCCGATCTTTAAGTTTGCCAATGACGCCACTGTTGACAACCAGATCAACAACAATGATAAAACACAATACAGGAAAGAGATAGAGCTCTAGGGGCTAGTGGAATCAAGGGATATGGGGAGAAGGCAGGCACGGGTTATTGATTGGGGACGATCAGCCATGATCACAATGAATTGCGGTGCTGGCTCAAAGGGCCGAATTGCCTCATCCTGCACCTATTTTCTATGTTTCTAGATCAGGGCCCTTGTGTTACAGTGTCAGAACAACAACATAATCCTTAACATTAGTAGACAAAATAGTTAGTTGTGGACCTAAAGAAGCAAAGAGTTGAACATAATCTTATCCACATCAATAGAGCTTCTGTGGAGATTGTCCACAGTTTCAAGTTCCAAGGCATCCATATCACCAGTAACCTAACTTGATCCCTTCACACTGATGCAGTGATGAAGAAAATGCATTGGAATATTTATTTACTATTTTGGGTAGTATGTACACAAGGTTCACGAATGAACTGCAGACGTGAACAAGGGTTTCCGCCTGAAACGTTGCCTATTTCCTTCGCTCCATAAATGCTGCCGCACCCGCTGAGTTTCTCCAGCAGTTTTGTCTACCATGTATGTACACAAGGATTCTCTGAAACTGGTACAGATGCAATATATACATTCTGATGGAGCACATCTCATCCTGGGTATAGTAACTGCTCTGTTCATGATCGCCTGAATTTGCAAATAATGCTGAACACAGACCAGTCCATCCATGATGGTCCAACCATCATGGCCAACTATGCAAATCCCATTAAGGTTGGGATGGGATAGCCCAGTCTATAGCCCAGCTCAACTATACTGTGATTTGTATAGTTGGACATTATGGCTAGCATTGATGCAGTGAGTCAAAGGGTCAGTTGGTATCTTGAACAATTCTATGATTCCATGGCCTTGAGATAATGTTTGCAGTACTCCTGCTCTTGTTTCTTCCGCTTGAAATGTCTGACGTTCAGCATTTAGAAAAGCAACTTCCCAACTGCTATTAAAGATAGCAGAGTCGGGGGATATGGGGAGAAGGCAGGAACGGGTTACTGATTGTGGATGATCAGCCATGATCACAGCGAATGGCAGTGCTGGCCCAAGGGCCGAATGGCCTACTCCTGCACCTATTGTCTGAAGAAGGGTTTCGGCCCGAAACGTTGCCTATTTCCTTCGCTCCATAGATGCTGCTGCACCCGCTGAGTTTCTCCAGCACTTTTGTCAACCTTCGATTTTCCAGCATCTGCAGTTCCCTCTTACACACCTATTGTCTATTGTTTATTGTCTATTGTCCTGAACTGGCATGGTGGCAGCAGTAGAGTTGCTGCATTGCATTGCTTGCAGAGACCCGGGTTCGATCCCAACTATGGGTTCTGTCTGTACAAAGATTGCACCTTCTCCCCGTGACCACGGGGTTTTTTCCGAGATCTTCAGTTTCCTCCCACACTCCAAAGACGTACAGGTTTGTAGGTTAATTGGTATAAATGTAAATTGTCTAGAATAGTGTGTAGGGTAGTGTTAATGTGCATGGATCGCTGGTCAGTGTGGACTCAGTGGATGGAGGTCCTGTTTCCACGCTGTCTCTCTAAACTAAACTAAACTAAACCAATTATTTCTTTCACACATTTTTCCCAGAGGTGCTGCCACATACCCTGACTTTTAACTCTACCTCATCTGGCTATTTTTTATTACGCTTTATTATTTTCTTTGCACTCCTTAAAATTGCACAAAATCTTTGCGTAACAACTCTGCTGTTTGGCATTTGTTGGTGTATTTATTGTTGTATCTATCACTACCACATACTCCGTTTACCCTGTGAGCCTCATGTGAACAAGGAATGTTATTGCACCCTGATGTGTATGACAATAATCTAATCTGATGCTGAATCTGGATGAACTGCCAAATGAAGTGTTGGAGGTAGGAACAGTAACAGCATTTAAGAGGCATCTGGATGGGTACTTGAAGGAGCAAAGTACGGAGGGATATAGAATGAATTCAGGCAAGTAGGATTTGTACAGTTGGACAGGATGGCTGGCAGTGTTTCCAATGGTCTCTTGCTATCTATAGATAATGTTTGAAGTACTCCTGCTCATGTTTCTTACGCTGTAAAAAAACCATTACTAATATTTCAACAATCATAATGTAAATGAACTTACACAGGGAACTTCATTATGATAGTAGCTTTGGATTGCCTGCTAAATATTAAAATTAGTAAAACTGTATTATTTACAATTGTGGAGTAATAACATTTCCATGGGCAAAGCAGTTTGTATATTCATGAGGAACAAACAATTTGCTGGAGAAACCTAATGGCTGTCCATGGGTGTGTGTTTGGGGAAGACCTTTGCTGAAGCATAGTGTGTTTTAAGTGCATATGTGTCATGTTTAATATTAGTCAGTAGTCAATAATTGTTCCTTTAATGCTGTTAGCCCTTGGCGATGGCAGATAAACCAAAGCAGATAAAAGCAAAGATGTAATCATATCTAATTCATCGCAAGTGGGAGAGAATTGTACTATTCCTCAGATGAGACCCTGGAGAATACACTCGATGCATTGCAAGCAAATGGCAAACTGCCTAGAAATGAGGTTGTGGGCTGATACCAATTGTTAACATGCAGTCAGGAGCAGGAAGATGCTTTTGATGCTTTCTTATAGGAGTTACGATTGTTGGCCGAAAAATTACAATTTTACAGATTTAAAGTAGTCTTGTTTTATGTGGTTCATGTTTCCAGAGAGTATGTTGGGACAGAAAGATCCAGAAGGAGGCAGTTAGGAGGCAAGTCATTGTAAAAATGTTGTGTGAATCTGCAAGCTGTTCCATGAATAAAGTATTCTGAATTAGAATACCAACAATCGGTGTATTCAGCCCCATTTCAAGTCAACTTTATTTGTCACATACACATACAAGATGTACAGTGAAATGAAAGTGGCAATGCCTGCAGGAATGTGCAGAACAACAGAACAACAGAACAGAACAGAACCAGTATTTACATATAAAAAAAAGATACAACAGTAACTCGCTCCAGTGAGATCAGAGTTTATATTCCTGTTGGCCTGTGGAAGAAACTTGGTCTCATCCTCTCTGTTTTCGCAGCATGACAGCGGAGGCGCTTGCCTGACCGTAGCAGCTGGAACCCACTACTCTCTGCAGAGCCTTCCTGTCCTGGGCGGAGCTGTTGCCAAACCAGATTGAGATGTTTCCGGTCAGGATACTTTCTACAGCACCAGAGTAGAAGGATTGAAGGATCTACAGAGAGACTCTGAATTTCCTCAGCTGCCTGGGGTGGTAAAGGCGCTGCCTTGCCTTTCTCACCAGTGCGGCAGTGTGTGTGGTCCAAATCAGATCCTCTGTGATTTGGACTCCCAGGTATTTAAAGCTGCTCACCCTATCCACAGTAGTCCCATTTATCCCCAGTGGTGTGTACGCCCTCGGTTGTTGTACCCCTTCTAAAGTCCACAATCAGCCTCTTAGTTTTAGTGACATTCAAGAGGACACATGAGGTACACATGGACATGCGCTGAAAGAGAGTGAGTTGATGAGTTAATATAACTGGTAGATAATAGAACACAATAAATCCACCAAAGCCATTGGATTTCTTGGAGAGAGCGGTGGGAATTGTTTGTGCTGTATGTTGAGCTGACTACGGCAGAGCAGACACCAGCAAAGACATTATTGTCCTAATGGTCACAAGGGGAGAGAATTGCTTTGTATTACAACGCTCTCAAGTGAGACCCAGGAGAATGCATGAGATACCTTACCTGCGTGCTGCAATCCACCTTGAGATGAAACAATTGACAGTTTATATACGTGACACAGTAGCAGGGGAAATCCTTTGATACTTCCTTAATTGAGCTGTGGTTGCTAGCAGATTATTGTAGTTTTACAGATTTGAATGACTCGCTTATCAGAGATTGGATTACTTGTGGATCTCACGAGTAGAGCTTGAGGTAATAGCTGTTTATTGCAACATAGTTACCTTAAGAAAAATGTGTTTGGACATGCAAGCCACTGAACCAGTTAAAAGCTAAATTGGAAATATTGGAGGGGCCATAGAGCGAGTATACGTAGTGAAGAATGGGGCGAAGCTTAGCAAAGGGAAAGTGCAACCAAGGATGCATAGGTGTTGCAAGTACTCTTGAATGTCACTAAAACTAAGGAGCTGATTCTGGACTTTAGAAGGGCACATCAACTGAGGTGTTGCAAGTATTATGGATAACAACATGAACAGCTAAACAAAAATGGCCAATATATGGGAAAGGATATGAGCAATGCGGACTGGAAAATCATCACTCACAGAATGTGTGATGAAGTGCATATCCAAAACCTGTGGGGTGAAGGAGTTGAGCTGTGCACGGGTTAGATTCAGAGTACTAGTTGATGACAATATAATGTCAATTCTGTGATGAAGCAGCCTCATTATGTATCAATGCCAAGCTCGGGTGCCAGGCCAATCAATGCTGTTTCAATTTGATTCTGGAGCAACATGTTATGTCCTCCAGATGTAAGCCATCAATCATGGAGTATTTCAGTTGTAAGCAAACAGTTGTGTGCGATCAATGTACAACAGGGGTACACCAAAGCCCCCTGTGAGGTAACTCTGAAGTTTGTGAACCCAGAGAATCAAAAAAGACATAGCATTTCATTGTAGACACAAGGAACTGCAGATGCTAATTTACAAAACAGATGCAAATTACCAGAGTAACTCAGTGGGTAAAGATCCTTCTTCAGACTAATTGTAGTGAGGGGAGGAGGAGGGCCAGTAGAAAGTTGAAAAAGAGGTGGGGGCCAAGCTTTGTCCTGCCTCACCTTTTTTCCAGCTTTCTTCCTCCTATTACAATTAGTATGAAGAAGGGTCCTGACCCGAAACATCACCTAACCATGTCTCCCAGAGAGTGTGACTGAATTACTTTGGCACTGTGTGTCGTTTAAGCATTTCATTATAATGGACCAGGAAGATGGTACTCATATATTAGAAGCAGCACAATACAATAGATGAGATTGATAACATACACAGGATTCTAAAGTTTGATCAGTGGGTTGGGGCTGGGCTCATTGCAGGACCATTGCACGGGTTAAACCTTGTCATTGTGGAGGGTCAGGTGGTTTGACCGAGGGGGCTGTGGGTGTGGGGGGGGGGGGGAAGAGGGGGACTGGCCAAGAGGTGAATGGCATGAGGGAGGGGGGAGGTGAGGGGTAGATGAGGCCAAGGGTAAGGACAGGTCTTGCCTTAATGGGGTCCCAATAAGGCATAGAACTGTGAGGACTTGGATGTCCTGTGAATGTCTGATGATGGGGTAACTCCTTGGATAACTTGGATTCAACAGTGTTGTTCTATGGTGTCACATGACCTAATGGCCATTGTCTTCCCATTACAAAACACGGCTTTGACATAAGTTCATGTCAGAGAATTAGCATTAAAATCCAAACCCATGCCTGTTAATAAATCATTTTTATTGAATCAAACTGGTCAGGCAGTTTGCTAAATAATGTAATTTTTTTGTTCTGTTTTTTTCTATCGAACAACTTCCATTAATATGATTCTTCCTTCACCAGTTGACGCACAGTTTACTGGTTCTTAGCATGATATTCATTCATTTGCTTGAATAAGATTTTCTTCAGCTGGCAGCATTGACAGTGTGAGATTAAGTTCAGCTCGTTTCACATAACATGGTACAGCTCAGTGTGTAAGAAGGAACTGCTGATGCTGGTTTAAACCAGAGATAGACACAAAAAGCTGGAGTAACTCAGCGGGACAGGCAGCATCTCTGGAGAGAAGGAATAGGTGACGTTTCAGGTTGAGACGCTTCTTCAGACTGGTTAGGGATAAGGGAATGAGATATACTGTATAGACGGTGATGTGGAGATATAAAGAACAATGAATTAAAGATATGCAAAAAAGTAACAATGATAAAGAAAACAGACCAGTGTAAAGCTGTTTGTAGGGTGAAAATGAGAAGCTGGTGCGACTTGGGTGGGGGTGGGATAGAGAAAGAGGGAATGCCGGGGCTACCTGAAGTGAGATAAATCAATTTCATACCACTGGGCTGCAAGCTGTCCAAGCGAAATATGAGATGCTGTTCCTCTGATTTGTGTTTAGCCTCACTCTGACAATGGAGGAGACCTAGGACAGAAAGGTTTGTGTAAGAATGGGAAGAAGAATTAAAGTGTCCAGCAACCAGGAGATCAGGTTGGTTCAGGCGGGCTGAGCAAAGGTGTTCGACGAAACGATCGCCCAGTCTGCGTTTGGTTTCGCCGATGTATAAGAGTCCACATCTTGAACAATGGATACAGTAGATGAGGTTGGAGGAGGCGCATGTGAACATCTGCCTAACCTAAAAAGACTGTCGGGGTCCCTGGATAAAGTCGAGGGAGGATGTATAGCGACAGGTGTGGCATCTTCTGTGGTTGCAGGGGAAGGTACCTGGGGAGGGGGTAGTTTGGGATTAGTTAACCAGGGAGTTGCAGAGGGAACGGTCTCTGTGGAAGGTGGAAAGGGGTGGAGATGGGAAAATGTGGCTCGTGGTGGGATCCCGTTGGAGGTGGCGGAAATTTTGGAGGATTATGTGTTGTATTCGATGGCTGATAGGGTGGAAGGTAAGGACTAGGGGAAATCTGTCTGTTGCAATGAGGGGAGCAAGGGCGGAGCTGTGGGGTACGGAGGAGACATGAGTGAGGGCCTGATCCAAGATGGGAGAGGGGAACCCCATAAAGAATGAGGACCTCAGATGATCTAGTTTGGAACACCTCATCTTGGGCGCAGATGCGGTGTAGATGAAGGAATTGGGAGTAGGGGATAGAGTCTTTGCAGGAAACAGGGAGGGATGAAACATAGTCAAGATAGTTGTGGAAGTCAGTGCGTTTGTAATCAATGTCGGTCTATATCCAATGTGTTGGAGACTATGAGATCAAGAAAGGGGAGGGAGGTTTGGGAGAAGGTCCAAGTAAATTTGAGTGCAGGATGACAATTGGTGTTGAGGTTGATGGTATGTAAAAATATAGAAAATAGGTGCAGCAGTAGGCCATTCGGCCCTTCGAGCCAGCACCGCCATTCAATATGATCATGGCTGATCATCCAAAATCACTACCCGTTCTGGCTTTTTCCCCATATCTTTGATTCCCTTTGCCCTAAGAGGTAAATCTAACTCTCTCTTGAAAAAATCCAGTGAATTGGCCTCCACTGCCTTCTGTGGCAGAGGATTTCACAGATTCATAACTCTCTGGGTGAAAAGGTTTCCTTATCTCAGTCCTAAATGGCCTATCCCTTATTCTTAAATTGTGACTCGTGGTTCTGGACTCCCTCAACATTGGGAATTTGTTTCCTGCATCTACCCTGTCCAATCCTCTAAGAATTTTGTATGTTTCTATAAGATCCCCTCTTATCCTTCTAAATTCCAGCGAATACAAGCCCAGTCGAGATCAGCACGCATCCCCGGGACTAGTTGCAGTTCCCAGGTCGCAAAAACGAATTGAAAAAATAAACGCCTGCGGGCGGGATGATTTTGGGTTATGGCCGGATTTGGCCCGTGGGCCATAGGTTGCCAGGCCCTGTCCTAACTTGACACCATTCAGATAATAATCTGCCTTCCTGTTCTTGACACCAAAGTAGATAACCTCACATTTATCCACATTATACGTCATCTGCCATGCATCTGCCCACTCACTCAACCTATCCAAGTCATCCTGCAGCCTCATAGCATCCTCCTCGCAGCTCACACTGCCACCCAGCTTTGTGTCATCTGCAAACTTAGACGTGTTACATTTAATTCCTTCATCTAAATCGTTATTGTATATTGTGAACAACTGGGGTCCCAGCACCGAGCCTTGCAGCACACCACTAGTTACTTCCTGCCATTATGAAAAGGGCCCGTTAATTCCTATTCTCTGCTTCCTGTCTGCCAACCCATTCTCTATCCATGTCATTACCCTACCCCCAATACCATCTGCTCTAATTTTGCACACTAATCTCTTGTGTGGGACTTTGTCAAAGGCTTTTTGAAAGTCCAGATACACCACATGCACTGGCTCTCCCTTATCCGTTCCACTTGTTACATCCTCAAAAAATTCCAGAAGATTAGTCAAGCGTGATTTCCCCTTCATAAATCCATGCTGACTTTGAGCGATCCTGTCACTGCTTTCCAAATGCACGGCTATGGCTTCTTTAATAATCGACTTCAGCATCTTCCCCACGAACGATGTAAGGCAAACTGGTCTATAATTCCCCGTTTTCTCTCTTCCTAATTCCTTAAAAAGTGGAGGTACATTGGCTACCCTCCAGTCCCCAGGAACTGATCTAGAGTTGAGAGAACATTGGAAAATGATCACCAATGCATCCACGATTTTTAGGACCACCTCCTTGAGTACAGACCATCGGGCCCTGGGGATTTATCTGACTTCAGTCCCAACAGTTTACCTAACACCATTTTCTGACTAATGTGGATTCCCTTCAGTTCCTCCCTCACACTAGATCCTCTGTCCCCTAGTATTTCTGGGAAATTGTTTGTGGCTTCCTTAGTGAAGACAGAACCAAAGTACTTGTTTAACTGTTCTGCCATTTCCTTGTTTCCCCGTTATAAATTCACCTGTCTCTAACAGTAAGGGACTTACATTCGTATTCCCTAATCTTTTCCTTTTTAGATACCTATAGAAACTCTTACAGTCAGTTTTTATATACCACACAAGCTTTCTTTCATGCTCTTTTTTCTCTCCTCTTAATTAACCCCCTTGTCCACATCTGTTGAGTTCTAAATTTCTCCCAGTCCTCTCGTTTGCTGCTTCTTCTGGCCAATTTATATGCCTCTTCCTTGGCTTTAACACTATCCTTGACTTCCCTCATCAACCACGGTTGAGCCGCCTTCCAAGTTTTATTTTTTGGCCAGGAGGGGATGAACAATTTCTGGAGTTCATCCAAGCGGTCTTTAAATCTTCTCCATTGCATCTCCACTGTCAACCCTTTAAGTATAATTTGCCAGTCTATCCTAGCCAATTCCCATCTCATACCTTCAAAGTCACCTTTATTCAAGTTCTAGACTCTAGTATTGGAATTAACTGTGTCACTCTCATCCTAATGCAGAATTCCATCATATGATGGTCACTGTTGCCCAAGGGGCCTTGCACAACAAGAATGTACAGCCCAAGATGGTTTGCCTTTTATTTCATTCATGAGAGACATCTGCTTGAGCTGCATGTAACTGTGAGCTATATGTTTTTATTAGTTGTGAAATGAAAGCCAGATTATAAGATTGACCAGGCGGATAGCTTTCTATTTATTTACAAGATGGTGCGGCTGAATCGACAGCGAATGTTAGATTTGCAAATAAGCAAACTGTGTTGAGTATAGCTGGGAGCTGTTATAAATGTTCTGTATTCCTGGGATGCAGCTGTGCCAGTATTTTCTAGCTTACTATATGTCAATGAGGCATGGGCACTGTGATTTGTTGCAGAGCATTTCTTCTGGCAGATATCCCAGTAACCGTGGGAAGGTGCCAGCATCTGATTTGAAATGTCTTTTCTTAAAGTCCATGATAATTGCAACTAATTGTTTCAATTAGATCACATGAACGAATCATCATTGGATACTTTGTGGTAGAATGATAACATTTTGAAGATGGCCAGCTTTTACTCAGAAATGATTGACTGAATCTTAATTCCTAAAAATATGTGGATTGTGATCATACTAGATGTTAAATTGCAAAATATTTATCACGGGAACCGAAATCACTGTGACCTTTCTCCCTTTACTGTGCACATGAACGGTGCCTATTTATGTCCCTCCTCATTTCAATAAAGGGAACTGGTGCTCAAAACCCTCCTACTGAACAAAATTAAACTGCTTTATAAACCACCCAACATGGCCTTCAAGACACTAAATGCACTGAGGGCAAAACAGGCCATCAAATATACTTAAGTCTAATGTTAAAAAAAATACATTGTCATAATTCCTGTCACATATAGGCACAGAGATTTGTTTGGCTATCTCTGGCAGATCTCTGTGAGAGGCTGTCTCTGCCTATCTAGGGTACTCTTTATTGCCTTCCAATCCCACACTGTTGAACTAAAAGATAAAGCATGCTAGTATTACCGTGAAACATACCAATTTATGGAGATTAAATCGCTGAATTATTATAGATTAATGTTGAAATAATTTATGAAACAAACAAAAGCCAAACAGTATATGGTGCGTATTATGACCACTAAATTCAGTTAATATTAACTTCGGACTGAATTTGGGGTAGATGGGACTAAATACATTGAGACCAATTGGATGGTGCATGCAATTGTGCCACGTAGCAGGTGAGCACACTTTTCTGAGTGATAAATTCAATTTGTACTGGTGCTTAATGAAAACCTACAGAAAACCCAGTTACCAGACCTCATCCCACAATAAATTGTAGAATTAGCTCTGCAGTGGTAATGGCACACAGCCAAATATAGTGATGAAGCAGGTGTTATCACAGTATTAAAATGAATTATAATTGAATGCAAATAGCCACACTTGGATATTTCCTTTTAATTCATGCTGAGGGAGTATTACAGAAAAACTGTTCTGTGCTGATATAAAATCAATATTTAAAAGACTCCTATTTTTAATTAAATACTGTATATGAAATTCTCGTTAAGATTTCTAATTCATGTTATTTTGTCAATTCAGTCCTTGGAAGGTGTTTTTGAAGTATATGCCATCATCTAATTGTATAGAAGAGCAGACTCTATTGTCCATGTGGTCTCCTTAATGTTTTTGTTCTAATTTGAACTAACATTTTGCATTAAAATATTATGTATGTAATTATCACTTTTAATACATGTCTTTCAAGTAAGAAAAATAATGGTATTCTGTCTTGAAGAGCAGGAGCCAAGAGGGCTGCTATGGCAGGTGTGGTTACAACCAAGATGGAATGACCTTGCCAAAAATCCAATCCCGTAGGTGCAAAGACAATAGTCTTTGTAGGTATCAGCTCACTCAGTGACAGTGGCACCGTGGTGGAGCTTCATGAATGTTCAGGTCCAACCCACTTCAGTACTGCTGGCAATTGTAATTGTAAGACACAAATAAATTGAGTAACTGAGTGGGACAGGCAGAATCTCTGGAGAGAAGGAATGAGTGACATATTAGGTTGAGACCCTTCTTGAGACTAGTCGGGGAAAGGGAAATGAGAGATATAGATGATGATGTAGAAAGATAAAGAGCAATAAATGAAGATATGCAAAAAAAGTAACGCTGATAAAGGAACGAGGCCGGTGTAGCTGTTTGTTAGCTGGTGCAACTGGGTGGGGGAGGGACAGAGAGAGAGGAAATGCCGAGGTTATTTGAAGTTAGAGGAATCAATATTCATACCACTGGGCTGTAAGCTTCCCAAGCGAAATATGAGATGCTGTTCCTCCAATTTACGTTTAGCCTCACTCTGACAATGGAGGCCCAGGACAGAAAGGTCAGTGTGGGAATAGGAAGGAGAAATAAAGTATTTAGTAACCGATCCACGATTGTCATCGTAACTCTGGTTTTGATCTTTTGTTTGACTGACTCATTGTAAATCACCGTGAAGGGCATCAATAGCATTGTATGTTACCAGAACGAGCAACAGAAGAAAATGGAAATACATAGAAAGGTGCTGGAGGTACTCAACAGGCCAGGCAGCAGAGATGTGAGAGAAACAGAGAGAAACTTTCTGGTCAGTGACCTTTAATTGGAAGTGGAGAAATGAGAAGACAAGAGTGTTTTCTGAAGGAGGGAGAACTAAGCAGATGATTACGACACAATGGAGATCAAAGGAATACAGACAATATAACTGTAGTTTGAGCCATCAAAGGGAGGACAGTGAAAGTGTGTTAATCATAACTCTGTTTGAAGAGGTGTAAATTGAGGGAGATGATTGAACCTGGGTCTCTGGTGCTGTGAGGCAGCCGCTCTACCACTGTGGCACCTTGTTACATAGGTTAGAGGAGTTCAAAGATAGTTGCTGTTTGGTATATATTCACTGACTGGAGCATAGAAAGGGAGACTGTTCTATCAACACAATTAATTCTCAGTAACATTTTCCCGCACAAA
Organism: Amblyraja radiata; assembly: GCF_010909765.2. Classification (NCBI taxonomy): domain Eukaryota; kingdom Metazoa; phylum Chordata; class Chondrichthyes; order Rajiformes; family Rajidae; genus Amblyraja; species Amblyraja radiata. The sequence goes on along the minus strand of NC_045957.1, from coordinate 54,276,125 downwards.
ATAGCCCAGAGGGGCAATAATATTGCAAAGCTTGCAGTGCTGTTGACTCAGATCAAAAGTAACACCTTGAAAAACTGTTACGCTGAGGCTTTTGGACGCAAACGATTTATTCAAGATTTAATCAAGTAGTTTACTCAAGAATTTGTCTGGCTCTCGTCGACCTTCACTCATTTGGGAAATAATCCTGGAAGTGAAAGAAGCTTTTCTGTGAAGCGAGCAGCATTAAAATGAATTCCTTACTTTTCTCGCCAAGAGTGTCCAACTTTTATTGAAGCCAAACAAAATATCCATTGCTGGAATTTCCCTTGCAGGTGGGAATGAGAAGATGATTCATTGTGGCCTCCTCCTTCACGTCCACCAGCTGCATGTCCAAGGACTTTACCAAAAACAGCATTGCAGCAATGAAATTGGTTGTAAAGGCATCCAAAGATACAACGGACCTGCACTTATTGCAATATATTTTCAGTGACTAAAAAAAAATCACCCCTTTAGTAGGAAATTTCACATTGGACATTTCAGTGCTGGATAAACATCACTAATTGCACAGGTATAAACTATTCCACTGTTATTTCCACAGGGAAGTGCATGATTCAGGTTAGAGCACCGCCCTTTGACCTCAGGGCACTTGATTTAAATCCAACTCAGACTAATGGATAAAAGCCAATTCTTAAGCTGGAAGAATTCTCAATCAGTGGGACTGAGCAGTCTGAACCCAATCATTTATAGACCTGAGTGCACCAATCTGACCAAACATAGCATTAATGGGCTTCAACTAGCATTCTTGAGCAGACCCGTCACAAGAACGTATGATGTGGGAAATAGAAACTTGACACTAGTACAGCTGGGGTGCTGAGGTTAAGGGGGGCATCTCTGATGAAGATCCTTGGCTTCACACCATAGCCAGACTGACCTTACAGTGGTGCTCTACTAACAAGCTCAAAATAGAAAAGGTGGTGTTCTGGTCATATTAATATCTCATCTTTCTTAGTTTATTTTAGTTTAGTTTAGGTTACAGATACAGCGTGGTAATAGGCCCTTCGGCCCTCTGAGTCCGTGCCGACCAGAAATCCCCGAACATTAACACTATCCTACTCACATTATGGACAATTCACAATGATACCAAGCCAATCAACCTACAAACCTGTATGTCTTTACAGTGTGTTGGAGGAAACCGGAGATCCCGAAAAAACCCCATGCAGGTCATGGGGAGAACGTACAAACTCTGTACAGACAAGCCCCCGGGGTCTCTGGCGCTGTAAAGCAGCAACTCTACCGCTGTGCCACCTCCTCTCACCTGCAAAAAATTATTTCCAGTGGAAACAATGAGCTGTGCCTGAACATGCTGCAAACATCTTTTGACAAATGCATGCCCTAACATAAAGAAATACAGTATTTTAATGCAAAATGAAATGATTCTGTCACAAAAGCGTATGCACTATTGATACTAATCGGAATCATCGCGGGGAGAACGAACAAGAAAGTGAAGGCAGCTATTGACAGTGTGGCTTTACATCTATGTGTTGTGGTTACAGAAAACCCATTACATTTCAATTTTAGTATCTCTTGGAAAATTACCAACAGTATTTTACAGTTCAGTGACGACATCCAGGAATAACTATTAAGTTGTGCAGTGTGATATTTTTTTCTTGAAAAGCATTCCTTTGATTCAATCATCTTTGAATTAATATTAAAACATAAATACTTTATGAAACAATTTAAAGCACCACGTTATTTGGTCTGTTCCTGATTTATGTTCCTGGCAGCTGTCAAAGAGCAGCACTATGCCTTGTGGCAAGATGCAAACACATTTATGGGTTTACAGTGTTTTGTAAACACACTGCTGCTCATTAGTATGTATTGTGATTTCTTGCTCATTTGCATACATTTCCCACAGAATGTAAAACCTTATTTCAGTGGGATCATCGGAGACTTGAAATGGCTCCGACTTTCATGTTTGAACGTACCCCAGGGTAATGAACAGCCTGAATAGCTTTATCAACAGAGATCAGATTGTCTGTCAGTTCACCCCAAATGAGTTATGCTCCTCTAAGCACACCGTTCCAAAATATTTTATTTTCTTCTGGTCCATGGATTAATCGGCAATGGATTCTGTCTGTGTGATTATTCATTCTCTGGCGCACTTGATAACTGCAGTGTGATCGCCCTGGTTTTTTTTGAGAAACAATTTCTTGAATTTATTTTTCAGTTTTGGCTGCTGTTTTCAGTTTGTCACATAATGCAATAATAATGCAATGCACAAACACCAAAGTAAACGTTGACTTATTTCTCTTCTCCTCAGGCGGCACATGCCAAAGCAGTGCACTTCCTGCCTTAATGCGGTCGCCAATTCAAGCCATGCAGCCGCACTTGGATATCAAACCATTTCTTCCATTCCCGCTGGACACTGCGGCTGCCGTCAGCCTTTTCCCCAATTTTAATGCGGTAAGTTCTTTGTCTTTATTCTTTGTTATTGGTCAGGGCAAACTTTATGGGGCTAGCGTATGAGAGGCATGAACATATGCCAGATCATACTTTGCATTTAAGATGAAGAAAGAGACAGCAGGATTGCATGATGAGTCTTTGAGAAACTGTCTGTTATAAAAAAAGTTAATGTTCTCAATGTTTTTAATTGGTCATGACATTGTCTTATGTTGTTTGAGTGTAAACTGCATTAGGTGCAACTGATGTCGCTGCTGAGCCTGCTGTCAGTAATTTGTAGGTTTGATTACATCATAAATAACCTTCCACTTCCTACAGGAAACATTTTTTGCCATAATGTTTGTTGACTTTTTCGGAAACACTTTCTCAAAAGAGTAACTTACATAGAAATCTCTGAAATCTTTGTACACGCAACAGTGGTATTTTGCACTTCCACCCACCGAGTGCTAAATATCACTTCACAGCTTGTAAAATCTACATGTGTTATAGCTGTGAGACAAACCTTTTGTAGCATTTAATCCAAAGAATTCCAGGTCCGGTTTAAAGCCAGAAACAACATTCTCAATACATCTACATACTATTTATCAGTGTTAATAATAGTTTCACTACTGCTTAAGATACACCATCAACTCATACATTAAACCCGATATCCTAACTCTTATGATATAAGTAATGTGGAGCCCATCTGCTCTCACAGTCATAAACAAATGAGGTGAACAACAGCTTCTGGTGTGGACACATGGGGAACTAAACAAGGAAATCAAAAAATAGTTGGTCAGTGTTCCTCCCCCTGGAATTTTCATTGTAACAGGACATCTTACAGCAACTTGGTAAAAAGACACAGGAAGAGTGTTATAGGCCTTTCTCACGGGGCGACCAGAGTTGAACATCGTGGGAACCTCGTACGATAACCGTACGGCATTCGTGGACCACCGTGGACCACCGTGGCGCTAACGGCAGGTACTCGTGTAACTTGCCGACTCGGGAGAAAGAGTGACTTGTACACTTGTGGTTGAACATTGAAACATTATATGGACGTAGTGGCCAGTGCGATATCCGCAATAACTCTTGCGTTTACCGTGGGAACTCCTGCGAACGGTGAACCCGGAAGTTTGAGTTTTAGTTTATTTTAGTTGTTGGCCACTCACCATTTGGTGTGACATCTAGAGTCCTTTAGAATGTCTGTACGTTAATGTGTGTTTTTTCCTCTTGGGCATTACTTTGTTTCTGTTGGAGGCTCCACATTTTATTATAGCCTGAAGTGTGATAAAGCTTTTAACTCAGCAGTTTGATTGTCAGTGCTTGTTTACCTCATTGTTAAATAAATATATTTTTTACTATCAGATTGATGTCTGCAATTCTTCATTAACACATCACTACAAGATGAATGTCTCTAATGTTATAATCCCTCTCATGCTGAAACACAAAATAGTTGAAGGGAGGTGATATAATCACATTTTCATTCTTTTTCATTTTTGAGTGTTCATGTCCCTCAATTGCTGAGCTATTTAAACGTTTGAAAGTTTCACCTCTCAGTAGATAATTAAATAAGACAATCATCACGGTCAATGTGAGACAAAGTCTTTATTCCTATTTGACAATATAAAAAGACGACTTCTTGCACATATTAGAAACATAGAAATTAGGTGCAGGAGTAGGCCATTCGGCCCTTCGAGCCTGCACCGCCATTCAATATGATCATGGCTGATCATCCAACTCAGTATCCCGTACCTGCCTTCTCTCCATACCCTCTGATCCCTTTAGCCACAAGGGCCACATCTAACTCCCTCTTAAATATAGCCAATGAACTGGCCTCGACTACCCTCTGTGGCAGGGAGTTCCAGAGATTCACCACTCTCTGTGTGAAAAAAGTTCTTCTCATCTCGGTTTTAAAGGATTTCCCCCTTATCCTTAAGCTGTGACCCCTTGTCCTGGACTTCCCCAACATCGGGAGTAATCATCCTGCATCTAGCCTGTCCAACCCCTTAAGAATTTTGTAAGTTTCTATAAGATCCCCTCTCAAGCTCCTAAATTCTAGAGAGTATAAACCAAGTCTATCCAGTCTTTCTTCATAAGACAGTCCTGACATCCCAGGAATCAGTCTGGTGAACCTTCTCTGCACTCCCTCTATGGCAATAATGTCCTTCCTCAGATTTGGAGACCAAAACTGTACGCAATACTCCAGGTGTGGTCTCACCAAGACCCTGTACAACTGCAGTAGAACCTCCCTGCTCCTATACTCAAATCCTTTTGCTATGAAAGCTAACATACCATTCGCTTTCTTCACTGCCTGCTGCACCTGCATGCCCACTTTCAATGACTGGTGTACCATGACACCCAGGTCTCGCTGCATCTCCCCTTTTCCTAGTCGGCCACCATTTAGATAATAGTCTGCTTTCCTGTTTTTTGCCACCAAAATGGATAACCTCACATTTATCCACATTATACTGCATCTGCCAAACATTTGCCCACTCACCCAGCCTATCCAAGTCACCTTGCAGTCTCCTAGCATCCTCCTCACAGCTAACACTGCCCCCCAGCTTTGTGTCATCTGCAAACTTGGAGATATTGCCTTCAATTCCCTCATCCAGATCATTAATATATATTGTAAATAGCTGGGGTCCCAGCACTGAGCCTTGCGGTACCCCACTAGTCACTGCCTGCCATTGTGAAAAGGACCCGTTTACTCCTACTCTTTGCTTCCTGTTTGCCAGCCAGTTCTCTATCCACATCAATACTGAACCCCCAATGCCGTGTGCTTTAAGTTTGTATACTAATCTCTTATGTGATATTGAGAGAAGGTGCATCACACCAAACAACATTTGTCTAAAAAAGGGCTTCGCAAACATGAAAATCAACAAATGAGGCACGCTAGATTTTTAAAAACAGATTCTATTCATTAACCTCCGCAACAAGCCTAAACTCAGGCAATAAAAGGGACAATGCAATGTGCTAAATGGCAGGTTTTGCGGACGACCATCTTATAGGAAGCACTTTTCAGAGGACAACACTAGAAAGTGAAACAAAGAGAAGTAAGCAGGATTACAACGGGACATTATTATCAGCTTATTTTCTATGCATGTCTGCTAACATGCAGTAGTGTTCCTGTGGTCGGCTACCCATCAATAGAGCTGTCCTGCCACGGCACACTCCCCAATTGTGAATTGTAGTAAGCGCAGAGATGGCCTCTTTGCTCTTTCCCACTGTATGTGCCCGAGTTACCTTTGAAACGCTGCAGTGGGACCATTTCCGCCTTGGTTGCACCACTTCTCCATGTACCTAGTGTTATTCCCCCTGTGTCACTGTCCACTAGGTCACCGTCCTGGATGGCTGTTGCTGATTCTGCAGCTGCACCTCTCAATCGGATCAGGTTGTGCAGAACACATACTGCATATACTATAGTCTCAACATTCTTGGGCTTCTGCTCCATTGTCTTGAGCAAGCATCTAAATCTGTTTGCCAAGATGCCTAAAGAATTTTCTACAACCCTCCTAGCCCTTGACAGCCTGTAATTGAAGATCCTCTGTTCCCTAGTTAGATTCCTCTGTGGATTAAGCACATTAAGCAGTTTATCATATTGTCCAAATAGAGGTCTCCGTTGAAAGATGGGCTTCACCCAGTGAGACTTCCTCTTAATTCTCTTTTTAATTAATCTCACCCTTCTGCCTTCATGCAAGCGTCCTCGATTCACATAGAGGGCTGCTGCATACAGCGCGTCAATGAAAAACACCACCATCCTGTACTCGAAACTACTTAGTACAGGCATGTCTCCAAATGAGCCAATTCAACCAAGGGAGGATAATAGTGTGTGAAAAAAAAAGTGACATCATTTGTGCCACGTGATGATTTAACAACACTTCACAGTTCACAATGTCCATTCAAGATTTAACGGGAAAGCTCGGGAGACGGACAAGTCACTCGCACAAATAACAGAAATGCCGAGTACCCGTGGGAACTCTTTATCTACCCCCCGTTATATCGTGTGATATCATGCTAGACCACGACCACTTCACTTTGGTTACATCTTGCGTCAAGTCGCCCCGTGAGAAAGGCCTATAAGTTTCCTGTGCTTATGTGATATGGCAGTGAAAGGTGCAAGTAAAGGTCAGGATGTGTTGAATACTATGCGAGTACATTTTTGTAATGATGAGTGCCATTATTGACGAATAACCTGCCCGACACTGAATAGATATGGAGATCCATACCTTCGGATGTTAATTATTATTGAAGATGTTAAAAAAAAACATGTTAAACTTAAAACATGTTTTTTCTGGGGGGTTTTCTACTTAGTACCATCATCTATCCATGCACTTTTAATAGTAAGATTAAACGAGAACTTACCAGTTTGAAGTTTGATCTGTATTTTATGAGGAGTTACGATGAGGGATTACGTGAAGAACCCGCTCAGTGCGCAGGCGCGGCATACTTCCAAGCAGCGGTGTGGAATCACAGATAGACACAAGTATTTGAAGTAAACATAGTAAAGAAAAAGAGACATCAATTTATCAGTTTGATCCATATAATGAGGGTGGGAGCGGAGGGCACGTAATCCCTCATCGTAACTCCTCATAAAATACAGATCAAACTTCAAACTGGTAAGTTCTCGTTTAATCTTACTATTTTACTTCGGAGTCACGTGAGTGACTACGTGAAGATTTCAAAGCTCTGTGATTTCAAACCGTGTAACAGTTTTATTCACTCACTGCCGAAGTTCTTGAGGGAGGAAGTGTTATCGTAATTACCCAATGAATCTGTTTTTCAAGAAACAAAAAGGTATTTATTAACAATAACAAAAATAAATTGCTCCCCCGGGCTTAAATTAAATATTTGCAGCTTCCAATATCTTTGCTGCAAATAAATCAGGTTTCATCAACGGCTTATTGTAAAATGTTCTGAATGTTGATTCCCTCGACCATCCTGCTGTATTCAGAATGAGGTCAATAGGTACATCCATTCTTGCTGCCGTTGATGTGGACGCTGCCCTAGTGGAATGAGATTTAAAGGTATTAATATCTATCCCGGCAGCTCTCAGTACCTGTTTTAGCCATCTTGAGATGGTTTGGCTTGTTACCCGGCCATGAGGTTTTTTGTGGCTGACCCATAAGGCTTGTTCACTCCCTCTGATGTTGTGGGTTGTGTCTATATACTGTAGTAGATGGGTCACCACACACAATCGTGGCTCTGGTGGGTAGGCCCGGAATGCCACTAGTGGATTGGATGTTCCTGACCTGCTTTGTTTCACCAGATCTTGTAGAATGAATGTGATCTGATCTGGGGTTGTCACCATGTTGTCCAGTCTCAATTTGTGTAGTGACTGGACCCTCTGAGCGGATACGAGTGCCATCAGCATGAGCGTCTTCAGTGTTGATTGCTCGAGGCTGAGGGATCTAGCTGGTGGCCATTCCCTGAGGTATGTCAGGACGACACTGATGTCCCAAATATGGGTATACCTGGGCTTGGGGGGCTTAATATTATAAATGCCCCTCATAAGTTTTACCACCAGTGGATGGGATCCCATTGCCTGATGTCCTGCTGGTTTGAGGTAAGCAGAAAGAGCACTACGTGCTGTGTTGATGGCACTGTAGCTGATCCCTTCATGATGGTGTAGATAGGCCAGGAACTCCAATACGTTGGTTACTGTGGCTGTTTCATATGTTGTCCCTGTTTCCTGGCAGTACTTTTCCCATTTTTTGATGCTGGTTAAGTACTGCCTTTTGGTGGATGTTCGAAGGGATGCTGACATGGTGGTGATGGTTTGTTCGGACAATCCCAGGTCCAGGTAAGGTCTGTTCAGAACCTGCAACCCAGGAGTTTAATGTCTTCATGGCATGGGTGGCTTATGCCTGATACTGGGTGAGTTAATAGTCCTGGATCACTGGGAAACACCATAGGTGATTCTACCACCATGTCATGTAGTACTGGGAACCATGGCTGTGTAGGCCAGTTGGGCACCATCAAAATACCAGAAGCAGAGTCCATCTGTATTTTGCGAAGTACCCGACTGATGAGGCAGAAGGGGGGAAAGGCATAGAAAAAAAACTTTCCCCAATCCAGCGTGAAGGCATCTACCGCTGCTGCCTCTGGGTCTGGTTCCCAAGCGACATACATAGGTAACTGGTGATTTAGTCTTGATGCAAATAAATCGATATCTGGCGTTCATTATTGCTTGATAACTTTAGCAAATACTTTAGGGTTTAACATCCATTCGATGTTGTCATTGAATTTGCGTGACCTGGTGTCTGCCACTGTGTTTAGCTTACCTGGTAGATAGGTAGCTGAAAGCCAAATATGTCTTTCGACACACCATTGCCAAATCATATTGACCAATTTGTCGCATGATAAAGATTTTATGCCGCCCATATGGTTAATGTAAGCCACCACCGTAGTATTATCAATTTGTAACCGAACATGCCAGTGCTGCATATTGGATGCATATGCTTTTAAACCATAAAAGGCGCCCAACATTTCTAAATAGTTAATGCCCAGTGTAGATAGTAATGATGACTCTGGGTTAGTCCATCTACCACCTGTGCTGGATATGGAGTTAGTTGCTCCCCAGCCTTGAGCACTGGCATCTGTCTGAAGAACTAAAGTAGGGTTAGTGATGATAATAGGACTAAAACTATGCCAAACATTTTGTGTCCACCATTGTAGCTCTGATATTGCTTCCGTGGGTAATATCATGACACGATCATAGTGACCTCTATGTCGTTTTAGTGCCTGTACCTTTGCTCTTTGTAAATTTTGATAGTGCAAAGGTCCAAATCGTGTAGCCAGAAATGCTGCTACCATTTTACCAATCACTGTTGCTACTTGTCGAATAGTTGGTGTTTTGTTGACCATTAAATTATTGCATGATTGTGCTAATCCAATCATTTTCTCCCTTGGCTGAGTAACAATCATATGGACTGAGTTAATTGTGAAACCCAGGTAGTCCATGATAGTGGATGGATTTAACTTAGATTTATCTGGATGTAGGACGAACCCCAGAGTTTCAAGGAGCTGTTTTGTAGCTGAGACTGCTGCCACAGCCAGTTCCATTGTTTTCCCCACTATGAGGATATCATCCAAATATGCCATGACAATATGTTTTTGTTTCCTTAGTATTGCCATGGCTGGCTTCAATATTTTTGTGAATAATCTTGGGGCTGAAGTGAGACGAATAGGCAATGTTTTGTACTGCCATGCTGCTCCATCCAGATACATTTTAGGTATCTGCTATGATCCTTGTGTATGGGTATTAGATAGTAAGCATCTTTGAGATCAATGCTAGTATCCTTTGGAAATCAGTTGTTTAGCAGTGACAAATGTTTCCATTTTGAAATGTATATACTTAACAAACTTGTTTAGTGATGTTAAGTCAATGATGATGCGACATCCACCATCTTTTTTGGTTTTGGTGAATATATTGGATACAAATTCCAAGGGTTCATGTTTGGTCTTTTCTATGACCCCCTTTGTGATAAGTCTCACCAGTTCAGCTTGTCCCTCCCGTTGCTGTTTGATGGAGGGAGAAAAAACCCTTTGGGGCCAATGTTGAACTGGCGGCGTTTTTTCTGATATAAACTGAATTTTATATCCACTAATGCTGTTGAGTATATACTTGTCACTCGTGACCATACCCCATGCTTCTTTAAACAAGTGTAATCTCCCCCCTGTTAGTAAAGCACCCTTATTCTCTATATGCTGGTAGGAACCAGACCCACCTACCTCCATGGTTATTGGCGATTCTGTTTCTTCATTTTCCTGAAGGTTCTGTTCTGACGTGCTGACGATGTTGGGGGGAGGCGCATTTTCCAGGGGGTCCGCTGCGGGCCCTGATCTAAAAAAGATCTTTGGGGATAATGTGCGGACCCCAAGCGTTCACCAGTCCCATATTGCGGACGTCGACTGGTGGATGCCGTGGGGTGCTGCCGCTTGGGTATCGGAGGTCTTGGTTTGCTCGTCCCGGGGCCTGCCCTCATTAGGCCGAAGGTTTTTGATGCTTCCTCCATCTCCTTCAGTTTTTTATTGAGATCTTTCCCAAATAGCAGCGCGTCCGTCTCCGCAGCTGGGGCTTTACACAAGCCAGCAAATTTGGGATTGAGGGCAGGTCTTATGATTTCCCTCCGGAGATTGTTGATCTCAAATTGTGTGGTACACATTAATGCCAGCACATCCTGCTGGCAGGTATCCATCTCCGTGGTCTCCACGGAACGAGCAAAGGCTGTGATGGCCGACGTCAGGAGCCTTAGGATCCGCTGTAGCTTGAGTTCTTGGGTCCGGATGTGTGACCCCACATGCCCCCAGATTTGGCTGTTGACACTTTTTACTTTGAGGGCCTCACAGTTTTCTGGTGCTGTGTGTTGTTCCAGCACCTCAGCGAGCACCTTTTCCAGTAATGGTTTATTGGATAGATGGTTGATGCTGGCCGCCATTCTTGGTTCCAGCGGTGCTCCAGCCCATGGGGTTGCTACAAAGTGGTCCACCACACCCAACAGCTCTTCCTGTTCCTGCACCCCTGGCATACTCCCGAATTCGTCCGCCTGTCCCTGTTCCAGACCAGCCCAGCCCTGGTCACCAATGCTAGCCTCCAGTAATGAGGGAGCAGAGGGAAGTGCACAAGACACTGTGGAGGAGGTACCTGTCCTTCCTCCCCGGGAGCGCTCTTGCTGCGTGTCCCGGTGGAGCATCTGCTCCAGGAGCTGCTGAATGCAGCTCAGGCGGCTGTCTCTCCTCCGCTTTGGTGGAGACATGTCCCCCTCCGACGAATCGGAGATGACCGGCCGGTTGGACTTCCTGATCGCTTTCCCAGTCCGCCGTGCAGGCTTTGGCGAGACTGGGCTTGGCTCGGTCTCGGGGATAGCGAAACGCTCTGAGAGCGACGCTGCCGCCGGTTGCTGCCCCGCTGGAATGGAACGCTCCTCTGGTGGAGTTGAAGCGGGGGCAGTTTCTTTGAGAGTTTTCTGTGTTGTGTCGACATTCTGAAAGGCAAACACAACTCCAACTCTCCTCCGTTATTCCACACGCACCGTATACTTACCTGACGGTCCGTTTTATAGTGCAGCTGGAGAGCCTGACTCCAGCTGCCGCCGCTGTTGCACTGCTGGCGTAATGCCGCGCCTGCGCACTGAGCGGGTTCTTCACGTAGTCACTCACGTGACTCCGAAGTAAAATTAATGTATAGTTTGGCTATGAATTAACTATCCAAATGTTTTTTCTTGGTTTAGACATTGTGCTGCTCATTAATGTCAAAATAAAGGAGAAACTTGCATTTATAAAAGCTCTTTAAATATATCCAAAGCACGTTACTGCCAATTAAAACACTTTTGAAATTCAGTCACTGCTTTAATGCCGGAAACCTAAAGTCAATTTGGATGCAGCCGACTTCCAGAAAGAACAACGGGACAATGAGAAAATGATTTGAAGTATCAATATTAGTCAGGGTAGCAGGGAGAATATGTAGACGTGAGGCTCAGATGCTGGAATGTTGAGCAAAAAGCCAAGTGCTGGAAGAACTTAGCGGGCTTGGCAGCATGAATGGACCAAATGCTGTCTGACACGCTGAATTCCTCTAGTACTTTGTATTTTTTGCATAGTGTGATTTGTGTGTGCCTCTCAAAAAGAGTGATATAGGGCCTGCTATAAGGACAGATAATTCCGCTTTTAACATCTCATTCATAAAACAGTGCACTGAGAACACTGAAAAGTTAGCCTAGAATCTACAACCTTCTGTCTCAAGTGAGGCAAGTGAGATGCAGCTTAAAAACTTTCCGGTCAAGAAGGTAAACACTCCCTGCCCTGATTATAGAAGCTCAGATACTCCAGTGAAACCATTGTGTGCAAAGAACTTCCTAATTACAGCAGGTTCCTGGATAAAACCCCACTCAAAGTCAATGCACAGGTGTCTGTATAGTGAGAAGTTGTAACAAAATTTGGATCATCGTGAGTTAAGGTTTAGGAAGGAACTTCTTCCTCATCCAGACATCTCTCCAGACTCACACACGCACAATCAGTCTGAAGAAGAGTCTCGACCTGAAACCACACCCATTCCTTCTCTCCAGCGATGCTGCCTGTCCCGTACACCAGCTTTTTGTGTCTATCGTGAGAAAGTTTGTTGCATTGCTCCTTGCAATCCATACAAACATGTTTCATCCTTGCCTAATGCTTGTAGACTACTACTCATGGGCCTGTCCCACTTAGGCGACTTTTTAGGCGACTGCAGGAGACTATGCAGTCGCCACATGGTTGCCACATGTTCGCGGGTGGTTGCCGGGGAGTCGCCTTCATGGTCGTGAGGAGTTCCCGCATTCCGGACTAGAATGAAGCCGCCATGGAAAGTAGCGAGAATTCTCATGCCGTAGGTGGGTCGCCAGGAGGTCCTAGTGGGTTGCCAGGTGGTCAAAGGTTCGCTTAGGTTCTCGTAGGTTGTTGCCGTGCTGACCGGTGAATTTCATTGGCTCATTGGGGAAAAAAAATGTAAGCAGTAGTTTTCAGAATCAAGGATAACCGACCGGTAATGTTAATGTCCGCCGAACTTCACAGCCGTATATCTCTGGCTTCTTAAAAGTTGTCTCCACTCCTTCTCCCCCCCTTCACCCCCTTCCCCCCCTTCTATCCCCTCTCCCCCCCCGTCCCTCCCCTCTTTTAGAGGACTTACCGTACACTGTGCCATAGCCGTCTTAATTACAGCACCAACCTTCCTGTTCATCGCGGTGTGCGTCTGTATCACCTTGGCTTTACACCATGTGAATTTCACTCAGACTGTGCTCCCCCTGCTTGCCCTGTCCCCCGCCTGCATAATGGGCTGGTGAAGGAAGTGACGTGTGTGTGTGTGTGTTCCACTCTGACAGTCGCCGTTCCAGTTGCCCGTTTTTCAGGCAACTACTGCAACTTGACCATCGCCTAAATGGGACAGGCCATAAGGTTACAAAGCAAAGAGATTTGTCTTTCACGTCAGTGCTTCGGTTGCAATGTCAGTCTGGATTAGAGCTGACCTACAAAGCATCACTGTGTCAGACTACTTTGGATTAGATAATCTCAGTTTGATTCATGTTGAGATACCATACAGTGTAGTACCAGTGCACTGTCAAACCAATAGTTGTAGGAAAGTAACTGTTCCAGAACTTGGTGGTGAGGGACTTTAGCATCAGTCACCAGCACAAAGGTCCATTGACAGGCTGGACTGCAGTGTGAATCATCACTTTTGCACAAGGAAGGAAAATTCAGCAAAAAATGACATTTCCACATCTATTTTTGGGACAGCATTACAGTTTTCCAGTGAGCTGTCTGTAAACTTGATAAATATAAAGCAGACTGTTTATATTTATCAAATTTTTGGACAGTTCACTGGAAAGCTAGAGTGCTGTCCCAAGAAAGTTTATGTTTTTTTTTTAAAGTGTTCTGTTCTTTCCAGTTCCTGTTGTGCCTTATTTTGTGTAAATTTTTGTCATTAAAGGTTTTCAAAAGAATAAATTGGGAGAGGAGTGTAATTTTGTGAGTAAGTGCAGTTGTGATGAACCTGTTTAGCAATGTGTGGGCAAGGAACTTAATTTCCCGGTTTTCCCAATTTAAAAAACCCGGAAACTAACATTATTCTGAGCTATGGCTCAGTTAGCCATGTTTGACATTGTAGCGGCTCCTGCTAGCGCACGCAGATATCGAACACGGCGTTCGGAAGCCGCGGTCACATGACTCGGGAGGGGCTGTTGTTTTCGCGCAGTTTTTCCCCTGTGTACATTAGTTCAGTGCTGACCACCGGTGTGGCCAGACGTGTCTGTTAAACCTGCATATTGCAACTTGAACTTTCGAATAAAGTATTGTTGAAAACTCCAGGAGTAATTTATCAGACCACTAAATTGGTGACCCCGACCTGTCTAGCCGTCGTTAGACAAGAAGAATTATGCAGAAGGAGGAGTTCGTCTCCGTGAGCCGCCTTAAGCCTCACACGTTGACGAGGATAGCCCAGTGACAGTGGCTACTCCACGGCGTAGAGGACGTCCACCTGTTGTTTTGCCGCCCTCTGCACTTGTTACCTCCGGTCGTGTTTCTCCGGTTCCCTTTGTTACTCGTTCGTGGTTTTCGCGTCCCTCCGGTACTGTTTTACCGGTCCCAAATGTTACGCTCGCCCCGCGACCTAGGACTACGCGTTACGGTCGTACCGTCCGTTTACCCGTGCGTTTCCGTACCGCAGATTCTGGTGGGGGGCCATGTAGCAGCGCCTGCTAGCACACGCAGATATCGAACCCGGCGTTCGGAAGCCGCGGTCACGTGACTCGGGAGGGGCTGTTGTTTTCGCGCGGTTTTTCCCCTGCGCGCGTTAGTTCAGTGCTGACCACCGATGTGGCCAGACGTGTCTGTTAAACTTGTATGCTGCAACTTGAACTTTCAAATAAAGTATTGTTGAAAACTCCAGGAGTCATTTATCAGACCACTAAAACATGAGAGACTTGAGCACAGAATCGGTACTGAAGCTCCAGTGCAGTGCTAAAGTGTTGAAGGCACAATTATTTTACTGGTGACATTAAACCAAGACTTTGTCTTTCTGCTAAGGTGGATGTAAATCCTCAATTAACATTTCTAATTTAAAAAATAGGTTAGTTATCACATTGCTCTTTGTACAACCTTGTTGCGTGAAAATAGGCTGCCACATTCCTACAGGTGCTTAATTCCTAAAATAAGGGCATTGTTCTGCTTTTTAGTCGAAGGTTTTTGCATTATGGAAGCTTTGGTTTAAGGAAGATGACCATCTAATAAGCAAGTTGCAAATGTAGATTTAATCTACATTCATATATTTATGTCTGCTTAAATTTGTTGACATTTTTGCAGTTGAGCTTTTCAGATGATTTATTGAGGTACTAAATAGATAGTTAACTTATCACCATGAGGCATGTTCTGTCTCAGTTCAGTGACATAATAGCACAACCAACTGTTAGAATATAAACAGAAAATGTTGAAATTACCCAGATCACCAAGTAGGTCAGGCAGCATCTGTGAAGAGTAAAAGAGTTTTAATATTTCCAATCAATGACCCTGGCCTGCACCGCCACCTGGCCGCTTCCATGCTACATAGACAAAAGGTGCAGGAGTAGGCTATTCGGCCCTCCGAGCCAGCACCGCCATTCAATGCGATCATGGCTGTTCATTCACATCAATGTGATGATGTCTGCCAATGCCAGCCCAGGCTCTCACTGCCTCCCCAGCCACTTCCAGGCTGGACCTACTGCAGCCACTGATGGTCCACACAGCTTCTACGGCTACTTCCAGCCTGCGCCTGCTGCCTCTGGTCACCTACACTCCACCCACTCATGGACCACAACCTATGACTGCTGATCCTCGCCTTTGCCCCAGGCTGCCAGCAGGCCAGGGACAGGGTCATCAACTCACCTGGATTCTAGGACCAGTTACAGACCGAGAATCTGAAGAAGGGTCTCAACCCGAACCGTCACATATCCATGTTCCCCAGAGATGCTGCCTGACCAGTTACTCCAGTGTCCACTTTGTGTCCTTTCATATATATTAACCAGCCATATACTCTTATATTAACCAGCCATATACTCATATATTAACCAGCCTCTATAGTTCTTTATTTCTACCACTTAGACAAATATTCTCTATTACTCAGTAATCCTTCACTCGGCTATAGTGGACTTTCATAAATAATGGACAGCTCCCCCCCCCCCCCCCCCTCATGGCCTGTTATAATGAAGGTTTATTGTAAAGAATGATAATGTGATGGAGAAAGAAAAGATAGGTCCAAAGAAGCTATGCATAGGAGCCGAAGATAGACACAAAAAGCTGGAGTAACGCAGCGGGGCATGCAACATGTCTGGAGAGAAGGAATGTGTGACGTTTCAGGTCGAGGCCCTTCCTCCCAATTCTTTCTCTCCAGATATGCTGCTTGTCCAGCTGAGTTAAGGGCCTGTCCCACTGACGCGACTTTTCAGCGACTGTCTTCGACCTTCAAGCTCGAGGGCACTCGCCTGAAAAACCCCGAGCTGGGTCGACCGTCAGCGATGAAACCGCGAGCCGGGTCGACCGTCAGCGATGAAACCACGAGCTGGATCGACCGTCTGCGATAAAACCGCGAGCTGGATCAACCGTCTGCACACACGCACACACACAAACACATCGCAAAGGCGGGGGCCAGGGAAAGCGGGGGAGCGCTGTCTGAAATTCACACCCGCGATGAACAGGAAGGTAAAAGACGGCTGGCACAGTTACGGTAAGTCCTTTAGAGAGGGCGGGGGGGGGGGGGGAGAGAGGGGGAGAGAAGGAGTGGAGACACTTTTAAGAAGCCAGACAACGTTTAATAAAGTTTAGCGACTACCTTTGATTACCTTCAATTGCCTTTGATTACCTAGGATAGCATGCTGACCTACTACGACCTACCTAGACTAAACCTACGAGTAAAAAAATATCGATTTTTTTCCATGGCAACCTTCTTTTACTCGCGGGCATTTTTCAGCATGTTGAAAAATAAGCCACGGCCTAGCTGAGGCCTCGAGTACGCAGGGAGCACGAAGGAGAGTTACAAAGACCTCCTAGGACCTCGTGTCGACCATGCTGCGAGTATGAGTCGAGGGCAAACTCTTCTAAACTTGCGAATTAGGTTGCCACAGCGGGACAGGCCCTTTACTCCAGCTTGTTGTGTCTATCTTCAGGTTAAACCAGCATCTGCAGTTCCTTCCTCTATAACAAGGGAACAGCCAAAAGATGTGTCTGAAACCGTTGAACAAAGCTGCTGAGGGTTGAGGTTGGGAAGCACTTTTCCCCCCAAAAATGAAATCTGGAACTGTCACACCCATTGAAATGAGATCAATTGCAAATTTCAAAATTGATATTGTTAATTTTTGCTCAGCTTGTTTATCAGAAAGTGTAGAACAAGACAGAGCAACACAAATGGAAGTGGATAAGTCAGCTCAGATTTACTTGAATGTTGGATCAGATGCTGGAATTTAAAAAAAAACAAGTGCTAGAGCAACACGATGGGCCAGGCTGCATCTGGGAAAGGAATGGACAGATGACATTTTTAGTCAGTACCCTTCTTCAGTTGGATCAGACTTGAGGTACTGGATGATCAACTGTTATTCCCGTATTTGTCTCTCTGTTCCTGTATGGTTTTCTCAGTTTTACCAAAGGGCTATGATTTTATGCCCTTGTTAACTTGTGCATATTCTTTGAACTGTATATTGTTGCCACTGACTGGGAAAACTAACTTTAGCACCTTGCTTTAGCAACCACATCAAAATGCATGATCCCAATCATTGATTACATTGTCTGCTCTGCTACTCTCAATGCTGTAGTCCCATTTGCATCAAACTGTGTAACTAAACCAAACTAAATCTTTGCTTTTAGTTTAACCTTGTCATTACAAGTTACTATAAACATAAAACTTTGCAGTATATTTTCAAGTATACTCAGGCATATCCTTCATAAAATATATGAGATAACAAGCAAATTGTAGATTATGGTACTAAGATGAACAAAGGGAACTTTGTGTACACTTTAGGGTGAAAATATATAATGATTTAACTTAAGAGCATGTGTAGCACTGAAGTCGATTGACATAATTATAAGTTCAATAAATTGATCTAACTTTAAGGCATTCAACAAAAAGTAGGTGATGCTTCAGCTAAATCTGCAAACAATTCTTTCAAAGTGTGCAATAACTTGAATTATGGGATCATTGGAGAAACGGCTTCTTCAGGGCATCAATGGATATACAAACAGGATGTGAGTAATCGGGGTAGGTTTGCACCCCTGGAAGGTGATATTGGGGAACTAATAATGAGAAACAAGGAAATAGATAATTAAGCCAAGCCTTTATAGTAGAGGATGTTGCGAATATCTCAGAAATAATAGATGGGCTAATTTTAAACTGTATCAAGCCGATTAGAAGGGGCAATTAGAAGTTGGGGAAGTAATACGACTAAAGATAGGCAAGTCACCAAGACACGGTCCCATTCCAAGTGTTTCAAAGGAAGCAGCTGAAGAGACACTGCAGCCATTGGATATGGTTTGTCAAATTAACTGAGTTCTGGCAGGATACTGTTTATGATTTGATGTGTTGTATCGTATGTTTATGTCGAATAAAGTTTTTGAGAAGGAAAAAAAAAAGAGAGAGAGAGAGGTAAAATACATTAAACTAAGTCAGTTAGATTAACATCTGTTGTTGGGAAGATGCTATAGTCTGAAATTAAGGAAAACATAGCTAGTTGCTTTCAAAGGATTGATGCAATCAGGCCAAGCGAACATAGTTTCATTTAACGGAAAACCTGCTTGACAAAGTTGCTAGAATTCTATGGGGATAAAACAAACAATGTTGACAGAGGGGACTCTGTATAGCTGTAGCGAATTTAAATTTCCAAAGGCATTTTATAAGATGTCACATAAAAAGCTGGAACTCAAGGTAAGAGCTCACAGTTGGAGAAGTATATTAACATGGATCAAAGAAAGGAGAGCAGCAAAGGGAACTCAATGGGACAGACAGCAGAATTTAACATACATTGTAGATTGGTTATCATATAGTAGGCAGAGGATTGGAATAAAGGGGCCCTTCTTCAGATTGGAAAGACAAATCTCATGAAGTGCCTGAAGAATAGTCCTTAGCCCTTAATTATTTACTATCTATGACAACGACCAGGAGGAACTGCAGAATATAAGGTTTGCTTTGATAACACAAACACAGGTGGGAGGGCTTGCTGAGATACCGACATTTGAATTCTGCAGCAGTCTAGAGATTAGTTGATTAACTTGGCAAATGGAATTTTATGTAATAACGTGTGAGATCATGGATTTCAGTACGAAGACTGGTTATTAATAATGCACATGAGCACAGAGGGATCTAGGTGTTCTTGTGTATGAACCACAAAACATTTGTGTTCTGCTACAGCAAGTAATCAAGAAAGCAAATGGCTCTTTATTACCAAAGGTCTGGACTTATAAAAGGTTTTGTCACAATTGAGCAACTTGTTGGTGAGGCCACACAAGCCACCATGTACAGATTTGGTCCTCTATTTAAGGAAGTCTATACAAGCTGTAGGAGCCATTACACAAGCAATGGAGGGCATTCAGAAGAGATTCCCAGGTTTAATTCTTGGTATAAGAATGTTGTCCTATCACAAATACCTAAAAGTGTAGACCTGTGTTCTCTGGAGTTCAGAAGAATGAGAAGTAATCTTACAAGGATGCAGAGAAGATTTGCAAAGGTGTTAACAGAATGTAAAGATCCTGAGTTATAGGAGTGGTTGAGTAGACTGGGACCTCTTTCCTTGGAGTGTAGCTGAGGGTTGATCTTATAGTGGTGTAGAAAACCATGAGGGGAGTTGATAGTTTGAATGCAGATGCTTTTTCCCAGGGTAGGGGAATTGGCAGAGATTTAAGGTGAGAGGGGAAAGAGTTAATAGGAACTTATGGTGCAACTTTTTCACACAGAGGGTGGTGGGTTTATGGAAGGACCTGCCAGAGAAAGTAGTCGGGACATATACAATAACAACATTTATAATACAATTAGACAGGTACACGGATAGGAAACATTTGGAGGGATCTGGGCCAAACATGAGTAAATGGGACCAGCTTAGATGGGGCATCTTGGTCGGCATGGAGGAGATGTTAGTTACACCTAAGTAGATATAGTTACAAGATATGGGGACAGTTGTTTAAACCTGAGGTATAATAGTATTACTTCTCACAAAAGGTGGTAAATGTCTGGCATTCTCTACCTTGGGGCATAGTGGCAATTGGAACACCAGAGGTATTTAAAGAGGAGGCCGAAACATATGTGAAATATTGGTTAAAATAGGGGCTATGGTGCATTGACATGGAAGAGGAGCAGAGATTTAGGGCCGATCAGCCTGATCCTACTGAATGAGGTGGTAGGTTTGAGGGGCCAGAAAGCTTACTCCAGCTCCTATTCTCTTCTAAATATTCTGGTGTGTAAGTCACAGCAACAAAAACAAAACAATTCTGGAAAGGAAGGAGAAGACTGCAGTTTAACAGACATTGACAGGTCCGTGGTAATATTTTAAAGAAGATGTACAATTACTGTACACCCACTGGGACAGTGAGGGAACGTACAACCTGGAGTGAGAATGCAATGAAAAGAGACAGCTCTCTTCACAAAGGGCAGGAGTGGGGATCAGGGGATCATGATGCAAGTACTGACAGCATTGAAGACACTGAGTGAAGCTTGGACTGAAACGAAAGCTAAGTAGTTAAATGTAAGACCTTTCTGGGAGGAGATAACCCAGCAATTTGACTTAAATCTACAAACACTGCAATGCAGAGCCAAAAGTCATATTTGTGGTAAAAGAGAACGCATTGGATTTGTTTTGAAAATGGGAGAAATCAACAAAGAATATAACTGCTGTGATATTCCTCCTCAGGAGTCAAGGACATGCAGTGCACACGTTTGAGTGTCTGCCAGTTACGGGTTGGCCATGTTTGTTTTAGTGTGGGTCAACAAGCAATGACAGCAAGTTATTAGAGTGTGAAATGACACTTCCAGAGCTGCCTGAGGAGGTTATCGAGAGGAAGGAACAATGAGGCCAGAATATCAGACCAGAGATGTCCCAGAGGAAAGGCTGCTCTGTGTCCAAAGCCAGTGAAGAATGGTCCTTTAGGAGTAGCCTGAGTTAAAGGCATAACTGCGGCAGTGGCCCAGCATTTTCAGAGCAATAGGATAATTTACAAACTTTGATGTGAGTCATGGGGAAGAGTATGTAAATTGTTTGAACAGTGTCAGAGAGCTGACATACATGAACAAGAATCACCACCACAGTGAGAAGTAGAATGCTCCAGGGAGGTAAAATGAATTGAGTCTGCACAGACAATATTAATGGAGAAGGTGTAACTACACAATTTCTGAAAAACAGCTCATTTCACAAGACTTACTATTTGCAGAATTACTGATGGATCTCTGCCTTGTGTAGATTGACATGGGTGCATTAAAAGGAGATCTAAAGATCATCTGAGAGATTTCACAGCAGGTTTGAACTTACTAATATCAGTCCAATACTTTGTTGCAGGAATATTACAAGACAGACTGAAAGCAGTTGAAATCCTTGAAAGGGTCCAGAGGGGGGAAGGTATTGCAGAAACAATTGCAAAACGGAAAATTAAGATGGGTCCAAATAGCATGGATAGGATCTATTTCCCTTTGTAGAAAGCCCAAACTTTAAGGGGCATAAACTTGAAGTAATCAGCTGAAGGATTAGAAGGGAAAGGAGGAGAATAAACACCTCGGCTGCATGAATTGTAGAGGCAAAAACCCTAATTGGGCATGTGTTTGAAGAACTACGACCTGGTGCTGGTACGTTGGATAAGCTGCAGAGCTCTTTCAGGATAATACGTGCAGGGCTCAAAGCTTTATTAGGTTTTTCTAGGTTTTCTGATGAGCTAAATAATCTCTTTCTATGTCATACATCCGATGAAAAACATGTGAGACCGGATATGTATCTTGTGAAGGGATCGAGTAGACTTAACTATGTCAGGAGCGAGTACTTTGAAGATGCAAAGAACAGCTCAGAGCAAAGCATTGTGTAGACAAGAAACAGAGTCTGAGTCAATTTATAATCGGTCAAATGTTAATCTATGTAAATGTATCCCTGTAAATAGGTAGCTAATTGCATATTTTACCTGTTTAAATAGTGAACTATATTAGTATGTTCATGGCCTGTGCAGCTTTATTACTTTAATTGAAAGAGAAGAAACAGTGCAGTGCATATGTGTGGGTGTTCCTTTCAGATGTAGGACACCACGCCGTGTGACTTTTGATACGTTGTACCGAACACTGCCTTCAGTCATGGATGTTTATGATGAACATTTGACGGCACTGGGCCTGTACTCACTGGAGTTTAGAAGAATGAGGGGGACCTCATTGAAACTTACCGAATAATGAAAAGCTTGGATAGAGTGGATGTGGAGAGGATGTTTTCACTAGTGGGAGAGTCTAGGACTTGAGGTCATAGCCTCATAATTAAAGGACATTCTTAGGAAGGAGTTGAGGAGGAATTTCTTTAGTCAGTGGGTTGTGAATCTGTGGAATTCGTTGCCACAGAAGGCTGTGGAGGCCAAGTCAATGGATATTTTTAAGGCAGAGATTGATAGTTTCCTGGTTAGTGCAGGTGTCAGAGGCTATGGGGAGAAGACAGGAGAATGGGATTAGAAGGGAGAGGTAGATCAGTCATGATTGAATGGTGGAGCAGACTTGATGAGCTGAATTACCTAACTCTGCTCCCATCACTTATGACCTTATGTTCTTTTGATTCCTGATGTTTGCCCCAGTTAATAACAACATTGAAGAGCTGAAAGAACCCAAAAGCGGTGCATGTGATAATTTTTTTCATATTGGTGCAATTTGATGTGCTAATGTTGACAGAAATAATTACTATTTTGCATTTGTTCTGAAATAATGTCTTGGAATAAATCGCTCTATAGGATGGTATTCCATTGAATCAGTGCAAATATATTTTTACTTTGTCTTAAAAAAAACCCGAATAAATGTGATTAATTACATAATTATTCAGTCTCTCATTTAAGTGCCCATCAGTTTACGTTATTACACAAATAATACTTCCTCAAGAGCTTTTGCAAAGGAGTGTAAAAGATTATAATGACAGAACATAAACAAAGGACATTGATGAAAATGAGAGAAAAGCAGATATAGCAAGAAGGGCTGGGCAATCACCACACTATTGTAAAGGGAAGCTGCAGCAGTGGCTAAATTAATCAGTGTGGATACATAGGTTTAACGTCATCAATAATTTTGAAGTCATCAGTTATGAGGCTGTGATAGAACACAATTATAAATATGGAGCTGGGGATAAGCAATCCAAAATTTCTGTTCAATTGCTGTCCTTGAATTATGGATCATTTCCTTCCACAGGTGAATTGTTGCAAAAAGTGATGCTAATATTTACTACCACAAATATACCTTGTTCTATTATCATCGCATGAATAAACAACCAACCTTTTCATAAATCATCTATTCAAATTGGTGGCTTTAAAAGGGGATCTTCTACGTAAGATGCATTTGGAGAATGTAATGTTTCACCAATATAGATGTACTGCAAGGGACAACACCTTTCAGCCCAACTTGTCTATACTGACCAAAATGCCACATTTGTTTGATTCATTTGCCTGCATTTGGCCCATATCCTGCTAAGCCGTACCAGTTAAGTGTCTTTTAAAATGCTGTTATTGTAAGTGCATCAACATCCACCTCTGAAAGCTCATTACCCTCTGAGTGAAAGGTTGCTTCTCAAATTACTATTAAATCTTTTCCATCTTATCTTAAACTGTCCTCTGGTTCTTGATTCTCCTACCCTGGGCATTCATCATATCTATTCCCATCATAATGTTCAACACATCTATAAAATCTTGAGCTGCAAGGAATAAAATTTGATCTGCCCAACCATTCCCTAAAGTTTAAGCCCTCAAATGCTAGCAACATTCACGTAAATCGTCTCTGCACTCTTTCCAGCTTAATAACATCCTTCCTACAACAGCGGGACCAAAACAAAACGCAATACTCCAAATGTGGCCTTACCAAAGTTTAGTTCAGTTTGGTTTAACTTACAGATACAGTGTGGAAACAGGCCCTTTGGCCCACAGAGTCCACGCTGACCTTCCATCCTACACGCTAGGGACAACTTACAGAAACCAATTAACTTACAAACCTGCACATCTTTGAAATATGGGAGGAAACCCGAGCATCCGGAGAAAACCCACACTGTCACAGGGAGAATGTACAAAATCTATACAGACAGCACTCATAGTCAGGAACAAATCCCTTATCTCTGGCGTGTAAGGCAGCAATTTTACCGTTATGTCGCTATGCTGCCACGTGCCTTGTACATACACAACTGAACATACGTCCCAAATTCTACACTCAGTACCCAGACCGATGAAGACAAGTGTACCAAAAGCATTCTTTACCACCCTATTCCACTTTCAGGGAACTTTGTACTTGTACTCCTAGATCCCTCAGCTCTTCAACACTCCCCAGGGCCCTGCCATTCACTGTGAATGTCTCCCCTCCCCCCCATCAAAGCCTTGCACCTATCTGCATGAAACGGCACTAACTTTTCTTCTGCCCACCTGGCCAACTGATCAAGGTCCTGCTTTAGTGTCATCTGCAAACTTGCTAATCGTACCTTGTACATTCTCATCCAAATTCCATGAACAGTAATGGGCCCTGCACTGAAGCACACCGCAAGCCACTTACCATTACCATCTTCTGCTTGCCAACTCTGTATCCAGTCAGCCAGCTCTACCTGGATCTCATGCGTAACTTTTCAGAGCAGCTACCGTACTGAACGTTATCAAATGCCTTGCTGATGTCCATATAGACAATGTCCATGACCTTGCCCCTGACCAACCTTCTTGCCTTGCTTCTTCAAAAACAGCCAAATTTGTAAGACACGACCCTCCGCATATAAAATCGTGCAGATTATCCATAATCATCCTCTGTATATCCAAATACATATATATCTTATCCCTCCGAATCGTCTCCAGTAATATGCCTACCACAGATGTTAGGCTCACTGGTCTTTAGTTCCTAGACTTTTCCTTGCAGCTCTTCTTAAATTAGCCACCCTCCAGTCATCTAATACCTCACCCGTGTCTAACAATGATTCATATATCCCAGTTAGGGCTCCTGCAATTCCTTCTCCAGCTTCCAATAGTGTATTTTGATATATCTGATCAGGTCGGGAGATTAGCTACCATAATTCGCCTTTGGATGTCCAGGACCTCCTCAACATATTTCATAATTTGCATAGCAGCTGCACAGTTCCTGTTGATAAATATAGAATATAGAACCGTACAGCACAGGAACAGGTCCCTCACCCACAATTCAATGCCAAACAAGATGGAATTAAAATAATCTCTGCCTGTGATCTCTGTTATCCATGTCTCTCCATTCCCTGCATATCCATGTGCCTTTAAAAGCCCCTGTCGTATCTGCCTCCACCACCCCCCCCTTACAGCATGTTCCTGGCACTCACCACTCTTTGTGTAAAAAAACACATGCCCAGCACATCCCGTTTAAACTGTGTTCCTCTCAATTTAAAGCAATGCCCCCCCAGTCTTTGACATTTGCATCCTAGGAAAAAGGTTTTGTCCGTCTTGTCTAGAAATGCCTCTAATTATTTTGTATTCTTACACCAGGTCTCCCCTCAGCCAGCGGCATTCTATAGAAAACAATCTAAGTTTATACATTTTTGATTTCATCCTCATGTTTATGAAATTTATAGATTCCTTACTTCATCAATGAATGTTTTTATTTGGTGGTAAACCACATGTTAAGAACAGCAAAGAACTTGCTGAGATATTATTCAACAAAGGCTTGGAAATCTTAAAGGTATCAGAGTGACTGCTGCATGGACATAGTTTAACACTGGGCTCATGGCTGGTAATTTTGACAGAAGGGAATAGAACATTTTAAAATGGCTGCTTGCTTTATATCTCATATCTATATTACTAAAAGTCTGATCTTGACCACTTCCTGTTGTTCTGTATATTGATTTTAGAAAAAAACGCTGCAACTTACGGCTGTGATTTTTGGCCATCTTACTCAAAGTCCCCCTCTGCTGTGCAGGACAAGAGGATTTTTTCCATCGATGAAAAATAATAGAGTTATTAATGTTTTAGAAATGTTGAGATTATCTCTCCTTCCGGAGGGACTATAAAACCCGGAAATGTTGAGTGCCTCAGTCAGTCTCTACAAGATGGGCGAGCGAGAGGGTCACATCTCTCAGTCTGAGCTGTGAATAACACTGAACACATGTCTACTAAACTGTGAGTGTGGTTTTACTGACCTTGAGTGCCCTTAATGTGGTTTGAAAATGAAAATGTTGTTGGTTTGAAGTGAAGCACTGCAAATGGCTGTTGGTGGTGGTTGGTTTGAAGTGAAGCACTACAAATGGCTGTTGGTGGTGGTTGGTTTGAAGTGAAGCACTGAAAATGGCTGTTGGTGGTGGTTGGTTTGAAATGAAGCACTGCAAATGGCTGTTGGTGGTGGAAACTTGACAACTTCCTGTTTGCACTGTTGATTTTAGATAAAACGCTACCACTTACGGCTGTGATTTTTAGCCATCTTACTCAGTCCCCCTCCGCTCATCAGGTGCAGAGGATTCTTTCCATCAATGAAAAATAAAAGTGTTATTAGTGTTTAAAAAATGTTGAGAATCTCTCTCCTGTCAATCACACCATGAAGGCCATGCCCCTTCCGGTGGGAGGGGGATGGATTATAAAACCCAGAAGTGTGACTGTAGCTCAGTCTCTGCAAAATGGGGGAGGGAGAGGTCACGACTCTGTCTGAGCTGTGAATCAACTGAACACACTGAATGTCTGCTGAACTGTGTGTGTGTGTGTGTTCATGTAGTGTTTTGTGGTGTTTTGTGTGTTTTTTTGGTGGTTTCACCTTGCTTAAAATGGTATGAAACTGCATTTAAATGTGGTGGCCTTGCACCCTGCATGAAATGGTATGAAACTGCATTTGAATTTGTTGGTCTTGCATTCTGCATTAAATGGTATGAAACTGCACTTGAATTTGGTTGTCTTGCACCCTGCTTGAAGTGGTATGAAACTGCATTTGAATTTGGTGGCCTTGCACCCTGCTTGAAATGGCATGAAACTGCACTTGCATTTGGTGGCCTTGTACCCTGCTTGAAATGGCGTGAAACTGCACTTGCATTTGGTGGCGTTGCACCCTGCTTGAAGTGGTATGAAACGGCACTTGAATTTGGTGGCTTTGCACCCTGCTTGAAGTGGTAGGAAACTGCACCTGAAGGCGGTGGCCTTGCACTCTGCTTGAAGTGGTAGGAAACTGCACTTGAATTTGGTGGCCTTGCACCCTGTTTGAAATGGAATTTCAAGGAATAGCCGTGAGTCAACTGCCAGCCCACCAGCCGTGAGTGCGCTGCCAACAAATCAGGCTTGAGTGACTGAGCTGCCACTCCAAGAATCAATTTGGCCCACAATGTCCATTCTAGCCCTCTGGAAACCCATCCCTTCAGCCCATAACACCCATACTAGCACTCCAGAAAGCCCCCCCTGTCCACCAATATTGGAATTGGTGGAGAGGTAGAATATTGCATTGGGGGACCAGCACCGAGTGAACATGGGACCCAACGGGTCTCACTTAGTCTAGTGGTTTATATTTCTGCTGCCTTAAAAATAAATAAAAATTGCTGGATATGAATATCAGTTGATTTGCTATTTTCTTTTCTTCATGTCGAGGGATGCCGACTTTGCAGGCTGAGCCAAGTTTAATTGCTGTCCCTATTGGTTCTTGAGAAGTGGTGGTGAGGTGACTACTTGACCTGTTGCAGTCCTGATATGTGGGATAACTAATTTCCCATTAGAAAGAGAGATCAAGGATTTTGACCCATCGGCGATGAAGGAACATGATATACTTCCAAGTCCGGACTGCGGGTGGCTTAGAGGGCAATCTCCAGTTGGTGGTGTCCCATGCTTTTGCAGTCATTGTCCTTCTCGCTGGTAGTGAGTTTGGAAGGTGCTTTCTAAGGAGTCTCAGTGAGTTGCTGCACTGCATCCTGTAGATGGACCAAACTGCTGCTGTTGTGCGGCGCTGGTAGAGAGTGAATTGTTGTGGATGGAATGGTTATTAGGTCTGTATGGTGTTGAGCTTCTTGAGTGTTGTTGAAGCTACACTCCTCCAGGCAAGTGGAAAGTATTCCTTCTCACTCCCAACTTGAGGCTTGCAGATGGTGGGGAGGCTTTGAGGAATTAGTTGGTGACTTATGCACTGCAGGATTCCTATCCTCTGACATGCTCTTGTAGCCACATTGTATATAGAGCTACTCCAGTTCAGTTTCTGGTTAATGATGACCCTGAAAATATTGATGGGAATCTTATGGAAGGTCATATGGTGATAGCTCTATTTCACTTTTGTATATCATCACTGTCTGGACTTGTGTAGTGTGATTGTTACTTGCCACTTATCAGCTCAGGCCAGGATATCATCCAGGTTTTGCAGCATTTGGATTGAGACTGTTTCATTATCTGAAGAGTCGAGAATGGTGCTGAACATTGTGCATTCATCAGCAAACATCCCTACTTCTCACCTTACAAGGTGGATCATTGATGAAGCAGGTGAAGATATCTGGGCCTAGGACACTAACCTGAGGAACTCCAGAGATGTCCTGTGGCTGAGATAATTGACCTGTGACTACCACAACCATCTTCTTCGTGATCGGTATGATTCCAACTAGTGGAGGTTTTTTTCTCTGATTCCCACCGACTCCAGTTTAATAAGCATTTCTTGATGCCAGACTCGATCAGACGCTGCCATGATACCAAGGGCAGTTACTCTCACTTCAACCTCTAGAGTACAGCTCCTTTGTCCATGTTTGAACTAAAGCTCTACGAGGTCAGGAGCAGAGTGATTGCATGAGAACACAAACTGAGTTTCTGAGAGCAGGTCGTCGTTAAGCAAGCATCACTTCATAGCATCATCAATTATCCCTTCCATCAGTTTCCTGAATGATCGAGAGTCGACAAATGGGGCAGGAATTGTTCGGGTTAGATGGTCCTGTTTCTTGTGGACAGCTCATACCTGGACAATATTCTACATTGTCAGGTAGTTGTCAGTGTTGTAGATGTAGTGGAATGCTTGGCGAAGGCAGCTGTGGCATTGCGGCATAATCCCCCCCACTGCATTTCCTTACTTTATTTGCTTGTTTGTGCTCATTAAGTGGATAATTAGAATTTTAACAAGTTTCTGAGTATCCTTAATGTGGTAGTGTTCTGATTTGATGGCTTAGATGTATATTAGCAAAAAGTAATAGAAAGGCTGAATCGTCATAAGGTCATAAGTGATAGGAGCAGAATTAGGCCATTTGGCCCATCAAGTCTAATCCGCCATTCACTCATGGCTGATCTATCTCTCCTAACCACATTCTCCTGCCTTCTCATGGAAACATAGAAAATAGGTGCATTGCTAGGCCATTCAGCCCTTCGAGCCAGCACCGCCATTCAATATGATCATGGCTGATCATCCAAAACCAGTACCCCGTTCTCCCCATAACCCCTGACCTGTACTAATCAAGAATCCATCTATCTTTGCTTTAAAAAATATCCATTGACTTGGCCGCCACAGCCTTCTGTGGCAAAGAATTCCACAGATTCACCATCCTCTGACTAAAGAAATTCCTTTTCTAAGGAATTCATAGAAACATAGAAACATAGAAAATAGGTGCAGGAGTAGGCCATTTGGCCCTTCGAGCCTGCACCGCCATTCAATATGATCATGGCTGATCATCCAACTCAGTATCCTGTACCTGCCTTCTCTCCATACCCCCTGATCCCTTTAGCCACAAGGGCCACATCTAACTCCCTCTTAAATATAGCCAACGAACTGGCCTCAACTACCTTCTGTGGCAGAGAGTTCCAGAGATTCACCACTCTCTGTGTGAAAAATGTTTTCCTCATCTCGGCGCTAAAAGATTTCCCCCTTATCCTTAAACTGTGACCCCTTGTTCTGGACTTCCCCAACATCGGAAACAATCTTCCTGCATCTAGCCTGTCCAATCCCTTAAGAATTTTGTAAGTTTCTATAAGATCCCCCCTCAATCTTCTAAATTCTAGCGAGTACAAACCGAGTCTATCCAATCTTTCTTCATATGAAAGTCCTGACATCCCAGGAATCAGTCTGGTGAACCTTCTCTGTACTCCCTCTATGGCAAGAATGTCTTTCCTCAGATTAGGAGACCAAAACTGTACGCAATACTCCAGGTGTGGTCTCACCAAGACCCTGTACAACTGCAGTAGAACCTCCCTGCTCCTATACTCAAATCCTTTTGCTATGAATGCTAACATACCATTCGCCTTCTTCACTGCCTGCTGCACCTGCATGCCTACTTTTAATGACTGGTGTACCATGACACCACCCAGGTCTCGTTGCATCTCCCCCTTTCCTAATCGGCCACCATTCAGATAATAGTCTACTTTCCTGTTTTTGCCACCAAAGTGGATAACCTCACATTTATCCACATTATACTGCATCTGCCATGCATTTTCCCACTCACCCAGCCTATCCAAGTCACCTTGCAGCCTCCTAGCATCCTCCTCATAGCTAACACTGCCTCCCAGCTTTGTGTCATCCACAAACTTGGAGATGTTGCATTCAATTCCCTTGTCCAAATCATTAATATATATCGTAAATAGCTGGGGTCCCAGCACTGAGCCTTGCGGTACCCCACTAGTCACTGCCTGCCATTGTGAAAAATTATATAAGATTCGTCAGACATGATTTTCACTTTCATAAATCCATGCTGACTTTGTCCAATGATTTCACCACTTTCCAAATGTGCTGCTATCCCATCTTTAATAACTGATTCTAGCAGTTTCTCCACTACCGACGTTAGACTAACTGGTCTGTAATTCCCCGTTTTCTCTCTCCCTCCCTTTTTAAAAAGTGGGGTTACATTAGCTACCCTCCAATCCTCAGGAACTACTCCAGAATCTAAAGAGTTTTGAAAAATTATCACTAATGCATTCACTATTTCTGGGGCTACTTCCTTCTGGGATGCAGCCTATCTGGCCCTGGGGATTTATCGGCCTTTAATCCATTCAATTTACCTAACACCACATCCCGGCTAACCTGGATTTCACTCAGTTCCTCCATCTCATTTGACCCCCGGTCCCCTGCTATTTCCGGCAGATTATTTATGTCTTCCTTAGTGAAGACAGAACCAAAGTAGTTATTCAATTGGTCTGCCATGTCCTTGTTCCCCATGATCAATTCACCTGTTTCTGGCTGCAAGGGACCTACATTTGTTTTAACTAATCTTTTTCTCTTCACATATCTATAAAAGCTTTTGCAGTCAGTTTTTATGTTCCCTGCCAGTTCCTAAAGGAACGTCCTTTAATTCTGAGGCTATGACCTCTAGTCCTAGACTCTCCCGCTAGTGGAAACATCCTCTCCACATCCACTCTATCCAAGCCTTTCACTATTTGTGCTTCACAAATGATAATGGATGAGGGGCAGATTTTACCATCAGCTTGAATCCCTCCACTCTATCCCCTTTCTGCCATTAATTTTGACATCAAGAAATGAAGAAGTCTGGATGGTTGCCTGGCACTGTGGTCAAAGAACCAGAGAGAGGTACAAGGCAGAAACACAGAGCCCATGGTGGCCAACAAGCACACATTTTCACACTACTCTTAGCTATTTTTATTCTCCCCTCATTCACAATTACTCCCCAGATCGAACCACTCATCCACACACTGTG
This sequence comes from Amblyraja radiata, assembly GCF_010909765.2. Taxonomy (NCBI): domain Eukaryota; kingdom Metazoa; phylum Chordata; class Chondrichthyes; order Rajiformes; family Rajidae; genus Amblyraja; species Amblyraja radiata. The sequence goes on along the minus strand of NC_045957.1, from coordinate 54,244,446 downwards.
GCCAACTTACTGTGGCCTTCAAACCAACCAACACGTTTTGGGAATGTGGTAGAAACACAAATGCACCCACAGGAAGTCCGTGTGTTTTTAGAGAGAACTAGCATGTTCCACACAGATAGCACTGGAGATCAGGATTAAACCTTGGCTGCTGGAGCTCTGAGGCAGCAGCAGCTTTAGCTGGAGATGCGGAGACTGAATTATACAGCCCAGAAACAAGCCCCTTGACCAAACACATCCATGCTGACCACGGCTCCTACCGAAGCTGATTCATTTGCCATTTGGTCCATATTCTCCATGTACCCTATCCAAATGTCTTTTAAACAATATTCCAGGATTTAGACCCAGCGACAATGGAAGAATGGTGATATGTTTCCAAGTCAAAATGTTTTAGTTTAGATTTATTATTCGGTATTATTATCTCAGTACCAGTCAGCTTTGTTTTGCAAGCTATCCAAACAGATCAGATTATATCATGAAATACTCTTCATTCTGCACTCTGTATCTTCCCCTGTGCTCTACCTATTTTACAGGTGGTCTGAGGCAATAGCTGGAGACACAGAGACCGCAGGTGCTGAATCTTGAGCAAAAAACAAAGAACTGAATGAACAGCGATTCAGATGACATTTCAGGTTGGAAACCATTCTTCAAACATCTTCAGTCTGATGAAGGGTCCCAACCTAAAACGTCACCCGTCCATTCATTCTGCAGTTGCTGCCTGACCCACTGAGTTTCAGCATCACTTTGTTTTTAGCTATATTAGGTGTGCTACTATGCCGCCTTCTGTGCAGTGTTTTACAGGCAGGTCAGACTGACCATCCAAATCATGTCAAAGGGCCTCTCATGTGTAATATATTTCACTTTCCATAACTAGCTCTGTGTAAGAAGACATGAATGCCAGAATTTATTCATAGCTTTATTTTTGTTTGGATTACACCAAGCAACAACAAGGCAATAAATGGCATCTGCCTTATTCTAACTAAATATGATTTGTTTGTTATGTCTTTGGTGACATAATTAGTTAATAATTTTTACACATTTTTTTCATTCCAGAGATTCTATATCACCAGCCACTGATCGCTAAAATATTTACTGCCTGACAAATTATGAAAATATAAAGTCTAAAATATGCTCATCACTTTTGCTTATTTTTATTTTTGCCTTTCTTCATTTAAAATAGATCATATTCAAGATAATCATACATATGGTTTAATGAATTATTTGAAAAGGTTAATCAAACATGGAATGGGGCTGTACAACTATTAAAGGACCTGCAATGTAACAATTTTCTGCTGTATTTATTACAAAAAAAGGCAATCTCCTTTGCATTCAGTACTTTGGATGTGGTGCAAATTTGTTGTTTGAATTGAGCATCATCTGTTTGGGGAGAAGGTGAGTTGGGGTGTCATTAAAAAAGTAGAGAAAATATATCAGTTCCCTTGATGGCATTTGTCATGCCGTCCTGTCCACATTGTTTCTGGGTACCCAACAACATCATTTTGCTGTTATTCTAGCAATTTCTCATAGAAATGTTTCATAATTAAACTGAGGGGGATACAATTACAAAACTTTGGCTCCAAACCCTTTGCCTCTTGTGGTTGAGTGATCTGTAAATGATGATGTTTAGCAGCAGGTATTGAACTATGATCTTAAGTTAGTAGTGATTTTTTTTAATACCACCTGACATCATTATTTAATGATTTTTCTTTAGGGTTTGTAAACCTATAGTTTGCAGTTCAATTCAAATAATAATCTAACAGGGAGAATTAGTGTTCATCCCTGTATAAGCAAACAACTTCCATTTCCAATAGTTTAGTATACAATGGTGCAAATGAAAATGTTTTTAAGAGCAAATGTACATTTTTCAGTAGCTTTCAGAAAATTGTACAAGGTATGAATTTAATTGTTTCCTCTTCATGAAAATACTTGTATAAACATATGAATTAGTAGCAGCTCAACTCAATCCATTGACCCTGTTCCACTCTTGAAAAAGATCCTAGTGCAAAGTTAGATAGAGTTCAAGGGGCTGGCGGAATCAAGGGATATGGGGAGAAGGCAGGCACGGGTTACTGGTTTTGGATGATCAGCCATGATCATAATGAATGGCGGGCTCAAAGGGCCTTCTCCTGCACCTATTTTCTCGTTGCTATGCAATGCTTGTGCATTGTTAGCATTAAAGGGTAGAAATGATGGCAGGCACTGAGTATTATGATATTCTTTGTTAGTTGGTGTATGTAAGCATAAATGTTACATTGTTGATATTTATTTTTCTATTGCTTTGATTTGATTAGTAGATGGAAATACAGCTTACAGCCATAACAGGCAGGAAATCACCGTGGTGACCAAGCTGTGTGTCTTCCAAGAGCTCCAACTGTAATCCAGCTTTGATACTCACTTAACATCTAAAGTGATGGTGGGTACCAAAGAGCGGATCTGGAATGGCTCAACCTTCACCAATACTAGCGCCGAAAAAGAAAACCTGATGAGCATTACATAATATTCACCATTTCCAATTTGCTCCTACTAGATGGATACTGGTAGATACAAGAATGGATCGACTGGGCATATATTCACTGGAATTTAGGATGAGAGGGGATCTTATAGAAACACATTAAATTCATAAGGGATTGGATAGGCTAGATGCAGGAAAAATGTTCCCCATGTTGGGGGAGTCCAGAACCAGGGGTCACAGTTTAAGAATAAGGGGTAGGGTTAGAGAGTATGAGACTACGGTCCAGGTCCGGGCTCAGCCCACAAGGCTCTGACCCAAGCGACTACAGCCCGCAAGGCCCTGGCTCCAGCCTCGGCTTCTCAGCGACCCTCCGGAAGGCGAACTGTTGATGCAATAAAGTAAATTAATCCGCTCTCGTGTACAAGAAAGAAAAATATACATTTCTAAACTTCACAGCCACTGGAAATCTCAAAGTGTTTTATAGCCAACTAAAATATTTTTTGCAGTGTAGTCACTGTTGTGATATAAGAAAGGCAACAGTAAATTATAGACTGCACCCTCCCATTGCCAGCAGTGTGTTAATGAATAGTTAAATCTGTTTGTTTAGTGATGCTGATTGCAGAATAAATATTGGCTGAAACACCTCAGAGTATTGCAGTTTATCTCCTCTTCAAGATCATTTAATAATAAATCTCTTTAATGTATTTGCCCATTGTTGCTTTCCTTTGAACATTTATTCTCTTATTTATGTGTTATTAAATATTTTGTTCGCAACTGCCTGTTTGATTTAACTGCAAATTGAATTTGGCAGTGATATAAAGTTTGGACTATGGTTATTGTGGTTTAATTATTGTATGTGCTTGGACTCCTGCCATGCACATTAATCCCTTGAACAATTAATTTGCCTCAATCTCTTCAAAGGTTAATTAAACAGTTTATCTCCAAAGAAAATGGAAGCCATCAGATATCACTTCTGTTTTGTGTTACTTCAGCAGTATCTAAACAAAAGCAGTGGAAATGTGTTCCAGAGAGTAATTGAAATTGGTTTATTACCTGCTTCTTTTGTAAATTTGCCTTATAATATCACTGTTGTGTGATTAATTTGAACTGATTTTAGCAAAGAGACGCAGGCTTTGAGAATTTGGTAGAAACACAATGAGAAATTTCTATATGCAGGACGAAATGTGTAGGAAGGAACTGCAGATGCTGGTTTAAACCGAAGATAGATACAAAAAGCTGGAGTAACTCAGTGGGACAGGCAGCCTCTCTGGAGAGAAGGAATGGGTGACATTTTGGGTCGAGACCCTTCTTCAGACTTCTCTCCAGAGATGCTGCCTATCTTGCTGAGTTACTCCAGCTTTTGTGTCTATCTTAAAGAAATGTCTATATGTTTGGCTTTTGTTTGTTTTTCTGTATCAGAATCATAATTTAAAATAAGCAAGTGAATCATTGTCACATACTTCTCAGCCAGTCATCCCCTAACCAACATTAATAGAAGAGGCACAAGAGACTGCAGATGTTGGAATTTTGTGCAAAACACCAAGTGCTTTGTGGGTTAGGCAACGTTTGTGAAGGAGATGGGCAGGTGACAATTCGGGTTGGGATCCTTCTTCAGACTGTGGGTGCCTGTACCACAGTCTGAAGAAGGGTCTCGACCCGAAATGTCACCTATTCCTTCTCTCCAGAGATGCTGCCTGTCTTGCTGAATTACTCCAGCTTTTTGTGTCTATCTTTGGTTTAAACCAGCATCTGCAGTTCCTTCCTACACAGTGCCTGTACCACTTTCAGTCTTGTGTAATATTGTAGTGCAGTCCATGAAACCTTGCCGTGCGCTAATTGATAATATGCTAACAGTACCTGCACTTTAGTTCTGATTAACCTGAAATTCTAACACTGCACTTTCCCATTCAATCGCAGGAGATGCTAAACTTGTCTCTTCAACATTTCCCTTCCTGCCACCAAGAAATCCAAACAGTGAGTTGCCATTTCATTTGCACTTCGTTTTCGAATCGTAGGATTATACAGCACAGAAATAAGCCCTTTGACCCAACACGTCCACACTGATCGTAGTTCCTACCCTAGTTGGTTCATATACCTGCGTTTGACCCAAATTCTTCTCAAACCGTCCTACCATTTACCCATTCAAATGCTTTTTAAGCATTGTTCAGTATTTAGACCCAGCGACAAGAGAAGAATGGTCATACATTTCTAAGTTAAGATTGTTTAGGTTTATTATTCGGTATTTTTGTCTCAGTACAGGTGAATGCTTTATTTTGCAAGATATTCTGATCAGTTAATACTATACATTTTGCACTCTGTTACTTCCTCTGTGCTCTACCGATTGCACAAGTGGTGCGAAACGGAAGGAAACATGCTGATAGTGGCTTTCCCATATTTTATCCTTCTTGTGGTGGAGATTGTAGATTTGGGAGGTAGCCTCGATGATTTACTGCAGAGCATTTTGTAGATGGCACATACTACAGTCACTGTGCATTGGTGATGTAAGGAACAAATGTTTATCGAGAAGGCAGCACAGTGGCGCAGAGGTAGAGTTGCTGCTTTACAGTGCCAGAGACCAGGGTTCGATCCTGACTACGTGTGCTGTCTGTGGAGTTTGTACCTGCATAATGCATGTACTCTGTGACTGCATAGGTTTTCTCCGGGATTTCCGGTTTCTTCCCACACTCCAAAGACATACAGGTTTGTAGTTTAATTGGCTTCTGTAAACTGCAAATGGTCACTAGTGTGTAGGATAGTGCTAGTGTATGGGTGACCATGATCACCGTGGAATCGGTGGACCGAAGGTCTATTTTAATGCTGTGTCTATAAAGTCTAAAGTTTAATGGCTGGGGTACCAATCAAATGCTCTGTCCCAGATTATATTGAGTCACAGAATACCAGATGAGGTGCCCCGGCGGACAAATGATCTTGGACCAAAACTGTTATCTCTATTTCTTCTTTCCATGGATGGTGCCTGATTTGCTGAGTGTTTTTTGCAGTATTATTTGTTTTAATCACAAATTAAACTAATTTGTTGGCGATGCAACATGATAATGAGTTACATCACCTTGAACATTAAGTTGAGAGGTGCAATGCCAGTTATCCCACATGGATTCTTCCACTATGTTGAGATCAAATACTAATGCATAGCTGATGAAAATATTTGAAATTTAAGGTAGCAGTCGTTGTAACGCCCGCAAGAAAATATATATTACACCTTATTGGCAATGCTGATTGGACTACTGAGAAGAAAGCCAAGCAGGTCTATTTGATAAAGCCGATATTTAATGGGGAATAGAGCTGTTCATGCTGCAGCCAGGAGGATGATGAGAATACACAAATATAACCAGCTGAACTGGCTACTGAAAACACAATGATCCCTCCAACCCAGACCGAACATGATGGGCATTCCAAGTTGGACACTCATCGTCAACCTTAGCAGTTATCTGCCCTTGGCTACTGCTGTATTTTGACTGGTTAAACTCGTGGTGCCTCAGTACATACTTGAGAGTATCCAAGCTTTGAATTTTGCCACTTTGCGCCTAAGCTTAAATGTAAAATGTATTTTACTTTATCTTATCACAGAGCTCTTGAGTGAAGCAGCTGTTCAAACTATTAATAGACCTTGTTGGATGACAATCATCATTATAAAATGCAAGTTACTAAAATCACCTGATGAATTTTAAAATGATTTGTACTGTCGAAGTGCCATCTAATTATGTGTGGCATTTAATCACAAATGCTGAATAGAAATGACCTAGAAACAGCTTCCACATAAAATGTTTAATGAAACAAGTTACATGATTAGCATTTATGGACTGATGTGATAATATTGTGGCTCCTGTGATACCAACATGAAAGGGGGGAAACGAGGATTTACTCCCATCTTTATGAAGACGTTTGTACACTTTGATGAGGATATTTATGTGGGAAAGAAAGCTTTGAGATGGCCCAGTAGGCAGGATATTTTATGACAAACCGAAGTTCAGGCTTTCTGGAAGTATCATGGATTTTGAGCAACAATGTAACGACATTCATTATTTCGGTAGCCCTCTCCTGATTTTAATTGTTGTCATCTTGTTGCCTCCTTCGCAACAGAGAATGCATACATTACCTAATGATTCAAAGCACCGGAGAGCATATCAAGATTGAAAGATGCAACACATAAATACAAATCTCTCAAGTATTGATCATAATCACTGGACAATAAAACACCCACATTCATCCAGTTCATCTTCAAGCAAAATATGAGGTGCAATTTGCGCTGGGCCTCACTCTGACAATGGAGGAGGCCCGGGACAGAAAGGTTTGATTGGGAATGGGAGGGGGAGTTGAAGTGCTGAGCCACTGGGAGATCAGGTAGGTTAAGGCGGACTGAGCGGAGGTGTTCAGCGAAACGTTCGCTGAGCCTGCACTAGGTCTCGCTGATGTAGAGAAGTTGACACCTGGAACAGCAGATACAGTAGATGGGGTTGGAAGAGGTGCAAGTGAACCTCTCCCTCACCTGAAAAGTAATTGGGTGCTTGGATGGAGTCGAGGAGGGAGGTAAAGGGACTGGTGTTGAATCTCCTGCGGTTGTAGGGGAAAGTTCCCCCGGAAGGGGTTGGAAAGCAGAAAGGGGTGGAGGTGGGAAGGTGCATGGATAAAATACATTAAATGAATGTAGTGCTGTCCCACAAAAAGTGAGATGGCAAGGGATGCTTCTATGACTTGGCGGCTCTGGAAGAGCTCAGTGGTATGTACCTGAGTAACCTGTTTTAAAAAAAAATATATATATTTTATTAGAAGTTAATACAATACAAAACAGTACAGTGGAACCTAATTTTAGGTGCCAACTATGTCATACCGTAATCCATTCTATGTACAACCTCTAGTTTTATGTTCTGAGAAGGAATAAGCAAGACAAGAAAAAGAAAACAATAGAAAGGGGAAAAAGAGGAAAAATAGATGGTAGAGAATAGAAAAACGTGAAGTGTGTATATATAAAAAAAAGAAAAAGTGGAAAGTAGAAATAGGAGAGAAGGCCCCTTAAAAGAGAAATTTTCAAATCTTTATTCGGAGATGCTGAGTAACCTGTTGACATAATGAAGACATTGTACTCGATACCAGCCATATGGGAAGTAGCTGTGGCGTTGAAGACATATGGGGAAAAATAAAGGAGGTAGACCATTCCTTTCTGGTCAGGTGATCCATAACTATCTTGTGCAGCTTCTCAACTGCTAGTCACACTCTGATTCCATCTGTTGCTGAACAGCATAGCATCTGCATAACTATAAAGACAAAAAGTTAAAGTTAACACAAAAAAACAAATTTTCATGCCAAAATATGGCTAACTGCATAGAAATGTAATGTATTCATTCTTACTAATCTCTTTATTGCTGGTCTTCCATCCACATTGTCTTTGGTTGTCTTAAGCCTTCTTTGTCACAAGTTCACAAGTTATAGGAGTAGAATTATGTAATTCGGCCCATCGAGTCCACTCGCCATTCAATCATGGCTGATCTCTGCTAATCCCAGTTTCCTGCCTTCCCCCCTCCCCCTCCCCGATAACCCTTGACACCCATTCTAACAAATAAGCTTGCATGCCACCCTGGTGGATTACAGCACGTTGGAAGCCTGTTGACTTTGAGGAGATCAATGATAACCTTGCATACAATCTTGAGCACTCTGGGCCTTGAAAGGTGCTTTCACCTTTCATCCACTTGACATTAATGGCTGCTCTATGGGTTGGCCATCTGACCGGCAACAATGAGGACACTGGTGAATTGACTGCGGTGCTGAGAGGCCAGCTGTCAGTTTTGGATGTGGATGTCGGACAGTAAGACAGTGCTTGCAAGGCATCAAGAAGTGAGCAAACATCCATTGCAGTACCTCGATGTTGGGTGACTGCAGCTCGTGCTTCAGTGAAAGCTGAGGCATCCAATTTGATTTTGAAAAATAAAAATAAAATAAAAGGTATTTTCAGCAGTGACATTCATGAAATTGTACAAATATGCAAAGAGGCACAACACATGCTTTACAGTAATTGTAGTAGTGAGCGAAGCAATAATTATAACTTATTTTTTATTACAGTTGACACAGTTTTACTTTGAAGTTAGGCTAGCATAGGGGAGGTTTAAAAAATCAGCTATCATCAGCAAATGTCTACAGTTGAAAGATCAAAGATACCTGAGCCAAAGCCTGTAACAATTTGCTATGAAGAAAGTTTCATTAATCTGTCAGTTCAACCTCCCGTTGATTTCTGTACTGCACAAAGGAATGTAAGTTTGATTTTTTTTTCCACTGAAGTAAAAATTACCTATTCTATCTATGCAGCATTGGCATAAACTGAAATATTTCAGCACTTCCATTCAGAATGAATTTTGAATAGGAACTGATTTAGTATGCCGGTGAGGATTTCAGTCACAGTATTTTCTTCCATGGAGCTGATAAACCTATAAATAAAAGTTGTATCTGCATACATTAATAATAAATATCAACCATGAAATTAAACATAGTTAACAAGTGCTCATGTAAAGTTTTAATTACTTGTTGAATTTTGTGGATTGGATGTACCACAAAATTGTCATTAAAATAACAGCGTAGAAATCTGTTTTTGTGTGAAGTCACCAGGAAGAGACATTCCTTCATGTTCCTTCATCATCTTGGCTGCTGTGGGGATCAGATTGGCACAGGAAAGACCAGGGATTGGTAGGGGTTTTGGAGTTTGGGGGTGAGGCTGTAGAGGTTATTGTGGGTGGGGTTACATCGGGGAAAAGATCTCTGGTGGGTTGGTTAAATGGGCAAGGACTCTGGTGGAGATATAATGGAGTAGGTGACAAATTCAGATCTGGAAATGATTGAAGGTATGACTGATTTGCTTGTGGAGTCAGTTAGAGGTTAGGGTAATTAAAGACGAGTAGATATAAGGTAAATCTCATTGGAGTTGATGAGAAGATGGAGACAATAGAAAGTGGGTGGATAGCTCTGGAGATGATCTGGGGAAACAGGGAATGGGATTTGGTTTTGGCGAAGATCAACAGAAAGTTGTTTGGTTTGGTGATTATTGAGATGAGGGAGTACTGAATACAGTAGGCGAGGTTGGAAGAAGTGCACATGGACATCTGTGTCACCTGGATGGGCTGTTGGGGACCCTGGATGGGAAGCGACGGAGGAAGTTTTAGTTTAAGAGATACACTGTGGAAACAGGCCATTCGGCCCACCAAATTCATGCCAACCAGCAATCATCCGTACACTAGTTCTATCCTACACACTAGGGACAATTCACAGAAGCCAATTAACCTATAAACCTGCATGTATTTAGAATGTGGGAGGAAACCTGTGCACCTGGAGAAGACCCACACGGTCACAGGGAGAACGCACAAATTCCGTACAGGCAGTGCCCGTAGTCATCATCGAACCTGGGTCTTTGGCACTGTAAGGCAACAGCTCTACCACTGCGCCACTGTGCCATCCTTATGGTGTAGAGACAGGTGTTACATCTCCTGCGATTGCAGGGAAAAGTAGTCCTCACCTTTCACCCCACCAGCCTGTGTATACAACACCAGCCTCTGTCTACAACACCAGCCTGTGTATACAACACCCCATTCTTCTACATTTCCACCACCTTCAATGTCTTCCCAGCACCAGCCACATTTTCCCATTCCCACCATTTTCCGCTTTCCTTGCACTACCTCCACAACTCCTTGGTTCGCTCATCCCTTCCTACCCAACCTACCCCTTCTCCAGGCAATTTCCCTTGCAATTGCAATAAATATAATACCTGTCCCTAGCCCTCCTCTCTAGTGCTTCTGGTCAGATAGAAGTTCATGTCCACCTCTCCTAACTTTGTCTAGTGCATTTGGTGCTCCTGTTATGGCGTTCTGCACATTGGCAAGAGCAAGTGTAGACATGCGATTGGGGTCTGGGATCTTTTCTACTCCTGACTGCAGCTGACAAGTGTTGTGAGCTGCATCATTGAGCTCCAGTTTGGCAGCACTGATCCATCAGTTGCTTGAGCATTTAGATGATAATTTGTTTCTATGCATTGTGCCTCATTGGAAACTATTGAAACTTATGGCACCCCAGCAACTGGCAATAACCAGGCAAATTTCCTTCTCCACACGCAATTACCATTCCTTGTCACAAGGTGAGCATCACTCCATAGACTTTCATTTTACATTACTGAATTGCATTAAATGCTTTGAAAAACTTGCATCTATCATGTGGTGACCTACACAAAAAAAAAATCAAATACATACAGGGCGGCACAGGGGCACAGCGGTAGAGTTGCTGACTTACAGTGCTTACAGCACCAGAGATACGGGTTCGATCCCAATTAAGGGTCTGTCTGTACGGAGTTTGTACGTTTACCCTGTGACCTCGTGGGTTTTCTCTGAGATCTTTGGTTTCCTCTCACACTCCAAAGGCGTACAGGTTTGTAGGTTAATTGGCTTTGTATTAGTGAAAATGGTCCCTAGAGTGTGTGGGGTAGTGTTAGTGTGCGGGCATCGCTGGTCGGTGCGGATTCGGTGGGCCGAAGGGCCTGTTTCCGCGCTGTATTTCTAAACTAAACTAAACATTAGTCAGAAAGGACTTAACTACACAAATCTTTGCTTTGATTAGCTCATCCTTTCCAAGTACAATACTGCCCCTGATGTTAAACAGAGCAGTCTCTAGTTACCTTATTTCTCCACTGTTCTGTAACTTAAATAATGAAGTGACATTTGCAATTATTCATAACAAAGGCATAATTCTTCAATCTGGAAAACTTTGTACAATAATGATTGATGCATCTGCACTTTTTCATCCATTTCTTTAATACTCTATGATGGAAAGCATTTCGTCCTGGAGATTTGCTTATTTTATGTCATATTATCTTTTCCATTACCACATTTTATTTAATTAAACTCATTAGGTTTATTCCATTGACTTATTTTAGAATTGCTCTATTTTATGTATTTTTCCTTCACACTTAAAATAGATATCCAGGGATTCCACCTTCTGTATGGTTTAATTTATTTGCAGTACAGTGAAACCAGATGTGTAAGAAGGAACTGCAGATTCTGGTTTAAACCGAAGATGAACTCAGCGGGACAGGCATCATATCTGGAGAGAAGGAATGGGTGACGTTTTGGGTTGAGCTTTTTGTGTCTATCTATAATGAGACTGGAATTGATCACACTGAAGCAAAAATAAGCTTCAAGTACAAGTTAGGCCTTTGTTTTTACTTAAACTTTTGTACTGGTATATAAAATATCATACTAGAAGCTGGTGCCACCCACTAAACTAGGCAGGCAGTAGATCAAATTTACCACCATTTGGAGCTCCAGTTAATAATAGGGCAGCACGGTGTCACAGCAGTAGAGCTGCTGCCTTACAGCACCAGAGACCCAGATTCAATCCTGACTACAGGTGCTGTAAGTACGGAGTCTGTACATTCTCCCCGGTACATGCGTGGGTTTTCTCAGGAAGCTCCAGTTTCCTCCCACAATCCAAAGATTACAGGTTTGTAGGTTAATTGGCTTGGTAAAGTTGTAAGTTGTCCTGAGTGTGTGTAGGTTAGTGTTAGTGCACAGGGATCGGTGGTCAGCGCGTACTCTGTGGGCTGTAGGTCCTGTTGCCGCACGTATAACTAAACTAACCTAATACTTGTATACTTTCAAGGACCAAAACATTGATGGGCATGTTTCTTTGAGAGCTTTTAGATATTTATTAGTTATTGAAACTGATTGATGATATTCAACTGAACCAGTAGCTGGCATAAGTGGCATAAGGCAGCAAACTTTGATCATATTTTCAGTTATTGAAAATCAGATTGTACATAGATGCTGGAATAGACACTGGCGTGGAAATTCATCACTATACATGGTATTAAATGTTTTTTATAGCAGCATTAGCATGTTGCATTTTTCCTCTGAAATTCATGAGTTCATGGAGATGAATTTAAGAAAATTAGCATAACACGCTGACTCCACGCTGACTCCACTAAGTCACATTTACATTTTACATTGTAATTTTATATTTGTTTACATTTTTCTTTCTTGATGAAAAAACTATTTCAAGCTGTATTAATCATGTTAAACATTTTTCACTTTTAAACATATTCAGAAGTATTTATTTAAGGATAATAATTTTTTTAATTGCATTCCAAAATATTGCACTAGTTCAGGGCAGATTTTAGGTTTCGCAATTTCCTAACGCATTAAAGCAGAAACTTGGAAGCAGAAACCTCCAAAACGTGCAAATTTGAAAGTATTTCTCAACAGGATCACCATTTGTATGCTAAGCGGAAATGCCATCTCTGGATATTTGAATAACATAACTGCTTTATTAACCATTATGGTTCCTCTTTCATCTGCCTTTCACATGCTCACATTCCCGTTTGTAACTGTTGCTCATTAATAAAAATCCCTACTCTAAATCATACCTCATGCATGTTTTTTTTATATTCCCATTTTGAATATCTTATTTCTTTCCTTAAATACTCTGTTACTTTTTATGGATATATAGGATCTTTCTGCTGGACGTGTATTTCCTCTTGCTTGCTTAACGTTTTTTTTTCACTTGGGACTGTATCTTTATTTCTTGATCATGGTTGCTGAGCTACATGAGTAGAACATTTTCCTTTTAAGGGTGTGCATTGGTTTTGAACTACACCAAATATTTTGCATTGTTTTGCTGTAAATTTATATATTGATACTTTGGCCTCAGTTGTGATAGAGAGTTACATTCTCACCGCCAAAGTTTGAAATAAAACCTCAATTTTCTTTCAAGCCTATCATTTTCAAAATATTCCTTACAGTTGGGCAATTAACAACTCTGGTTCCTTATGCATCACAAAAATTAGTATAATGAATTTCAATGTCAATTCCAAAACATACTACGTCATATTTTGCTGTGGATAAAATCATTTTAAGCACTGCCCATTATTATTGATCATATTAGGCAACAAATTCAGTGTTTATGAATATGCCTTGCACTGTGAATCTCTAGAATCTTCTGGTTGATTTATGATATTCTGCTATTTGCTTTGCAAAAATGGCATCTTGTCTTCAGACTCATTGTTTTGAAGAACAATGCAATTACACATTAATTGCCTATTAAACTTGGTGTTGAAAGTTAGAGCTGTAGTTTAGCTGGGTTAAAGCTTCTACCAATGAAATAGCTTTTTGACCTCAAGATTAATCCTCAAAATTTGACCTGAAAATTAAGATTTATTATGTTCATACCAGGCAAAATAAATTCAAGAAGATAACAAAATGTAAGAAGACACAAAATGCTGGAGTAACTCAGCAGGACAGGCAGCATCTCTGAGATCACAACAATGGGAAAGAAAAACATAATATGTTTGTGGTCAGAAGAAAGTACATTCACTAGATATCTGTCCACAGCATCAGCTTTGTTTGGATGTGAATTGATCAAAGACTGAATTTTTGAAAAATGCAAGAATTCCTCCTGAAAATAAAAAGTTGACAAAACAAATTCTGTCTGGGTTCTACTGCCGTGCTTACTGATGTACTCACCATTTAGGATGGTATCATTTCAAGAAGAAACAATTGTTCCAACAAATAATCTGGCAATAGTCAAAATGTAGAACTGGCTGAAAAAATCCCGCTTGGATATTGCAGATAAATGTAGATTGCTAAATGGTGTCTGGAGCCTTAGAATTGGGAAGGTAAATTTAAGTAGATTTAACATTTCTCATGTGTCTAGATATCTATGTCATTTATTATTCGTACAAAAATTCTATTTGATGATCTTCCCTGAGACAGTTTACATGTTAAAAGGTGCCATATAAAGGCCAGGGTTTATTGTTAAAAAGACCTAAATGGATACAGGGTATGAATTCATTGAATATACTTATAGTTAAATTACTGTTGCTGGAGAAAAAAAGATTAGCAAAGAACTCTAATAGTAGGACCATATTCCAACAGAATAGCCAAGTTCCAATACTGGAGCCTATTGAAATAAAACAACCCCACTCTAGAATTGGGATCATATTCCTACTGAAGAATCCTGCTCCACCATTGAGAACATATTCCAATAGAAAAACCATCCACCAGCATTGGGATTATAACCCAACAGAATAATATAACTACATCTGGAACCTTATTCCAGTATTTAAAACTTACACGTGGCTGGAACAACACATTTTATTTCAAAATTCTAGAGGTTTTAGTCTTTTATATAACGAAGGGAAAAATAAAAGAGTCTACATGACCGCAGATAATCAACTAAACAATCTTCCAGAGTAAAATTAGGAAATTAAATGACATCATGCAGTGACCATACTAGTGAAGAATGTAATAATTAGTCAAGATGGAGAAGAAATATAATGAAAATATGCGTTTTAAAATGCTATGTGTTGGTGTGGGAATAGATTCACAGCAAATAGATCCCCTGGTATGTCTCATTGGAAAGAACTGCAAGATGCATGACCTCAGAAAGCTATTCAATGGCGAGCAACAGGGCACTATAATTAAATGTCTCAGAGAAAATGGCCAGCTTTCTTCTGAGAGAAAATGGCCAGCTTTCTTCTTGAAGGTGGTGCTGAGTTTGGAGAGATTTAAAATATTCTGCTGATGAAGATGGCAGGAGGAAATTTAATTGGTTTAATTGGAATTGAGCAGGAACGTGGCTAATAGGATGAATGGTGTTGAAGTGATCTGTCCACCTTACGTTGATTCTGGATTGACAGTAATGTCAATGTTTTCTTCACTGAACATTGGTACTTACTAAATTTTAGGAAGTCTTTCACACTTGAAATTAATATCTGGTAATTAACAATTAACCAAATTTATAAAACTTAAGAACTACTATTGCTGTGACATAAAATGAATTATTGGAATGTGAATGATATAGGAAGTGAAAATGTAAAGGTGGACACAAAATGCTGAAGTAACTCAGCGGGACAGGCAACATATCTGGAGAGAAAGAATGGGTGACATTTCGGGTCGAGATCCTTCTTCAGACTGAAAATGTAAAAATGGCTTTAATTACTTAAATCAATTTGCCTGAAAGCAAAAATACAAAGACTTGATCATTGATGCTGAGAGTATAGTGGAGAGTCCATAATTGGTGTGATTGCTCTGAATTCCTCACCAACATCATCTGACTATCCTCCAGTGTTTGATTGTAGCCGTTACCTTTTCTGGAGTTTCTTAGTAAAAACATTGAAAGATATAAAATGATAAACAAAACTGAGGCTCAAGAGTTGTCATCTCAGGATTACTACCTGTGCTAGTGAGGCAAGAAATGGAATAGTTCCGTTCAATACACGGGGAACGATGGAGGGTGTGCAGGTGGGTGGGCCTCAAATGTATGGATCATTGGGCTCTCCTGCAGAGTCGACGGGATGTGAATGAGACAGGCACTCTTAACTGGAGGGGAAGGAATATTCCTGCTGTGAGGTTCGCTAGTGCAACGTGGGAGGGTTTAAGTGGCAAGTGGGTGGGAACCAGAGCAACAGGTCAGAAAATGGTGGGATTGATGGGAGGCAGAAGGTTTGACAAGTAAGTCTGGAAGGAAGGACATGCAGGGCCAGGTTCATGAATATGGTGAAACTGAAGGGCTGAAGCAGTTTCTTATTAAATCGTTCCCATCCTATATACCTCTATAAGATCACCCCTCATCCTACTTCGCTCAAAGGAATATGGTTCTAACCTGCCCAACCTCTCCCTATAGCTCAGCTTCTCAACCTTCTTGACCACCCTATCTACCTTTGATGCCACTTTCAAAGAACTATATACCTGCACTCCTAGATCCCTCTGCTCTACAACACTCCTCAGGGCCGTGCCATTCACTGTTTAGCTCCTGCTCTGGTTGGACTTCCAAAAATACAACATCTCGCATTTATCTACATTAAACTCCATTAACCATTCCTCAGCCCACTTGCGCAACTGATTAAGATCCTGTTGTAATTATTGAAAACTATCTTCGCTATCTAAGATGCCACCCACTTTAGTGCCAATCTACTAATCACGCCTAAATTCTCATCCTAATCGATGATATAAACCACAAACAGCAATGGTTCAAGCCCCGATCCCTGAGGAACACCATGAGTCACAGGCCTCCAGTCCGAGAAACAACCTTCCACCATCACCATATGCTTTCTTCCATGATGCCAATTCTCCATCCAGTCGGCTAGCTCCTCCTGAATACTTTGCTTTCTAACTTTGCAGAGCACTCTACAATGTGGAACCTTATCAAATAAACTTAAAGTTTGATCAGTGCATGGAACTATGAAGTTGTGGCTTCTACTTGATTGTGAGAGGTTCTGGATTGGCACTTTAACAGTCCGGGGTTTCAATGTTTCAGAAGCAGGAGGTGAAAGTGATGCATGAGTTGTATTATTAAACGGGGGGAATGTCATAACTGCATTAAGAGAGGACATACTGGAGGATTCATCCATAAAGACAATATGGGTAAAGCTCAAGCATCAATCACAGGTCGACATGGTGGTCAAACAGGCTTTCTGGCACATTGACCTTCATCAGTCAGAGTATTGAGTATAGAGGTTGAGAAGTCATGTTGCAACCATTGATGTTGACATAAGGCATTAGTGAGGCCACATTGAGGATATTGTGTACAGTTCTGGGCACCATATTATAAGAAAGATGTTGTTAAGTTGGAAAGGGTGCAGAGTAGATTATGAGGATGCTGTCAGGACTTGAAGGTCTGAGCTATAGGGAGAGGTTGAGCCGGCTGGGACTCTATTCCCAGGAGGATGAGGTGTGATCTTATGGACGTGTACAATATCATGAGAGGAATAGTTTGGGTGGACACACAGAGTCTCTTGTCCAGAGTGGGGCAATCGAGGACTAGAGGGCATAGGTTTAAGGTGAAGGGGGAAAGATTTGATAGGAATCTGTAGGGTAACTTTTTTCACGCTATGGGTGGTGGGTGCATGGAACGAGCTGTCGGGGGAGGTAGTTGAGGCAGGGACTATCACAACGTTTAAGAAGCAATTAAACAGGTACATGAATAGGACATGTTTAGATGGATATGAGCCAAATGCAGGCAAGTGAGACTAGTGTAGATGGAACATGTTGGTTGGTGTGAGCAAATTTAGCCGATGGGCCTGTTTCCACACTGTATAACGCTATGACTATAATAAAGGTGCAATCACTCTGAAGAGATTATACTCCTGCTCTCCAATAACCAGTTGGTGCTAGAGAGAAAGATGTGTAGACAGATTATGGAAAGACAAAGGAGCATACTGGACCTTGAATGAGGAAACGTGCCTGGCCAGGTGACCAGTATTTCATTGGGTGAGCATTTTGGGAACAGTGTTAAATATTGATAAGTTTCAAATAGTTATGAATCAGGATTAGTCTGGAATTTGGGAGAAACTACTAAATTGGAGTCCAACTTATTAGACGGGAGATAAAGTGATTAGATTGGAAGTAGTGTTACTGAGTAAGTCCATATCAAACATGTTGGGACACAAGAGACTGCAGGTATCTTGAGCAAAACACAAAGTGCTGGGGGAACTCAGTGGGTCAAGCGGCATCTGTGGAGGGAATGGCCAGATGATGTTTCAAGTTGGGACCCTTCTTCAGAAGAGTCCTGACCCAAAACATTGCTGAAGGAACTCAGCAGGTAGCCCTGCAGTCCACTCCCTCCACGGATGCTGCCTGACCCACGGAGTTCCACAAGCATTTAGTTTTTTGCTAAGAAATGTAGGAGTTAAAAATATTTTAGGAGGGCCAGTAAGGAGAAGGGACAATGACGGCATGGTTCATGAATCTTGGATGATGAGAGAGGTTCTAAATTTTGTCCAAAAACCCCCCAAAATATGTGTAAGGTTAAGGAAGATAAAATCAAGCATGTCCTGGATGAAAACTGCATTGTTTTCTCTTTAGCGCAGGATGCACAAATTAGGACTATTTCCTCATGAGCGAAGTTGGACAAACTTGGATTGTTTTATCCAGAACGTTCCAAGCTGAGGGAGGTTGATAAAGGTTTATAAAACTATGAGAGGACATCAATATGATAGACAGTCAGAATCTTTTTCCCAGGGTTTAAATGTTAAATACCAGATTACATAGCTTTAAGGTCAGAGGGAAAATGTTTAAAGGAAATGTGCAGGGAATGTTTTTATCCATAGTGATAGATACCAGAAACGTGCTGCAAGGGGTGGTGGTGGAGGCAGATACGATGCTGAGGTTTGAGGGGCTTTTTAGATAGGCTCATGATTATGAAGATAATGTGAGGGATATGGGTCATGTGCAGCCAGAAGGGATTAATTTGTTTGTTTAATATTTGGCACATTTGGGGCGGAAATGCCTGAACCTGTGCCACATTGTACTATATTCCATGAGTAATTATCTGAAATTCCAGTAATTTTTCTCCATAATTTCAATAACTGCTGATAGTCTTTCCTCCTTATTGTTCTTACACTGATTTGCTTTTACCAATCATTCCCTTAGTCACCACTATTTCTGTAAAATCTGAGCCAGATGAAGGGACATGGCCCAAAACATTGTCTGTCCATTCGCTCCATAGATGCTGCCTGACTTTACTGAGTTCCCCCCAGCACTATAGTTATTGCTCAAAATTCCAGCATCAGTCTGTCATATCTCCAGACTGTTGAATATTCTCTTTCTGAAACATAATAGACTGGGAACAGAATTAATTATTTAGCAAGACCATAAAGAATGCCAGCAAAGAAAGAAAGATGAAAACCACTGACTAGATGGTGGGCAATCTGCCAAACTACATTGAGCATGAACATGAGAACATAGTGAGGAGTAGAAATCCAGCTAGAGGGAAATCCTGAAGTAATAGTTGAATTCAGAATTTGATAGGCAAAGGCAAAAAACAAGGAGAAGTGATCAAATCTAGAACGGAAGCAGAGGATAATATTAAAGAATTCTTCAGGAAATCAAAAAGGGAAATGCAACATGGATTGGGCAGGATCTTTTATTAGTTTTGTGGTCTTGCTGCCGGTGCTTGGAACTATTCATTGATCTACTGACAGAGGTTCAGATATCACCACTGCAGCTGGGAATTTAAATTCAACCCATTAAATAGATCTGGAAATCATAAAAGTCATGGTAACCGCATACAAGTCACAGTAACCATGAAACTGTTGGATTGCCATGAAAGCCCATCTGGTTCACCAAAGTCTTTTAGGGAAGGGAATCTTTCACTCTTATCTGATTGACCTGCATGTGGCTCCATTTGCACCAATGTGTCTTAACTTGTTTCTTAGATCACGGCAATTGGAGAAGGATAATGAATGTCGACATTGCTAGTGGCAAAACAAAACAAAAAAAATTGTATGTTGGCTTTAATAATATAAAAATAAAGGCAATTCAGTCAAGGCAGAGGTCACTGCCCATAGAAAAACCTACATGCTTATGTGTTTTCCAACCCATCCAATACTACTTTCTTATGGAGTCATAGGTTAAAATAGTAAGATTAAACGAGAACTTACCAGTTTGAAGTTTGATCTGTATTTTATGAGGAGTTACGATGAGGGATTACGTGAAGAACCCGTCCAGCACGTATGCGCGACATACTTCAAAGCAGCGGTGTGGAATCACAGACAGACACAGTAATTGAAATAAAGATAGTAAAGAAAAGGAGAGCTTAGTTACCAGTTTGACCTCTATTATTGAGGGTGGGAGCGGAGGGCACGTAATCCCTCATCGTAACTCCTCATAAAATATAGATCAAACTTCAAACTGGTAAGTTCTCGTTTAATCTTACTATTTTACTTCGGAGTCACGTGAGTGACTACGTGAAGATTTTAAAGCTCTGTGATTTCAAACCGTGTAACAGTTCATACTTCACTCGCTGCCGAAGTCATTCGAGGGAGGAAGTATGTTATCGTAATCAACCATGAATCTGTTTGTAAAACAAGAAATGGTGTTATTATCAATAACAAGACAAAAATGCTCCCCCGGGCTTAAATTATATATTTGCAGATTCTAATGCTATTTCTGCAACCGATACAGGTTCTGCCAGCGGCTTGTTACAAAGTTTGGAACGTATACTCCCTAGACCACCCCGCTGTAGCCAGGATGTGGTCCATAGACACGTCCATCATCTTAGTCACTGACGTGGAAGCTGCTCTGGTGGAATAAGATTAGTACACATTAGTATTTATTCCAGCAACTCCCGGTACCTGCTTGAGCCACTAGATAGTTTAGCTCGTCAACCGACCATGAGGTTTCTAGTGGCTGACCCATAAGGCTTTTTCCTCTCTCTCGGGTATTTCTTATTGTGTCAATGTAGTTCACTAAGTGGGTCATGACACATAACCGTGGTTCAGGTGGGTATGCCCAGAATTCCATGACTGGACCTGATGTTCCTGGTCTGCTCTGTTTGGCCAGCCCCTGAATGGAAAATGTGACACTGTCTGGTGTTATAACCATGTTGTCCAATCGCAATAGATGGAAGAACTGGCTCTTGCTGAGGTAAGGCCATCAGCATATCCATCTTCAGGGTAGGCTGTTCCAGGGTGAGGGACCTGGCTGGTGATCATCCCCTAAGGTACGTCAGGACCTCACTGACATCCCAATTTGGGTGTACCTAGTTCTGGGGAATGGGATTGAATATACCTCTCCTGAATTTGATCACCAGTGGGTGGTACCCTTGCCCTTGTCGTGGTGCCTAAGTTGAGTAGGCTGACAGAGTACTTCTGGCTATATTGATGGCGCAGTAGCTGAGTCCTTCATTGTGGTGAAGGCCTGCCAGGAACTGCAGTACAGGTTTTGTTGTAGTTGAATGTGTAGTTCCTGAGTTTGAGCAGTATCTTCCCAGGTATGTTCCCTAGTGGATATGCGACGGAATGCTGTCATCATGTTGATAGTGCTGTCTGATCCAGGCCCAGCAGTGGTCTTCCCAATTCTGCAATCCAGGCCCAGCAGTGGGTTTTTTTGGGGGGGTTTTCTGCAACCCAGTAGTTTATCGTGGCATGGATGGTTTATGCCTGAACTGGGTGGGTTGATAAGCCTGGGCTATTGGGAATCATAGGGTTTTGATGAACATGCTGAGGACCACTGGGAACCAAGGTGTGTTTAGTCCACTGTATTTTGCGTAGTACCCGACTGATGAGGCCGTAGTACCTATTGATGAGGTAGAAGAAAGGGAGAACATAGAGATTAGATTCCCCCCCCCCACCTCAATATGCGGGAATGTACCATGCCGCTGCCTTGAGTTTGGTTTCATGCGATATACATTGGTACGTGGCGATTCAATTGGAATATAAGGAGTCCATATTGCTTTGTAATCTCAGCAAATACTTTTGGTTTAAATGTTCGTTTACAGTATTTTGCTCACCTGATAGGTAAGTTGCTGATGGTCAAATATGTTTGACGACATACGGTTACCAATTGTTAAATAATTTGTCACATAATATCGATTTTTATTCCGCCCAAGTAGTTAGGTATATGCCACCACTGTGATGTTGTTAATTTATAAACGAACATGCAAAATGGTGCACTATTGGGCAATATGCTTTACCAATAGTAAGTAAGTAAGTAAGTAAGTTTTATTTATATAGCACGTTTTAAGTCAACTCGCATTGACACCAAGGTGCATTACAAAAAATAGATAATACGTTTGTATGCCATAGAAAAAGGTTTAACAATAAAGAAAATGGACACAACACATATAGAGTTCAACACAAACGTCCCCCCACAGCAGAATCAAAATTTTCCTCTGTGGGGAAAGAATGTTAAGTCCTCTTCCTCTGAAAACCCCCGAGATCGGGCCCATTTGTGGCCTAGCAGCCAGTCCGATGAATATACTCAATAGAACATACTCAAATTTCTGACTAAGTTTAATGCCCAGTGTCTATAGTGATGACAACTCCAGATTAGTCCATTTGCCACCATAATCTAGGTATGGGATATAGTTTGAACACTAGTATCTCAGCTCATTGGAAAGGTACAATGTTCAGTAGCTGGTAATGCTGCTACTAATCCCAATACTCTTGGCACGTAGTTGATAGGTGGTTAATGTTACCATAACTGATAGCATTAAAGAATACCAGATAGACAATGTTGTGGATGGGGTCAATGTAGATATCTGGATAATATGACAGAGCCCAGGTTAAATAAGTTAGTAGCTAATGCTGCTGATATAGCTATATCCAAGGATAGTCTATCGTTAACATATAGACATGCCATGACGAATGTCCTTAAAATGTCAGGGCTGGTTGAAATTCTGGAATAGCTTCGGCTCATATTAGCCAAGTCAATAATAAGTCAACTCAATCAAGTCAAGTCAAGTTATTTGCCACATACACATGCGAGATGTGCAGTGAATGAAAATGGCAATGTTCGCCATGGTTGCCCCATCCAGGTAAATAGAGGTATATCCGAAATCTATATGAGAGGGTACTGAATAATATGCATCTTTAAAGTCGATGTCTACCATAAAGTATCCTTGGAATCCATGGTAGCAGTTACAAATTCCATAAGTGGGTATACCTGATGAATACTCAAGTGGTTTTAATCAATGATGGTGCGACATTCACCATCTTAGGGTTTTTTGGTACCAAAGGCTCATATGAGATTTCTTAAGACCCCTGGTATATCTTTTCCAGTAGCTAGACCCTCAAGATTTTATTAGTGGAAGGGTAGACCCCTTGGGATACATGCTGGACTGGTGGCAATATATTAATCCTATTCCCCCTTGAATATTTTTTGGTATATAACTACCAAGAATGATAGCTTCCAAACCAGGTGATTCCCCCCCCACCTCTGTTAGTACAAACCCTTCACCTTTATGTGATGGCAGGAACCATACTTATCTGTCTTCACTGTTGTTTGGTGGTGTGTTCATTTCTTCGGTTTCTGGTTCCTTGTCTGTAGGGATGGTGTTTGTTGGGGGGTGGCGAATTTTCCATGGG
Source organism: Amblyraja radiata (assembly GCF_010909765.2). Lineage (NCBI taxonomy): Eukaryota > Metazoa > Chordata > Chondrichthyes > Rajiformes > Rajidae > Amblyraja > Amblyraja radiata. Next base: position 54,221,149 of record NC_045957.1, on the reverse strand, counting down.
GCCCGCTCTGGGCCCTGGCCTAAAAGGCTTACGGGATTGGCATGCAGGCCCCGAGCTTTCACCAGTACCAACGTAGACGCCTCCTGGTGGACGCGTAGAGGTACTGCTATCTGGTTTAGTGTGGTGCTCATTCCAGACCCTGCCCTCTAGCCGAATATTTTTGGACACTTCGTCCAGTTTTTTAGGTTTGGTTTGGTAACTTTGCCAGATAGCAGGATCTGTGGTTGTGAGGTCGGCGTTCTCACAGTCCTGTGAATTTTATAGGTTGAGGGCAGGTTTGTGATTTCCCTTGAGAAGTTGCGGAGCATACTGTGAACAGTAGGGTCAGGTGTTTTGCCATACTACCCTGCCCTTCTGGAATGAGCATGCGAACATGATAGCCGACGTCAGGGTATCAAATGCAATTTAAGATATTTGGGTTTTAAAATGCCCTGCTCAATGTATCCCCCAATAATGGTGGGCACTTTGAGTAAATGCAATTTAGGGGAGGCGTGATGAAATCCAACGCCTCATGGCTACCTGTCTTGGAGAGGTTTTTTGGAAAAGACAGGTAGTAGGCTGGCCGTCAGTTGATACTGAAAGGCCATCTCGCTCGTAGCGGACACACCCAGCAGCTCTTCCTGATCCTGTACCTCAAGCATACTCCCGATGTTCTTCAGCCAGTGAGCCCTCTTCTTGACGAGCCCAGCTCTGGTCGCCATCAATCCCTCGACAATGGAGATGACCAGTGCTGTAGCACTGGAGCGGGAGTGTTATGCTCCCTTGGCGGACTTGCCCCTGCTCCTGAGGCAAGTCTCGTTGGAGTTTTATACTCCATGACCTTACTCAAGGCTTGGAGAGCAGACACTTGCTGATTCCATCTTCCGTGTCTGTCTCCAGCCCGAGGTTTGCTTGCTGACTTGTTCTGGAGGCTGCCTGCCGTTTTTCGGGCGGCATCCGCGGTTCTCGGGTGGCGAGTCTCCTTGTCGGGAGTTGCAGGGATTACCGGCTGGTTTTTTTAATTTCCCTCCAGTCCGCTGCTGTTGGTCAGACAGCTGTTAGCGGACTGGGCATCGGCGTAGTACCTGTCTGTGGTCCGCAGCGTGTGCGGACCCGGTGCCGCCTCTCCCCCTTCCACTGACGGCTCCTTCCCTGGAGTCGGACGGGGGCCGCTACCCTCTGCTGCTTTGCTCCCCCTGGAGCAACAAACAAGAGCAAAGTCCCGATATTAATCTGAAGGTAAGTACTTACTTAACGGTCCGTTCCTTCAGGCTTGTAGCGGGAGCGCCTGTACTCCCGCTGCGTCGCTGTTGCACTGCGTGAACGCAATGTCGCGCATGCGTGCTGGACGGGTTCTTCACGTAGTCACTCACGTGACTCCGAAGTAAAATCATCTGATTTGTACCAGTAATCAAGAAGGGAATTAAGGCAGCTTGTGTGAATTCCAGGACCAAAGTGTTCACCTCAGCAATGTGAACCTAAAGGTTTGCAGGAAGACAGTTACCATATAACCATATAACAATTACTGCACGGAAACAGGCCATCTCGGCCCTACAAGTCCGTGCCGAACAATTATTTTCCCTTAGTCCCACCTGCCTGCACTCATACCATAACCCTCCATTCCCTGCTCATCCATATGCCTATCCAATTTATTTTTAAATGATACCAACGAACCTGCCTCCACCACTTCCACTGGAAGTTCATTCCACACCGCTACCACTCTCTGAGTAAAGAAGTTCCCCCTCATGTTACCCCTAAACTTCTGTCCCTTAATTCTGAAGTCATGTCCTCTTGTTTGAATCTTCCCTATTCTCAAAGGGAAAAGCTTGTCCACATCAACTCTGTCTATCCCTCTCATCATTTTAAAGACCTCTATCAAGTCCCCCCTTAACCTTCTGCGCTCCAGAGAATAAAGACCTAACTTATTCAACCTTTCTTAGTTGTTGAAACCCAGGCAACATTCTAGTAAATCTCCTCTGTACTCTCTCTATTTTGTTGACATCCTTCCTATAATTGGGCGACCAAAATTGTACACCATACTCCAGATTTGGTCTCACCAATGCCTTGTACAATTTTAACATTACATCCCAGCTTCTATACTCAATGCTCTGATTTATAAAGGCTAGCATACCAAAAGCTTTCTTTACCACCCTATCTATATGAGATTCCACCTTCAAGGAACTATGCACGGTTATTCCCAGATCCCTCTGTTCAACTGCATTCTTCAATTCCCTACCATTTACCATGTACGTCCTATTTTGATTTGTCCTGCCAAGGTGTAGCACCTCACATTTATCAGCATTAAACTCCATCTGCCATCTTTCAGCTCATTCTTCCAAATGGCCTAAATCACTCTGTAGACTTTGGAAATCCTCTTCATTATCCACAACACCCCCTATCTTGGTATCATCTGCATACTTACTAATCCAATTTACCACACCTTTATCCAGATCATTGATGTACATGACAAACAACAAAGGACCCAACACAGATCCCTGAGGCACCCCACTAGTCACCTGCCTCCAACCCGACAAACAGCCATCCACCATTACCCTCTGGCGTTTCCCATTCAGCCACTGTTGGATCCATCTTGCTACTCCTGCATTTATACCCAACAGTTGAACCTTCTTAACCAACCTTCCATGAGGAACCTTGTCAAAGGCCTTACTAAAGTCCATATAGACAACATCCACTGCTTTACCCTCGTCAATTTCCCTAGTAACCTCTTCAAAAAATTCAAGAAGATTAGTCAAACATGACCTTCCAGGCACAAATCCATGTTGACTGTTCCTAATCAGACCCTGTTTATCCAGATGCTTATATATATTATCTCTAAGTATCTTTTCCATTAATTTGCCCACCACTGAAGTCAAACCAACAAGTCTATAATTGCTAGGTTTACTCTTAGAACCCTTTTTAAACAATGGAACAACATGCGCAGTACGCCAATCCTCGGGGACTATTCCCGTTTCTAATGACATTTGAAATATTTCTGTCATAGCCCCGGCTATTTCTACACTAATTTCCCTCAATGTCCTAGGGAATATCCTGTCAGGACCTGGAGACTTATCCACTATTATACCTAATTTTTAATGTATGCATTGGCATTGGTTTATTATTGTGATGTATACTGAGATATAGTGAACAACTTTGTATTGTGTGCTATCTGGGCAGATCAGATCATGAGCACAACAGTAGTGCAGCAGAGAAAAAAACTGCAAATTCAAGCTTAGTTTAGTTTGGAAATACAGCGTGGAAACGGGCCCACCAGCCCACCAAATTCACACCGACCAGCAACCACTTGTACACTAGTTCTATCCTACACTCTAGGGACAATTTACAAGTCAGTTAACCTACAAACCTGCACATCTTTGAGGTGTATGAGGAAACCAGAGCTTCCGGAGAAAACCCACATGATCACGTACAAACTCCGAACAGACAATTCCCGTGGTCAGGATCAAACGTGAGTCTCTGGCGCTGTAAGGCAGCAACTGTACTGTGGCGTCACTGTACCAACCCAATAGTTTACTGCTGCAAACAAAGTGTAAATTTATAAAAAGCCCGCAGCATGTTAGATTGTATGATTCGGGGCACATCCTTAACGTAGGAGAGGTCCGCTTATGAGGCTGATTACCACTGGGAAGAAGTTGTCCCTGAACACTAATGGGACGTGGTTTCAAACTTTTGTATCTTCTGCCCGATGAGAGATTTATGCAGGCTGCTTTCTGCAAGTCAAAGTGCTGAAATAAATCTCTTGTGGGCAAGTCAGTTCCCCAGTCAGCATTCAATGAAGCGATGGTCGAGGCTGATCACAGGCGTTGGAACCTAACCAGTTATTATCTCCATTTTTTGGATTATTAAAGAAAAGCTCAAACTTTTGTGTCTTTCAGTTTGTTTTCTCACTAAGGTCAGGTGAGTTGATACCACTTGTGAACACTCTTTTGGCTTTGTCACTGAGTGGTGGCTGAAAGAATGGACAGGATTTTGAAGGACAGAAGAGCACAAAGAAACTGCTGGATTTTTCTCTCTCAATAGTTGTGAAGTAGGGATGTTAACGATGATAAATACAAAAATACTTGTTGCAGCCAGAAGATAGAGGAGCAAAGAGGCAGAAAAACCCCAAAAAGAAACTGAACAATAAAAGGAATTACCAATAACGGCAAAATGACTTACCTTAATTACTGACAAAGAACCTGCTAGGTTCAAGTGCAACAGCACTTGAACAATAATGAGTGGGAGAATGCTGGTCAAATAGCAATAAAAACAGAAGCCACATTCCAGATAATCTCTCAATCAAAATCAACAAATGACCAGCAAGTTTTCAGTGTTAGGAATGTTTATCAATCAAATCGGAATTGGGCCTGTCCCACTTAGGCGACTTTCTAGGCGACTGCAGGAGACTGCAGTCGCCACATGGTCACCACATGTTCGCAGGTGGTTGCCGGGGAGTCGCCTTCATGGTCGTGAGTAATTCTCGCATTCTAGGAACGAGTCGCGGCCTCATTATGGTCATTGCAAAATTTTCAACATGTTGAAAAATTAGCGCCGACTAGCATGAAGCCGCCATGGAAAGTAGCGAGAATTCTCGTGCCGCAGGTGGGTCGCCAGGAGGTCCTAGTGGGTTGCCAGGCGGTCGAAGGTTCTCTTAGGTTATTGTAGGTTGTAGCCAGTGCTGACTGGTGAATTTTATTGGCTCATTGGGGAAAAACCCCATAAACAGTAGTTTTCAGAACCAAGGATAACCGACCGGTAATGTTAATGTCCGCCGAGCTTCACAGCCGTGTATCTCAGGCTTCTTAAAAGTTGTCTCCACTCCTTCTCCCCCTTCTCTCCCCTCTCTCACCCTTCTTCCCCCTCCCCCCCCTCTTTTAAAGAACTTACCGTACACTGTGCTATTTAGCTTCTTACTTACAGCACCAACCTTCCTGTTCATCGTGGTGTGTGTCTGTATCACATTGGCTTTGGACCATGTGAATTTCACTCAGACAGCACTCCCCCTGCTTGCCATGTCGCCTCCCTCATAACGGGCTGGTGAAGGAAGCAATGTGCTGTGTGTGTTGCACTCTGACAGTCGTCGTTCCAGTTGCCGGTTTTTCAGGCAACTGCCAGCAACTTTACAGTCACCAGCAGTCACCTGAAAAATCGCCTAAATGGGACAGGCCCATTAGGAGTAAAATTGGGTTGCAGCTGCAGTCTGATCTAGTTAAGATCCTTTCATTCATGCACTGCATGCTGCTTCAATCGTTCATGTTTCATGCGTGATGGCATTAATCCCAATCCATCACTTTCTTCTTTCCCATCAATGATATCAAACAAACCTAGCAATTTCTCTCAGAAATGATATAAAATACTCTTCATGCCTTTAAATAAAATGGAAAGTCCACCCTCTTCCATATCATCATTCATTCTGGTTCTCCAGATCTTAGATACAAAATATAGGAGAAATAAAACTGGGCTTGAATTTGTTTTCGACATGCAATATTAGTAACAAACTATTTGCCAATGAAGTTAATGTGTACAATAAAGTAGTGAGTAAAGTAAACAATAAAGAAATTTAAAGTAAATTTATTCACTGTTTTATTTTGCCATATAATGAACATAATTGAAATAATTGAAATTGAAATAATTTAATTGCCACACAACCAAGGTCGGTGGTATTTGGGTTGCCAGCAGCGGTACAATAATAAAGAACACAACCACAATAAAAAATTTACACAAACATCCACCACAGCATTCATCACTGTGGTGGAAGGCACAGAGCTTGGCCAGTCCTCCTCCATTTTCCCCCGTGGTCGGGACCACCACCCTCCACAGCCGTTGCTGCGGGCGTCCAGATGGTAAGGGACAAAGTCAAAGTCAAGGTGTGTCCAGGATCGGCTCTTCCCAACCAGAGACCGCGGCTTCAGGCTGGTGTAGGCCGCAGACCGTCGGTCAAAGTTTTAAAGTACCTGCCGTGCTGCAGCCGGAAACACCGCAGCCTGCAGGGCCGGCGGTCGAAGCACCCCTCCAGGGGTGATGTTAAGTCCATACCATGCCATAACATAATGTATGTTAATTGAAATAGTAATTATTTTTTTTATGTGCTGGACCATCTACCTTTCACGCTTTGCTTACTTTGTTGACATTTCTGATGTTGAGAATTAACGTTGTGGATGACAACATTGTGTTTGCAAAAATGCCCAATAATTTATATTACAGCCAATTCCAAACGGGCTTGCAAATCTGGAGTCCATGCACAATCAGACTTCAGAGTTAAATAGAATTAAGCTTCTTGAAAGGCTACGATTTTTGGCAATACATGGATATTAAATTCAGAATGATGACAAACCTAGTTTTCAAAGAATTCAAACAATCTGCTGACTTCCTTTGACACTTTTTAAACTCATACAGGCATAATTGAACTGTAGGAGAATATGGAGTGTACTTCTTCATGTTCTAAGCCCTCAATTGTGGGCATGTAAGGATCACTGCACTTGGGTCTTTGGATGGTGTGGGTCTTTGATGATGTTGGATAGGTGTTGAACTGAGACAGAGAGCAGGGAGGAAGGGAAGGGAAGAGAGATGAAGATAAAACAAAGGAAAAGTGAATGAACCGTTATGTTTTTGTATATTTTTAAAATGTACTAGACCTGTTGGGTCCCGCCCCCTCAATGCACGGTTGCATGTGGAGGGGGTGGGGCCTGTGGCGTCACACACACACTAACCACCCCCCGCACACACACAGAGGATGGGAGGGGCATGAGAAGGGGGGTGAGAGAGGGGGATGAGATGGGGGAGGGGGAGACTCGGGGGAGAAGGGAGGGGGAGGCGGGAGGGGGTAGTGGGGAGAGAGGGAGGGGAGAGGGGAAGGTGGAGAGAGCGGAGGGGGAGAGAAAGGAGGGGAGAGAGGGGGAAGGGGGGAGAGAGGAGGGGGGAGAGAGAGGAGGGGGGAGAGAGTGGATGGGGAGAGGGGGAAGAGAGGAGGGGTAGGGGAGCAGATGGGGGAGAGAGAGTTGAGGGGAGAAAGGAGTGGGGAGAGAGGAGGTGGGAAGAGAGAGGAGAGGGAGAGAGGGGGTAGGGTGGGGGTCGAGGGGGAGGAGCGAGAATAGAGGAGAGAGAGTAGAGGGGAGACAGGAGGTGGGGAGAGAGGAGGTGGGGAGAGAGGAGAGGGTGAGAAGAGGAGGGGGGAGAGGTGGAGGGGAGCCGGGCGAGTGAGAGGGCTGCGAAAAGCAGAGATAGCCCGGGGAGAGAGAGAGAGAGAGAGAAAGAGAGAGAGTTCAGGGTCTCTGAGGATCCTCCAGTGCTTCTACTCAGCGGCTGTGGAAAGCATCTTGTCTGGAAATATCACAATTTGGTTTGGGAATTGCTCTGCCCAGGACAAGAAGGCTCTGCAGGGAGTAGTGCGTTCGGCCGAACGCACTATGGGAACTTCACTCGCTGTTGGGGGACTCTCATGGGGGACCCCTTCCACCCCAGCAACAGACTGTTCCAGCTGCTACGGTCAGGCAAACGCCTCTGTTGCCATGCTGTGAAAACAGAGAGGATGAGAAGGAGTTTCTTCCCAGAGGTGTAGGGGTTTTGCGTTTCCCTTTACTCCACTTCGGGCCCAACTGCCCAAGTTATTCTCTCCCTTGTCGGAGGGTCAAACGGCCACCACTCCACTCGAGCGGTTTCCAAGAGAGAGAATACAACAAAAGGGATTCCCCTAGGTTCTAGACCTCGGAATTAAGGTGGGATATGATAAAAGGTTGAATTGACCAGAGTGTGCTGATGAGAGAAAACAGAAACCAAGATGGACTCAAAGCAAGTCTAAAATTTACAGGCTTTATTAAACAATGAGAAATCGAATCTCACCAACACTACATAATACGTGGCTAAACTTATGCTTTAACCTAAGACTATGGAAGGAAAACTATCGGGCACGTCGTAAAACTTACTTTACACAATTTTACTTGCAAGTACACTCCCCCTTTCCCCTTCTTCTCTCAACCTCTATCCTATTTCGGGAACTTCACCAGGTCACTGGGATACTTACAGCTAAGTTGATGCAGGCTCACGAGCCGTCCAGCAGAGCAGAAAGAGAGCGAGTTCTGGCTTGAATCCGGCTTTTTATACATGAGTTTCCTTTGAAACCCCCAGGTGGTCCTCTGGACAAAAGGGTTATTTTGATGATTCCCAGTTTCGATCTGGCATGAACAATAGGCTTCCGATGATAAGGAGTTTGCTGATGTCATGATCCCTCAGCCTGATCGTTATCCCATCGCCTACATGGGCTCCCATTGTCCTGATGGATGGGTCATCCACGATGGTGATTGTGCTTGCTGCTGGTCTGTTTACCACCGTCTGCTGAGGCTCGGTACCTTCCTTTGTGTTTCCAAGATAATCTCGTTATCTCCGTCTCAGCTTTTCCTGCCCACACCATTCGCATAGTTGTGTGATGCCCAAGTCCACAGGCCAGACAGGTTTGAAACTTGAAACTGATTCTTTCTTTGTGGATTGTTTTTTTTCCTTTGCAGCCAGCAAGTCTGTCTTTTTCAAATGTCCGTCCTTATCCGAGTTCTTCCATTATTTTGGAGGATTTGCCCCAATAACTTACAGAGGCCATTAGGTATGATGCCAGAGATCCCCATTGTAACGCAAGTCACGGCAACCCTCCCCCAACTGCACCTCGCCATCCCTCTTCCTACCCCCATTCTTCATTCCCCCTCATCCCCAGCACTCTCTCCCCCTCCTCTTCGCCCTGCCTCTTCTTTCTCTTCTCTTCCACCCCACTTCCTCCCTCATCTCTCCCTCCCTCTCCTTTCCCATACCCTATTTCACTCCCTCCCACCCTCCATAACCCCTCTCCCCTCCCTACACCCTCCTCTCTCTCTATCCCCCTGCTCCCCCACTCCTCACCTCCCCTATCCAACTCTCCCTCCTGACCTCCCCACTGCCCTCCTCTCCCTCTATCTCCCATTCCCTACCTCCCCCACTTCCCCCTCCTTTCCTGCTATCCCCCCTCCTCCCCCACTATCCCTTCTCACCTCCCCCACTTTCCCCTCCATCTCCCTCCCTACCCCCTTCCTCTCCCTCTATCCCCTTGCTCCCCCACTCCTCACCTCCCCCCTATCCCACCCCACCACAATGAAAATAGTTTTTTGTTAATGAAACCACCCCTTATCCCACACCCTACAATGAACATTTTTGAGAATTTACTTTTGTTAAAGTAAATGAAATTCAGGATCTTATTGTGATGTCATTGTGAGGTGGAACACTGCTGAGGGGCAGACAATATGTAAATGAAATCCCATTGTAATGTCATTGTGGGGTGGAACTGCTGAGAGGCAGACAGGTTTTTAAAGTGTTTTTTTAAGTTTTTAGAGGTGGATAACGTAAAATATATAATCAATCTGAACAAAACTTGTTTAATTTACATCACAGGACAATGGTGAGTAAGGTGGTGCAAAAATTGTAGCGCTAACGTGTGTGTTTTTCTGCGCAAATACAAACCTGGTATACAAACCGGCAAACAAACAAAATGAGAGTTTTAGTAATATATTAAACTAGACTAAGAGCAGACCCGTTAGGTCTGCTCCTCCAACGCACCCGTTCACTTGCGTATTGCAACAGCAAATCGCCCTCCCCTGCACACACACGCACATATACAAACACGTACAAGATCAGACTTTTAATAAGTACTAGACCAAGTGCAGACCCGTTGGGTCTGTTTCCACAACGGCGTTTGCGGGGGGGGGGGGGGGGGGTGGGGGGGGGGGGGGGGGGGAGGATGAAACGGGAGAGATTTAGGAGGGAAAGGAGAGCGGGGTAGGGGGTGAGAGAGGGGGATGGGGAGAGGTGTGGGGGAGGGGAGGAGGGGGGTGAGGAGAGAGAAACATAGAAATTAGGTGCAGGAGTAGGCCATTCGGCCCTTCGAGCCTGCACCGCCATTCAATATGATCATGGCTGATCATCCAACTCAGTATCCTGTACCTGCCTTCTCTCCATACCCCCTGATCCCTTTAGCCACAAGGGCCACATCTAACTCCCTCTTAAATATAGCCAATGAACTGCCCTCAACTACCTTCTGTGGCAGAGAATTCCAGAGATTCACCACTCTCTGTGTGAAAAATGTTTTTCTCATCTCGGTCCTAAAAGATTTCAACCTTATCCTTAAACTGTGACCCCTTGTTCTGGACTTCCCCAACATCGGGAACAATCTTCCTACATCTAGCCTGTCCAACCCCTTAAGAATTTTGTAAGTTTCTATAAGAACCCCTCTCAATCTTCTAAATTCTAGCGAGTACAAGCCGAGTCTATCCAGTCTTTTTTCACATGAAAGTCCTGACATCCCAGGAATCAGTCTGGTTAACCTTCTCTGTACTCCCTCTATGGCAAGAATGTATTTGGCAAGGGAGATGGAGAGGGGGGAGGAGATAGGGGTGGGGGTGGGGAAGAGAGAGGTGAGGGGGAGAGAGGTGTGGGGGAGGGAGGAGGGAGGGGAGGAGGGAGATGGGGTAGGGAAGAGAGGGGGAAGAGTGTGGAGGGAGGGGGAAGAGTGGGGAGGGAGAAGGGGGGTGGGGGAGAGAGGGGTGGGAGGAGGAGGGGAGGAGAGGGAGAGGGCTGAGGAGAGCGAGATGGAGAGGGGGAGGAGAGAGGGATGGGGAGGGGGATAATAGATATGATACATATGATATATTGTGAGAGAATGGAGCGGCTGGAATTTAGAAGGATGAGAGGATCTTATTGAAACATATAAGATTATTAGGGTTTGGATACGCTAGAGGCATGAAACATGTTCCCAATGTTGGGGAGTCTAGAACAAGGGCCCACAGTTTAAGAATAAGGGGTAAGCCATTTAGAACGGAGATGAGGAAAAACTTTTTCAGAGTTGTGAGTGTGAAATTCTCTGCCTCAGAGGGCAGTGGAGGCCGGTTCTCTGGATACTTTCAAGAGAGAGCTAGATAGGGCTCTTAAAGATAGCGGAGTCAGGGAATATGGGGAGAAGGCAGGAATGGGGTACTGATTGTGGATGTTCGGCCATGATCACATTGAATGGCGGTGCTGGCTCGAAGGGTCAAATGGCCAACTCCTGCACCTATTGTCTCTATCTATCTATCTATCTATCTATCTATCTATCTATCTATCTATCTATCTATCTATCTATCTATCTATCTATCTATCTATCTATCTATCTATCTATCTATCTATCTATCTATCTATCTATCTATCTATCTATCTATCCTATTACTAAAACTCCCATCTTGACCACTTCCAGTCTGCGTTGTATTTAAATGTGCGCAAAAATGGTACCGTATATCGCTAGGATTTTTAGTCCACCTTACTCACTGTTCTCCTCTGCTCCAATCGCACCGAGTTTTGTTCCGATCGGTAAAATATTAGAAAAGTTAGTGGTTTGTTATTCGCAAGGACGGCAACGGCCCTTCCGGCACATGCTATCAATCACCGGCCACGAGAATAAAGCTGAAGGAGCGTGTGCTCTGCGAGTGGGGTCTGTGTTCTGCGAGCGTGGTCTGTGCTCTGTGTTCGGGGGCTGTGTTCTGCGAGTGGGGGCTGTGCTTGGAAGCCAATGTGTGCAGCCGGGTCCTGAGGCCTGAGTGCGGTCGGAGCCGGAAGCCACTGAGCTCACACAAACTCTTTTCTTTTTCATCTATGAGATAAATATTTTTTTTTTGTGTGTGTGTGTGTGTGTGTGTGTGTGTGTGTGTGTGTGTGTGTGTGTGTGTGTGTGTGTGTGTGTGTGTGTGTGTGTGTGTGTGTGTGTGTGTGTGTGTGTGTGTGTGTGTGTGTATATATATGACATATATATATGTGCAGGACAAGAGGATGTTTCCCATCGAAAAATAAAGGAGTTATTAGTGTTTTAAAAATGTTGAGATTCTTTCTCCTGAAGGCCACGCCCCTTCCAGAGGGACTATAAAACCCGGAAGTGTTGAGTGCCTCTCAGTCTCTGCAAGATGGGGGAGCGAGAGGGTCATGTCTGTCAGTCTGAGCTGTGAATAACACTGAACACATGTTAACTAAACTGTGAGTGTTTTTACTGACCTGTCAGTGCCCTTAATGTGGTTTGAAAATATAGTTTTGAAATGCTGAAGCTGTGTTGCCTTTGGTTTGGAAATGCTAAAGCTGTGTTGCCTTTGCTTTGGAAATGCTAAAGCTGTGTTGCCTTTGGGATGGAAATGCTAAAGCTGTGTTGCCTAATTAAAGTTGCCTTGCCTATTTAAAGTTGCTTTACCTAATTAAAGTTGCCTTGCCTTCTATATAATTAAAAGTCTAATCTTGACCACTTCCTGTATGCGCTTTATATTGATTTTAGAAAAAACCGCTAGCTCATACGGTTGTGATTTTTGGCCATCTTACTCAGAGTCCCGCTCCGCTCATCAGGTACCTAGGATTTTTCCCATCGATGAAAAATAAAAGGGTTATTAGTGTTGAAAAAATGTTGAGATTCTCTCCCCTGTCAATCACGCCATGAAGGCCACACCCTTTCTGGTGGGAGGGGGGGAGGGACTATAAAACCCAGAAGTTTGGGCGTGGCTCAGTCTCTGCAAGATGGTGGAGGGAGAGGTCACGACTCACTGTCTTTATTGGCCTTGCACCCTTGTTGAAATGGTATGAAACTGAACTTGAATTTGGTGGCCTTGCACCCTGCTTGAAGTGGTAAGAAACTGCATTTGAATTTGGTGGCCTTGCACCCTGCTGGAAATGGACTTTCAAGGAATAGCCGTGAGTCAACTGCCAGCCCACCAGCCATGAGTGAGTAAGCAGCCAGCAAAACAGGCTTGAGTGACTGAGCCGCAAGCCCAAGAATCCATTCGGCCCACAATGTCCTTACCAACCATCTGGAAACCAGTCCCTTCAGCCCACAACACCCATACTAGCGCACCAGAATTCCCCCCCCCCCACTGGCCACCAATATTGGAATTGGTGGAGAGGTGGAATATTGCGTTGGGAGACCAGCCCTCCCATGTGAACATGGTCACTTAGTCTGGTATATATATGTATAATATTATATAATATTAATATTAATATATAATATTAATTATATGTGTGTGTGTATATATTATATATACTTCAAGTCCCTTCTGCTGCCTGTCGCACTGAATTACTCCAGCATTTTGTGTATATATATATATCTTTACGTACAGATATATACATGCACGCACACGTACATATACACATACCTTCTAAATAGTTCTGAGCATCACCTGTGGGGAAGGGGGAGGAGGGGGGGATGGGAAGGTCGGGTGTGGGGAAGTGTGTGTGTGGCGAAGGGGGGTGTGTGGGGAAGGGGGGTGTGTGGGGAAGGGGGGTGTGGGGAAGGGGGGTGTGGGGAAGGGGGGTGTGTGGGGAAGGGGGGTGTGGGGAAGGGGGGTGTGGGGAAGGGGGGTGTGTGGGGAAGGGGGGTGTGTGGGGAAGGGGGGTGTGTGGGGAAGGGGTGGGTGTTGGGAAGGTGTTGTGGGGAAGATGGGGGGGGGTGGGGAAGAGGGGGGGGTCGTGGAGAAGAGGTGGGTGGTCACAGCAGACACAGTCAGCTCACCCCACACCTTCAGCTTACGGCCTCATGCAGTACCTCCCGGTCCCGGTCCCAGTCCCAGTCCGACTTCACTCAGAGGCTTCCGGTTTGACTTAACACGCTGCTCACGGACTCAGCCCTGCCTCCAGGGCTGTATTCTCTGCAGGTGCTGGAAGGGGCGTTACCTTTATGGTGACTGACAGACGAGAAGACCAATCTACTGATTTCCCATTTTTTAATATCTTCATAACTTTTCTAATATTTCACCGATCGCAACAAAACTTGGTGTGCTTGGACCAGATGAGAACTGTGAGTAAGGTGGCAAAAAAATCCAAGCGATATAGGGAACCGTTTTTGCATTGTTAAAAAAAAAATGCAAACCAGAAGTGGTCAAGATGAGAGTTTTAAAGGGCTTTCTCATTGTGCGACCTGAAGCAAGACCTAACAAGATTTAACATCGTGGGAACCTTCTGCGATAGCAGTACGGCATTCGTGGACCACCGAGGACCTCCGTGGTGCTAACGGCAGGTAGTCGTGTGACTTGGTAAGGTCGGGAGAAAATTCAAACATTTTGGAATTTCTCCAAGAGTGTCTTGAGCAGCGTTGCAACATTGTATGGACGCAGATGCCAGTGCGATATCCGTGCGATATCCGTAATGACACTTGCGAATACCGTGGGAACTCCTGCGAACGGTAAACCCGGAAGCTTGACAGAAGGGACATAAGGTGAGTAAAAGAGGTGGTCTCAATATCGCCAATGGACCATGTGTCCATCGAGGACGTCCCACCTAATTGTCATTGTTTGAGAATCTTTTTCACAGTAAGACTTGCAGAGATGCCTCTCAGAAAATCGCAAAGAAAGGGGTCAAAGAAAGTCGGAAAGTCGGAAAGTTTTCGTTTATTTAATTTGTTGGCCACTCACCATTTGGTGTTACATCTGTAGTCCTTTGTAAATGTCTGTATGTTAATTTATGTGTCCTTTACTCTTGTGCATTTTCTTTTTGTTGGTGGCTACACATTTTATTATATCCTGAAGTGTGATAAAGCTTTTACCTCTGCATTTTGATTGTCATTGCCATTGCTTGTTTAAAATAAACTTATCTTTTACTATCAGCTTGATGTCTGCAAATCGTCATTAATACATCACTACAAGACGAATGTCTCTAATGTTATAATCCCTCTCATGCTGAAACACAAAAGACCTTAATGGAGGTGATATTCTCACATTTTGACTCATTAACATTTCTGAGTGTGCAGGACACTGAAATGTCCAGCTTTTTAAACGTGTTCTTCACCTCTTGGTAGAAAATAAAATAAGACAATCAGCACGGTAAATGTGATACAAAGTCTTTATTCCTATTTGAAAATATAAGAAGACGACTTCTGTCACATATTGAGAGGAGATGCATCACACAATACATTTGTCTGTAAAAGGGCCTCGCAAACACGAAATACAACAAATGAGGCACGCCAGATTATTTAAAACACATTATATCCATCAACCTCCGCTACAAGCGTCAACTCAGGCATTTAAAGGGACAATGCAATGTTCTAAACGGCAGGTTTTGCGGACGGACATCTTAGAGGAAGCACTTTTCAGAGGACAACACTAGGAAGTCAGCTTATAACATGCAGTAGTGTTCCCATGGTCGGCTACCCATCAATAATGCTGTCCTGCCACGGCACACTCCCCAATTGTGAATTGTAGTAAGCGCAGAGATGGTTTCTTTGCTCTTTCACACAGGATATGCCCGAGTTACCTTTCAAACGCTGCAGTGAGACCATTTTCAACTTGTTCGCACCACTTCTCCAAGCACCTAGTGTTACTTCCCCTGTGTCACTGTCCACTAGGTCACCGTCCTGGATGGATGTTGCTGATCCAGCAGCTGCACCTCTCATTCGGATCAGGTTGTGCAGAACACATGCTGCATATACTATACTCTCCGCATTCTTGGGCTTCTGCTCCATTGTCTTGAGCAAGCATCTAAATCTGTTTGCCAAGATGCCAAAATAATTTTCTACTACCCTCCTGGCCCTTGACAGCCTGTAATTGAAGATCCTCTGTTCCCTAGTTAGATTCCTCTGTGGATATGGCTTCATAATCCAGGGCCGTAATGCAAAGGCTTCGTCAGCAACCATCGCATATGGGATGTCCGGGCTGTCTTCTCCTGACAGTTGTTCTGGATCAGGCATGCCTGCTGTTCCACCTTCCATTTTATTTCCAAGCCAGGTTTCTTTCCAAATCCGGCCATCACCAACACTTCCAGGTGTGCCCACATCCACATACAGGAAGTTGTAGTTATAATCAACCACCGCCATGAGTACAATTGAGTGGAATTTCTTGTAATTGAAATAATTTGAGCCACCTCCGGGTGGTTTACGAATTGCCACATGCTTGCCATCCAAAGCCCCACATGTGTGAGCAAAGTTCCACCTGTTTTCAAACCCCAGTGCAACTTTCTTCCACGCATCTGGTGTACTGGGGCATTCCATCACTTCAGCTGAATAAAATTGGATGATCGCCTCACAGGTTTCTCTGACAATACCACAGATGCTGTTGGTGGCGACAAGAAAGTTGTAAGACAGACTTTTATAAGAATCGCCTGAGGCCAAGTAGCGGAGGGTGATTGCTATGCGCAACCCTGGTTCCAGTGCCTTTCTCATTACAGTGTCAGTCTTCTTCAGCAGAGGTCCCAAATTATTCTTTAACTCATTAAAGAGCTCGGGTGAAATTCTGACAAAGTTTTTGAATGCACTTTTATCCTCTTCGCACAGCACATTAAGCAGTTGCTCATATTGTCCTAATTGAGGTCTCCGTTGAAACATGGGCTTAACCCAGTGAGACTTCCTCTTAATTATCTTTTTAATTAATCTCACCCTTCTGCCTTCACGCAAGCGTTTTCGATGCACATGTTGCGCTAATGCATACAGCGCGTCAATGAAAATAACAACCAGCCTGTACTCGAACCAACTTTGTATAGGCATGTCTGCAAATGAGACAATTCTACGAACGGAGGATATTTATATAGTGTGTGAAAAAAAAGTGACATCATTTGTGCCACGTGATTAACTACACTACAGTCCACGATGTTCATTCACGATTAACGGGAAAGATCGGGAGACGGACAAGTCAGTCGCACAAATGACAGAATTGCCGAGTACCGTGGGAACTCTTTATCGTGGGAACACTTTATCGTGCGGAACTCGTGCTGGACCACGACCACTTCACTCGGGTGACATCTTGCTTCAGGTCGCACCGTGAGAACTCGCCATTAGTGTTAGTATAGATTAACAGCTACTCTTGCTGCAAAACACTTTATCGTGGTGCAGGGCAACTTTAAGCAGTGCAATTTAACTTTACCTAACGATAGTTGGTCACCATATTCACTCCAGATGAGTCCATCTAATGAGCATTGGTTTATAATGCGCATAGTATTTCACTGTACCTTGGTACGTACACGTCTTAATAAAGAAGTCATTGGACCATTGGTAGTAGATCAAGCTGCATGGTGGAGAAACGATGGCTAAACATTATGCAATATTTGCTAATTTTACATTTTAAAGAGACATGTTCTTTATCATTTTCTTTCAAACTGGTACGAAGGCCACATTAGAACAGATTGTACGAGATCTGTGAAATGAACTGGCTTGCCTGGTCAATGGCTTTCTCTGAATTCACACTTCCGTCTGTGTACCCTGGCAAGCTTGATATCGCCAATCTATGCACGTATTGTTGGTCTCAGAGCCAGGAAACAAAAATTATAACATGGAAATCTCTTCCCAGCAGGAAGAATTGTTAGTTATTGCTTTAGAATTCAAGACCAGTCAATGAATGTTAATTTTAACATTTTTCCATTCCATTTGCTATACACAGTTAAATGAGAACACGTATTACTATAGATTAGAAACCAAGTTATTTGCCACCACAAATCTCTGATGTAACAGAAAATGTCATTTTTATAAATGTCAACCAATCAAAATTCTATATAAACAAGAGCTTCATACTATAAACACTGGTACTCATGAAGAACCCAAGAACAAGACTTTTAAGAAATTATACAACATTTAATAAATTCTTCAAGTAATTTAAGGCAAATAAACATATCATGTTTTGACAATTTTTTGAAACCTTGACATTTATGCTGACATTTAACAATGTGATCAGCAAAATATGAACTAGCACATATAATAACAGAAACATAGAAACATAGAAAATAGGTGCAGGAGTGGGCCATTCGATATGATCATGGCTGATCATCCAACAAGAAAAACCAGATGCAAAGCCTACTCTGATCATGTTGGGATAAATAATTATAACATTTCATATTTAAAACATAAGTTTTGAGTGGAAACTGTCAAAGCAGTGCAATCTAATTATTCAATATCATTTAGAATGCATAAAGTCTCCATTAATACCCAGAAAGGCAGTTTGCCACTGACAAGACAGGTCAAACATGTATACACAAAATTATCTCATCTCTAAACAAACTGTCCAAGAAACGCTGCAATTAGTTTCAGCATTTTGTTTCAAAGAAGCTTCTTGTTCCTAAAACAAGTTAGAATGGTATGAATAAATGTGCATGTGCATAGATGAAATAGAATCCTTCCACTGGAAGTGAGTCTGCTCTTTCATGGATTATAGCTACATAGACCCACTTGAACACTTTGGTTGTGCCCAGTACCCGTGGACCTGAATTCTATAGGAATAGGAAAGGAAGGAATTGGAAACAATTGTGAGAGAAAATGGTATAAACCTTCCTTTCTAGAAAAAACATCGTAAATATATTCAATATCACTTTCAAGACATTTCAAAAATGTTAATGGTATTCTTTTACATCTCAATATATTTGAAGCACAGATTTTGTGTAAAGGAAATATTTTCAGATCAATCTTTACATAATGCCAAGGGATTTCTTACAGTCTGACATATTGTAAAATATCTTAACATCAGTAATTCATGTAACTTGTAGTTTATGGACTGCTCAATGTTACAATTGGTGACACTATATTTTAGTTGGTGACACTAACATGTACTTTTATCATTCAGTCATCTATCATTTGCAGCTGTCGGCAATGGACTAAACCCTATATTAATCAATCATTAAAATACATGAATTATTATTTCAAAATGGTTGGGAAGGTGATGAAAATAATTAATATTAATGATTTAAATTTGGGGATTTTGTCATTAATTAATGAACGTTTAAACTAAATGAATATGTCTTATATTCATGTAAATATAAAAATGTACATAAATTTAAGACAAGTACATATTAAGCAGGTGGCCGGTTTGATGCACTTTTATTTCTGGTGGTTCACTTTAATCAACTATGATTTCATTTCTTAAAATTCTATCAATAAAAGGGAAGCATATCTAACAAGGAATTTTGCATTGAGAGTAAAACAAGTTAGGTCTAATTTGCCCAGAAGGTGGGGGGAGGGACAGACAGAAGAAAGGGAGTATCAGTGATTAGGTGAGGCCAGGCCAAATGAATAAATGGGAGCGCATCAAATGAGGTTGCATATAAATATATATATATATATATACATAACTATGTGTGTGTGTGTATGGATATTATTAGAAAGCGATGCTTAGAGGCTGTTGCAGCATATCACCGATGATGGCTATATCTAGAACCATTGGAGTCTTGGATTGAGCACTACAAGAAGTTCAGTTTTCTTATTCAATATGTCTGAAGCAACATGTCCGAAGAAGGGTCTCGACCCGAAACATCACCCTTTCCTTCTCTCCAGAGATGCTGCCTGTCCCGCTGAGATACTCCAGCTTTTTGTGTATATCTTCAGTTCCTTCTTACACATTTATAAATGAAATTTCAGTTGTACAAATCATGAACTCAATTTATTGAGAGAGAGTTTATCTCAAACCCATCCATCATTGGGAGGATGCAATGATATGACTATTGTTTGACGAGGAAAAGGAGGATTCGATTTACTGCCAGTGCATTAGGGAGCCACATAGCCTGTGTTTTATTTGAGTCCTATTTTGAACCACTTTGAGGCCAGTGAATCTTACACTAGGTGTCCTATGTATCTTTGATTCAGGCTTTATTGCGTTCAATGACACCGTTGAAATTGTTGAGGTGAAGAATGAAGGACTACGTATGTCATAGAGTGATACAGTGTGGAAACAGGGCCTTCAGCCCAACTCGCCCACACCAGCCAACAATGTTCTAGCTACACTAGTCCCATTTGCCTGCGCTTGGTCCATATCCCTCCAAACCTGTTCTACCTATGTTCCTGTCTAATTTTTTCTCAAAAACAATGGGATAGTCCCAGCCTCAACTACCTCAGCTGGCAGCTCGTTCCATGCACACACCACCCTTTGTGTGAAAAGGTTACCCCTCAGATTCCTATTAAATCTTTTCCCCTTCACTGTTAAACTATGTCCTCCGGTCCTCGATTCCCCTACTCTGGGCAAAAGACTGTGCATCAACCTGATCTATTCCACTCATGATTTTGTATAGCTTTATATGATCTCCCCTCATCCTCCTGCGCTCCATGGAATAGAGACCCAGCCTACTCAACCTCTCCCTATAGCTGACACCCTCGAGTGCTGGCAACATCCTCGTAAATCTTTTCTGAACCCGTTCAAGCTTGACAATATCTTTCCTGTAACATGGTGCCCAGAACTGAACACATTATTCTAAATGCGGTCTCACCAACATCGTATACAACTGCAACAAGACCTCCCAACTTCTATACTCAATGCTTTGACTGATGAAGGTCAAAATGCCAAAAGCCTTTTTGACCACCTTATCTACCTATGACGTGACCTTCAAGGAACCATGCAGCTGTACTCCTAGATCCCTCTGCTCTACAACACTACCCAGAGATCTACGATTTACTGTGTAGGTCCTGCCCTTGTTCAACGTCCCAAAATGGGACATCTCACACTTTTTTGTATTAAATTCCATCAACCATTCCTCCGTCCACCTGGCCAATCGGTGTGTGTGTGTGTGTGTGTGTGTGTGTGTGTGTGTGTGTGTGTGTGTGTGTGTGTGTGTGTGTGTGTGTGTGTGTGTGTGTGCGTGCCTGTGTGTGTGTCTGTGTGTGTGTCTGTGTTTGTTTGTGGGTTGGAGGGATAACATCAAGGGGCTGTTCAGAATCAAGGGGACTATTTGGAAGACGTGTGTGTGTGTGTGTGTGTGTGTGTGTGTGTGTGTGTGTGTGTGTGTGTGTGTGTGTGTGTGTGTGTGTGTGTGTCTGTCTGTCTGTATGTATATTTGTGCCTGTGTTTGTTTGTGGTGCAGACGGACAATGCAGATTGGGTGTTCAGAAAAATTGCTACTAATTGTTAAGTACAGGTTACTGACCTGGCATGAATGGTCAAGTTCAGAGAATAACCTTCATCAACTATCATCATTGTGTGACCATGTGAATCATTTTAAAATGCCTTTTGGGGGTTGTCAAGATGATTTCGCAATTGTGATTTGATTTGTTGCTGAACCTGGTCCTGACTGTTGGCCTGATGGATGGACTCAGCATCACCTACTTTGCAAAGTTTAGGATTAGAAACATTAAGCAAGAACAGAGTAGATGACCAATTAGGTAATGCTTATAAGGAGAACAATTTTGTATGACATTACAGAAAGTTAGCTGGCATTGAACCTTCAGACTCAGTCGCTGGTGTCTAATGACCAGGAGTTTTTTCTGAGCGATCAGGCTGATCATGTCTATTTCTTTCCTTCTCATCTCTCGAGGGAAGTATTCCATTGATGTGGGAATGCTTTCACTGAAGGCTGACTATTATCTGGCAAAATGAAGGTATATGTGTTTGCCAAGCTGCCAGTATACAGGAAATGAATTCCCTAATGGTCATTCACTCAGCTTATTTATGGAGAGCATATTAACCCTCTGACATCAGAGATGAATGAACTTGCAGTATGATGGGGATGTAATGACCTTTGTGAAATTAAAGCAATTTCCCTGTGTATGCCTTTAACTTGGCATAGATGTTCATGATAATCATTGATATCAAAGCTTTATCTTACTTTATTAATGTTGTTGAGACTTTTGTTCAGAATATCTCTGATTGTCTGCAAATGCACTCATTATATAATGACAGATTATCAACTGTCTTGCTGAGCACTTGGGTTGTGGATCAACTGGACATTATAGAAACAAATTAATTGTCATCAATGGAAAGAGTCCAATTTCTGAATGATCTGTATTGGAGAAATTTGCTGGGCCACCATGTGATATCCTGCTGCCAGCATACATCCATAATCTGCCAGAAGGCACTCAGTCACCAGGCACACAGTACCTGTGCATTTGTGAGTGCATGTAAGTGTGTGGAAACACACTTGTACATGCACATGCACGTGTGGTGCGAGCATGTTATAAATTCATAATTGCATCATACACGCATGCGCACAAAGACCAGACCCCATTCTCTTTCATTACTTCTCTTGTCAGTCTTGTCCATCTGTAGTCTCATTCTTTCTCAGGGGCACTGTCTGTTCCCTCCCATCAGATAACTCCTTCTGACATCCTTCAGTGCTTTCAGAAGTGAAAAGAATTAAGATGATAGTGCATACTCGATTGTGTTGACATTGAATGACCAGAGTTTTGTTGCCTGAAGTCACCAAATAAAACTCTTTAAACTCCAAACCTGAAAGATAAACAAATGTTTTACACTAATCCTAAAAATTACAAAAGAACCAATAAAAATAATTTTATGAAAATGACAATTAAATCTATTTACAAATATTAGGACATTGTTGAATGATTTAATATCTACTGAATTGATGAAATACTATAGCAGTCATTGTCTGAACATAAATGACTTGGATCATTAACCACACATCTCCCGGAAACAATTTTGGAGGTTAGAAGCAATGTTGAAAAAAATGAAATTTAAAGAAAAAGAATGAAGATACTAAGACGATAGTGTCTGTGAATAAACCAACCATTTAAAAATAATAGTTATTCTTGGAAATGTTATGTCATGTTAGTTTGTCTGTGATTCCTAATTTATGTTTCAATGTACATATTTCAGTTATTATCTGCTAGGTATTATTTGAGAAAGAAAATCAGAGGCTAGGCTCAACATTAGTGACTGATCATTTGGCTGCATCAGAGGTATCAACCATTATAATGAAACCTCGTGTTCGCACAGCTTCAAATTCAGTACTGACTAATCATGATACCAAATGTAAAAGTGATTTATAGCACTCATCAGCTTTTCTGTTCAGTTCATTTGTTAGTGTAAAACTGAATTCTGTAAACCGGCTTGTGAGGGACAGGCTATCAGCATCATTTAGCACAATTTGCACAGTGCCATAGCTGGTAGAGCTGCTGCCTCACAACACCAGAGACCCGGGTTCAATCCTCACCTCGGGTGGTACCTGTGTGGTACTTCTCTGTGCACGGGTGAATTTGATCCGGTTGACTCGGTTTTCTTCCACATCCCAAAAACCTGTGGCTTTGTAGGTTAATTGGCTTCTGTAAAAATTGCTCCTAATGTGAGGGAAGTGGATAAGAAAGTGCAATAATATAGAACTAGTATGAATGGGTGATCAGTGGTTGGTGAGGACTTGGTGGACTGAGGGGCCTGTTTCCAAGTTGTCCCTCTAAACTAGCACCTAAATAGCACCTAGTTTGATGGTTAGCTGTATTAAACCTGAATTTTAAATGTAATATTTTGCATCATTAACTTGCTTGATTAAACATTGATGGTGAAGAATGATATTATAATCTCTGCAAGAGAGAAAAAAATCCTAAGATCTTTGAAATGATCAATGTAACAGCTTGAAACCACATGGTTTTAGATACCTGACAGTGTTGGTTCTCGGTAGAGGTATGACTATTTTTATCTTATAATGCTGTTGCTAGCTGCGGCCTGTTATTTCATTGCTTCATTGTTCGGGAGCAATTTCATCAGTGGGTTCAATGCTTCACTTTTGATGACTGCAATTATGGTGTATTTGCATAGTAATTGGGTGCCATTAGAAATGTACGCTGCTTCTGGTGTGTTAATGCACTTGTCCTTGATGCTTTAGGTGCCCATGACAGACCTCTGCACATCGTCTTTAGGTTATGTAGTCTGCAGGTTCTAGATGGTTGTTGCCGAAAGATGAGATAACGAGTTGCAAATGTAATTTAATTTTGGATATATAGCATGGAAATGGGCCCTTCGGCCTTCCAACTCCATGCTGATCATCGAATACCTGTTCACACTAATTCTATGTTATTCTACTTCTGCATACACTTTGCATACACTTCCTGCACTTGGGGCAATTTGCAGAGCCCAGTTAACTGTATGTTTTTGTAATATTCAGCTATTGCCAAATAGCTATATATAAGACCAGACTAAGTGGGAGCCATTGGGTCCCATTCACAATGGTGGGTGTGTGGTAGGAGGGGGGGGGGGGGTGTGGGGTCTGAGGTAAGGTTTGTATGTGGGTGGGAGGGGTTTGCGAGGGGGAGGAGGAGGGATGTGGAGGGGAGGGATGTGGAGGGGAGGGGGGTGTGTGTGGGTGGGGTGTGGGGGGGAGGGAGGATGTGGGAGGGGGGAGGGTGTGGTTTGGGGAGGGGTGTGTGTAGGTGGGGGGGGATATGTGTGTGGGCGGGGGGAATGTGTGGGTGGGGGGGGTTGTGGGCAGGAGGGGTGGGCAGGGGGTATCGTGGAGGAGGGGTGTGTGGGTGGGTGAGAGTTGTGTGGGGGGGAGGGGGGGTTGTGTGTGGGGGCAGGGTTGTGGGGGGGAGGGGAGGCAGTTGTGGGGGAGAGGAGGCGGCTGTGGGGGAGGGGGGTTGTGGGGAGAGGGGTATGTGGGCAGATGGGTTGTGGGGGGGACGGGAGAGGTTGTAGGGGGAAGGGATGTGTGTGGGCAGGGAGAGGTGTGTGGGAGGGAGGGGCGTATGTGTGGGCAGAGGGGTTGTGGGGGTGGTGGTGGTGTGATGGGGTATGTGTGAGTGGGGGTGTAGGGAGGAGGCGTATGTGTGGGCAGAGGGGTTGTGGGGGTGGTGGTGTGTGTGATGGGGGTATGTGTGAGTGGGGGGTTGTAGGGCGGAGAGAGGTGTGTGGGAGGGGGGTGTGTGTGGGCACAGGGATTGTGGGGGGAGTGGTGTGGGGGGAAGGGGTGTCTGAGCGGGGGGGAGCAGGGAGTGATGTGTGGGCGGGGGAGGGGTGTGGGGGCAGGGGGGAGAGAGCTCAGAGAAAAGACGGGATAAGAGCCATGGGGGAGAGTGCGGTATCAGGAGGGAGGGGGGGGGGGGGCAGGTGACAGCGAGGGGGACCAGAGGGGAAGGGTTTGGCGGTGAGATGGGGACTCACAGCGGGAGCTGGTGTCTTTGCTGGTCGCTGGTCACTGGCCGCACTGTTCCGCCGGGATCAGAATCTCCGTTTTCTGTTTGGCGACATCGGGCTGGGTCGGGTCGTTTCCGGTCCCTTCGTCGGAAAATTGTGTCCGGTTGGAGACATCCGCCGGCCACCCAGAGCCTCCCGCAGATGCAGTAAAGATGTCATGGTGCAGGGAGGGGCGGACCATCCAGCGGAGTGACAGTAGAAGGGACCAATTGGCGCGGCGTGAATGGCAGGAGAGGCAATTGATCTGCGCAAGCACGGGTTTAAAGATTTTTAAACCTCGATAACTCTTACCAGCTTTCAACAATCGGAACAAAACCTGGTGCAATCGCAGCACATGAGGATGGTGAGTAAGCTGGCGAAACATCCTAGCGCTTTTGCGTACCATTTTTGCGCAAATAGAATGACTGCCAAAACGGAAGATAACAAGATCAGAGCTTTAGTTATGTATAGATAAATGTGTGGAAAGGACCTGCAGATGATGGTTTAAACCGAAGGTAGACACAAAATGCTGGAGTAACTCAGCGGGACAGGTAGCATCTCTGGAGAGAAGGAATGAGTGACATTTCGGATCAAGACCCTTCTTCACCCGAAACGTCACCCTTTCTTTCTCTCCCGTAATGCTGCATGTTCCGCTGAGTTACTCCAACATTTTATGTCTATCTAGCTATATATCAGATGTCCAATTAATTTGGTAGGATGTGCTGAAGATTCTGTAGCATTATTTCAAGAACAGAATGAAGCTTTCCTGGTGTTATAGCCAAGCTTCTTCCTTAAACCAATGACATTAAAAAAAATGTAACAAGACACACATCTCATTGCACTTGATGGGGCATTGCTGAAGCAGAATATTTATCGATATCGGAAAACCTACTGCATTTTGAAATAATTTCTCATCATAACTGCTTCTAGTCAAGTCAAGTCAAGTCAAGTTTATTTGTCACATACACATACGAGATGTGCAGTGAAATGAAAGTGGCAATGCTCGCGGACTTTTGTGCAAAAGACAAACAACCAAACAACCAAACAAACTATAAACACAATCATAACACACATATTCTTTTACATAATAAATAATGGAAGGAAAAACATTCAATAGAGTTAGTCCCTGGTGAGATAGGTGTTTACAGTCCGAATGGCCTCTGGGAAGAAACTCCTTCTCAACCTCTCCGTTCTCACCGCATGGCAACGGAGGCGTTTGCCTGACCGTAGCAGCTGGAACAGTCCGTTGCAGGGGTGGAAGGGATCTCTCATGATATTGTTGGCTCTGGAGTTGCACCTCCTGATGTATAGTTCCTGCAGGGGGGTAAGTGAAGTTCCCATAGTGCGTTTGGCCGAACGCACTACTCTCTGCAGAGCCTTCTTGTCCTTGGCAGTGCAATTCCCAAACCAGATGGTAATGTTCCCGGACAAGATGCTTTCCACCGCCGCAGCGTAGAAGCATTGGAGGATCCTCGGAGACACTCTGAATTTCCTCAATTGCCTGAGGTGGTAAAGGCGCTGCCTAGCCTTACTCACGAGTGCTGAGGCGTGTGATGCCCATGTCATATCCTCGGAGATGTGGACTCCCAGATATTTAAAACAGTTCACCCTATCCACAGGATCCCCATTTATCCTCAATGGAGTGTACGTCCTCGGATGATGTGCCCTCCTAAAGTCCATGATCAGCTCCTTCGTTTTTTTGATGTTCAAGAGGAGGCTGTTATCCTGGCACCAGAGTGCTAGACCAGCCACCTCCTCCCGGTAGGCCTTCTCGTCGTTGTCTGAGATCAGGCCCACCACCACAGTGTCATCAGCAAACTTAATTATTGAGTTGGAGCTGAACCTAGCCACACAGTCATGTGTGTACTGGGAGTACAATAGGGGACTGAGGACGCAACCCTGGGGCGATCCTGTGCTCAGGGCGAGGGACTTCGATGTATTCCCTCCCATCTTGACTACCTGGGGCCTGGCGGTGAGAAAGTCCAGGACCCAGGCACACAGGGAGGTGTTGAGCCCCAATTCCATTAGCTTCCCGGCCAGTCTGGTGGGGACTATCGTGTTGAAGGCTGAACTGTAGTCTATGAACAGCATCCTCACGTAGCCCCCCTTCTGGCTGTCCAGATGTGAGAGAGCGGTGTGCAAGACCTGGGAGACCGCATCGTCCGTGGATCTGTTCGGACGGTATGCGAACTGCAACGTCCGAACTCTAAAGAGAAACTTAAAAGAATAACTGTTATTACATCAATTACTGACCTCATAACACCATCATAAAAAAAGGCAACATGAGTATAATGATGAAGGGAGGAAAGGAAGGCAGGACAATTGGAAAACTAGTAGTTAATGTTACATGCACAGGAGCTGAGGAAATTTACTGACAGACAATTTATGTGTTCAATTCATCAAAGTTGTGTGTTCAAAAGCATTCTGAACAACGCTCAATCTCATATCAAATTGTGCTGCTATAAAGATTTGTAATATCAAACAAGTTTATTCTAGTGTGCAATTCAATTTACTCTTATTTGGTTCAATCAAAACTTTGCAGCCATTTCACCGAGTGAAACTCACTGAATATGAATTTGATTGCGTAATGTGCAAACTACTATGATGGCAAAATCATTTATATATTGTTTGAAGATAGAATAACATTTAATATTTCTGAGAGAGAAGATTAATTTTTTTCAGAAAAGCCCTGGCATTGTGTGGTAGTATAACATTCTTCCTGCCAGAGCAGACCATCAAGGCTGATGTTCCTTTGAAGAAAATACCATACTATAGATTGATTGTTTCAATAGTTCATACGCCCTTTAAAAAACTAATTGATTCGGGGCAGGAGAATTTCCCATTAAAACAATCAGCTCAGCTTTTCCACAAACACACTAAAATGTTAAGTAACTGGTCACTTGTGTATGAGAAAAGATTCCTTTTGGCAACTTCATTTCTGTTTTTCATTTTCATTTCTTTATAATTCAGTGTACTTTTGTTCCACTCTCTCACTCATTCTTTTTCCCAATACTAGATAAGGAGACAAATTAGGGAGGATATGTGAATTAGCCGGTGCAAAAACAGAGTTAGCAAATGCTAATCGATAAACCTTCTCACCACTTCAGAGCTGGAAACATTGTTAATGGATGCAATGAGTTCAATGATTGCAGAAATTTACTTGGAATAGCAAAAGGTTATTCTTATTCTTATTTATTCTTGGAATAGCAAAAGGCCCCTGCATCTTCTGCTTCCTTTTTCCTCTGCCCAAATCTGTAAGTGAAATTGGAAATTGTCAGGAAGGTACCATAAGTTGGAGACTGTCAGACTATCTTTAATCTGACATTTCTGGATTTTATCTTGTACAGGTACTAAACATGGTATGATACGGTACTTTATTTGTCACATGTACTGAGGTACAGTGAAATTCATTTTTGTATACAGTTTAGTACATATAATTATACATAAGCACTTAGATAAGTATCTCAGATTCAGTACAAGTGTATAGCAGTAGTTCACTGAGACAGATACAGAGTCACCAGTTTGGCACCATTTTCAAGTCCCAGTTGTTGTAAGTGCAGGGATTTTAGCCTGACCATGAAGGACTGTTGTCCTGGTGGCGTTGCAGAATCACCTGGCAAGCGTAACTGTTGGTGTCCTCCACCGCTGTAGGCCGCGTTCAGTCCATGTGCTCGGCCTCTTGGAGCGGCGCCCGGTCCAGCCAAGCCCCATGCTGTTGCAGGGCCTCCAACGGCCCACTCCAATGGCCCACTCCACCGTCGAGGCAGTGCACTCCCTCCTACAGCTGGTCTGCTTCCCAGCCTTCCAGGTGCGTTCCTGTGGGTCCTCGATCCGCGGCGGGGGAGCCGGACCTTCCGGGTAGGTTCTGATCCGCAGCAGACAAGTCGGGCCTACCGGGCAGGTACTCTATCTGCTATGGGCCAGTCTGGGCCTACTGGGCGGGTTCTCGAGCTACGGGCCATGGCTCCTTGGGATACTCCCGCCATGCGCGCAGCTCTCTTATTCCCTTCATCCTGTATCTGTACCCTGTGGGCGGCTTGATGGTAATCAGGTATAGTCTTTTCGCTGACTGGACAACACGCAACAAAAAAGCTTTTCACTGTACCTCGGTACACGTGACAATAAACTAAACTAAACTAAACTGGAAAGTTACCATACGAATTATATGTACTGAACCAAGGACTGGTGCCGGGATCACGGAGATCAGAATGAATAGCCACAACTCAGCAAGCGAGAACAGAAGTTTTGGGACTGATGGATAAAATTTGAGGCCCATGAGAAATCGATGATGAATGGTTTGAGTAAAGGATGGAGTGACATTAGCAGTGAAGGGTTAAAATATAACTCACAATTTGCATATTACGTTGAAGGATTTATTTGGTTCATTTTGTGTTACATACTGGTTGACGGTTGGTAACTTACCTACACCTGGCTACCAAATGAAATAGCCTTTCATCTTATCCTTATTGCATTTTACTGTCGCTTCCCACTTTGGACATTTTTGAATTATGGTAGCTTTCAGTCTTAATGCCTTTGAAATGTAATGCGCTACATATGATTCTATGGTGTGGCTTGGCAAATACTTTGCATTCAACAGTTGAGACGGAAATAATGATACATGGGAATGCCTCTTCTTTGAACTGTTGGGGACCAAATACAGTTTGAAGTAATGATTTATTTGGATGAATAACTCAACATTTAGAATTTGGTAGAGCTAAAGGAACTGAAGGAGACAGGAAAAACATGTTAAGTCATGTCACTTGGGAAATGCCTTTTAAAACCATTGTAAATCAACAGCAGAAACTGGAAATGAAATCAGGAAAGTGAGTTACCATATAAATATCACAGTGTTGGGAAGTGGTGCAGGCCATGAAATGACAAGAGCATTTTCCTATTCCAGCAATATATTATATTTATACAGAAATTCTTCCTTCCAAGTCGAGCTAATAATATTATTCTAAGCATTTTGTTTTAAAAAAGAGAAATGTTTTGCTATTCCAATCGTTAAATCACTCAAACTCCTTGGTTAAGTGAGTGGGTTTTTAAATTGTATATGAAGGTTGCTATCAAAATAAAAACTGATTGAGCTAGGAATTCACGTATCCACTGCAGCCAGCTGAATATTATCGCTAGCTGGGCTGTTTCAGTGACCACTTTGACAGGCACTACCCTTTGCCCAATACAGATGAACCAAAATCCAAGGGTCCGGAGCCGGTTCTGGGGTCTTGGTGGGGAGATAGGAATGACGCAGACAGACCTGATGTGCCTTTGTGGAGGGCCGATTCTTTTCACAGCTTAAAGGGCCTGTCCCACGCCGATTTTTTCGGCGACTGCCAGCGTCATATCAGTGTCGCCAAAAGATTTTGAACATTTCAAAACCCAGCGGCGACAAAAAAAATGTTGCGACACTTGAAAAAACACCGCACGTCATACGTCGTCACGCCGCATCATACGTCATCACGCCGCATCATACGTCATCACGCCGCATCATACGTCGTCACGCCACATCATACGTCATCACGCCGAATCACGCCGTGTATTTTTCGGTGACCTGATACGTCAGTCAATGATGCCGGCAGTTGCTGAAAAAAATCGCCAAGTGGGACAGGCCCTTAATGATGATCATAGCTCAAGGCCCAGAGATTGTGCCTGGCATGGGGGGAATCTGTAATGTGCTGGATATCTAAAGCTCAGAGACTAGAGGTGAAGTGGTTCAGAGCTGGTACGTGGTGGAGGGGAAGCAGGATGGTGAGGAGAATGAGGTGCACTTCGGGTACTGGCAGATTAGAGCAGAGGGGTGTGCATGCGTAGGTGTTGGATCATTGATTTGGGGTGAGAGGAGGGTGGTAATTGCAAGGTTGTAGCCTGGATAATGAGATTGAAGCTTGGGAGTGGCTCTGACAGAATGCTATTGGGTATGAGCTGTAACAGTGAATGAAGGGGCTGAGGGGCACAAAATAGCGTATTAAAAAAAACATAGTGGAGACTTAACAAGCTCAGGTTCCCAGCAATGGGCTGGAATCTGTTCCAGGATGACTCCTTTAATAGTATACCTCCAGAGATGGCAGGACCCTGAAAGATTGGCTCCAGGATTGCTTGGTTATTTAAACCTCCAGGAAAATGTTTTGTAGGAAGTGTTGCGTGCGGATTGACATAAGAGTCACAAGCAGAAGTGCACAGACAAATTGGCACAATTTACTTCAGACACGGTTGGAATTACGTTCAAGTCTGGCTGCATGTTTGAATTTCTAGGCAGCTGAGTCAGCTGTCAGGGCAAGGTGGCAAGATCTAGCACTGGCTGTGGGTATGTAAGGGGAATGTGTTGCCAGGAGCAGGAGGTGCACAATCCAGGCTGGGCTCAAGAGTATGAGACGGAATTGGAGGTGGAGAGGTTACTGGAACATCACAGAGAATGAATAGGGTATGAAGTGACATTGTCCAAAGCCTTGTGCTAAGTGAAGGCCCTTTGGATGCTGGGTCCCCAGCTCTGGGCTGGTATCTGTTTCAAGTCGCCTTTTTTAAATAGCACTGCTCTTGTGGGACCCATGCTATGATGACATGGTTCTTCAGTGAGTGCCCAGTGACCAGCACTCCTTAAAATAACAAGACCTATTTCCCCAGGCAACCCTTGTTATTCAACTCAAAATTGGGAACATTTCTGTTTGATTCTGAACATAAATGATTATTAGACACATAACATGAAGAAAAAAATGCTAACTGCCCTAATTTCTGTGTTACGTGCCCTAATTTATATTGTTAAAATGTAACATTCAAGGTGACATGACGTCTTCTTGTTGTGGAATATATTCAGGCTGGACTCTGCATGTTAGTATGCATTGCCACCAGGAAATTCCCAGCAAAAGGGGGAGAGCTCTTATTAAACCAATCGCCCTAAGTCAGTTTACTGATGTGTGCAGATTTACAACCTTCAGTTTAGCCATGTCCAACTGTGTTTCACTCAACAAATTAAGCAGGAGACATCTATTCAGTGAGTCATGTAAAATGCTCTTTGTCCCACTGCAGGGTGAAGCCCTTCAATGGCTTTCGCTGGTAAATCAGTTCTTCTTCCTCATAGTGTGGAGTACCTCAGAGGACAACATAAAACAAGTATTTACTTCAAAATCTCATTTTCATTCAAAAACATCACCTTTGAACATTTGTTGCATTATCAATGGGAAAAGGGAATATATCTTATATTTGATTCTATTTTGATTTATTTTTAAGAGTTAATTTTCTATTGAAGTTCAGCAGAAACCAACTTGGACTCTGCTGCCGAAACCATAGTGCATCAGGAAAATAGATCCTGACAACAGCAGTCAGCTACACAGAACCGACTTACCAGCTCATTCAACACCTACTGTGGTCATTAGTGACACACTTACATTTAACCTCCAGAAAAACCTGAACGTTGCAATGTCATCTAAATCTCTGCACTTTACATTTCAGTTTTCATACACATTTAAATAATCTTAAAATATAATTGAAAATGGTGCACATTAGAATTTGAATATTAATTGCATTCCCTTACAGTACACATAGTGATGTTTATTAATTCACATCATTCACAGCTGTCAGTAGTTTCCTAAAAAAAGAAGATTGATGAGCTTTTTGGTGCTCATATCAGAAACTGTTTGTAGATAATTGCTTGTTGTCGGGCAAGAGTTCAAGCATTGTTCACAATTACCCCCATAATCTCAGTGTCATTTAAAGGACACAACGGACCAAGAGCTTGAACTAATCACTTTGCTTCTTTAAGATGCATTTCAAGAAAAGCAGTCCGAGATAAACAAACATGTTTAAGAAAGAACTGCAAATGCTGGAAAAATCAAAGGTAGACAAAAATGCTGGAGAAACTCAGTAGGTGAGGCAGCCTCTATGGAGCGAAGTAATAGGTGACGTTTTGGGTCGGGTCTGAAGAAGGGTCTCAACACGAAACGTCACCTATTCCTTCGCTCCATAGACGCTGCCTCACCCGCTGAGTTTCTCCAGCATTTTTGTCTACCTGAGATGAACAAACAGTTCTTTCTCTGATCGATGCACTGGTGGACACAAAATGCAGAGGATACAGATCTGAATTAGGTTTGGGTTTTCTGTCACATATACCAAGGTACAGTGAAAAGTTTTTGTTTTCAAGTCAAGTCAAGTCAAGTTTATTCGTCACATACACATACGAGATGTGCAGTGAAATGAAAGTGGCAATGCTTGCGGACTTTGTGCAAAAAGACAAATAAACAAACAACCAAATAAACTATAAACACAATCATAAACACACACATATTCTTTTACATATTAAATATTGGAAGGAAAAACGTTCAGTAAAGTTAGTCCCTGGTGAGATAGGAGTTTACAGTCCGAATGGCCTCTGGGAAGAAACTCCTTCTCAACCTCTCCGTTCTCACAGCATGGCAACGGAGGCGTTTGCCTGACCATAGCAGCTGGAACAGTCCATTGCATGGGTGGAAGGGGTCTCCCATGATTTTATTGGCACTGGAGTTGCACCTCCTGATGTATAGTTCCTGCAGGGGGGGCGAGTGAAGTTCCCATAGTGCGTTCGGCCAAAAGCACTACTCCCTGCAGAGCCTTCTTGTCCTGGGCAGAGCCTTCTTGTCCTGGGCAGAGCAGTTCCCAAACCAGATGGTAATATTTTCGGACAAGATGCTTTCCACAGCCGCTGAGTAGAAGCACTGGAGGATCCTCGGAGACACTCTGAATTTCCTCAATTGCCTGAGGTGGTAAAGGCGCTGCCTTGCCTTACTCACGAGTACTGCGGCGTGTGATGTCCATGTCATATCCTCAGAGATGTGGACTCCCAGATATTTAAAACAGCTCACCCTATCCACAGTATCCCCATTTATCCTCAATGGTGTGTACGTCCTCGGATGATGTGCCCTCCTAAAGTCCACGATCAGCTCCTTAGTTTTTTTGATGTTCAAGAGGAGGCTGTTGTCCTGGCACCAGAGTTTTGCATGCTATCTTAACAGATCAGATATGGCATACATAAATCCAATCATGTCAAACTCAAGTTCAATAGATAGAGCAATGGGGAAAATACAGAGTGTGAATAACACAAACCTGAACCGAAGTAAGGCAATTGTTTAAAGATCTTGGTTACTGTAGTTTGGGTTAGGGAATCTGACCTTGCATTTGGAAAGTTTGTCAAGAGTTGTTTTCCTCTCTATTCTCAGTGCATGTTTTCCATGCAATGACAACCTAAGTGAGAGGAAAGAGCTTGTGTTGAGAAACTGGGCTAGGATGTTGTGTCATGATCAGTGAGGAATGAATCCCTTCTTACGCTTTAGCACAATCCTTTTGTATTCTTAATCCTTTTCTGTCCATTGTTATCCTAAAATATCCTAGCCACCCTGTAATCTTCCCACTATCCTTGCACTGTATCTATTACCCATCATGTTACATTTGTAGCCCTATATTATTTATACTATCACAGCTAGTTCACAAATTATAGCCAATGGCTGCACAGTTGTGGTTTGAACGATGTATAGTGCTGGTGCAGGATTCCTGAAAGGGTAATTTGAATCCTACGTTGAATCGGTAGTAAGGAAGGCAAATGCAATGTTGGCATAGGACTAGAATATATGATCATCTAAAATCAGTACCCCTTTCCTGCTTTCCCCCCATATCCCTTGATTCCTTTAGCCCTAAGAGCTAAATCTAACTCTCTCTTGAAAACATCCATTGCATTGGCCGCCCCTGCCTTCTGTGACAAAGAATGCCACAGATTCACAACTCACTGGGTGAAAATGTTTTTCCTCATCTCAGTCCTAAATGGCCTACCCCTTATTCTTAAACTGTGACTCCTGGTTCTGGACTTCCCCAACTTCCAGAAATATTCTGTTCATGCAAGACTTAGAACTTTAGATGTGTGTACTTAAAGAAAAGAAAATATCTAACTTGCATATGAATTTTTATATCCACCTAAATCTAACACTGAACATTTTAGATATTTGATTAGCATTGTAACCACGTAAAATAATGTTTTTAATTGTAGCCATATAGCACAAAAACGGAAGACTGCAGTGAATCCAAAGACACAGTCCATTAGAAATCATGGTTGCTGAGGTTAGCATTGTGTAGTGTACAAGAGCCTGATATTTGTTGGAATGAAGTTGTTCTTGAACCCAGCGACCACAGTTTTCAGGCTCCTGTAACATTGCGATTGTGGTAGCAGGGCTGTCAACTCTCACGCATTGAGCGTGAGACTCACGCATTTTGACAAATTCTCATGCTCTCACGCTGATCACAAATTTCTCACGCTCTGTCGTGAGAAATTCTGTGATCAACGGGAATTACAAAACTCATATCAACTGCATGGGCCGCGGCTGTTGGAGAGCCGCGCTGAGGGAGGGATGGAAGCAGAAGCAGCGGCGGGGACAGATGCGGACGGGGAGCCGGGGCTGGCGAGTGTTTGCCGGGCTGGCAAGTGTTTGCTGGGCTGGCGAGTGTATGCCGGGCTGGCAAGTGTTTGCCGGGCTGGCTAGTCGCTCGCTGTAGCTCCGGCCATGGAACAGCCTCATTGCAAGAGTCCAGGGCCGTCGGAGGCATCGGAAGTGTTGCGCCGCTGCCGTGAGTCTCTGTGCCGAATTCGCCCTGGTGACCGGCATGGATCAGGCAGCGTCACTGGAGAGAAGGAATGGATGACTTTTCTGGTCATGACCCTTCTAAGGGTCTCGACCCGAAACCTTTAGAAGTGTCTCAACCCGAAACGTCAGCCATTCCTTCTCTCCAAAGATGCTGCCTGTCCCGCTGAGTGCTCCAGCATGTTGTGTGTCTCTTCCGTTAAAACCAGCATCTGCAGTTCCTTCTCACACAATGAGACCCAACAAGATGACTTTGAAGCTAATACCATCGGATGGGGGAGGGACGGAGAGAGAGGGGATGTTAAAGAAATCGATATTCATACTCAATCGGGGAAATTAGTTGATATCTGTCTTTAAATTGATATTTTGTTCATCTTTAAATGTAAGTCTTGGATTCATGTATCGCGGGAACAAATAAGCAAAGGCAAGATGGTAAATATAAACTACAAATTAACTTCAGAAAATGAAACTTGTAGAGATGAACTTTGCCCTTCACTTTACAAAGAATAACCTCAGGGATTACGCAGTAAATGCCATTCAAATACTCTGCAACCTTGGGATAATATTGTTCATGTTCAAATCCGATAGGTAAGTCTTGATTTGTTCAATATTATAATTAGTTCAAAGATACAGCATGGAAACAGGCTCTTCGGCCCCTCGAGTCCGTGCCGACCATCGATCACCTGTTCACACTGGTTCTATGTTATCCCACTTTCTCATCCACTCCCTACACATTAGGGGGCAATTTACAGAGGGCCAATTAACCTACAAACCTGCACGTCTTTGGGATGTGGGAGGAAACCGGAGCACCCAGAGGAAACCCACGAAGTCACAGGGAGAACGTGCAAACTCCACACAGACAGCACCCGAGACCAGGATCGAACCCGGGTCACCGGCGCTGTGGGGCATTAATTGTAATGCTAATACTTGGGCCTCCGCTGATATGCCGGGATGATTACCCAATATTACTGATTATTAATCCATTGTATTATTGATTATATATGTTGCGCCCGTTCTCCTTTATCTGTACATTGTGCGCGGCTTGTTGCATTTACCGGATAGCATGCAACAAAAGCTTTTCCCTGTACCTCGCTACAAGTGGCAATAGTAAACAAAATCAATCTATTTACATGTATCTGTGTGTTGTTGCTTTAACCGGCCTGTTAAGGTGCAGCAACTGAGAATGACATTGTTCTGATGACGCTGCATGGGACAACTAAACACTCTTGTCTTCATTTTACACTTGAAATTACCACAATGACATTTAAATGGCATTTGGACAGGTACACGTGTAGGAAGGAACTGCAGATGTTGGTTTAAACCGATAGACACAAACTGCTGGAGTAACTCAGCGTCTCGGCAGCATCTCTGGAAGGAAGGAATTGATGACGTTTCGGGTCCAGACCCTTCTTCAGACTGAAGGTCTGGGTAATTGGCTTGGTATAAGTGTAAATTGTTCCTAGCGTGTGTAGGATAGTGTTAATGTGCGGGGATCGCTGGTTGGTGTGGACTCGGTGAGCCGAAGGGCCTGTTTCCGCGCTGTATCTCTAAACTGAACCCTGTCCAGCTAGCAGGGCTGTGTAGAGCCGTGTAGCGGGACACGGTGACATCTGGTTCTGATCTCCACAAAGCCAATCACGTATCGAGCAGCACCGCAGATCAATGGGCCTCTGGTGCTTGGAGTCGGTCCACAGACACAGATGGAATTGGATGTTACTCCGGCTTTTTGTGTCTATCGCCGACTTGGAGAGTGGGCTGGACAACAAGTGACAGAGCTGGTCGTGGCTCCCCTGATCTACGCTATTCCCACACACTTATGGGCCTGTCCCACTGAGGCGACTCTTTAGGCGACTGTCAGGGACTAGTTATACTAGCATTCACCTACGACAACCTCCGACAGCAAAAATTGTTGCCACTGTCACTTGTAGTCGCCCCAAGGATTGCCTAAGTGGGACAGGCCCTTCAGGCTGTGGCTCGGTGCATCCTGGAGGACAACCAGTGGCTGCTGGAAGTAGGTACCATGCACTGGGTAGAAACAGTGGAAGACAGTGGATACTGTAACTGCAGGAAGGGGGGGGGAGGGGAGGGGGAGGGTGTGGGAGGGGGGTGCCCCCCTTTCCATTGGTACGGAGTTTTCTTCTTTATTACACCACTTTATTTTGAGCAATTCTGCCACATAATAAGAGCAAAATGTTAATAGCAAATGTATGTTTAAACTGAGGCTTAGAATACTAATGTGTGGGGGGACAGATTTTCTTTGATTTTTGATCTGAGCAAGGCTTGGATTTTTGATAGATATTATTTCATTTGTTGAATTAACACATATAAAATAGATGGGTTAACACCATTGGTGCAGTCAGATTGATAAGAAAATACAGGCTTCGGTGTCATTTGCCATTATGAGCAATGGTTGGATGTTCTAATGATACATTTCAACAAAATATCTGATGCACTATGGATTTTGTCTTCAGTAAATTAATTTACCTATCATTCAAGAGTTAAATATCACTGCATCCTGACACTTAAATTACTACTTGGCAAGAAATAATATGCATGACCTAAAAAAAATCATATTTTGAATGATCAGACAGTCTGAAAAGCTTGGGTAGATTTTTATCTTCTGCTGTAAATTAGATATGAAAATTAGGCGAATAGGCTTAAGATCCAGAATGAATGTCTTCCCGCCCATTAAAGTGATTGTAAATAGTAAGATTAAATGCGAATTTACCAGTTTGAAGTTTGATCTTTATTTTATGAGGAGTTACGGTGAGCGATTACGTGAAGAAGCCCCGCCAGTCCGCATGCGTGTCAAACTTCAAAGCAGCGGTGTGAAATCACAGATAACAGCAGTCGAAGTAACATAGTAAGACTTAGAGAAGACTAGAACTACCGAGTGATCTTTATGAGAGAGGGCAGGGAGCGGTGGGCATGTAATAGCTCACCGTAACTCCTCATAATATAAAGATCAAACTTCAAACTGGTAAGTTCTCGTTTAATCTTACTATTTTACTTCAGAGTCACGTGAGTGATTCCGTGAAGATTTCAAAGTTCTGTGATTTCATGCCGTGAGAAACGAATCTCCACAACCACAACTGCCTCATTGACAGATGAGGGAAACATTCATAATGAATAAATAATAGTAACTCCTCTCATACGGGAGTAAACTAACCACTGAACCTAAAATAGAGTTGGCAAATACCCCTGGTCTGGCAAAAGGTTATTATGAAATGTTCAGAAGTTCGTTCGCCCATTCTGCAGTCGCCAGGATGTGGTCCAGCGGAACGTATATAACCTTTGCTGATGATGTTGTAGCAGCCCTGGTGGAGTGAGACTCGAAAAAACTCAGTATCTACTCCTGTATGAGCCAAAACCCGTTTCAACTACCAAACCGTTTCAACCGTCCAAACCAATACCTTTATATAAAGTTTTTTGTAATTAACAAACATTGCTAGTTCAGAGCCTCTAAGGCTCTTCGTGACCTTGACGTATTGTTGTATATGTGTGACCATACACAACCGAAGGTTCATGAAATTAGTTTGAGACTTCACGTCTGCTCTGCTTAACTAAACATTAAAATATAATATTATTTGCAAATGTAACCATCCTATCCAGTCACAATATGTAGTGAGTGAACCCGCTGCGCTGAGACCAGCGCCATGAGGATAACTACCTTATGAGAGCTTAGCCAAGCTAAGGATGTAGCTGGAGCCCCCTGGTGAAATAG
Organism: Amblyraja radiata; assembly: GCF_010909765.2. Taxonomy (NCBI): domain Eukaryota; kingdom Metazoa; phylum Chordata; class Chondrichthyes; order Rajiformes; family Rajidae; genus Amblyraja; species Amblyraja radiata. Next base: position 54,182,048 of record NC_045957.1, on the reverse strand, counting down.
TGTTAATACCACATCAATATTCCATACTGCCCAGTGCTTGTCCTGGGAGAACTTGTGTGAAAGATATCCTTTATAACTCGGTATCAGAGGGTGAAACCCAACAGAGTGGGTCCCTTTTGCTTCAGCAAATATGATGGAAAGGCACGTTGGGCACAGTTAACGGTCCTATAACTTAATTTATTGTCAAAGACCCATTTGAAACGAACTCCAAGACGTCAGTTATCTGTACCATATTAGACAATCCGAGCCGCAGGAGCGGTCTACTCAGAATCTATGTCAATAATTGATTTATCATGCAGAGGCTGGTTTCCTGAGCCACAGGCTGAACCAGCAAGTTTTATGTTTAGAATAACCGTAAAAGGTTGTATTATTATTCCCGACAAAGCGCAAAGCATAGCTGCATATGCCAGACAGACAGAACGACAACCTAGAGCAGGATCTTGCTGACCTTATTGCAAGACCCGACTAATGAGGCCAAATGAAGGGAGACAAACATAACTTCTTTCTCCTTGTAGCAAGAGTGTATTTTTTGCCACTGTTATGCCACATATTTTTGCAACCGGTAAATGAGCCTGAAAACAAACATATCAATTCGGTATTCCATCGAGCCATAATTTCATTAAATGCTTTGTGATCCAACACCCATTTTGTGTTGTCATTGATTATACGTGATGATATTCCAACGTAAATTGAGATTGGGTAAATTATTACAGGATATTCTGTCTTGATCGCACCCATATGACTAACTTACGCCACCACCATAGTGTATCAACTTAACGTTGAGCATGCAGATTATGCATATTCACTCAATAGCCCTTTAACCTATAGAATGCACCTAGTGTCTATAGGTAGTTCATACCAATAACTGAATAATTGTTAATTGATGCAAATCTCCTCCGCCTCTGAACTAGATGGCATTCATAATGTTCCACCTTAGAGCCCCATCAGTTTATAATATAACTGAAATTTCACTGACCAGATTACTGGAGCAATGCTGAATACTGTTCATCTATCATAATGACCTTGGTAGCTTCAGCTGGTAATAGCATAAGGTATGTCACAAGACCTACATGGCATTTGAGATATTACTACTTTGCACGATGTAAGTTCCCCCACTTGCACAGCTGAATTACAGCCTCTATATTGCCAATTATACTTAATGAATAGAAGGCTGTTTTATCACAACAAGATTGTTTGAGGCTCCTATTAATTCCAATCTCTTACTCCAGGGCGGAGTCACAGGATAATTAATAGTTAAAGGTTCTTCTTCGAGTCCATTGCAATCTCAGATTCGTTCTGCCAGTATCTGGCGCAGGTCACAGCTGGGCGGGTCGGTTCAGCCAGGTCCTGGGGGCTGCACTGGGGGGGCGTCGTCACACTCCAGTAGGTGGGACATTGTCTGTACTGCTCCACAGCTGCATGTATCTTCTGCCTGGTAGTTCCATGCTTTCATAAGTGCTTTGCACCTCCCCTGCTCCACTCGTAATCTGTTGAGGGTCATCCAGGTTGGCCATGGGAGGTCGTGCCCGCTGGCGAGGCATTCAGTCGGAGTGATTCCTCTCTCCATCCAGTTGTGGGCTCGTGTGTTGAGCTGGTTCCATTCATCTTTCCAGATGTTGGTCCTTGCTGTTTCTTTGGTTGTCTGGAGAGGTGGGACTGTCTGCAAGAAACTGGCTCTGGATTTCAGTCGGGGTGGAGGTGCTGTGTGTCCGTGCAGGGGGTGCCTGGTATCGATCTCCTGTGCTCACCGCTCGTCTTGGGCGATGATGGATCGTCTGATATGGGGGGGCAATACCAGCTAGGGCGTAGAGGCACGGGACTGGCGGTGTCTTTATGCATCCCGTGATAATGCGGCAGGTGTCGTTGAGGGCTGTGTCAACCAGTTTGGTGTGGTGGGAGCGACTGCAGCTTGAGCACGCGTATTCAGCTGTGGAGAAGCACAGGGCTAGGGCAGTTGCACGCATAGTTGGTGGATCAGCGCCCCACTTTGAGTTTACCAGTTTGCGCAGGAAGTTGTTGCGAGTGTTGACCTTGGTTTTGGTGTTCTGAAGGTGGGTTTTGAAAGAGAGTGTCCTGTCGAGTGTGACTCCGAGGTACACGTGGTGGAAGTGATAGTTAAAGGTAAATCCCAATGATGAACAAATCTAGTTGGTATCACCTTCATTTTCTTAAACATAGTTTGAGGCTGAAACAGTTGATTTTAAAACCGTACAGCATTAGAATATCCTCCAGACAAGACATAACAAATGTTTTTGAGCTCTGAGCAGTCCAAGCATCGGCTTTAGTAATCTGATAAATAACCTAGGAACTGAAGTTAATCCATTTTGCAATGTTTTATCATTGCTTTATCCAGCTAAATTTCAAAATGTCTCCGGTGATCTCTGTAAATGGGAGCATCCTAAGGAAATCAGATGCGAAATTTCCTATTTTGGGAATATTTATACTGCACATGCGAGTTAAACGACATTCTGCATCTTTTCCACAATGGACAGGCCACGCCTGCGAATTCCGTACCTGCTCGAGCAACAACTCTGGCCCATTTTCCGAGCCAGTCCCGAAAGCCATTCCTGGCCATAATACTAAGCCTGCCTCTAAAGACAACTCTGGACATAATTCTGAGCTTGCCTGTATAGACAAATCTGGCCCAATTCTGTGCTTGGAACCTTAGTATCGTGCAGTTTTACATGGTTAGATGCCAACCATTTGTGTGTTGTAAGGCCACTAGGACCCATTCCATCCTTATCAAGGGGAATGCCATTTTCATACAATACATAAACTAAACACATGTTATCATTATCATTAGTACAAAAACAAGTGTGAACATTACCAACTTGTAGATGGTCCCATATTTTTCCTGAGCCCGACTTGGGTCTCGGATTTAAGACCTCTGTCCAGCTTTCATGCTGCCACCAACTTCAGTGAACAGCTTACTGCCCATGAAGGCGTGGGGTGTGTTGTTGCCGCAACGATGAAGCTTTGCTCGTTGTTGGTATCTCGATTGGTCCGACAGCTTTTGCTTCCTTATCCAGGTTTTACCTGTTGAATAGGTCTTACCTCAAGAGAAGGTTCAGCGGCTTGTCTTTAATGTCACCTCTGAAGCGTTGTTCATTCCCGGCATTTATAGCATGAGGGGAACTCTAGCCCCTTCCAGGTATTCTGACACCTTCGTTTGCGAGGACTCCCTTGAATCCATACGCATGTATTCCAGTACGTTCCACAGACATACTTTAACATTTTGAAGTTAGTTACACTGACCACTCGCACTCCCCTCCACAGAGAGGGGGATTCGTAGACAGCCATGAACAGGTGCTGCCGCAGGCCCCTGCCTCATAGTATGCTCACCAGCTATACCTCCGATCTCAGAGTCAGAACAAACTGACACCGTGTGTTCACTTCCTCCAAGAGGGAGACATCATGCAGCCCTTCTATAGGCGCTGCTGCCAGAGGCTCCCGAGGAGACCCCCGGATATAAAGCTCCTCTTGCTGGAGCATATCGTGATGGCGCATCCTTTCCATCAGGAGCTCTTTCCAGACAGCCCTTCAACAGGTACTGCTGCCACGGGCCCCCGAAGAGACCCGCGGATATAAAGCTCCTTTTGCTGGAGCATATCAGGCTGGAGCTCTTTTTATTGGCTCACCAGTCCTTCTTGGCTTTCATGCCTTGGGGTATGCTCTGCAATACCTCCAACCTCAGGGTCAGAACAAAACTGCCCTGGTAAGCTCACCTCCTCCACGAGGGAGACATTATGCAGCCCTTCTACAGGTGCTGCTGCCATGGGCCCCCAAGAAGACCCGTGGATATAAGGCTCCTCTTCATGGAGCCGATCTTCCCTATACAGCCCTTGAACAGAGCTGCTGCCACGGGCCCATGGGGTGACCCACGGATATAAAGCTCCTCCTGGAGCATGTCATGATGGAGCATCCTTTCCATCAGGTGCTCCATCTTTGCCAGACGTCCACAGACGTTGCTTCTAGTGGGAGGAGAATCCTCCTGGCCCGACTCATCGGAGTCCACGGGCTTACTTTTAAATGGCTTTTCCTGCCCACAGGATTAGCCACGGTGCTCACAGTCGGCACCCTGATACGGCCTTCCTCATGGGCTTACCCCTCCATGGGAACCTCAGCGGTCTGGAAGCCACTGACCGCCTTGTCAGCGGCTGGAGTAGTGCACCCGACGTCTGCCGGCTACCGGCGTTCCGTGGTCTCCTCACAGCCCAAAGCTGGTTTCCCCGCGGCTCGTCCCGGACCGCGCAACAACATCCAGCAGGAAACCTCTGTAAAAAGAGGTTCCTGCAAGAAAACACAACCTGGTAAGAAATAAAAACTTACCTGTAGGTTTAAACTTACTGCTGGCAGGAGCGACTAGCCTGCCAGTCCGGTGCTTCGCCGTGCGAATGACGTAATGACATGCATGCGGACTGGCGGGGCTTCTTCACGGAATCACTCACGTGACTCCAAAGTAAAATTAAGAGGTTATGTGATCCTCCCATCAAACTTTCCTCGCTGATTTGCCCCCAAGTCGACATCAGATACAAAAGATGAAAGGAAATATATTTCTGTTTTTACAAATAGAGCTTTTAATGAAGGGATGATCTAATTGAGAAGCTTAAGATGATTGATCAATAAGATTGATGGATGGGTATAAGAAAACAGTACTGGTGGTGAGGAATCGGGGGCATGTGGGTGTGATTCAGTCTAAATATTTTGTGGGTGGTCACCAAGTACATCTTCATACATTTGAACTGGAAAGGTAAATCTTGACATCTCTCTTGCAATAAACCTATGAAGCTAAGCTACCTAAACTTTTCAAAACCAAGACTGACAGGTTTTTATCAGGTAAAAGTATATAGCTTTACAGTCTAAAAATGGTTCAATCCAATTGCGATAAACATCAGCTGTGATTTAATTTAATTACTGTTTAATGGAAAAATCTCCACTTGCTTGGTTGAGTGCAGCTCAACAACACTCAATGACACTTAAGCACCAATAATGGATCTGAATATTTTTCATTAGATGAGATGTGAACAAATTAGACTGAAAGGGCAACGTAGATAGATTATAAAATATAGAAATCAGGTACAAAAATATCCAGATAGCTGTAGATTGTTCTCCCATTTATCTAGAGGACTATAATCTATAGGAGAGATTTAGTACAGGATTTTAGACCACATAACACCATGGGAATATAAAACAATTATGGTCCATTTAGCTTCCCAAGTCTGTTCTGCCAGTCATGGCTAATATGTGACCTAAATGCATATAATTTCGTTTTTCCAGTGTCTCTAAATGTATTGGATTGACGAAAATCTATCATCCTCAGTTTGTAAATGAACCGTTGACCCAGCATAATTTGCCACTTGCAGAAGAGTGTGCTAATGTTTCACCATCCTCAGGGTGCAGAATCATTTTTAAATGTCATTCCTGAAGGATCTAATTTTACTCCTTAGAAAATATAAGGCTGTTCCTTCCCAGTGTTGCAGGTCTATTCAATGTCATTCATTCAATCTAACCAAACATTCTGTAAAAATGAATTGGAAGGAACTGCAGATGCTAGTTTACACCGTAGATAGATCCAAAATGCTGGAGTATCTCAGCAGGACAGGCAGCATCTCTGGATAGAAGGAATGGGTGACCCCTCTTCAGACTGATACAAAAATGATTAGTTTGATTATTCTTTAATTTCCGAATGAATGCAAACATCAGAGACTTTCACATAGTACATGGTAATTCTTTGAAAGCTTTATGGAGCAAAGCAATTTAGTTGGCTAGGTTTGTTCAGGCTTCAAATATTGGCCAATGCTGTGCTGTGCAAGGCCTCGACACCATCACTGCCCTGGAAATACCACTTGAAGACCAACTCCAGGTAAGTGTGGACCCAGTGTTATGGGGAACAGTGAGTAAAGGCAGCTCGCAACTACCAAGATATTCTGGGCACTATTATTTATAGATGCAGTTGAGAAAAACATTATAGGCCAGTAAGCAAATCAACATGATCTCGGAGTGAAACTGAGGACAAGGTACAGCTTATATTTAATAAGCTCACATTTTATCTGCTCTACCCATATAAAATCTACGTCTTGATATTTTCCAAGTTCATTGGGAAATGTTTCACTTAGTTTGATCTGGAACTTACCACGTGCTCCACAAGTCCTCCTTTTCCTTTTGGTTCTTCCATTTTTTGATGCATTAAGACCTGGAGGTGGCAAGATGTTGCATATCAAGCAAAGCTTGCCTGGCTACCATTGCAGTTGTTTCCTTGCATGTGTGCATGGCCATAAATGGGTTGCACCACTTATGTAGAAGCAGGCCTCACAACAATTATGAAGTCTGCTTTGACACTAGTTAATGGGAAGGACCAAGCTATGGAATCTAACACTGTGAATCAGGATCGGATAGGTCCACTTTACTTTAAAATTTATACGCACTGCGCATCCTCCTTTTACCACCACCGCCCCCCCCCCCCCCCCCCCCCCATCTCCCACCCAACACCCCCCCCCCCCCCCCCCCCATGGCAGCTCTTCCTAGAGACTCGCAATCTCACTTTCCTGCAATTGTGACCCTCAACCATAACTCAACAATGATTTTCCTCCCCAGCACCAATTGCAGCACCTTCCCATCTCCCCATCACCCATGATGACCTGACCTTTGACATTCTGCTCCCTCCAACAGATGCTCTTACCCAGATCTACCTCCATCCTCAGGCCCCTCTCTCCCAGGATTGTCTTTGCAACGCACAAGCCTTCAACTTGGTTGCTGACTACATGAAACAAAGGCATTTGAGTAAACTAATGGTATGAGTACCATGCTTCAGATCTTTTCTGTTATATAATTCTGCAGTCCCTTGAGAAAATACTGTTTGGACTGCTACAAAGCATCTATTTAATTTTGAGCTGATGTCATTTTGTTTCGTTGGAATATGGCACTTACAGAGCAAATGCAATGATTGTTATGTTAGTAACGGTGCGTGACTGTTTTTCCCAAATTATTTAGGTTTCAAGACAGCAAGTGAGAGGCAAGGGCTGAGGAATGTGTAGTTACTCATATATTGAGCCACATTTGTTTCTTTCCCTCTGTTCTACTCTTTCTCTTTATTCCTTAACTGCTTGCCATCAGCTGCTTCAGTTCATCTTTGGCCAGGAGTTTGCTTTATCTCTCTGCCAGATTTCCGCATGGGTCCAGCCGATTTGGCTTTCAAGTCAATTTGTGGACCGCTGGCTCAATTTTTGGAAGCTTCTTTTGGGTCTGCTGAAAGTTACCCAAATCCATTCAGTGATATAACAAAAGATGCGGCAATGAATTTAGATGCCCTGTCAGCAGGGTTACATTTTATGGGGTTGACAGGTTTGCAAATGATGGGAAAAATGGGTGCTTTTTTTAGGGTTCCATTTCTCATACAGTGATCACTAATAATGCTCTCGCTGTAATAGCAGAATACACACTATCACACCATTTCTTGCATTCAAAAGACAGGTTTTATTGAGAAAGTCTAATGTTAGTTTTTGAAGTTGCAGAAATTATTGCATGCTGTGAACTTAATTATAGATGGATTGCTGACTCCAAGATGAAAGGAGTGCATCCTTTGGATTTTAAGCTGATCATAGAAAGGCCTTTAGCACCAGAAGATTTAGTTTGATCATTACTGTTATATCCCCCTGAAAGACAGTACCAGAGAAGGAATATTTGTTAGCTAAAGTGCCATAAATTCATTTTCGAATCTCGTGACTTGAAAAGTGATTTTCATGTTGCGGCTCATGTTGCTGGTCGCATATTTGGGGAATCACTGAACTGAGAAGATGAATTGCTTGTTCAATGCAATTGTGGCGAGCGGGCCAAACCCTCCAGAAGGCCCGGTATGCCTGGCCCCATCGTCCACGGGGCCCATGCCATGAGAGCAAGGAGAGACAAATGAGCATTTGCCGAGAGTGAGGTGGGCTGTTGGAGAGCGAGATCGGCCGTTCGAGTGTGAGGTGTAGAGCGCGGAGGGCCGTCGGAGAGCCGCCGAGAGTGAGGAAGGTTGTCAGAGAGCAAGGAGGGCCATTGGAGAGCGAGGAAGATTGTCGGAGAGTTAGGGGAGAGTCAGAGAGCAAGGTGACTGTGAGAGTGAGGAAGGCCATTGGAGAGCGAGGAGGGATGCCGAGAACAAGGGGGGGACCCGGCAGAGGGGAGGGGGGGGGGGGGGGGTATCAAGAATGACGGGCCCCCAGAATGGAGGTCTGTCAAGAAAAAATGGGGACCCTTCATGTGGCGGCAGGCAGTAGATAGTTTTGTGAACTTTTGTAACTTTGTCAACGCCCAAACATGGCTACACTTGTGTACTGCCTCGGTGAAGTCTGCGACATAATTTTACCGGGTTGTATGTAAAATAAAGCATTTCACTGTACCTGGGTACATGTGACAATAAAGTATCATTGAATCATTGGAACAGAAGTTTATGACAAATACTTTTTCATTTTCTTGGTTGAGTACTTAAAGGAAACAACATGATCTTATTCAGTCACTTGCTTTCCTTCATGAATGACCCTAGGTATGTCATCAGATGTGATATTTATACTGATGATACTGCTCCCTGCAGAGTAATTAGTGCCCATCTCGAAGACAATCCATGACTAAATAATTGTCAGGAATAATATGGGTAATGGTCTGTTGCCTTGAGCAATGAGAAAGCTGTTTAGGAATGTTTTTAATACTGTTATCTGGGCATTCTAAGTACTCTTACTTTCCATGCACCTCTAGACCAAGGTGGGCTGAAAGTCATTGTCATTACCAAGTTTAGATTGTACTAAAGACACTGTTGGGAACAAACAGAATTGTTTACTTGTTTACATAGGAACAGTACACAACAGATCCCTTAATACTCATTCATGTTTATCCCATCCCATAATCGATCAGCAATAAAGTAATAACGTATTTTTATCATTCACAATTAATAAAGTGCTCTTCACATCATAAGCCACAAAATACGGTACATTAACTGATTTCTCTCTTAGTTAGGAAACCTGAGACAAACTGCAGGTTATAAGGTATGGAGTTGCAAAATTAAACAATGTGTTATTCTACTTCATGTCTCTCATGTCGAAAATAAAAATGGATAACATCTGAAATTCAATGATTTTAAAGATTCTTCCATATTACTACTTTGTTTGCCAGTGAATGCAATATTTTCTTCGTCAGTTCCTATTTCTGATGATGAGAGCGGAGAGTTTTATTAACTGTATCCATATGTTAAACAGAATGCTATTAAATTTCTATTACAAAGGAATTTTTTTCTGCTGGAGATTATTGCTTTGATTCTTTTCTTACAAGTAGGCGTATGTTTAGGGAAAGTATTGTTTCTGATCACTTTATTTGCAACACATGGCAGGCAACGATTAATAAATACATGTCTGGATGTTAGTTTCTGTAAATGCTGATGTTGGTTGAACACAGAATTGTTAGTGTACTTCTGTGAATAGTGTATTTCAAGACAGACAGGATAACTTTTTTCACTATCATTGATGAAGATACAAAAAACAGATCTTGAAACAGTTGGATTGTTACCTGATACTGATCCAAATATCAAACATTCTGGACTGGTGGTTTTGATTTGCAACTTCTAATTGGTGATACAGTTAGACTCGGCTCAGCCCATTTAATCTAGAGCTCTCCTAAATCCAGTGGGAACCAGGCTGGTTTAACTCCTTGGCTCTGGTTAATCTTGCCAGAAGTGAATATTTGTTTTCAAGATTCAACGTTTGTTGAATGAAAGCTGAAGAAGTGGCATCAAGGGTGTCAAGAGTTATGGGGAGAAGGCAGGAGAATGGGGTTGAGAGGGAAAGATAGATAGATCAGCCATGATTGAACGGCAGAGTAAACTCAATGGACCAAATGGCCTAATTCTGCTCCTATAACATGAACTTATCTTTATTATTTTTCTGTGTGCCAAAGACTACAGTAAACATTGATGTAAATATCATAAATCTATTGATTTTGGTTTTCTACATTATTTTAGTAGTATATTAGTGTATTGACCTGTTCTTGTGTCCATGTGAAGAATGATGTGATAACATGTAGTACTGTCTAGAAGGTCCAATGAAAATTATATACTGTTGTGCGCTGGGATTTGTTCTTGTTAATTTTGATATTACCCATGTAACTTCACGTTTCAGATTGCAGCATTGATGACACCATATTAGAGTTAATTGCTTAGCAATGAACCTTGAATTACCTTGAAAATCCAAGCCCAATTCAAGAACATTTTTCAGTAAGCCTGCCCATGTCACATTCCTCTAGAACATGGTTCTTGATCACCTTGGAAAATTGTCTGATATTGACTTGAAGTTTTGACAAGCGAATATAAACTTAAAAGTGCAATGCCTTCATATGGTCCTCCAGAAAGCTGTGTACATTGTTGTGCAGTTTCTTCTCAAATTGTTTTCTGGAAATTATCCTCTGATTTGTTTTCCATCATACAATATTCACTGAGATCATTTCATACCCTTCTTTATGTCAGCAATCTTTTAGTTTAGTTTAGTTTAGTTTAGAGATTCAGCATGGAAACAGGTATTTAGCCCATTGAGTCTATACCGATCACCTATCACCCGTTCACACAAATCCTATGTTATCCCATTTTCACATCCACTCCCATGCACATTAGTTGCATTTCTTTAACAAAGGCCAATTAACCCACAGACCCGCACGTCCTTGGAATATGGGGGGAAACCAGAGGAAACCCACATGTCATAGGGAGAGAGTGAAAACTCCATGCAGACAGCACACGAGGTTAGGATCAAACACAGGTCTCTGGCGTGCGTGGCAGCAGCTCTACCAGCTGTGCGACTGTGCTGTCACTTCCACTTGGCTCATCTTTCTTTTAACTGTTGAATCATCTTTGCATTCATCAACTTCAGACTACATTCTAATTCCCTCAGTGGTCATAGCCTCCAGCCCTCTAGAGATACATTAGCTGAATATTTATGCCAACTGTTTTCATGTCCCATGATGAAAATATTGGTCCTGATATAAAAGGGAATGGGGAGGCTAAACTTAGTGGAAGTACCTGGCGAGACTAGAGACTTGGATGTCCTTCTGATCCAGAATGTTTTTTCACTTTGGATCACATTTCTTCTCTTTTGTGTCCAAAAGCAAAGTGATAAAGATGGGCAACTGGCTATTCACCAGCACATCAGCCTGATCATAAAGAGCACTTTTGGATCCTGTCCTCATTTGTGTCAACTCTCACTAATGTGGGCTTATCTGAAATACAAAGAAAACCATTGGTTTGTTGTCCTTCCTGTAAATTATCTGATACTCATCTTCCTCCTCAAAGACAATTTGGTCAGTGATCTCCTTCATTTCCCACTCTTTTCCTTTTCCACTGGGCCAAATTTCTCATGTTAATACCAGCTATTTACAAAGCACAGTGTATGGTGGCATTGGGCTTATACATTTCTAAGAGCTTGTCAAAACTTCGTCAAAGCCTCACCTATCTGCCTTTGTAATGTCGCCGGACTCATTGCCTGCACAAGGATTACTATGTCTCCACTCCCTCTCCAATGTCCTCACGTAGTTATAAACCTTCCTAATTGTGCCTATCTTTCACTCTTTTTCATCTCTCAGATCAGCTTTCTTCCCTACCCCTAGAACCAAACTGGTTCTTAGCAAACTCACTGATGATGTTCTACATGATTGTTGACATGATGACAAAATTAACCAATTCTATTCAGTTTCCTTGACCTGCCTTCTGGCTCTCTCATATTCAGCTAGTTTGGACCAATCTTGCTGGTCCTATTGGCTATGCAATATCCATGTCTACACTATTATCTCTGATGAGCTCCCACAATCTTCATGTCAAAGAGCACAACAGCCTTGAGATTCAGTTGAATGGGTTTTCTGAAACATTACCAGGATTTAACTTATCATGTGGAGAGACGGCAAAAGCTGAAATTGCTCTCATTTGCAATAATATTTCCAATGGTGGAATAGTCCATATGAAGAGCATACACATTTGCATTAAAAAAACAGCCTTAACACATGGAAACAATCATTTGACTCAGCAGATTGTTAAGATCTGGAACATAATGCCTGAGAAACTGGTGGGACCAGCTTTTAGAGCAACTTTCTAGAGAGAATTATTTGGAACCTGAGCTTTGAGGGATAATAAAGACTTTTCAAAATACAAAGGGAGCAAAGCAAATGACATAGCTTTGGAGTTGTTGCATTCTGTGCTGCAGCAATCTACACTTCCATGTTGCCACATATCCCTTGTAGTCTTGCAGACAATTGAAACATTATGTGGTTCTGAAATGTTAGAGGTGTTTCTGAGATATACTAATGACTAGATAGGCTCAGGACCAAGTATAGTGCAGAGGTTTAACTGTGGCATTATAATTTGCCAGAGCATTCATGGGGATAGAAGGGAGGAAATTGGCCTCTGTTTTCTTTTCTAAATTGCTGCCTAGTAATTTCTGTGGAATAGAACTTTCAGAATGGTAGTGCCTGTGGAAAGGAACATCAGCATGAGTCAGAAACCTGGTGGGGAATAGTGGTTTCCTTCCATGCCTTGCTTCATTACAGCCATGCAGGCAAGTGCTCCATTAGTTTCAACTATTTTAGTTGTTAACAGCTGTTGCAAAATTCATTGTTCTGCTGTGATTTTGCAGTACTTATGATTCCTGCCAACTGAAGTGTGCCTTCCCAATGTTATAATTAACTTGTATAAATGTACTTAGTTACGAATTTTAGAATCTTTGCTTGCAATATTTGTCTCCATAAATTTCAGAATCGTGGCTGAGGAAACACATATGGACAATTTAATGCAGCAGGTTACACAGAAGTGTGCCACACCACATTGCAATGTTATGCATGCATGCCATTTTGTCATTTCCATTGGCACCAGCTTTGTCTCTGACACAAATACATATAATCTAAAAGTCATGGATTTTTGCAGAATGCAGCAGAATATATATTTTCATGGTGAAGCACCATCTGGCAAAAGGCAGCAAATTAATGCAGTGATACCATTTTACTTGATTGTGATGATAATTGCTTTTGATTGTCACCAACAGTTTACAGGGCAAATAAGGGAAACAGGTTTTTCTTATTATTCTGATTTAAATGCATAATCGGAGATATCACAACTAAGTTATGTTTATGTACATGATTTTGTTAAATAACAGAAACGCAAGTCATGCTTATTAAAAACATGCGCGGCTTCCCTTTACCATCATTAGCTTGTGTGTGGATTTTGTCACCAAAGGACTTTGTGGTCCAAATCCATTCTTCATCGAAGCCTCTTAACTTTGCCCATCATCATCTCTACCTCAACTTTCTTACTGTCAAGACACATGCAGAGATGGTGTGCTGAATGCTCCAATAAACATCTAGCAACATAGATGGCATGAATTTAAGAAAGCCCAGCACCAACGACTCAGGCCCATATCATTCACGATGAGTGCATGCGCCTTGGTCAATTCCACTTTAGCTATAATTTCTGTTCCTCTGCCTCCATAACACACTCAAAAGGAACTGATAATATCTGGTCCTACTCATTTCACACTCCTGACTGGATTTATCTATACCATTTCCATTCCCCATCATTTTGAATATCTAAATTATTTATTTAATTTGTCAGTCCTTCTTTGACAGCTTCTCTTCCCACAGATGCTACATGACCTGTTTAGTATTTCCACCATTTGCTATTTTCATTTTAGATTTCCAGCATGTGCAGTCTTATTCATTTCTATCCGCCCTAAAACCTCTTTCAAATGCGGGGAATATAAAAACTGACTATAAAAGCTTCTTTAGATATGTAAAAAGGAAAAGATTAGTGAAGACATATATAGGTCACATACAATCAGAGACAAGTGAATTTATAATGGGAAACAAGGAAATGGCAGAACAGTTAAATTAGTACTTTGATCTGTCTTCACTAAGGAAGCCACAAACAATCCAGAAATACTAGGGGACCGAGGATCTAGTGGGAGGGAGGAACTGAAGGGAATCCACATTAGTCAGGAAATGGTGTTAGGTGAACTGTTGGGACTGAAGGCAAATGAATCCCCTGGGCCTGATGGTCTGCATCCCAGAGTACTCAAGGAGGTGGCCCTAGAAATCGTGGATGCATTGGTGACATTTGTCAATGTTCTCTCGACTCTGGATCAGTTCCTGTGGACTGGTGGGTAGCCAATGTAACTCCACTTTTTAAGAAAGGAGGGAGAGAGAAAACGGGGAATTATAAACCAGTTTTAGCCTTATATCAGTAGTGGGGAAGATGCTTGTCGATTATTAAAGATATTATAGCATGCTTGACTAATCTTCTGGAATATTTTGAGGATGAAACAAGTAGAAGGATAAGGGAGAGCCAATGGATGTGGTGTATCTGGACTTTCAAAAAGCCTTTGACAAGGACCCACACAAGAGATTAGTGTGCAAAATTAGAGCAGATGTTATTGGGGGTAGGGTATTGACATGGATAGAGAACTGGTTGGCAGACAGGATGCAAAGAGTAGGAATTAACGGGTTCTTTTCAGAATGGCAGGCAGTGACTAGTGGGGTGCAAGTCAACCCCTTCCAGCCAGCTGATTCTTACTCAAATATACTGGGATTTGTCTTCTAAGTTAAATACAGTAATTAAATAGTAAATACTTATTCAGTTTAAGATCTCAGAGGAACTAATTATAGTACATGTTTGCTTGTTTTCTCTTTGAATATATTACCCGGTTTTGACCTGCTCTTTCTTTTCCATAATACTTGTTCATAGGGAACGGAGCTTAATGTAATTTTACACCTACGGAAGGTTACATCAATTTTTCCTCCACCATTAGGTGGTTTTTTCACACATTATTTTTAAATACTGTTTTTTCATATAATTTATGTTATTTAGCACTTTTTTTGATTTTTCTTTTTATGGTACATTTTCATGGGATATACCTACAGAGTTCAGCAGCTGGGAGCACCCACCCAACACCCAGAAGCTTGAGGTATTGTGTTGCACCATCTGAAATAAAGGAACCAATGTAACTTACAATGCAAGACGACCCTCACAAGAAAATTGGAGGAATTACGTTTTGTAGCTGGAATATAAGGGGTGCTAATGAGCCAATTAAAAGGGGTAAGATTCTTGCCCAATTAAAATCACTCAATGTCGATATAATATTTCTACAGGAAACACATCTGAAAGTTCAAGCTCAGACCAGGCTGAAGGCAAATTGGATCGGTCAAACATATCACTCCTCCTATCTCTCTAAATCCAGGGGTACCGCAATTATAATTCGTAAAGGCATACCATTTAAACATAAAAATACCATCGCAGACAAAGAGGGGAGGTATGTTATAGTCTCTGGAGAGATACACTCTACCCCACTCACTATGGTAAATATTTATGCTCCTAATTTTGATAACCCACAATTCTTTAATAAAATCCTGAATATAATCTCTGAGTTCAATCATCAAAACGTGATAATCGGGGAAAATTTCAATTGCGTTCTGGATCAATACCTTGTTAAATCTGCCCAACAAAAGAGACTTAATATAAAATCAAAATCCAGTGAACTTTTAAATACATACATAAAAAATACAAATATAACAGATGTATGGAGGATTGCAAACCCTGCCAGAAGAGAATACTCCTTTTATTCATCAGTACATAAAACATATACATGTATTGACTATTTCCTAGTGGACACGAAATTAATCCCCTTTACAACTAACCCTAAATACCATAATAGTGTAATCTCGGATCATTCTCCGTTAACCTTCTACTTAAAACTAGAAGGAATGTTCAATAAAAAATAATTTTGGAGGTTTAATCCTCAAATACTAAACAATCCGGATGGTTGCAAATATTAAAAACAATGATGGAACTTTTCTTTGAGACCAATGATACCCCAGATATCTCACCCTCCCTATTATGGGAATCTTTTAAGGCGTTTATTAGAGGTTCTATTATTTCATACCAAGCTTTTCAAAATAAAAAGAATAGGACGGAACAATTGCAACTAGAAGAACAGATTACACAACTTGATTTAGAAAACGCGAAAGATCCAACTATAGATAAGCACAACAAGATAGCAATATTGAAATTTAAACTAAACCAAATTTTATCTGCAAGAGTTAATAGATTATTTCAAATTACAAAACAGGAAATTTTGAATTTGGCGATAAGCCACACAAACTGTTAGCACGTCAGCTGAAAAAAGTTGAAAAGGATCAGACTATTCTAAAAATTAAATTAGACAAAGGTGAATTGTTAATGCTGCCCAAAGACATTAACGAAAGATTGGCCCAATTTTATCAAAATGTATATACATCCAAAACATCAACAGAAAGCAGTAAAATTACAAACTTTCTGGACAACTGTAATCTCCCAACACTTAACACGTTGGAACAAGAGGAATTAGGAGCACAGGTTTCAATCAAAGAAATAGAAGAGACAATAAATTTACTGAAGAACGAAAAAACACCGGGACCAGACGGATTCAATAATGAATTTTATAAAAGATTTCACAAGGTAATTTCACCACGTTTACACAAGCTTTATACATATGCATTTAAAGGACAGACATTACCACAAACACTAGCTGAATCAACTATCACACTTATACCCAAAAAAGATAAAGATCTAGAAGATCCCGGTTCATATAGAGCAATTGCCCTGCTAAATACAGATCAGAAAATATTAGCGAAAACTTTGGCAAGAAGATTAAGTAAATACGTTAATAAATTAATACATTCGGATCAAACGAGGTTCATACCTAAGAGACATTAATTTAATAATTTGGGTCGTCTTTTTAATATAATGTACTCACACAAACTTGAAGAAGAAGACATCAATTATTTCATTAGATGCAGAAAAAGCATTTGACCAAGTAGAATGGAAATACCTTTTCACAGTACAGGTGCACAACCTTTTATCCGAAAGCCTTGGGACCAGACACTTTTCGTAATTCAGAATTTGTCGGTCTTCGGAATGGAATTTTTTTAGCGTAGATTTTAATGGCTGGCTCAGTGGTAGGGTGCTCGGCTCATATCCGCAAGGTCGCGAGTTTGCGCCTTGATCCTGGCAGTTACTCGATCGCGAGTTTGAGTCTTCAATGTCGTTTTTTCTTGCAGAATAAATGTTTGTATGAAATACAGTGTAGGAGAGGTGTACTGACTGTGTGGGCAGAACTTTGGAAGTGATTGCCCACCAGTCTAAAAAGCCGCTGTGTCTCCCTGTCCCTGGGATAGCAGGGGGCGATCAAACAGCACAATACCCCCCTCCCCCTCCAACTCCAGAGGAATCCGCTCCCCGATGGGCCGCTACCAAAGATCATAGAGGAGCTCCTCTATGATCTTTGGCCGCTACAGCGACAAGTGGCAGTTCGCCCACAGCCCGAGCTGCGCCCCCTCATCCGCCACCCCAAGAACAAGACGTACCTTGCACACCATCAGCTTCTGCCCCTACGTGTTCCTCTGGAGTTGGAGCGGGGCTGGGCTGGAGTTGCTGCTGGCTGTGGGTCTCTGGGATCTCCGTGCTTGCAGTGGGCCTGGGGGTCGGTGGGCGGCGGTGGGAGCTGTGGACCTACGGACCTACCTCCGTGGAGCTAGCCAGCTTCGGAGCGTGGAGAGCTGCGGGGGCGAGCTGCTGCGACCCGACTCTGGTGGATGGTGACACCGGGAGCTCGCGGGTCTCCGGTGGGAGACTGCTTTGCGGGGCACCGGCAGCGGCAAAGAGCAAAGATCATAGAGGTTGAGAGTGACCTGGAGGGGGGCCTTACAACGCCCGGCGCGGCTGTAAATTGCCGCGGACTTGCTAGCGCCCGCCGGGGGCTCCAACATCAAGACCGGGGCAGGGCCCTACATCTCCCGGCGTGGCTTTGAGTGGCCGCTCCCCGATGGGCCCCTACGACGCCCCGAGCTGCGCCCCGTCATCCGCAACCCAGGTTCCTCTGTAGTTGGAGTGGGGCTGGGCTGGGCTGCTGCTGGCTGTGGGTCTCTGGGATCTCCGTGCTTGCAGTGGGCCTGGTGGTCGGTGTCCAATTGGTCCTGACGTCTCCGGTGACTGTCACTAACCTGCTGCAAACGCCGACCTGAAGACAGTGCAAAGCCCCCGCGCCGGTGCAATGAGCGGGGAGCTGGAGAGGGGAGGGAAGGGGTCACACACATGGCCGGGAAGCAGAGGGGTGTAGGTGGGGTGATACTGAAGCGAGCGACAATCTGCTGCTGCCTGCCCCACTGAGTTAAAAAGTTCCCACGCAAGACTCACGAAAGACTGTGTATCGTGAGTCTACCGTGGGAACTTTTTAACTCAGCGGACAGGCAGCAGCATATTGTCAATTATTAACCCTCCCGCGCAATATACCCTCATCTTCTCTTTTATGAATGGGGGTTTAGTTCCCCTTTCTTCGAGGACCGACCGGAGGTTCCGCTGTCACCTCTGCAGGCCGCCCTCGGTGAACGTTTTCAAGGACCTTTCTTCAAGGACCGAAAAAATGGCCGCTATTCGGAGGTTTTCGTTATTTGGATCTTCGGATAAAAGGTTGTGCACCTGTACTGCAAAAATTTCAGATGGGAGAGAATTTTATTTCATGGATAAAATTACTATATCATAGGCCATCTGCCAGAATACTGACCAACCACATACGTTCTCTGAAATTTCAACTATCCAGGGGCAATAGACAGGGTTGTGCATTATCACCCCTGTTATTTGCCCTTGCAATTGACCCCTTAGCGGAAAGTATAAGAATACATCCGAACATTCACGGCTATAATACTAAACATTCCAATAATAAAATATCATTAGATGCAGATGATGTATTATTATACATCACCAATTCTCAAGTTAGTATTCCAAATATATTAAATCTTATAGAGCAAATCAGTTCCTTCTCAGGATATAGAATAAACTGGAACAAAAGTGAAATTATGGCAATAAAACCGCAAGAGCCGACACACCATTTAAAATTCCCTTTTAGAATTGCTACAGAAAATTTAAATATCTGGGTATCCAAGTAGCCAGAAAATATAATTCTTTATTCAATGCAAACTTTCCGCCTCTAGTTACTAAATTAAACACTCTTATTCAATTCTGGAAAACACTTCCGATGTCTCTAATAGGCAGAATAAATGCCATAAAAATGATTTTCCTCCCGAAAGATACTTGGGAAGAAAGTTTGCAACACATACATCAGTGTTCACTAAACGATAGACATTCTCTAATACAATTTAAAGTAATACATAGGTTACATTATTCAAAAACAAAACTACATAAAAATTTTCAACATATCTCACCTATATGTGATAAATGTCAACATTTAGAAGCTACATTATCTCATATGTTTGCAAACTGTATAAAAATTAAAAAATTCTGGGTAAATATTTTTAGTATAATATCTAAAGTAACCAGCACACAATTGGACCCAGATCCAAAATTAATAATACTCGGAATATTAGAATTAAATCAAACACTTAGAACAACACAAAGAAACTTTATTGATTATAGTTTAATAACAGGAAAAAAATTAATTCTAAAATTTTGGAAAGGCCCTACGGCCCCCACAATCAAAATGTGGATTATAGAAATGACGGAGACCTTAAACGTGGAAAGAATCAGATTTTCCCTGTTGGACAAACAGGAATTATTCGTTGGAACATGGTCTCCTTTTATTGATTATTTAAAGGGTCAGAATGGTTCAGCACAGGAACCTGACTAGCACGCGGGCTAAAGAATGGATGAAATACTATACTCTGAAATGTACGAATATATCTCGAATGAAGTCTTTTTTATTTTAATAAATTTTTCCATTCTTCTTTAACTATCTTTTTCTTTTTTTTTTTTTTTTTTTTTTTTTTTTTTTTTTTTTTTGTTTTTGTTTTTCTTCTCTTTCTTTTCTTTCTTTACTTCATCTATCTCTTTAGTTCTATCTAGTTTAAAAAAAAAAAAGGCAAAATGTATTGGAGACAATGTAATAATAATTGACAATATTATCAATTTAAAAATGTAAGACTGTAATGATGTAAATATGTTATGTACCTATCTCCAATAAAAAAATATTAAAAAAAAAAAAAAAGAATTGCTACAGAAAATTTAAATATCTGGGTATCCAAGTAGCCAGAAAATATAATTCTTTATTCAATGCAAACTTTCCGCCTCTAGTTACTAAATTAAACACTCTTATTCAATTCTGGAAAACACTTCCGATGTCTCTAATAGGCAGAATAAATGCCATAAAAATGATTTTCCTCCCACAAATTCACTATTTATTTCAATCAATATCGATATATCTATCTTTTTAAATCTTGATTCCCGGATTACAAACTTTATTTGGGATTATAAATCACATAGAATTCACAAACGACACCTATTTAAACCCAAAGAAATGGGCGGGTTGGTGCTCCCCAATTTCTTATACGACTATTAGGCAGCGAATATCAAAAATGTAATTTACTGGTTGGTTATCGCATGCCAACAGGTAGACTGGTTATTAATGGAGAGAGAGGATTGTTTGCCTTTTAATATGGGCGCGATTCTTCTCTCACCAATAAAGTTGAAGAACACAATACATGAGAAACATCCGATTATTCATAGCACTTTACGAATTTGGAGACAAGTGAAATCTACTTTTAAACTAAGAAATCTATCTCTTCTTTCACCAATAGCTAATAACCCGTCGTTCAAGCCATCTATTATAGATAAAACAAAAATCAGAGCAATTTTCAAAGATATGGTCTCCTTTCATTGATTCATTACAAGGATAGTATGTTGCAACACAACTTCGGAATTAAACCGAATTACGGACTAGGTGATGGGTGTGGTGAGAAATGAAGCAGGTATATCAACACTTTTTTTTTTCCTTTTTTTCCTTTTTGTCTTTTTTTTTTTTTTTTTAAAGTTTGTACTCATTCACTCTTTGATTACATTCATTTGGTAGTTTAGGGGTTCTATTCTTACATATTCACTCTCTTTCTCACTTTCTTTCTTTCTTACTCTTTCTCTCTTTTTCTATTTCATCTTTGTTAAAATCAAAAATGGAAGCTGTACAATAAATGTATTATGTCATATGCCGCGGTTTATACTTTTGTACACTGCTTCTAATAAAAATATAAATAAAAAATAAATAAATATATATATATATATTTTTGATTGCAATATTGGTGACAGTATTTTCAGCTGTCTGAGGCACCCACCCATTCTCCACTTCCCCTGTCTGACAGCTTCCTGCCATCTATTCCCCTCCTCGTATGTAAAACCTTCGTCAAATCAATCAGTCACTGATTTTCAGGCTTGCCTGTTTTTAGCCTCTCCCCTCTTGTGGTTCATTCTACAGCAAGACAATGACCCCAAGCATACTGCTAAAGCAACAAAGGAGTTTTTCAAAGCTAATGATCAATTCTTGAGTGGCCAAGTCAATCACCCGATCTGAACTCAATTGAGCATGTCTTTTATATACGGACGAGAAAACTGAAAGTGACTAGCCCCCAAAATAAGCATAAGCCAAAGATGGCTGCAATACAGGCCTGGAAGACCATCACCAGAGAAGACACGCAGCAACTGGTAATGTCCATGAATCGCAGACTTCAAGCAGTCATTGCATGCAAAGGATATGCAATAAAATACTAAACATACCACTTTCATTTACATGACATTGCTGTGTCCCAAACATTATAGTGCCCTGAAATGGGGGGGGGGGGGGGGGGAATATGTATAAACACTGCTGTAATTTCTACCAAAATGTATAACAATCTGACAATGTGCATTGTAACCACATGTGATTTATTCTATTACAAATCTCAAATTGGGAAGTACAGAGGCAAATAAATAAATGATGGGTGTTAGTCCCAAACATTATGGAGGGCACTGTAAGTGATGGATAATAAATTTGGCGTTTCTGCCTTGCATCTTATGTGGGTTTCGGGACTGCCTTATCCAGGTTTACAAATTGTTCCGAAAATAGACTGCTGGAGGATCTCAGTGAAATCGTCACAGATACTGCCTGACCTGCCAAGAGCATTCAATATTCTGTGTTTTGCTCATGATTTCTGCATGTGGTCTCCTGTGTTGCCATTTGTTCAGTGAGTGTCTCTCTAGAACCATTCCCAAAGTCCACCTGAACTTCAGTCTCATCAGAATGATGTATCCAGATATGCCAGTAAACTCTTTACCATTCTGAGATTAGTTAGACCATAACACCATCAACTAAAAACTGCTAATATCACCTCTAAATAAGACCTGACTGTTAACCAAAACAAGTACCTGCCTTTATTTTGCTTGTAATTCAGACCACATTCAAATGTCTATATTGCTGCCAAAAGTTATGTGTGGTGTTCTCATACAAAGGCATCATAAGTGAAGCTGTCTTTCTGGTAAATTTATGTGCTTTTCTCCATCTGCTGAGAATTGGATTAAACTTTCCTCAGATTGTTACATGTAGAACTTTCGATGGTTATTAAAATATAGAAATGGGAAACTGACAGCCAGTTTTACGCAATGTGAATTTGAAGAGAAAAATGGAAATTATCAATAAATTCATTCTGGGTTACACTAGCACAGAACAATTTCTCATGCAACAGGCCCTCTAACTGTTGACAATGAATGATTGTAAAATATAACTCCTCTCGCCAAACCGAGCTGCCTCATGTCTAAGATACAATTGATTAATCTCTTTACTATGAATGAAGAATCTCAGTTTATTAAACATTGGGGTACGGAGCTACTTGAAGCCTGGCAGTGTTCCATCAGGCAGGGCACTATTTGATGATCATTAAGTGATAATTACTCTGGTGAATGTTTGCTTTTCATTTCATTATGGTGATTTAGTTTCTTTTAGCAGCCAGAGAAAACAGCAACAAGATCTGTACAACTTGGCTACATGGCATCCACACAAAATCCGAGCTATTTTTTTTATGGATTATAACCTGACAAACAGCCATAAATTAGAAAGCCTGACTGCATAGTGTGACACAGGTTTATGGTGTGACCATCATATTGGGAAGGGTGGAGGATCTGGTGTTGTCTTCATTTGCTGATTCTTTACAGAATAGGTAGATTATGTAGTCAATCAGCATGCAAAGCTGAGGTAAAGCAACAATAACCAATTGATTTCAAAGGCGCAGCAAATACCATGCATACAACTTGTACGGAAGAGCCAGGCTTTGACAACAGGAACCCATCCCACACCCAGTCCTGTTCAATTTGCTTTGAAATACTCCGAATCCCAGGCAGCAAGAGTGCTGAGAGAGCCTGAGTTGACAATTCAGCTCAGTGCCCTTTGGTCAAAACTGAAGAGGATGGAATAGCCACAGTTGAAAGTCAAATCTGGGTAGGACATATACAGTGAAATGTACAGCACTAAGGGATATTGATAAACAAAGGATGCTTGCGATTCAATCCATAGCTCCCTTAAAGTGACAACACCAGTAGATAGAGTGGTAAAGTATGATGCTTGTTTTCATAGGTTGTGGCACAGAATATAAATGTTGGAAGATTAAGTTGCAAAGTTCCAAAACACTGTTTAGAGGAGACTTGTAGTACTGTGTGCAGTTCTGGTCATCACACAATAGGAAGGCAGAGAGTGAAGTGGAGATTCACTTGGTTGTTGCCTGATAGGGAGGACTTCAGTTGTAGGAAGAGATTGGATAGGCTGGAGCGAAGACTGAGGGGTGACTTGACAGTGGTGTGTAAAACTATAAGATGCGGAGATAAACAACATTCTTTCATCTTGGCTGGGATATAAAAAACAAAAGAGCAGAAGTTTAAGGTGAGTGGTAGGAGTTTTAAAAGGGATTAAAGGGAAAGTTTTTTTACAGAGTGCGACTCATGTCTGGAACAATGTCAGAGGAGGTGGTGAAATCAGATGCAATCACTCAAATTAATAGACATTTAAACAGGTACTTGATTCGGCAAGTCATTGAATTGTATGGATCTAATGCAGGCAAATGGAATTAGTAAGAATGGACAAAAATGTAGGAAAGGACAAGGTGGGCTGTCTTTCACACTCACTCAGTGACCTGTAACACGAGGAGAATGGGGATGTTCATGCAGACTCCGCTATCTCCTTTCGCAGCTCAATAAGGCTAAATTATGGCAGGAAGGTGGTGCAGCGGTAGAGTTGCTGCCTTACAGCGCCAGAGACTTGAATTCGATCCTGACTACCAGTGCTGTCTGTACAGAGTTTGTACGTTCTCCCTGTGACCACATGGGTTTGTTCCGGATTTCCTCCCGCACTCCAAAGACATACTGGTTTGGAGGTTAATTGGCTTTGGTAATATTGGAAATTGTTCATAGTGTGTAGGAGAGTGCTAATGTACGGTACGATCGTTGGTCGGTGTGGATTGAAAGGCATGTTTCCACGTTGTATCTCTAAAGCAGAAAGTTAAACACATAGGTTTGATATGAGATGCAGATTATGTGATCATTTACCTCTGCCTAAAACATGCTCTTTCCAAATGTTGTCCACTGATGTAGCATCACAAGTTTGGTACGAATATTTAGAAATCCTTGTCCCATTCCCTCATTGAACTGGGGTAGGTCACGTGATCTGGTGGCAAATGAGCGTGAAGAATATGGTGGGCTAGGAGGTGACCTCTTGGAGGTCACACATTGTTATGGAAAGTATTTTTGCCCCATCAATATATCAGGGTTGCTCGATTTTGAGCTGTTAGATTTGTTTCAACTCAGTGCTGTTCTGCACAATGGTAGTGACAACATGATGGACAATGTCCATAGTATGAGGACAGAACTTCATTTCCACGGTGTATGTTCAGTGGTCAATACTAGCAGTGCCTTTATGTTGCATTGCTCACCACAGAGTTCTTGACTTTTCAGTGAGTTGTGCTATCAATTTAAATTAAATATTTTCTACTGGGTGACCATCTAATTCCACAAAAAATACAATGCCATATAACTAGTAAAACAGCTCCCAGAATTGCATCATACATAATGTTTAATTTGGTAATTAACAGGGTTGATGTTTTTTTTTGCTAGTACAGGTTGAAAATCATACGGACATTGGCTATTTTGTGTTATTCCACATTACTTAGCAACAATGGAATATCAGATTTACTTCTCATATTTCCTTTTGTTTCAGGAATTAATTACACGAAAGCACATCGTGTATCTGAGTCAGTAAAAGCAGTTTTAAGAGAGTTGTTTTCCTAGATTTCCAGACGATTGTTCCATTCTGAGTGTTGTTTTATGAAACTGCGTTGATGAAAGAAGCATGTATAAAAATGGATCTTGGTTGGCTGCTGATCGATGCCTCACTTGGATGGATGGGTGCCCTTTTCGGTGATGAATCTTTTTATGTGTGGGAGGGTGACAGAGTGCATGTAGAAAAACAGGTAGAAACGGACCACAAGTAGAAAGACATGGTGTGTATGTAGGGAGAGGAAGGATAACTCTATTCAAGATAGACACAAAATGCTGGAGTAACTCAGCAGGTCAGGCAACATCTCAGGAGAAAAAAACCTGACCCACTGAGTTATTCCTGCATTTTGTGTCTATCTTTAGTATGAATCAGCACTTGCAGTTTCTTTTTAATTACAATTTAACTCTATTCTAGGTTGGAAATGTTTTGTAATCCATGAAGTTGATATGTAGAAATAAGGATTTGCAGATGATTTACACGAAAGGACACAAAGTTCTCGAGTAACTCAGTGGGTCAAGCAGCATCTCTGCAGAACATGGAGAATTGTTGATCCAGGGTGGGACCCTTCTTTAAACTGCAGTCAGGACTACTGAGCTATTCTATACTTTGCGTCTGTCAATGGAGTTAATACTTAAGTGGAAGGTAACATCATGGGGTTGGTGAACAATCCACATCATCACTGGTAACAGCTTAGGTTTATTCTCACTGGGAAGTTTAGATAGAAATTCTGCAAAATACTTTGTCAAATCATGGAATCATGGAATATTATAGTACAGAGGAGACCATTCATCCCTGAGGGCTCCAAGTCTCTTGGATTCATGCAACTTTTCAATTTAGTTTCAATTTAATTATTTGAGAAAGCAAAATAATTTCTCTTTCATTACACATTAAATAGCTTAACTCAGATTATTATGTAATTGCAGTTTCACATTAGTGCATTTATAATGGGGTGTTGTGCCTTTGGAGGTGGTTTGTTGTTGGTAACTTCTGACAGTATAAATCTCTTGAGGATAGTACGAGCATCAGGAATATATTTATTGCAGCTTAGCAATGTTTACATTGTGTAAAACTCAAAATGTTGGAGTAAGTCAGTCGGTCAGGCAACATCTTTGCATGACATGGATAGGCAACATCTCTGCAGGACCTGGACAGACAACGTCCCTGCAGGACATCTGCAGTTGTGCAGAGCTCTAGTGAGACCACACCTGGAGTATTGTGTGCAGTTTTGGTCCCCTAATTTGAGGAAGGACATTCTTGCTATTGAGGGAGTGCAGCGTAGGTTTACAAGGTTAATTCCCAGGATGGCGAGACTGTCATATGCTGGAGAATGGAGCGGCTGGGCTTGTACACTCTGGAGTTTAGAAGGATAAGAGGGGATCTCATTTGAAACATATAAGATTGTTAAGGGCTTGGACACGCTAGAGGCAGGAAACATGTTCCCGATGTTGGGGGAGTCCAGAACCAGGGGCCACAGTTTAAGAATAAGGAGTAAGCCATTTAGAACAGAGACGAGGAAACACTTTTTCTCACAGAGAGTGGCGAGTTTGTGGAATTCTCTGCCTCAGAGGGCGGTGGAGGCCGGTTCTCTGGATGCTTTCAAGGGAGAGCTAGATAGGGCTCTTAAAAATAGCGGAGTCAGGGGATATGGGGAGAAGGCAGGAACGGGGTACTGATTGGGGATGATCAGCCATGATCACATTGAATGGCGGTGCTGGCTTGAAGGGCCAAATGGCCTACTCCTGCACCTATTGTCTATTGTCTATTGTCTATTGACATGGATCAGCAACATCTTTGCAGGACCTGGACAGGCAACATCTCCGCAGTACATGGATAGGCACCATTTTTCACTTTCTCCTTTGATTACAATTCCTGGGTTTTATATGATGCAGGCTGACGAGGTTCAGGCAACCAAACCAATGTCAGCTAACTGGACCCAGCTGTTACCAGTGATGTTCGGGATTGCCCTCTCCCGGCCTGTCAGCCAGTGACAGGTTCAGAGCGGGTGCTCTCACATTACATATACCTTGGGCATAACCATTTTAGAGAAAAATTATCTTCACTGAAAGTACCTGTACCAGAAAATGCTTGAATTCTGTCCTCAAGAGGTTGGTGGCTGTGATGGTTATGTGTATATGGGCTTGACCTGAATTACGGTATTATGACTTTTTGCAAATTCTCCCTTACATTTTTAAAGCACTTTTCAAGGTTGTAGTAATAAAATTTCATGTTATTCATTCATACCTAGATACAGTATATAATCCATTAGTTTCATTATGGGTAGTCTTAGGGTTTATGTTCAATGAAATGAAGGATTGAGAGCAAGCGTACGCAGGCTGATATGATATGGGCAGCTAATGAAAGCAGGTGCTCCTGACTAAGGATGAGCACGTCGTAGGTAAAAATCAGTGTACGTACAGTTGAATTTAGTTTATTATCACGTGTACCGAGGTACAGTGAAAAGCTTTTGTTGCATGCTAACCTGTCAGCGGAAAGACAATACATGATTATAATTGAGGCATCCAGAGTGTACAGATACATGGTAAAGGGAATAACATGAATAACATTTAGTGCAAGATAAAGCCAATAAAGTCCGGAGAGCGAGGTGTCTGAACAGCCCATATCTGGCCTCCGGTATGATGGCTGCAGATTCTGAGGCAGACTTCGGGAGGATACCATTGCATGGCTGTATTCCTTTACTCGGCAAGGCAGCAACGAGGAGAACATAGAGGCAGACCTTTACAACTGTCTGGAAATGTATTTGCATATGCTAAACATGGAGTAAATGTCAGGACTACCTGTCCTGTCCAAGATGGCTGACAGGGCAAATGTCTGCTCTGTTGACTCAGAGAAAGTTCCACTCAACTTCTGCCACACGTGTGAGAAGATGGCCTGAGGGTTGGTGGCAACTTGTGACCAAATAGGTTGTCTAGCTGAGGATTATGCTGCCATGCCTTATTTCACATAAGGTCATAGGAAGCCTGGCATATTTCCACCACGTGCATCTGACAAACATTGCACTAGAATGGCTACACAGACGTCCTGCTCTTATGTTGCAACTTACATTTAAAACTTAAAGCCCAATCTGCAATTTTTCTTCCTCGTGTCCGGCCATCTTGTATATCACGTCTTTCCGGTCGGTCAGTGATGGTTGACGGTTGGTGATTGCAGAATTGGCTACTTCAGTCCGTCACTGTGATACAGTTTCTGTCATCAGCATTGCCCGGGAGGCTTCTGCTTGCATCCCAATCTGCAATAGTAGACTTTCAAATGCTGCCTGTGATTGTGAATGAATGGGCATGGCAAGAATCTGATATTATCTGACTATCTGAGGCATTGGAGCACATCAGCTTACAAAATGTGGGATGAAATTAAAGCCCACCGTCTGTCTGATTGACTTTCTATTGTCCTTGAAGCCACATAATGTAGCATTAAGAGAATTGCGCACTAATTGGGGCAATCAATCCTCATCAATTAATTCACGGCAAAGCTAGGTATCCCTTTTCTGTGCATTCCTGGCTCAGTGGAAGAGGCAAGCTCTTGGTTATTGATGTCTTGACCCGTTACAAAATAAAAATCAATCTCCCTGCTCCTATCTCCGAAACCCTGTACTGTTATTTGTTACCATCGGAAATTAGTTTTTGTGTATGATTATGTGTATGTGAGAGAGGGAGGAGAAGAGCCGATGATAATTGTAATGCTTCGGTATAAAATTGTGTACAGTCAGTTGTAGCATGGTGCTTTATGGACAGCTTGAGTATCCTGGACTCTGTCATTCTATTATAAAACATCTGTCACCAAGATGAAGAGTTGACTGCACCCCAGCCTCCCTGATTTGATGCTGCTGTGTCTGAAAAGCAGCTGACATGAAACCCCCTTCTGTTTCTGTTTGATTTTCAATCAGTACTGCTTCACAGCGAGGAATGATGCAGAATTGGATCAGCCGAGTAAGCTGCAGCCTGAGGTACATTCTCAATCCATGCATTGTTTCATTTTTAATTAGCCGCATGCCAAGCTGGTTAGATGGTCAGTTTGGTTTGATCCAAGAGTATTTATTGAAATTAAAAGATAAAAGAAAATTACCAGGAACTTTCAGCACTCAAGATAATTGAAAATTATATTTCCTTCTTACACTTGGCATTTAGTTTCATTTTCACACTTAAGCATATTAAATGCTGTGGCAAAACCAGCTGTTTTTATATCCTGTTTATATATATTTTTTTCTTTCCTGGGGGAATTGAGTTTTAATTTGGCAAGGTGGAGGATTTGTATGGCTTCAGGAATCATGATAAGGGTCCAGACAGGCAGGAATTATATACTGCTGTACATGCACTGGTATCAGTGTTATGTTGCCATGACCTGCCTTCAGTACTTGAATGGCTAACTTCTTTGTCCTGGGGACCAGAAGTGGTCTGACTAAAGCACAATGAGGTTTGAGCATGGTTTCCTCTCTATATTATTCAACTACTTAGCTACTTAACAACCAGTTTAATTTTTTTTTGTCTTCTGAACTGCATTGATTGCATGTATTAAATTTGAATTAATTTAGACATATCTCGTTTTGTCTCTCCCTTTTCTTAAACTCTTTTACACGGAATATATATGAAATCATGACGAAGTGGCAAACAACTGGCAGCATAAAATTTGCAAGTGGGAAGGTGTGACTTGAACTCAAATGTGAAAGGGGAGGAACAATATTCACTTTGAACAGAGGAACCAAAGTTGTGAGCATCGATTGTTTGGTGAGGTGGGGAGGGTAGTGATGGTTTCAATGGTTTCTATACCGAGGTACATAGAAACATAGAAAATAGGTGCAGGAGTAGGCTATTCGGCACTTCGAGTCTGCACCGCCATTCAATATGATCATGGCTGATTATCCAACTCAGTATTCTGTACCTGCCTTCTCTCCATACCCCCTGATCCCTTTAGCCACAAGGACCACATCTAACTCCCTCTTAAATATACCCAATGAACTGGCCTCAACTACCTTCTGTGGCAGAGAGTTCCACAGATGCACCGCTCTCTGTGTGAAAAATGTTTTTCGCATCTCGGTCCTAAAAGACTTCCCCCTTATCCTTAAACTGTGACCCCTTGTTCTGGACTTCCCCAACATCGGGAACAATCTTCCTGCATCTAGCCTGTCCAACCCCTTAAGAATTTTGTAAGTTTCTATAAGATCCGCCCTCAATCTTCTAAATTCTAGCGAGTACAAGCCGAGTCTATCCAGTCTTTCTTCATATGAAAGTCCTGCCATCCCAGGAATCAGTCTGGTGAACCTTCTCTGTACTCCCTCTATGGCAAGAATGTCTTTCCTCAGATTAGGAGACCAAAAGTGAAAAAGTTTTTTTGCATGCAGTTCAGCAAGAGCTCACCATTGATAAGCGCAGACCCCGGTTAGTAGAGAACATACAGAACAGCCCACTGAATCCATATGGAAGAGTTATCATTTTGCCGCCATTTTAACAGTCCCACAAGGGCTTATTGCAGCCGTCACTTCCATTCCGATCATCCCGCAAACCATCATCCCTTTCCTTGCAGGGGCGGGTGCTCCCACAGCGGATCTTGAGGATGCAGGAAAGACTCCACCCCCCCCCCCCCCCCCATTCTACCAGTGTCCACCGTCATCTATAGTAGCGAGGATCTGGGTTGCAGCAGAGAGGTGAAATGTGGAAAGAGAATGGGCCAAAACATCAAATAAACAAAACATTGGAGGAAAGACAATGCAACATGCAATGTGATGCAACACATCCAATGCAGATAATGGTGATGATGAACTCAATGACTATCTTTACATTCACAGCCCATGGGCTTCATGATCTGGAATGTATTGGAATGCAAAAAAGTTTGGAGTATTCTAAATGAGATAAATATGCAAGTTTCCCCAGTGGGAAATAAATTCTATACTATAACTAATGTCCACTGCGTTTTTCAAGCTTTCCATTATTAATTATTTTTCCAGAACACATCCTGAAACACACAAATGTAAATTCTGTCACATACTCTGGCCAAATGTAGGTAAATATCTAATGCTGTTGTTTCGCATGAAGCAATTCATCTGTGAGTCAAAATAATTTGCAGTTGTATTTTTGTGACAATACTCGAGGCCATTTTCATGTGACCATTAAAATTAACCAATCAGCTCTCTTCAAGATCCTCTGAGCACCTCCTTCCAGGTTGACCACCTTTGAAGTTGAGAAGTTAACATTAGAAAAGAACTGATGAACCTATGACCGGGATCACCAGCTTTTATAACATCAAGGCCTGGATAGAATGGATGTGGAATGGATGTGGAGAGGATGTTTCCACTAGTGAGGTCATAGCCTCAGAATTAAAGGACGTTCCTTTATGAAGGAGATCAGGATGAATTTCTTTAATCAGAGGTGATGAATCTGTTGAATTCATTGCCACAGAAGGCTGTGGAGGCCGTCAATGGATATTTTGAAGGCAGAGATAGATAGATTCTTGATTAGTACAGGTGTCAGGGGTTATGGGGAGAAGGAAGGGGGAAGATAGGGTAAGATAGACCAGTCATGATTGAATGGTGGAGTAGACGTGATGAGCCGAATGGCCTAATTATGCTCCTATCACTTATGAACCTATGAATCAATACTGTCATTCCTGGAGGATTTAAAATACATGTCTTGGAGCCAAGAATATCAGATACACATTAACTAGATGTAGTTCTTGCAACCAGCTGAGCAAGAATATTGACACAGCATCCCAAACAGATAGTTTAATGCACAATAATGACATTTTTCTTAAGGGAAGGCTGTGAGAGGGCACCAAATACTTACGTAGAGTGAGGGACTGAAGAACCATGAACCCAATTACTTCACAACCATGCAGGTCAAACTGGTAGAATCCTCAAAGGAAATGATTTGTCCATTCACAGGACCATGTTTTTACATGAGGGGGAAGACATTCGAGAAAGTTTGGAAGGGGTGGGGGAAGGATTCCACCAGTTTGACCTGCATGGCTGTGAAGTAATTGGGGAGGCTGAACATTCAGCAAGTAAACATCCTAAAAATACACGACATTTAGTAAGGCAGACTGTGACCTTTGAAGGAGATAATTAAATCTAATTATGTAGGAAAGAACTGCAGATGCTGGTTTAAATCGAAGGTAGACACAAAATGCTGGAGTAACTCAGCGGGACAGGCAGCATCTCTGGAGAGAAGAAATCTAATTGAATTTCTTGTCCTTTTTCACAGATGGACCCAGTTCAGAAAGCAGTGATAAATCACACGTTTGGGGTACCACTTCCTCCAAGAAGAAAACAAGTAATTTCATGCAACATCTGCCAACTAAGATTTAATTCTGATGTGAGTGTACAAGGCAAAAGGATGCATTTAAGCCCATAGTTGATGCAGCAGAGGTGTACTTCTTACCACACATATGACATAGATTGGCACTAGATGGAAACTGACCCTGAATCACCCGAGAATAGCTTGTTCTAGGATCTTTAGGCCTTGTTTTGAGCTAAAGAATCTATTTCTTCCATAGTTACCGACTGATTATTTTGTATTCTAATCCTTTGCCACCTGACTAGGGCTGTTAATTTATTTATTTCACAAAGAGATCTGTGCTAATGTATGAGAGAAAAGGAATGTTCAAATCTTGAATTTCTTGTTCAGAATTTGGACCTTGAAAGCAATCTTGGCATGTTGTCAATGGCAATTATTTAATAGATGAGGAATCTTTTGACCCTTTCAGCGTCTTACCTCTGCCATCAATCACTTTTTATCATGGATGAGTGGCTATTCTGATTTTTGTTCAAACTCACCAGCATGAAAAATGTTGCACCTGGAGAATTTGGAAAGTATTTTCGAATAAAGGGTGGCACAGTGCTGAGCTTTGTAAAATGCACAGTAAAACTATAGGTGAATTCCAACAATGTAATTTGTACAAACGCAGACTTTTAAATCTAATAAAATACCAGTCTCAGCTAAAATATTGGGATCATGGAAGATCATATGTTGAAGTTGTCAAAGAGTAATAAAAGGATCTTTCAGCTTATTAGTTGCAAAAAGATTCATTTTTGCTCGAGGCACTGTCTTGACAGGTAACAAATCAGGCAAAAATACTTTAATAGTTGTGGGGGCATGCGGAAGAAGAATAATAATAAACCAGCCATGTGTCATTTACATCAATATGATGCCATGTGTAAATGACAATGATGAATTTTGATGTGTGTTATGTAACTGTGTTAGTTCGTTTAGGCTGTAGATCATGCTTATGATGAGCAAAAGACTGAATGTTAGGATGTTACAAGACATTGGGGTTGTTACAAATGTTTTTTTAATTGTGCTTAACATCATTAAATAAGTGAACTTTAACCATTCAGCTGTGTAAGAAGCGGTTACACAGTGGCATCACCATAGCGTCACCTACGCATTTTCTCAATACAATAGCAATCTAACGGACACCTTAGGACTGCAAGATCATGTATCTGACCTTCTATTAAATCAATATGCACATGTGGTAAACAGAAAAATACAGAGTGCTGCAATTTACATCTCCTAACTGTCCATGACTACTACTTTAACAGTTGCACCAAATAATATATTTTCTTTGATCGACTAAGTTTAACATTGCAAAGGTCTTGAGGAATAATTTTCATATTCTCGTAATAACTATTGTAATTTAAGTGGAAAAATGGAAGAAACCTATCAAGGGATTACTTCAAGTGATTTTGGCAGTTAGCATTGAAATGATGTGAAGGGGATTTGGAAAACATTTGTGGTAACATCAGGCACTAATTGTCATCATCAGGAAAGAATTGTTTGAATGAGTCATGGTAGTGGATTAATATATATATATATATATATATATATATATATATATATATATAAAGGAGAGAATTTTAAGGGTTGTGGGCAAACGCTCTTTCAAGGAGCTGCCATGGATATACTGGTTGGACGGTCTCTACCTGTGGTGTATGATTCAGTAATTCTGTTAATTGGTTGCCTGTTTTATTTAGTTAATCTTTGTAACATCTCCTCACACCATGTCTGAATCAACCTAATGTGAGCCTGAACTTTAATCTATTGTTTTCCATCAATTTGAGAAGTCCTGGATTATTATCTTTAACATTCTACCTGTTGCTGAAATAAATCTGTAAGTATTCCACTATCTATCAGGTGCATCACAATGGTCAGCTGTTTTAAACAGTATTGTTCTTCTTGGCACAGATACGAAAATTTGTTATATTCCATTATAGTAACAATAACCATTCTTTTTCATGTGCAATTTTGCTTGGTAAATTTCTCAAGGCACTTCACAAGACCAACACAAGTCAGTTCCAAAGTTACCAATACGTTCTGTCCATCTTTCATTCATTTGCTCTATATACCTTCGATATCTCTTGTTTCCCTTTCCCCTGAGTCTCAATCTGACGAAGGGTCTCGACCCAAAACGTCACATATTTTACTCCAGCTTTTTGTGCCTATCCAGAGTTTAATGTCTTGAGGACTAATAGCAGTGCCGAAGCTGTTCAAGAAGCTGAATAAAAGGACTGTAGGACTCGAAGAGTCGGCTAAAAGTATCGAAGTGTGAAAATGCTCACCTCCAGATTCAGGGGCTGTTCCTTCCCAGCTGTTATCAGACAACTGAACCATACTACCAACAACTAGAGAGCAGTCCTGAGCTACTATTTACCTCGTTGGAAACCCTCAGACTATCTTTACTGGACGTTATCTTGCACTAAACGTTATTCACATTATTCCCTTTTATCACATATCTGTACGTTGCAGATGGCTTGATTGTAATCATTTGTGGTCTTTCTGATGACTGGTTAGTATGCAATAAAAGCTTTTCACTGTACCTTGGTACATGTGACAATAAACTAAACTATACTCTACAACCTTGGGGTCGGATGACGACATAGTGAAATCTGAAGAGGAGACTCATAAATTTAAAACTAATGTATTGATGCATCAAGAACAGATGTAGGTGAATGAGCCTTGATGCGATGGTCAGACAGGTTCTGACTGAGTGTTTTATCTGATTTCATGTAGGAAGAAAGAAAAATGTACAGATTTTGTGCAGAAAAATGTGGGATGTTGCATTTTGGGAAGTCTAACAAGGGCAGGTCCCACACAGTGAATGAAAAGCTCTGGGGAGAATGATCTAGGTGTGCAGGTACATAATTCCTTGAAATTGGCAGCACAGGTAGATAGGATGGTCAAAAAGGCTTTTGGCACATTGGATTTCATCAGATTATAGAAGTTGGGAGGTCATATTGCAGTTGTATAAGACGTTGGTCAGGCCACATTTAGAGTATTGTATTCAGTTCTGGGCACCATGTCGGGGCTCTCACTTAACTTTCTTTCCCTGTTACCAGATGGGCACCTAGGCAGCTTTTTAGGTTGCCAAATGACAGTGCTCGGACAAAGTGCATAGTTACCAGTCGGAATTATGCTCAATGAAGCATTCACATATTATTTCTGCTTCCAATAAAGTCACAAACTAAACATATTCACCAATCAAGACATGATATATACCACAATGACATGCAGCAAAATTGTAATACAGTATCTAAACTCTTTTTACACATTGCAATTAATGCTGTTTCTATTATTTCTTTCCACTTCCAAACAAAATTGTGGTTGGATTATTCAGCGTATGATCAACCTGTGTCAATAAATCCTGGACCATGGTAGCATATATGCTTAACCATGCACACTACAGATTGATGCAAGCATGATTTCTGTGAAGGACCGAAAATTACCATGACATGGCCATAGCATGGGTCGTAATTGCTATTGGTACAGAAACACTCTCGCTTCCCACATAATTTATCCACAACAAATATACAGGTTGCAAGGAAATTTCTAAAGGTATTTTATGATAATAGCTGATAAAACTGACTATACCCATCTGACAGGTTAAACAGTACACTAACTGACAAGAGACGGCCAAAGGACATAACTGCAGCAAATGTTCTTTTGGCAATATATTTAATGGTGTCAAAATGCCACATTACCGGACATTCAGATTAGATGTATGTGTTGTGAACAGCAATGATGATTCCCAATTTGTACACACCAGATTGAAAAAAAATTATTGATAAACACTGTTTCCATCATTCCCACTTCAGAATTAATGTTAAAATTTCAACTGAAATATCTCCGGACCAAATTTGTGATGTATATGATCGACTGTAGAAGTAAAACCTGGATAAATCCACCGTATAGTTGTGAATGTTGCTCATTAAATAACTACAGTACTGATACTCCATATTAAGCATTGATTTGACGTTAAAATGAATTCTGTAATAACGTGTCAATGGTAGCAGTGACAATCGAACTCTGCGGTTTTAATGTTTCATGTGTTTACAATTTAATGAATCCATCTTTATGGATTTAAACATATAATAACATTGGGAATTAAAACAGATTTGATTGCATTCCGTTATCAAACATAGTCAATGTTCGCTCTGAAGACATTTCCTGCAGAGTAGGGGGGGATCAGTACGGGATGGACGGGGAGAATCAGTACAGGATGGATGGGGGGATCAGTACAAGGTGAATGGGGGAGATCAGTGCAGGATGAATGGGGGGCTCAGTGGAGGATGAATGGGTGGTTCAGTGCAGGATGGATGGGGGGGGGGGTTCAGTGCAGGATAGATGGGGGGGATCAGTACAGGATGAAAGGGGTATACAAACATTCTGGAGAAACTCACCAGGGGAGGCAGCATCTATGGAGTGAAGGAAATAGGCAACGTTTCAGGTCGAGACCCTTCTTCAGACTGATCCCCCCATTCTTCTTGAATGGGGGATCAGTACAGGATGGATGGGGGAGATCAGTACAGGAAGAATGGGGGGATCAGGACAGGATGAATGGGTGGATCAGTAAAAGATGAATGGGGAAATCACTACAGGATGGATGGGGGATCAGTGCAGAATAAATGGAGGGGGGTTAGTACAGGATGGATCAGGAAATCAGGATGAATGAGGGAAC
The DNA here is from genome assembly GCF_010909765.2 of Amblyraja radiata. Taxonomy (NCBI): domain Eukaryota; kingdom Metazoa; phylum Chordata; class Chondrichthyes; order Rajiformes; family Rajidae; genus Amblyraja; species Amblyraja radiata. The sequence continues at coordinate 54,144,987 of NC_045957.1, read as the reverse complement.
AGTACGGGATGAATGGGAGATCAGTAAAAGATGAATGGGGAGATCGCTACAGGATGGATGAGGGGATCGGTGCAGGATAAATGGAGGGGAGGTCAATACGGGATGAATGAGTGGTTCAGTACAGGATGAATGGGTGGGGAGCAGTGCAGGATGAATTGTGGGACCAGTGTAGGATGGATGGGGAGTGGCAGGAGAATGCGAGGTGGATAGGGTGATCAGTGCAGGATATATAGATAGATGGAGGGGGGGTTGGGGGGCAGGGGGGGGAGGGTAGATGGGGAGGGGAGCACAGGGGATGTCAGTGAGGACTGAATAGAGGCGGGAATGGGGATCAGTGCGGGATGGAGAGGAGTGGTCCCAGGAGAAGGGGGGTGGAAGGGGGTGTAGGTGGGGAGGAAGGAAAGTCAGTGCTCCTCGGACATCACCGGCATCATCGCCTTGGCCGTCCCTGTCCACCGCCAAGTGCCGCCGCCAAAGAGGAAGGCAGCTGGGATCTCCTCGCCACCGGCACCCCTCCTCCGTCAGCCAACAGGAAGGTGCAGGGCCGAGCGGTGCAGGTGCTTCAGACAGCAGAAGGGGGCCTCCGCCTTCCTCCCTCCCTCCTCCCGGCCTCGGCATGCGGGAGGGATTGTTTTGAAAGCGGTTATAGTCATTGGCAGAGTGGTATGCTGCGACCGCTATCAGGGCGGGCGAGGTATGGGAGGAGGAGGAGGTGGTGTCGCTGCTGCTGCTGCTGTGTGGGGCCCGTCATTCGCTCCGCTCCCCCCATCACCCCGCACCTAGTATCTTTGCCCCGCACTACAGCCGTCGTCGCCGCCGACACAAAACGTCACGTTCCTTTTCTCCAGAGATGCTGCCTGACCTGCTGAGTTACTCCAGTTTTTTGTGTCTATCTTTGGTATGAACCAGTATCTGTCGTGCCAAGCCGGGCAAAATGACTCGGCATTTAGGTTATCCGGCGGCACTTTGGGTGGCCATTGTCACTGGGGGCAACTGTTAATTTTGAGCCCTGCATGTTATGGGAAAGATGTTGTCAAGCTGGAGAGGATGCAGTGAAGATTTTCAAAGAGGTTGCCAGGAATCAAGAGCCTGAGTTAGAGGGAGAGGTTGAACAGGCTCGGACTCTATCCCTTGAAATACAGGAGGATGAGGGGTAATCTTATAGGGGTGTACAAAATCATGAGAGGAATAGATCGGGTAAATGCACAGAGTCTCTTGGCTGGAGTAGGAGAATCAAGAACCAGAAGACTAAGATTAAGATGAGCAGGGAAAGATTTAATAGTATCCTGAGGGGTACCATGTTTGCACTAATGGTGGTGGGTGTATGGAATGAGCTGCAGGAGGAGGTAGTGGAGGCAGGTACTATTGTTAAATATTAGTAACATTTGACAGGAACATAGAGAGGATGGATTTAGAGAGATATAGGACTAGTGTAGATGGGACATGATGGTCGGTATGGGCAAGTAGGGCCGAAGGACCTGATTTCACACTGTATGACTCCATATCAAGCTGAGTATGAAGCGTTCCCACTCCCTCTGCATCACCCACACGTGCACAGCTGCTTAAACAGCAGTTGGTATATATTTACTGCTCCGATTAGCAAAGGAACAGCAATGACTTGACTAACTGCAGAGTCAGATGTATTTTTTTAGAAGTCCAATCATATTAATGCTCAACATTTAATAGGAAGGTTATAATGAATGGGAATCAGTATTATCAATGTAAAATATTTATTGATTGGCAGTCATGGGGACTTTTCAAACATATTCACCAAGTAATCTTTCAAGTGTAGGTGGAGGCTGCAATCATTACAAGTACAATTCTGTATATTCCGCACACACCCTCATCTTAGAGCCAACATACTGAATCCAGAATGTGGGTGTGCAGCAGTGTGCATTAGCTTTTTTGCGTGACTGTTTCACAAAGACGGGTAACAGGGAAAGAGCTATCAAAATAATTAAAAGTCCTTAACTGAACATCAATGGTTGATGTAATAATGTTTCAAAGGTCACATTAAATCACAATTTACATATATACATAGAAAATAGGAGCAGGCCATTCAGCCCTTCGAGCCAGCACTGCCATTCAATGTGATCATGACTGATCATCCACGATCAGTACCACGTTCCTGCCTTCTCCCCATATCCCTGGATTCCACTAGCCCTAAGAACTCTATCTAACTCTCTTTTGAATGCATCCAGTGAATCGGCCTACACTGCCTTCCGAGGTAGAGAATTCCACAAATTCACAACTCTCTGGGTGAAAAGGTTTTTCCTCATCTCAGTTCTAAATGCCCTTATTCTTAAACTCTGGCCTCTGGTTCTGGACTTCCCCAAAATCGGGAACAAGTTTCCTCCATCTAGCGTGTCCAATCCCTTAATAATTTAATATGTTTCTATATGATCCCTTCTCAGTAGAAATCTGAGCTTGTACATTCAGAAACTGTCTTCTACAGATCCTCTTCTTCTGACCATCATTTAGTTTAGTTTAGTTTATTGTCACGTGTACCGAGGTACAGTGAAAGGGTTTTGTTGCGTGCTTGTAATCACATGATTACAATCGAGCCATCCACAGTCTACAGATACATGAAAAAGGGAATAACGTTTAGTGCAGAACAAAGTCCAGTAAAGTCCTTTTAAAGATTATCCGAGGGTCTCAAATGAAGGATTAATGCGACCCTAATAACACTGCTTAAAAGGAACATGGAGGTTAGCGTACCTTTGCCTCCCTCAATATCATGAGGCTTCTCGCCTTTGAATCAAAATAACTCGTATTACAACTTGAAAGGTTCCTGGTCCAAATTCCTCGCAAAGACACCTGTCCTCCAACATTGAATGCTTGCTGTCATGCTCCACACCCAGGTTATGTGCCTCCTCCAGAACTGATAATGCGCTTTCAAACAGCAGCAAATCTTTGAAGATTTGAATTGATCATCAACTGAAAATGTTGTGCAAATTACAACAGGAAATTGAGGAAAATCAGAGAGAATTTCCTGATTCTTATTTAGTTGTCTTTTTAAAATAGCGAAACAAAGAACTGGTAAATGCTGGTTAATAACTAAAGGACACAAAGAGCTGGAGTTGCCTTTGACTGACCCATGAAAAATACCTACCACGTACATAATTAATACCTAATGTATTTACCAGGTACATGTGGAAAATCATACAATATAATTATTTACTGGTATATAGTCGAAAATTGATCTAAACAAAAGATAATTTAATGTTTTAGTAATTTCAACCACACCCTCTATCATAAGCTAAAGTTAATATTTCTTTAGTAGCCATTTCAGATAAAGAACATTTCCAAATATAATTTTTCCAAATAAACTTCACACATACTAATCTTACATCCCATTTTATGATTGTCATAACCACCCCACGCATCAAATTTCATATTTTCTTGACATCAACTGTAACACTAAACTTAACAGAAGCTGATACTTATTAACGATTACATATTTCTGAGTATATCTTGGTTCAGTATATTACTAAATACCATAAGATCGACCATTTCATTTTCTTATAATTTTCATCTTCATGCTTCTCCCCTAAGTAGATTTTGTATTTTCAATGTTTTCTCTATTCTGCTGATACTGTTGAGATTAGAAAGTTATCACCTCTCACCTTCCCTCTCTGGATTATTTCCAATGTTTGTAATTGAGCCATGCTATTTTCAGACTCTCTTGGCAAACTGTTGACTGCACTGTATTGAGCTGACATGAGTAGATTCAAGCCTAGTGTAACATCAGCAAGAGCACTTGGGATTTTTTTAAAACGCCTCCACATCACAACAAATTCCTCATTCAAGGCATACATCTCAATTGAAGTTTGGTTTCGACAATTCAGAAACTGCTTTAACATCAAACTACCAAAACTCATGGAGTCTCAGCCACTGGAAGAATATGATCTGACTTGTTTACAGTATCGTGGGCCAAGCTTCCAGTCTTATGCCATATCTGTGGATCCTTCCAGTGGTCATTAGAACAGTCCAGTGAACAGGCTGAAACCTACCTCCAAACAAAACATAGATTCTTCCTCCAAACTGCTTGCTATCGAGAACTACGAATATACCCTTTGCACTGAAGCAGTTAAATAACCATTCAAATGATACTATGAACATAGACTTTTCATAACGGGCTCTCCTCTGTGCTGAGACATCTCACTGAGGCCAACTGTTCTGGATCCCTTTACATTTTGCTCTCAATTTTTTTTTCCACCATGCAGACGCTTTAGGAACAGATACCTTCTCTCCAAGTATCTCACTGCCCTTGTAATACGTGTTTGTTTTACTTGCTGCTCTGCTGCAAAGTAAACGGAAATGTGGATGCAGGTTTTGCTGGTAGATGCTGGAACAGTTAACATTTCAAGCATATGGTTTTCATAGAATTCTCTTTATGTTGCCAAAAGATAGACATGTTTTTCATATTACCAACTCACACTCTACTCCATTTCAGAGAATATAACCTTTTCATAGCCACCATTTGATTTCACCATAACAATGTGATCTCCATCACTCAATCATTTATTGATCGCTTTGGCCCATATCCTTAGCATGTTGAAACACTTATATTGATCTGCATTAACTTGCCTTTTGGTTCAGGTTTCACATTCCCTCTAAGGGCAGCACATTGGTTTCCATGCTCTATCTCTAAGCTAAACTAACTTTCCTTTAAAATAGGCTACCATCAATTTTGTCATCCATAGTAATGGTATGTCACTATCTGTACTGTGATCACCATACATTTATAGCTAGACAGAATACCTATCCTCTCCCTGCTCTCATCCTGGATTATATATATTTTTGTCTTCCTACGGAACAAATTGATAGCTTTCAAACTCTTACTCACCATAACCACTTTATTGGAGCTTTAGTTGACCAGCAATGTCTTTAAACTCCATGCTTCTGACTATCTCTTAAACCCACCTAATCAGAGATCCACTAAATGGGGTCAGTGTATCTAAAACTTACATACAGTACATTCTGGATTTCTTCATCCCAAATGGTGCAATTCTCTCATGCACATGGTCCATCAATCTGAGTGACTCATTGCAATCTACATCAATGTGCACAGCTGCACCCTCCAACCCATGACTATAACAGGTTACTGAAATGGTATCCACTGCCAGTCCAACTGTTTATCTCTCCTACAAATTGGAGAGTGTCTTGTGCAAAGTTGCCAAAACAAATTTGCTTTGAAGATATTTGAATTATTTCCAATACACTTTCTGATTTAGAACAGACCAACACACAACTGTATCAATACACATGCTTATCATTGCACCCTCAATTAGTATGGTGGCTTTTAAAGGACTATCATTATCTTCCTCTTCAGGCATGCAATAGTATGCATCAATAAACCTATTTCTATTTCTCCATCATCTGATACCATTGTGTGGATGTTACTGGTGTTGGACTGATCCAAATCTTAGTCTCATTGATCTCAAGGCAAATAGGAAATATTATCTTTATCTGTTGGTCATTTTGTTGGGGTCTTGCACCCACTTGAAGACAAACTATCTTTTCATTCTCAATTGATGGAAAAGATTAGATCTCTAAGAAATCATAAAATGTCTGCATAATCAGATTTCACCTATTTATTTATTTATCGGGTTATATCACTGCTGCACAAATCTCTTATCCAGCAGCCCTGAAAGTCATTGTACGAGGCAGTGGTTTGGTGAAGATGAGTCATTTAAAAGATAATGCTGATTTAAGAAAATTGATTGATTAGAATAGGGTTGAGTATAAATAGTAATTGGAGACTGTCTTCATAAAGTCATGATATAGTTACATAAAAGCAAGTTCATTCACTTTCTCATTTTGTGAAAAAGGAAAAACCCTGCAGTTCTCCATTATGACATTTGATTCATTTTTAAGTGAGTAACATTTTACTTTCACCACTGGCTGGAAGTCTAATTCAATTGATCAATCTTCCCATAGTCATTCCTATCTATGTCCCTTATTAATATAAACCCGTTTATCTGCATGTGCCTTGAGGCATGACAATTAGAGGTATTGTAGAAATGGGAGTGTTAAGGAAGGCAATAGTACAGTGTGCAGCATATGTGGTAATTTTGTCGCATTTATTTTGGGGTCTAATGTAAGTACCTGTGGATCCTTGTTAGGAATTCAAATTGAATGCTCTGAGAATCATAGAATTTTATAATGTAAAAGGACACCATTCATCCCTTTGTGTCCGTCCGAGCCCTTTTACCATGCTCTCCATTCACCCCCATCCCAATGTTCCGTCCCCATGGTTTAGCAAGCAAATCAAGTGGATGATTTATGGTGTTTGGAAGGTTTGAGCATAGTGCAGCAAGTGACGTTTTCTTATTTTATATTTTGTTCTTTTTGCAGTAAGATTTTTGGAAAATTTATTGTTGAATGTTTTTCCAGACAGCATCAGGAAAAGTATACTTTATATTAAAATGCATTAGCATTAATTCTTTTCATTTTTCATATATCTTGGATTATATTTTTTGTTTCCAATGTAAACCTATTTCAGGGAACAAGATAAATAATCTTTTAATAATAGTAGGGGAGGGGAACCCCCGTTCCCTGAAGAATGAGGCATCGGAAATGTCCTCATTCTTCAGGGAATCGGGGTTCCCCTCCCCTACTATAGATGAGGCTCTCACCAGGGTTTCTTCTATACCCCGCAACACTGCACTCTCTCCCCATCCCCCCACTCGGGACAAGGGCAGAGTCCCCCTAGTCCTCACCTTCCACCCCACTAGCCGTCACATACATCAAATACTTCTCCGTCATTTTTGCCACCTCCAACGTGACCCCACCACTCGGCAAATCTTCCCATCTCCCCCTCTGTCTGCTTTCCGCAAAGACCGCTCCCTCCGTCACTCCCTGGTCGATTCTTCCCTTCCCACCCAATCTACCCCCTCCCCGGGCACTTTCCCTTGCACCCGCAGGAGATGCTACACTTGTCGCTTTACCTCCCCCCTCGACTCCATTCAAGGACCCAAGCAGTCGTTCCATGTGCGACTGAGGTTCACCTGCACCTCCTCCAACCTCATCTATTGCATCCGCTGCTCTAGATGTCAGTTGATCTACATCGCTGAGACCAAGCGTAGGCTTGGCGATCGTGTCGCCGAACACCTCTGCTCGGTCCGCAATAACCAACCTGATCTCCCTGTGGCTCAGCACTTCAACTCCCCCTCCTATTCCTAATCCGACCTTTCTGTCCTGGGCCTCCTCCATGGCCAGAGTGAGCACCACCGGAAATTGGAGGAGCAGCACCTCATATTCCGCTTGGGCAGTTTGCACCCTAGCGGCATAAACATTGACTTCTCCAATTTCCGGTAGCCCTTGCTGTCTCCTCCCCTTCTCAGCTCTCCCTCAGCCCTCCTGCTCCTCCTCTTCCTTTCTACTTCCTGCCCCCCCCCGCTCCCCACCCTACATCAGTCTGAAGAAGGGTTTCAGCCCGAAACGTTGCCTATTTCCTTCGCTCCATAGATGCTGCCGCACCCGCTGAGTTTCTCCAGCACTTTTGTCTGCTCTGGTCTCCTGTTGATGATTGTTTCAGGCAAGTCCCTTGTTTATTCATTGCACGCACAGTATTATAGAATGAAAGCACTTAATCATAGGGCTGCGGAAACACTAAATATGAATTTCTCACAAGGTCGGCTTTTTGTTTTAGAAACGCGTGACAAACAAACTTTGCTGCTGCTAGTAGCGTTTCCAAGAGTATTATCTAACAAACAGCCTTAACAAGTCATCAGAGTCATTTAGAGTTGTTTACTTATTTGTTATTCTTCAGGATGTGATGTTGCGATCATGGCTGGTATTAATTGCCCATCCTTATTGAAGCTGGCAGTGAGTTACCAACGTGAACTCTTGTGGTCCTTCTTGTGACCAAACCCCTGCAATATTGTTGGATGCATCCAAATAAATGAAAGATATTCCGTCACAATCTTCACTTGTACAATGTAGATGGTAGAGAGGCTTTAGAGGGTCATGAAGTGAGTCAGTCAATAAATGTTCTAACTTATTCAAGTTCCCATATTATTTCCGAAGAAGGGTCTCGACCCGAAACATCACCCATTCCTTCTCTCCAGAGATGCTGCCTGTACCGCTGAGTTACACCTGCTTTTTGTGTCTTTCTTCAGTTTAAACCAGCATCTGCAGTTCCTTCTTACATATTGTTTATATGGCTGACCCAATTGAGATTCTGCACAATAGTGATCTCTAGGCTACTGAGACTGGACAAAGATGTAAGATAGAATGGAATAAATAAATGAAGAAGGTCAGACGAAGACTGTAGCTGAGTACACAATAAAGAATGGTTGGGTTGAATAGCCTGATTTTTTGCTGAACATCCAACTTAACCCAGGCAATTAAATTAAAAGGTTACAATGTTAGCAAACATGATCACCAATGCTTATTGGTTGTTTTGCCAGAACCACATGGCTGCAGGCCAATGTTTGAACAACCACAGCCATCTTCGTCTGTACAGATTAGGACTATAAACATTATCCCCTAACTACCCATCAACTTTAATTGTACTCATGATGCCCTACTGAGTCAAATATTGCCGAGATATCTGGAATTCAGATCTTTGGTCTCTGCTTGGACTGAGCCTGTAATGAGGTCTGCAGCCATGTGGTTCTGGCAAAACAACCAATAAATATTGGTGATCATGTTATTGGCAAATTAATACCGTTTACTAGCACTGTCAGTAAGTCATTTTCCTTGGAGTAATCTAAGAGATAATTAAATGAATGTGTTCTGCTTTCTTTGGACAGGACATATCTGGGCAATTTTCCACAATGGTTTCTATTATTCTTCAGATTTTAGCATACCTATGTTTGATTTTCTGAGTTTCTTGGAATTTCTTCAATAAGAAACATCAGGATTCAAGGCACAGAGTTAATCCAGTGGAATTGATATCATCTGCCATGTCAGATAATGAAATGAGATCAGGTCTCACAAGGGATTATGTGATCTGAAACCTTAAATATTTTGGATACATCCATGGACCCTCTGAGGAAAGTCCTAAACCACAATAATCCTTAAAGCAACACTTAATACAAAGGATTTTGAAACATTGAAACTTATCTATTATTATGGCACTCGAGGGAATTATGTTGGAGGGCCTTAAAGGCAGGATTCACAGGAGTTAGTAATACATGAAAGGGGTTTAAGGAGATCAATATTTGATGGGGGAAGAAGACTAATCCAGTGTTGCAATCTAACATTGATCACAGCTCTCGCTCGTAAAAATCTGCGAAGAAATGTTTAAGGTTAACTAGAACGTGGGTGGAAAAGGAAACATTAGGGTGTTAACTTGTTGTGTTAGTGTTTGTCTGCCAGTGAAAAAATAAGAAATATCAAGTTTATCATATGCAGGATATGGATTTAATTTTGTTATAATGCTCTTGTTTAGTATAGGTATGCACGTTTATTTTTTCAGAATAGTAGAATTACATTTTGACTCCTGTGTTTAGGTAGAATCCTTGCGGTATTATGTGGAGCTCAAATTAATTTATTTTGTGGCATTAACCTGCTTCACAACATCATGTGTTTCTGATATTTAGGCATTTAATTGGAACTTAGACAATATTTCCAATATTAAAGTGTACAGTTTCTCATAATACATTCAAAGATCAGAACATTTACATTTTTGGGCTCAGTTTGGTTTATCGATGCCAAAGATTAATTTTTTTTCTTCGGTGAGTGAGCCATTGGACTGAGGTTGTGGTGGATTCATAAACATTGGTCGGGGTTTTCAAAAGGCTCTATTGCTAAGGACGCTTCTTGTCCAAATAATTTATGATCCTAGGATGACTGAAAGATTCAAATTAGTTTATTGTCATACACACCAGGGTGCAATGTAATTCATTGTTTACTTGATCCTGTCTCTTTGTTCATTCGGTGAGTAATGGTGGATGGTTGTTTGTCAGGTTGGAGGCCAGTGACGAGTGGGGTGCCACAGGGATCTGTGTTGGGTCCACTGTTGTTTGTCATGTACATCAATGATCTGGACGATGGTGTGGTAAATTGGATTAGTAAGTATGCAGATGATACTAAGATAGGTGGGGTTGCGGGTAATGAAGTAGAGTTTCAAAGTCTACAGAGAGATTTATGCCAGTTGGAAGAGTGGGCTGAAAGATGGCAGATGGAGTTTAATGCTGATAAGTGTGCGGTGCTACATCTTGGCAGGACAAATCAAAATAGGACGTACATGGTAAATGGTAGGGAATTGAAGAATGTAGGTGAACAGAGGGATCTGGGAATAACTGTGCACAGTTCCATGAAAGTGGAATCTCATGTAGATAGGGTGGTAAAGAAAGCTTTTGGTGTGCTGGCCTTTATAAATCAGAGCATTGAGTATAGAAGTTGGGATGTAATGTTAAAATTGTACAAGGCATTGGTGAGGCCAATTCTGGAGTATGGTGTACAATTTTGGTCGCCTAATTATAGGAAGGATGTCAACAAAATAGAGAGAGTACAGAGGAGATTTACTAGAATGTTGCCTGGGTTTCAGCAACTAAGTTACAGAGAAAGGTTGAACAAGTTAGGGCTTTATTCTTTGGAGCGCAGAAGGTTAAGGGGGGACTTGATAGAGGTTTTTAAAATGATGAGAGGGATAGACAGAGTTGACGTGGAAAGGCTTTTCCCACTGAGAATAGGGAAGATTCAAACAAGGGGACATGACTTGAGAATTAAGGGACTGAAGTTTAGGGGTAACATGAGGGGAACTTCTTTACTCAGAGAGTGGTAGCTGTGTGGAATGAGCTTCCAGTGAAGGTGGTGGAGGCAGGTTCGTTTTTATCATTTAAAAATAAATTGGATAGTTATATGGATGGGAAAGGAATGGAGGGTTATGGTCTGAGCGCAGGTATATGGGACTAGGGGAGATTATGTGTTCGGCACGGACTAGAGGGGTCGAGATGGCCTGTTTCCGTGCTGTAATTGTTATATGGTTATTATATGGTTATTAAATCATAGACATTGTGCTTTACCTCTTATTTTCAAGACCTCACTATTTCTTTGACTATCTATGGACAAAGGGCTTGATTTTAACTTCAAACCAGTTTTGAATGGATGAACCTATTGTACAAGTTAGAAACTTAATGACTGAGTTAGAAGGAAGGCCCATTTCTTTGTCAACTCTCTTTTGAACTCAGTTCACAGGGCAGCTGTGTTTAGGGATGCTTATTTTGTCCAATGGGCTTACAATCTGGGATGTGTGAAGAAACATTTATTCCCTCCTCCCCTCCACCTCTAAACACAAGCCAAGGACAGGCCAAGCCTTGCATAGGGCTCCTGAAGCTGACAAGGGACGTCAGGGACAGTATAAAAATTAAAGCGAAGAAGTACAATGTAGCAAAGATGAGCGGGAAGCAAGAGGATTGGGTAATGTTTAAAGAACAACAGAAGATAACCAAAAAGACAATACGGTGAGAAAAGATGAGGTACGAAGGTAAGCTAGCCAAGAATATAAAGCAGAATAGTAAAAGCTTCTTTAGGTATGTGAAGGGGAAAAAATTAGTTAAGACCAAAGTTGGACCCTTGAAGACCGAAAAAGGTGAATTTATTATGACTAACAAGGAAATGGCAGATGAATTGAACAAGTACTTTGGATCTGTCTTCACTAAGGAGGACACAAGCAATCTTCCTGATATAGTAGTGACCAGAGGATCTGGGGTGACAGAGGAACCGAAGGAAATCTACATTAGGCAGGAAATGGTGTTGGATAAACTGATGGGACTGAAGGCTGATAAATCCCCAGGGTCTGATGGTCTGCATCCCAGGGTTCTTAAGGAAGTGGCACTAGAAATCGTGGATGCTTTGGTGATAATTTTCCAATGTTCTATAGACTCAGGATCTGTTCCTGTGGATTGGAGGGTAGCTAATGTTATTCCACTTTTTAAGAAAGGCGGGAGAGAGAAAACGGGGAATTATAGACCAGTTAGCCTGACATCGGTGGTGCGGAAGATGTTGGAGTCAATTATAAAAGATGAGATAGCCGCACATTTGGATAACAGTAAAAGGATCAGTCCGAGTCAACATGGAGTTACAAAGAGGAAATCATGCTGTGTGAAAAATATTTTCCTCATCTCGGTCCTAAAAGATTTCCCCCCTTATCCTTAAACTGTGACCCCTTGTTCTGGACTTCCCCAACATCGGAAACAATCTTCCTGCATCTAGCCTGTCCAACCCCTTAAGAATTTTGTAAGTTTCTATAAGATCCCCCCTCAATCTTCTAAATTCTAGCGAGTACAAACTGAATCTATCCAGTCTTTCTTCATATGAAAGTCCTGACATCCCAGGAATCAGTCTGGTGAACCTTCTCTGTACTCCCTCTATGGCAAGAATGTCTTTCTTCAGATTAGGAGGCCAAAACTGTACGCAATACTCCAGGTGTGGTCTCATCAAGACCCTGTACAACTGCAGTAGAACCTCCCTCCTCCTATACTCAAACCCTTTTGCTATGAATGCTAACATACCATTCGCCTTCTTCACGGCCTGCTGCACCTGCATGCCTACTTTTAATGACTGGTATACCATGACACCCAGGTCTCGTTGCATCTCCCCCTTTCCTAATCGGCCACCATTCAGATAATAGTCTACTTTCCTGTTTTTGCCACCAAAGTGGATAACCTCACATTTATCCACATTATACTGCGTCTGCCATGCATTTGCCCACTCACCCAGCCTATCCAAGTCACCTTGCAGCCTCCTAGCATCCTCCTAGTGCAGCGTCGGTTTACAAGGTTAATTCCCGGGATGGCAGGACTGTCATATGCTGAGAGAATGGAGCAGCTGGGCTTGTACACTCTGGAGTTTAGAAGGATGAGAGGGTATCTCATTGAAACATATAAGATTGTTAAGGGCTAGGACACGCTAGATACAGGAAATATGTTCCCGATGTTGGAGAAGTCTAGAACCAGGGGCCACAGTTTAAGAATAAGGAGTAAGTCATTTAGAACAGGGACGAGGAAACACTTTTTCTCACAGAGAGTGGTGAGTCTGTGGAATTCTCTGCCTCAGAGGGCGGTGGAGGCAGGTTCTCTGGATGCTTTCAAGGGAGAGCTAGATAGGGCTCTTAAAAATAGCGGTGTCATTGGATATGGAGAGAAGGCAGGAATGGGGTACTGATTGGGGATGATCAGCCATTATCACATTGAATGGCGGTGCTGGCTCGAAGGGCCATATGGCCTATTCCTGCACCTATTGTCTATTGTCTATTGAAGCTGATCATTTAGTCATTTTGTCATGAAACATGCCCAGTGGGTGTCCCAGTGAGTATCTACCAAAGCAGAGCTCCAAGATGGGGTACCTAATTGATTGCAAACACCAGGATTTTATTATGCTTGCTTATATGGGAAATATTGGCACAAATTTCTTCAATGTATGAAAAATGTATATGCAAAAATAATTTGCTGTCGTGCTGTTAGTTCAGGATAAATATGATCCAGATCACTAGAGCAATCTGGATGAAAATCACAGCAGATCGAATAAATACAGGAACAGATGGATTGTGTGCCATCTAGTGAAGCTATCTCTCCATTCGTGTCATTAAAATCTTAAACGCAGTGTTTAATTCTTACGCTCAAGATATTTATTTTTCTTTGGCTGCTTGTGATCTTTATTTTAACTTTATATCAGTTTTGAATGTATGAACCTGTGGAGCAGGTTAGAAACAATGGCTGACCCAAAAACAAGACTCTTTTTTGTCAACCCTCAATTGAACTCAAATCACAGAGTAGTTATGTTTTGAGGAGCCCAATTTTAATACGATAGGCTAGTGCAAGTTCTGGACATCCATCGGTGACATGGTTTCTGGAGAACATTTATTACATCTATACTTACATGATAGGCAGTATTTGTTTCCTACATTAAAGGTTGAGATGATGACTGATAGGTGATAGGTAACTGAAAGTTTCAGATTCAGATCAATTTATTTCCATACACGCCAGGGTGCAATGTAATTCCTTGTTCAGTTGAAGCTCACATAGTAACAGTGAAGTAATAGTAAGTGCACATACAGTAGTAATAAATACAACAATAGGTACAACGACCAGAGCAAAACAGCACAATGTTGCAGCATTGTCTGAGTAGTGATAAGGAATATTAAAGTAAAATAATGGAATAACTGAATGAGGTAAAGTTAAGAATAAGAGTGCACGGCAGCATATCTGGAAATGGGGTGTGAAAACAGTTATTGAATTAGGAGGTACACAAATATGCTGGAGAAACTCAGCAGGTGCAGCAGCATCTATGGAGCGAAGGAGATAGGCAACTAGGAGTGTGTTTGCAGTGGGAAAGAACCTGTTCTTAGTCTGTATGTCTGAGCCTGCCAGGTCATATGCCACCTCCCAGAAAGTGGAAGAGTAAAAAGGGAGTAACCAGGTTGACTGGCATTCTTGACAATACTTCCAGCCTACCTGATACAAAGCAGTTAAATAACAGCTTGGACAAACATAGTGTGTTTCAAATAGGTCTATAACGCGACAAGGATCCCGAAAGAGACAAGGATCAGGAAAAAAGATGCTATGTCATCCAGAAGAAAAAAACAAGCAATGTATAGTTGTCAACTGTGCATACCATACACGGCTGGTTACAATATAGATCATTCATAATCTGTGAGTATACAAATGATTCTATGCAAATCTGTATTGGGTAGACACAAAATACTGGAGTAACTCAGCAGGACCGGCAGCATCTCTAGAGTGAAGGAATGGGTGACTTTTCCGGTCGAGACCCTTCTTCAGACTGCAGATCAGTTTATTGTGTTGCTCACCCTGCCATGGGAAGTTTCCGTGTTATTATGTTTGATTAAGACGTCATTCTCTTAGCTTTGGACTTCAAGTTGGGGAACCTGGAATAAAAAATTGTCAATTTAAAACTACAGTGACGAGACAATAAAAAGTGACTTGGTGGAAATGTATTTATTCAGAGAACTATTAGGCAGAAAGGTTTTTTTAAAAGCTTGATACAGGCAATTACGGGGAAAGTATTTGTGGAGGAGAGCCTGCTGACTAAGAGATGGAGGCAGCGGGATTAATTTTTGATTGCTCATGTGTCAACATGAATATAATGGTGGACTCGGATTCCTCCTATGAAATAAAGCTGCATGGTGGATGATAGATTACTGACACTCTATGTGTATGGAAAACTGAGACACCATTTTCCTCATTGGACTAGCTGGTAATTTTCCAACTCCTCAGTCATTCATTTTGATTATTAGTAACAGATGTTTGAAACTTTTAATCTTCGTTCTCAAAGGCTTAACATTTCCAGTCCATCATGTGACAGCTTCAGGTGCTTTCTATCCTTGGAAAACATTTCCAACATGTGGTCCAGGTTCTTAGATTACTGGAATATATTAGTTCTAACTAAAGCTATGTTCCTCACATCACTCATCCCAATTCTTTCCCAGTTCCTCATGCTCCATTGTTTAACCTCACATTTTAAATATGGTTCTTTAAAAAACATGAATCATCATGCACTTCTATATTAATTGCCAGAAAATGTGAACACCAATCCTCTTGTTTAAAGTCAGGTCTTAATAGACAGATGGTTTGGGAGAGCCTCATCATCTTCAAAGTTCTTTATTCTCTTTGAGACGTTCATTACATTCTGACACTGTGGACTAATGGCACAATGTTAGCCAAGAAACTAATATCCTGGGGATAGTCCAAAGCAAATAAATCAATGCAAAGTGCAACTACGTCTGCATTCTGACATACATTTAAAGTCCCAATACAGTTGTCCCTTCATCTCCACAATTTGAGGTTAAATCTCATTGAGATATATGGAACAAAATCTTTCTGCCCCTCAAAGACACTTTTAAATGAGTTATCCATGGGCAATATCCACTACTGGCATAAATTGGCATTTAATGCATTTTTTTTAACTTCATGCGGCGGAAATCTCAATTAGCAGAAAGGATCAAAAGTAACAAACAGGTTTGTTGTTCATCGAATTCAAGCTGTTGCTTAGTGTTTCCAAACTTCTTAAAGTTACATGGAGTGGTGGAGCAGGTAATGAAGGACCTTTTACTGAAAATCTTTTTATGTGAAATCTGCATCAAGCAGTTGCTTGTGGTCATAGGTGATTAGCTGGCATTCACTGTAAACATGATTGGCAGAATGACCAAAGAGCATTTTCAGCAGGTTAAGTTGTTGAATGGAGAAGAGCAAGAGAAGGGGGAATTCTCTTTCCTGGAGTGCAACAGGGAACAATGTGTGAAACTCTGTTTCTCTCTCCACAGATGTTGCCCGACCTGGTGAGTATTTCTATCATTCTCTGCTTTCATTTCAGACTTTCTGTGTCCACAGTGTTTTGCTCCTTATGGGTCCAACATTGGTTTCCTTTTCCCTTTTTTCTTGTTTTTTATGTTTTAATTCATCTCATATTCTCTGGCAACTGGCAAATCTTTGCCTCTCTCTCAACGAGCATCATTATCACAATTTTGTTAATTTTCCCTTGGTGCCTGTCATTGACATCTCCTTTGTCTTTCCATTCTACACCCTCCTAATACCTGCTTGATTGCCAATTTTTCTTAGTTCCGATGGAAGGTTGACACTGTTTCTCACTCCTCGGATGCTCCATTTTTCCTGCATTTTCTTTACACTTTAGATTTCCAGCATTTGCGGTGTTTTGCTTTTCAATGCGTGAGATCTTCACTTCAGTAAGAGCATGTCACTGAAAACTCCCGCCTCCACAGCCACTGCTACAATTGGGAAGATTAATGATTGACTTGGCAGTGGCTGTCAAGGTGACTGACCTTGACCTTGACCGTCCGGGTTCAATGTTGCGATAACTGCATTTACCTCAGGTTTTGCAGCCCACTTACACCTACGTTCCCTTCTGTCAGTTTCCAGCAGATAGATTAGCATTTAAAAACCAAGTATTAATCAATTGGGAGAAAGCAGAGAATAATAGATTAACTGGGCTTTGTGAGAGTTAGAACATGGACAACAGTCTCCAGCCATTTAGAAGGGTCAAAGGAGGGACAAAGGCAGGACAAGTCTCGACAATGTGAGGGTTCCAGCAACTCAACAGGTAGTGCTGCTGCCACACAGCACCATCATAGTCTGGTTTACCAGTATAACTGATAATTTATTCTACATTTATTTGTTGTGCTGTTGCCTTTAATGTGCCTGTAAAGCTGCAGCAAGTAAGAATTTTATTGTTTTGGTCCCGGTGCATTTGGCAATTAAACACCTTTGACTTGACTCTCCATCTCTGTTTAATCCTGATTTCGGGTGTTGTCAGTATGGGTTTGCACACTCTTCCTGCAATCATATGGGTTTCCTCCAGGTACTCCAGTTTTTCTCACATCCCAAAGATATGCTGGTTATTAGATTAATTGACTGCTGTAAACTATATGTAGATGGCTGGGAGAATGATGAGCATGTGATAGGTTGCAGAGAAATAAGTGGGAGAACAGGATTAATGGGTTGGTTTAAGCACTGGCATAAACTCTGGGCTAAAATAA
Organism: Amblyraja radiata; assembly: GCF_010909765.2. Classification (NCBI taxonomy): domain Eukaryota; kingdom Metazoa; phylum Chordata; class Chondrichthyes; order Rajiformes; family Rajidae; genus Amblyraja; species Amblyraja radiata. The sequence goes on along the minus strand of NC_045957.1, from coordinate 54,127,517 downwards.
TCCTTCTTTGTCTGAAGGAAATGTGATATGTTCAGTATAGAAGTATGAGCTCAGCCAGACTCGTCGGGGTGATTTTCTGAAGTTAAATATTATTGGCATAGATACATCTTGTCAAATTCATGGGAGGAACCAAAGTTGTGAACAGTCTGCTTCAGTTTATCCTGTAAGAGGGAAATGGGTCATGAATGGGTGAACAGAGTTTCTGTTGTGCTCTGGAGGCCATGGCTTAGATCTATTAAGGTGGAGAAAGTTTCTGTTGATCCATTTATATGTTGGAAAATTTGGGAATAACAAAGTGATCAGGTGAATTGATGATGCGGTGGAGTTGGGTATGAGCAGTGCACATTTGGAAATCATTACTATAATTGAATAACATCACTAAGTGGCAAGAGAATGGAAATGGATGGAGCAGAGAGTATAATTTGAATTACAAGAAGGAATAAAAGGGAGGCAAAGAGCATTGACGATGATGAATTGAGGTACAGCAATTAAGGAATTAAGGACCTGCAGATGCTGCAATCTTGAGCGAAACACAAAGTGCTGGAGAAATTCAGCAGGTCAGGCAGCATCTGAGGAGGGAATGGAGAGTCTGAGGAAGGGTCCCGACCGTAATGTCCAGTCCATCCACGGATGCTGCCTGAGCCGCTGATTTACTCCAGCACTTTGTGTTTTGCCCATGAATTGAAATGATAGTTCAAATCCCTCAGGATATAAAATTACTTTGTGCAGAAGCTGAGAGAGGAAAGCAACATGGGTAATATAGTCTGTACTTCTTAAACTCATATATGAGCCAGCATCATAAAATGTGTGGATGGTGTTGAAGCTAAAATGCATGCAGAAACCTTTAACAGCAGGTTAATGGATATTAGATTAGAATTAGAATTAGAATTAGATTCCTTTATTGTCATTCAGACCTTTCGGTCTGAACGAAATTATGTTGCCTGCAGTCATACACAGAACCAATAAAAACAAAACATACAATAAACACAAATTAAACATCCACCACAGTGAGTTCACCAAGTACATCCTCACTGTGATGGAGGCAAAGTCTTAGTCTCCGTCTCTTCCCTCCTTGTTCTCCCTCTGTGCTGAGGCGATCGATCCAGGCCGAAGATGCCGCTCTCCAGTCCAGCGGACCTCCGTGGTGATGTCTCCGCTCCGAGATGGCCCGCCACAGCATCAGCTCCGGGCAGCCGCCCCAGCTCCAGGCCGCCGCCCCAGCCCCGGGTCCCGCAGTCTCCACTCCGGGCCACCGCCCCAGCTCCGGGTCCCGCAGTCTCCGCTCCGGGCCGCCGCCCCAGGTCCGGGTCCCGCAGTCTCCGCTCCAGGCAGCAGCCCCAGTTCCAGGCCGCTGCCCCAGCTCTGGGTCCCGCAGTCTCAGCTCCGAGCCCCGCTGCATCAGCTTCAGGCCGCCGCCGAAAGCCAGAACGCCGCACCAGCAAGTCGGGCCACCGCTGCCTCAGCCCCGAAGACAGCTAGCCTCTCGTTGGTGAGTCCTGGCTGGCTCTGCCTCCGGAGCCTCGGGGTCAGTCGCAGGCTGGAGGCCGCCAGCTCCGCCATTAGGCCTCAGCGCAGATGGAGGCAGAGAAGGGGGATACGACACAACAAAGTCGCATTCCCCCGAAGGAAGGGACAGAGAACATGTTCCCCCCCCCCAACACAACCCAAGAAACTAAAACTTAACCAAAACAAGACAAAAAAAACAACAGAAAAAAGTAAAGACAGACGGATTGCAGGCGAGCTGCAGCTGTTAACAGCGCCGCCAATTCCGTCACTATAAGACTAGATGGGTCAAAAATAATCCTTGTAATTCAGTAAGGAACTCTTAAGCTCTGAACCTTGCCAATTACAAGCAGGGTGAATGTCTGAGCTGGTGATAGAATTTTACTTCTTGAAAATAATAGTCCCCATTTTCATTATTTATACAAAAACATTAAATCAACACTACATTAATTTCCTTTGTTGACGTGCCATGAATAATAAAAAATTCCCAATAATTCAATTCTACAGTGAAACTGAACCTCAGAGGCAGATGGCAATGTGCTGTTACTATGTTATAGCAACACTATTACGACCGATCGGGGATGGAATCAACTATAGACTGAAGATAAAAGGATTTTTCGAACTCCCTTCTTGCTTGAGATTTGTTAATTTAATAATCAGATGCCATACTTATTGCTTTAATTAAATTATTGGCTAGTAATTTATCCAAGGAAGGGTATGTTTGCTCTGGGCCAGTGCACCAATGATTCATTCAATTGATTTTGGGACAAGAGGTTTTTCTTATGAGGAGAGTTTGAGAATAGAGGACCAATACTGCAAAGCACAGTGTTGGAAGAAGTCAGTAGATGAGGCAGCATATGTGGAGGGAATGGACATATTGAGTCAGGATCCTTCCTCAGACTCATCCAAAACCTGCCTGTCCATTCCCTCCACAGATGCTGCCTTACCAGCTGAGTTCCTTCAGCACTCTGTGTTTTGCTCAAGATTCCAGCATCTGCAGTTTCTTGTGTCTCCAATATTCACTGCAGTTCAAAGAATGAAAGAGGTTCTTCATTAAAACATAAATTGCATGGGTTTGAGAGATATTTTCCTCCAAATGGAAAGGTGGTCAGTGGGGAGGGGGGATGTAAAGGGGGAAGTGGGTAGATTGTTTCTGAACAAGGGGAGGGAGGCCAGTTCAATGTATAGGAGAAATATCCTTAATCAGAGGGTTGTGAGTTGACTAGTTCAGTATGTTCAAGGCTGAGATTCATTGGTTCCTAGTCTCAAAGAATGTAATGACCTGGCAAGACAGAGAAGTGAAGCTTAATTTTTACAAGTGATTTTACTGTATTGGGTGGAAATTCAGGGTTTGTGCTCCCCTTGTTCTTGGACATAATTTATACCTTTGAGAATTTGAAGAATGTATGCCATTTTCCTTGATATCACCATTTCCGAGAAAATATCTAACCCTGTGAGTTTTCCTAACCACCTGGAAGCCATACCTGTTATGAACTGTAAAATGATATGAAAGCTTGGGTAAAAATAGAAGACGCTGGAAAATCATCCACAGGTCAGGAAAGAAAATTGCAGTGTCAGGTTTAATGATACAGGTTGAAGACCTTTCATTTTTCTTCCAATTGGCCGAACTTGAAGTATATTGTTTTTGAAAACCTGGGTGGTCAGGTAATAGTTTAGTTTATTATTGTCATGTGTATGGCTTGTTCTGCATGCTATCCAGTCGAATCATACTATGCATGAGTACAACAGATCCTCTTATGGACCAGCACACTGCGAGTCGCCATATTCTGGTGCCAGTTTGCAACTTCAGGTCTCTGAAAGGTTCAATCTAGACCTAAGAAGACATGCAATTTCTTATATTCTCCCTTTAAGGCCCCATGTCCTGGCTACTCTGGATCGATGGTGTAGGGGTCGGCCTGGTCCAGTGCATTGCCATCAGCTCCCCCACCCGCGCTGTGCAGCTGTCACAGGCTGTGTTCACTAGCTCTCCCACTGCTGTAAGGCCTCCTGCGGCCACCTCCGCCACCATCACTCACTGTGCCTTCCTGCTTCCATGTCCTGCTTCTAGAGCCGATCGCAGAACTGCCAGATCATAGCAGCAATGCATTGCCATTTATCTCAGAGATTCATTTCCATGGAAGTGAAATCCCGTGCATGTTTTTTATCCATCATGGAACTGAATCTCTATGCAGGTTTCATATTTATGATACATTGACCTTCATATTGTGGCAGAATGTATTGAATTGCTCTTTGTGTTATTCAAACCAGCAGCGTGAATGTGAAAATCTAATTACAGTGGTTTCATGCTCAAGAACATTGAAGAAGAAATTGTCTTTGCTCACCATTATCTAGTTCCCAATGAAAATATTGTAAACCGCTCCAAACAAAATAATTAAAAAAATTGACCCACTGCAGTAATATGATTTTTCTTTAAGTTATTTTTTTATTAAGAGTGTTAATGGTATTCCACTAGTTAGTGCATTGTCATAGTCTGTGGTGGCGTGTAAACATGAACGTGTTAATTTGTCTGTTCTCCTCCCTTGCTGAAAACAAAACAAAAATATCTCTGGTAAGATATACAGTAGTTGCTTCGACAGAAAATATCAAATTCAACTGTATGAACAGAGTATAGTTAATATTACCTGTTTTACCCATTAAAAATTAATGCAGTTAGTTCCAACATTTCTTCTCTCTTGTCACCAAATACTTACGCGCTCTCTGCCATTTCCTGCTGGCTCTCCTGGTTCACTCTCCTTCCCATTCCCATACCATTATTTCTGCCCTTGGCCTCTTCCATTGCCAGGGTGAATACGCAACAAATTGGAGAAACAGTGTTTCACTTGGGTAGCTTACAACCGAATGGTATGAACGTTGAATTTCCCAACTTTAAGTATTAGCCCCCTACCCTTCTTTCTTTCCTATGACCCCCACCCCAATCTGCCGCCATTTCTCCCACAATCTTCATCACCGCCGCCCTCCCTCCCAGATCAGCCTGCTCCTTTCTCCTCCTTTGTGCACCCATTACCCATCCCTGGGTCCCCCATTTTCCCTTTCCCCACCTCTTTCTCCTGCTCCATGTTCTCTGCCACTCGCATCCCTCCGTCTGGCTTTACATTTCCCCCTCCTCTTGTAATCGGACATCCTTTTGCCTCTTTTTCACCTCTAGCCTTTGTCACTTACACCACAGATCTGTCACAAACCCCCTCGTCTGTATGTGCCTATCACTTGCCAGACATTCTGCCCCCAATGCTATTTTCCAGCTTACTCCCTCTAATCCAATGTCTGAACAAGGGTCCCGATCCAAAAATGGCCCTAGAAGTTGCCTGGCCCACTGAGTTCCCACAACACTCTTTTTGCTCATGGTTCCAGCATCTGTGTCTTTCTTGTGTCTTTCTTCTTCCTTTGTTGGACGGAGGCAAATGATTGGCATTATGCATATTTCAGCCATGAAGTCCATCACAATCTTTCCCATCTGCACTTCGTATATTGCACATGAGTAATCAGAAAGGAGTGATGTATTTTTTGGAGCACTTGTTTTGTCAGTAACAAAACTCTTACATTTCATGTGATGCTTGATTGTATATAATTAAAAATCCTTAAAATATCTGAACACAGCTTACAGGTGTTCATAACTGCAGTAAGCCTCCAAATGCAGCTCCTTTTAAATGTAGTGTTAAAAAGAACTTCTGCCTAGGCATATTAAGTTGTGTCAAGGAAAACCAATCTGAAGACAGTTATAGACACAAAAAGTTGGATTAACTGAATAGTTATAGTTTTAATGGTAATTATTGACAGTATGCAAATGCTATATTAGCCACTATTCCCACTTCCCATCATGTTAGTGTTAATGCCCAATGTGGGGTGTTGGGGTAAGTTTTCCCCTGGAAGTTCCCGATAAAAAATCATGCAAAATGTTTTAATCGGTTATGATTTTGATGCATTTTCGTATTGTAAATTAATTCCTGTCCAAGCTCAGACCCTCACCATAGCGATAGCTGTGTCCAACAAACATGCTGGAAAGCTCCAAGGCTTGACTTCATCCCTGTGCTCAGCGGATGTAGGAGAGCCTGGAAACATATCAGCTTTACCGGGGCACTGTGCCCTTTGGCTAACACACAAACATGAGATTACCGCAAAGAATCATTAATCTCAGAGCAATATCCTAGAATGAGTATTGTCTTGAATTAGAGGACAGAATAAAATTTGGATTGATGCATCTTGCAAAGTCAACAGCCTTCTTGAAGGTAGCAGCATTGATGAAATTCAAATCTATTTCTTACAGTGGAGAAATTGTACTCCCAGAAACTAATAGAGGTTTGTTAAAGTGTCATTTTCATCTGCAACTTGCAAATTAGCAAAATATGTATTTGAACAACAAAGCAGGAAAAAGAGGCTACTTAGCAAAATACTAAAATAATTATCGCTTGTTCAGCAGTTGTCTCTTGTTTCTAGTTGATATTTCTATTTATAGCTACCATATAACTATCAATATTAGTCCCAGAAGTTGTAAACAGAAGTAGAAAAGGTACAAAGCTCAGTAGAGAATTTAAGCAAGCAAATGCTATGTCCATAAAGCTACTTAAACAATGGATTCAATTGCTTCAGTGAGTGTCAGCTGTAAATAAGGTTTCACTAGACATCTATGTTTGTGGGTATATTGGAGCAAAAATATACAGGTGTTCAATGGGAGCCTTTTTTGAGTGCTTATTTTAATGTAAGAATTCATTGTTCTCCATTCCAAACACTTGATGACTGCAGTTCATAAAATACTCAAGAAGTTCAACATCATCCAGGGCAGAGCAGCTTTCTTGATTAGCATCTGATCAAGTATCTGAAACTTTCATTCCTTTCACCGCTGGTGACGTACACTGCACAAAACGCACCAAGTTACTCACCTAGGTTGATCTGTCAGTGCCTCCAAACCTACAAGCTCTACTAGCAAGAGAGACAAGTACACGGGAAGAAGGTTCCTCTCCATCTGGCACACTGTCATGTTTTGGAATTATCTGCGGTTCCATTAATGATATTAACACTTTACCTGAGAACTTTATGGGAGCACATTTCTCGGAAGGACTGCCGCCTTTTCATCGGGATGGACAATAAATGTTGGCCTTGTTATTGACACTCACACCCCAAATACGGAAAAATATAAAGAAGGCCTGATGCTCTGTGACTGCATGGTCCAAAGGACTATGTACTCGATTGGACGAGATGTCTCGCTTGCTTTTCCTGTGCCTGCAGTTAAACTTATCACTATACTCCTACAGCTCCGTAAGTGTATTTTCCTTTAAAACAGTAACATCCAGTGCCCTGTTAAATGTGTAAGGCGATTTAAACAGTGTTGTTTTCCTGCTGGTAAAATTTATGAAGGAACATTGTTCATTGTAAACCATGCCACATCTGAAACATGTACAACCCCTTCAGAAGGGATGTAGACATAATATCCATAACACTGAGCCAAGACAAGAGCTGTTTTTAGTCAAAGATGAGGTCAAGCCAAGGACACAATGGACTTAGAAATATACAGACTGCAGTTCTGGAGGAACATGTTATAGACAATAGACAATAGATAATAGGTGCAGGAGTTGGCCATTCGGCCCTTCGAGCAACCACCGCCATTCAATGTGATCATGGCTGATCATCCCCCAATCAGTACCCCGTTCCTGCCTTTTCCCATTATCCCCTGACTCCACTATTTTTAAGAGGCCTATCCAGCTCTCTCTTGAAAGTATCCAGAGAACTGGCCTCCACCGCCCTCTGAGGCAGAGAATTCCACAGACTAACAACTCTGTGTGAAAAAGTGTTTCCCCATCTCCGTTCTAAATGGCTTACTCCTTATCCTTAAACTGTGGCCCTGGGTTCTTGACTCCCCCAACATTGGGAACATGTTTCCTGCCTCTAGCGTTTCCAAACCCTTCATAAGCTTATATGTTTCAATAAGATGCCCTCTCATCCTTCTAAACTCCAGAGTGTACAAGCCCAGCCGCTCCATACTCTCAGCATATGACAGTGCCGCCATCCCAGAAATTAACCTTGTAAACCTACGCTGCACTTCCTCAATAGCAAGAATGTCCTTCCTCAAATTAGGGGACCAAAACTGCACACAATACTACAGGTGCAGTCTCACTCGGGTCCTATACAACTGCAGAAGGACCTCTTTGCTCCTATACTCAACTCCTCTTGTTATGAAGGCCAACGTGCCATTCGCTTTCTTCACTGCCTGCTGTACCTGCATGCTTACTTTCACTGACTGATGAACAAGGACCCCCAGATCCTGTTGTATTTCCCCTTTTCCCAACATGATGCCATTTAGATTATAATCTGCCTTCCTGTTTTTGCTACCAAAGTGGATAACCTCACATTTATCCACATTAAACTGCATCTGCCATGCATCAGCCCATTCCCCCAACCTGTCCAAGTCACCCTGCATTCTCATAGCATCCTCCTCACAGTTCACACTGCCACCGAGCTTTGTGTCATCTGCAAATTTGCACAATTATAAATCACATGCAATATTCTTTTCTGATGTGAAGTTGTCCTAACCATTTGCAAGTGCCGCACAAGTTACATCTCAGAGCTAGGTTGGGAAAAGTATCCTAATGCACAGTAATTTAGCTGGGCAAAACACAGTAATGGAGGAAATCAGCATGTCAGGCAACATCTGTGGTGGAATGAACAGGCAATATTTCAGCCGGGACCTTTCATCAGACTGGAGAAAGGACATTCTGAAGAATGGGCCTGACCTGATACATCATCTATCCATTTCCTCTGCAGATGTTGCCTGACCCACTGTGTTCCTCCAGCACTTTGTATTTTGCTCAAGATTCCAACATCTGCAAATCCTTGTGTCTCGTAGTTTAGCTGAGATTATTTAAAACACAAGAACTGATGTTACAAAGAGTACAAATTTGAGGTTTATGGGGGCATGGATTGTAGCTGAGTGAGGGATCTGCCGAAAGTGGATGTGGTCAGCTTTGTGATGAGGGAGAGTGTTTACCCATGACACAGGAGAGGGAGTTACAGTATTGGAGAAGATTCAGCCGATGACCCTCGAAAGGAGCTTGGTCATTGGTGCTGCCGAAGAGTTAATTCAACTGGATATAGCCTCCACTTCCCTACTGAGTTGGCAAACCAATACAACAGAGTCAAATTCCTTCAAATCAACTTCCTAATTTCACTATGGAACCCTGATTTACAAAGGAAACTGATCGTTCAAATGGAGAGGTTATAGAATAAATTGGTTGTATAACAGATGATGCGCTTAATGACAGGGTTGCATAACAAATCTTTATATATTATGTGTGCTATTATGTATATGTGCGGGTGGCACGGTGGCGCATAGTTGCTGCCTTACAGTACTTACAATGTCGGAGACCCGGTTTCGATCCCGGCCATGTGTGTTGTCTGTACAGAGTTCTCCACGTGACCTGCGTGGATTTTCTCCAAGATCTTTGGTTTCCTCCTACATTCCAAAGACATACAGGTTTGTAGGTTAATTAGCTTGGTACAAAAGTAAATTGTCCCTAGTGTGTGTAGGATATTGTTAATGTGCGGGGATCGCTGGTCGATGCGGACTCAGTCAGGATCGGACCCGGGTCTCTGGCGCTGTAAGGCAGCAACTCCACCACTGTGCCACCGTGCAGCCCTAATCATTACTATAATTTGGTACAGGTGTAGGTGAATGGTGGAATCTGGAGAGGAGTTGATGGGATCTGGAGATAATTAGTTACCAAGGAAATTGGTGGGGAATTGGGTTTGTTCTGTGAGGCACCATTAACCTAGTGTGCTGAATTGCCTCATTACCGTGTTCTATGTAAATATGGACAAGCGGTATATTGTAGTCAATCTATATAACTAGTGGAGTTTATGAAACACTTGGATATATAAGCAATCTATGTAATGAGTGGGTTTTATTACAGACAGAGGATAACATAGAGTGTGAAAAGGCATAAAATGTTTTGGGCAAAGTGTAATGCATCTGGGATATATAAAAAGAAGCCTATGTAAAAAGCTCAATACACCTGAAATAATGAAATTCAGGTGGGGTGTATAGGAAGCAAGTTGTTTCATGGGCTTTTTACAAAATGGGAAACATGTTGACAAAATTGAGTCTTTCACAGGGCTATGGTAGTGAGCAGCATGTGCAAAGTTTGTAGTGTACTAGGCAATACTGTATTAAGCAGTGCTAATTTTGCTCTGCTACTGAATAGAAGATATACTATTTTTGTTAATAGATTATTTTGTACATTTGAAGTTTAGTAATCTAGGGACACCAATTTGAGTGGATAGGTTTGCATTGGTGCAAACCGCACAATAACATAAGGTGATTAACGGCACAACTGACGTGTGCCCCATCTGCAGGAAATGGTTGAATAATGGGCCGCCAATATGTTAACCATCCTACGTGCTCTGTCGTTGCCCATGAAAGATTTTTACCCCAATGTGCTTTAAAATGCCATAGGCACTTGTTGGATGCCAAATTGTTACGATAATGAAGCCACTCAAATATTTGAATAATTTTATATGTAATATTTATTTTATTTTGCAACAATGTATACGATGGCTTCGTTTTTCTCCCCCACAACTTGTGAATCTATTGCAGTTTCCTATTGTGATTTATTTATGAACGATTCCTTTCGATTGATCATGTATTTGATACTCAACATGCGCACCTTGAAATTAATTTCTACAATGTCCTTAAAATCTTTATTTGCATGGACAAAGATTCCATTGCCTTTGGTTCAGACTCTGTTCTGGGGAAAGATGCCTTGTGGACAGAAGCACAAAGTTCAAGGATGTTGTCAAAGCCTCCTCGAGGAAAGGCAATATTCCTGTTGAGTCCTGGGAATCTTTGGCCCATGGATCACTCAAAATGGAGAAGATGATTTGGGATGTATTTAGAAGCTCGAATCCATTCACTGCTTTCAATGTCAGAGTCACCCTCACTTTCAGAAATCTTGCCTCGGGACCTTTGCAGGCTGCCTCTGCTCATACATATTAATCTGTAGCATGGTTGCTGACTCGTCCATTACAGAATTCCAGAACATTTCTCTCAGCAAAGAGGGGAATCTTTCATTTTTGGTTCTCCACTCGTACCTCAAAGGTGTCATTTGTCTGTATATCAGGGAACATAACGGTGCCGGCATTCAAATAAGGTCTTCATGCTCTTACGGGCACCTCTTTGTGAACATTCTTCCACATGGCAGCATGGTGGCACATATTAAAGCTGCTGCTTCACAGCGACAGAGACTCGATCCTGACCTTGGGTGCTGTCTGTGTGGAGTTTGCACATTCTTCCTGTGATCACATGGGTTTCTATTGGGTACTCCAGCTTTCTCCCACATACAAAAACCATGTGGGTTTGTAGGTTAATTGACCCCTGTAAAAAAAATTGGCGCTAATGTGTAGGGAGTGGAAGAGAAATTGGGATAACATAGATCTAGTATGAACAGGTAATCAATGGTCAGCGTGGACTTTATACATAGATACATAGAAAATAGGTGCAGGAGTAGGCCATTCGGCCCTTCGAGCCTGCACCGCCATTCAATATGATCATGGCTGATCATCCAACTCAGTATCCCGTACCTGCCTTCTCTCCATACCCCCTGATCCCTTTAGCCACAAGGGCCACATCTAACTCCCTCTTAAACATGGCCAATGAACTGGCCTCAACTACCTTCTGTGGCAGAGAGTTCCAGAGATTCACCACTCTCTGTGTGAAACTTATGGATGGGAAGTTCTGACTTCCTGTATCCTGTATCTTTCAATCAAAAAGTGCCCATTGTACAAGGAAGCTCCCTTCTGCATGCACAGTTTTTTTAAGACATTGTGCGGGTTCCCCTTAGCCCACCCTCACCCCACTCCCCCATTTCCCCTCACTTTCCTGGACACAGCCCACTTTGTACCAATTCACTCCTTTTTGTTATCACTCCTCAGGAGTTACATGAGTGCTGTATGTATTATGGCGTGACTTGTTTTAGTTACTGTTGTCTATTATATCCTGAGGTCAAAGATATGGGTGAAACTATTACTAATTGGGGAAATTTCACACTAATGCCTACCCTGAAAGAGAGTGCATCACGCAAGTTAGCCTACTAATGCTGTTTTGGCTAATGCGAATAAATGTCACTATTTTGTAGAGCAGAAAATTTTCAAAACAGCATTAAGGAAATTGTTAAATCTGTTTCAATATTATAAAAACAGTGTAGACATGTGCCTGGGCTGCATTTACTGCTAAGTGAATCTTTTAGTATTGTGCCAATATTCTAATGAAACAAGAGAATCAAATGTAACAAATAGAACATGTTAATTAACAATAATACATTTTTCCTTAAGTAGTTTGACCTCAGCCCCATCAAAATCAATTTTGTTCTTAAGTATTTCCATCAACATCAAGAATAGGTTACCATTAGTTTCTATGGAATTTTGATGCAGATAACATGGGGATATCTTTGGAAATATGTGTGGTAAATCCTCTCACAAAGTAACTCTGAATAAAGAAAGGTAAATAGGCCTGTCCCACTTAGGCGATTTTTCAGGCGACTGCCGTTGACTGTCAAGTCGTAACAGGTCGCTGAAAAAACGGCGACTGGAACGGCGACTGGAACGGCGACTGGCAGAGTGGAACACACACACACATACACACATCGCTTCCTTCACCAACCAGTTATGCAGGCGGGGGACAGGGCAAGCGCTGGGAGGGCTGTCTGTGTGAAATTCACACGGTGCAAAGTCAATGTGTTACAGACACACACCACAATGAACAGGAAGGTTTGCGCTGTAATTAAGATGGTGAAAACACAGTATATGGGAAGGGGAACTTAAATCCTTTAAAAGAGGAGGGGGAGAAGGGGGAGACAGGGTGGGGAGAAGGAATGGAGACAACATTTATGAAGCCAGAGATACACGGCTGTGAAGCTCGGCAGACATTAACATTGACTTCTCCAATTTCCTTATTGTCTCCTCCCCTTCTCAGCTCTCCCACAGCCCTCTTGCTCCTCCTCGTCCTTTCTTCTTCCCGCCCCCCCCCCCACCCCCTCCCATCCAACATCAGTCTGAGGATGGGTTTCGGCCTGAAACGTTGCCTATTTCCTTCGCTCCATAGATGCTGCCACACCCGCTGAGTTTCTCCAGCACTTTTGTCTATCTTCGATTTTCCAGCATCTGCAGTTCCTTCTTAAACGTCCTGGTAAACCTCTTCTGCACCCTCTCCAAATCCTCCACATCCTTCCTGTGACAGGGTGACTAGAACTGCACACAACTGTGATTCTCGACTCCGAACCAGACTCCCCTTGGTGGATGTGAATGCTACTGCTTCAATGTAGCTCCATGTGGAACTACCTTGTGGGTTGCCCAAAAATGTCCCATACTAAAACGAGTCCACTCCATCACAACTGTGAGTTGTAATACTATAGACCAGGGACGCTCTTTGTTCCACTCCACACTCTGTCCAAATCATTCATCACATCTCAGTTGGAAATCTAACCTGATGTGGGATGCAATCCTGAGTGTGAAATGTTCATAAGATCTTACATTGATACCGTGCTTTTAAAAACAGGTGGTATTTGCGGTCTTGTTTATTATTGTTGATGACATCATGTCCCCGTTCAACTTTTATTAGTTGTGGAACATAATTCAGCATTATTTTAAATAAAACAAATTCTAATGAAATATTGTGAGTAAGAACTTCTATTACTTGGCAGTGGGATGGTTGAGAAACTTACAACATTACTGAGACATTTAATATACTTTCAGTCTGTGGCTGCCTCCACTTTATTTGCATTCTTTCACTATAGCCTGGAAATGAATCATTTGGTGACCATGAAATGTGTGTTGATAAGATACCCATCTGGTTCATTGATGTCCTACTGGGAATTAAATCTGCCATCATCATCTGGTTTGCCCTAAATATAATATCAGGCCTACGGCAATGCAATTGACTCTTAACTGCACTCTGAAATGAGCCAGCAAGCCATTCATTCCAAAGTTAACAAATATTAATCTTATCCGCAAGGCCCACACCTCATGATCGAATGAAACAGTTCATAAAACACACTTTACAAAGCCGCCAACCATCCTTTATCCGTGATTTTCATCAAATCATGAGTATATTAAAAATCTGTACTGAGTTTTTAGTTACAGATATGTACAACTTTGGGAACATCATCAATATTAATTTCTAGGTTGTCACATTTTATTGGCCAATAAAATGTGACAACTTAGACATTAATATTATTTCATATTCTGTTCTAATTAAATTCAAGATGTGTGCTTTGATCGCAATTAGAAACCGCTGGTCCCATTTCATTCAAGATATAATAGAAACAGAAAATGCTGGAAACATTTCACGTCAGCCAGGCGGCATCTATGAAAATGGAAACAGGGTCAACATTTCAGCTTGAAGAATCATCATCAGATCTAATGTAGGATCTTCCACCATTTTGATGAATGGTCTGTGACTGGAGTGGAAATATTAATTCTGTTCTTCTCTTCCGACCTGCAGATTGTTTCCAGCGTATCCTGTTTTTTTATCTCAGATTTCCAGAATCAGTTGTTTGTATTTAATTTTCATCTGATCGAAGGGATGTAGCATCCATTACATTGCATTACATTCAATTACATTAAATATTGAGGACTTTTGATTTTCTTAAACTACATTCAAATCATTGACATTTCAATTTCCCAGCGAGAAGACAGCAAAACAAGAGCAGAATAATGGTTTAAGAGAAGGCGAGAGATGGTATTGAGACACATTTCCATGAGGACCAAAGGAAGAGCAAACAAATTCAGTCTTTGCAACAGAAGAGTTGAGGAGGAAGTTAAATTACCAAAAAAAGGCTGCATGTAACAAATGTTAGGTTGCAAATCACAGATAGAACCAGGCTGATTTCAAAAGAATCAGTGGAATAATAAAAACTAAGAGGACCAAAGAAAGCCTATGAAAAAAGCTAGGCTGCCAACTACAATAGAAATCTGCAGTGTTTTATAGGCATATAAATGGGTAAAAGGGATCGTACATTGATGATTGGGGAACATTGAGGCCAAAAAATGGAACTTGCACATGGATGTTAAGAACAATTTTAAGGTATTAAATTAATACTTTGCATCAGGGAAGAGGGTGCTCCCAAAGTTAGAACGAATGAGGAGAGAGTCGAGGAATTGGATACATTACAAAGTGATTTCAGTTCATTTTTGGTTAGGGTGTCCTATTGCCACGTGTACCAAGATACAGTGAAGGGCTTTGTTTTGCATGCTATCCAATCAAGTCAAGTCAAGTCAAGTTTATTTGTCACATACACATACGAGATGTGCAGTGAAATGAAAGTGGCAATGCTCGCGGACTTTTGTGCAAAAGACAAACAACCAAACAACCAAACAAACTTTAAACACAATCATAACACACATATTCTTTTACACAATAAATAATGGAAGAAAAAACGTTCAGTAGAGTTAGTCCCTGGTGAGATAGGCGTTTACAGTCCGAATGGCCTCTGGGAAGAAACTCCTTCTCAACCTCTCCGTTCTCACCGCATGGCAACGGAGGCGTTTGCCTGACCGTAGCAGCTGGAACAGTCCGTTGCAGGGGTGGAAGGGGTCTCTCATGATATTGTTGGCTCTGGAGTTGCACCTCCTGATGTATAGTTCCTGCAGGGGGGCAAGTGAAGTTCCCATAGTGCGTTCGGCCGAACGCACTACTCTCTGCAGAGCCTTCTTGTCCTTGGCAGTGCAATTCCCAAACCAGATGGTAATGTCCCGGACAAGATGCTTTCCACCACCGCTGCGTAGAATCACGGGAGGATCCTCGGAGACACTCTGAATTTCCTCAATTGCCTGAGGTGGTAAAGGCGCTGCCTTGCCTTACTCACGAGTGCTGAGGCGTGTGATGCCCATGTCATATCCTCGGAGATGTGGACTCCCAGATATTTAAAACAGTTCACCCTATCCACAGGATCCCCATTTATCCTCAATGGAGTGTACGTCCTCGGATGATGTGCCCTCCTAAAGTCCATGATCAGCTCCTTCGTTTTTTTGATGTTCAAGAAGAGGCTGTTATCCTGGCACCAGAGTGCTAGACCAGCCACCTCCTCCCGGTAGGCCTTCTCGTCGTTGTCTGAGATCAGGCCCACCACCACAGTGTCATCAGCAAACTTAATTATTGAGTTGGAGCTGAACCTAGCCACACAGTCATGTGTGTACTGGGAGTACAATAGGGGGCTGAGGACGCAACCCTGGGGCGATCCTGTGCTCAGGGTGAGGGACTTCGATGTATTCCCTCCCATCTTGACTACCTGGGGCCTGGCGGTGAGAAAGTCCAGGACCCAGGCACACAGGGAGGTGTTGAGCCCCAATTCCATTAGCTTCCCGGCCAGTCTGGTGGGGACTATCGTGTTGAAGGCTGAACTGTAGTCTATGAACAGCATCCTCACGTAGCCCCCCTTCTGGCTGTCCAGATGGGAGAGAGCGGTGTGCAAGACCTGGGAGACCGCATCGTCCGTGTGGATCTGTTCGGACGGTATGCGAACTGCAACGGGTCCATGTTCCGAGGGAGGAAGGCGCAGATGTGTTTCTTCACCAGCCTCTCAAAGCATTTCATGACTACCGAGGTAAGGGCCACCGGACGGTAGTCATTCAGACAGGCTGGGGAGGCATTTTTTGGTACCGGTACAATGATGGATTATTTGAAGCAGGCAGGGACCACGGACTTATCCAGGGAGAGGTTGAATAATGTAGTGAGCACTGGAGCTAGCTGCGTAGCACAGGACTTGAGTACTCGCCCCGAGATGCCATCGGGGCCTGCAGCTTTTCTCATGTTCACCCGTGTCAGAGCCCTCCTCACGTCGTGCTCGGACAGCGAGAATGTGTGCACATTCCTCCCTTCAGCTTCGGTAGCCAGCCCGCTGGCGGTATTGTCGATAGTCGGCAGACCTGGAGTGGTGTTGCCCCTCTCGAAACAAGCGTAAAAGGAGTTCAGGTCATCAGCTAGGGAGGTGCCGGCACTTGCGGATGAGGGAGGGGTGCTCCGGTAGTTGGTTACAGTCCGTAGCCCCTGCCACAGGCTTCTGGTGTCCTGCTGCTCCATCTGTAACTCCATCTTGTCTCGGTACCTTCTCTTTGCGTCCTTCACCGCCCTTCGCAGTTGGTAGGACTCTGCCTTGTAGACGTCCATGTTTCCTGATGCCAGGCCCGAGTTGTAGGCAGTGGTGCGAGCATTCAGGGCCACATGAACAGACCTGTCTACCCAGGGTTTTTGGTTCGGAAAGGTGCTTACCCTTACCGTGGGGACGATGTTGTCGGTTACTGTTGCGATGAAGTCCGTGACTGCTTCCGCGAACTCACTGACGTCACTAGAACTTGCTTCGAACATGTTCCAGTCGACATCACTCAGTGCATCTTGCAGCATGGCCTCTGACTGGTCAGACCACCGCTTTACGTCCCTCGTCTGTACCGCTTCCCGAACTATCCTCTGTTTATACACCGGCAACAGGAAAATGGCAGCGTGGTCAGATTTCCCTAGGGGAAGGAGTGAAACGGCCTTGTAGCCTTTCCTGAACGGTGTGTAGCAGTGGTCCAAAGTTCTCTCCCCCCTGGTGGCACACGTGATGTGTTGGTAGAAGTTCGGCATGACCTTCTTGAGATTTGATTTATTAAAATCTCCAGCCACCACCATAGCCGCATCCGGGTTCTTGTTTTGATGTCGACATAGCACATCGTGTAGGGCCGATAGTGCCATGTCGGTGTCCGCCTGCGGTGGAATGTAGACGGCTGTGACGATCACTGAGCCGAACTCCCGGGGAAGGTAAAATGGGCGGCATGAGATCGTCAGGTGCTCCAGGTCCGGCGAGCAGGAACGGGAAAGCATCTTGATATTTCCAGGATTGCACCAGTTGTTATTGGTCATGAAGCAGACTCCTCCACCCTTGGATTTCCCAGATGCTTCTGTTCTGTCAGCACGGTGGACAGTGAAGGACTCGGTTGGGCAGATTACCTGATCCGGGATCAGCGAGGTATCAGATCAGATAATACTCTACATCAATACAATCAAGTCAAACTCAAATAGAAAAGATAGAGCATAGGGGAAGATACCGAGTGCAGAGTATAGTTCTCAGCATTGTAGCGCACCAGTTCCATAGATAAATTCCAATGTCCACAATAGGGTAGATGCGAATCAGATAGTATTCTAAGCTTATGGAAGAACCATTCAAACATCTGATTACAGAGGGGATGAAGCTGCTCTGGTGGTGAGTCTGGTAGTGTGCCCTTTCAAGCTTCTGTACCTTCCGCTGGATAGGAACAGGAAGAAGGAATGACAGGAGTGGAACAGGTCTTTGATGATGTTGGCTGCTTTTTCGAGACAACATGAAACATAGATAGAGTTAGTGGTTTGAAGCCTGGTCTGTGCGATCGACTGGGCTACATTCACAACTCTGTAATTTCGAGCAGTCTTGGGCAGAGGTGTTATAAACCCAAACTGTGATGCAACCCGACAGTATGCTTTCATAGAACTTTGTAGGAGTCAGTGGAGACATACCAAATTTCCTCAGTCTCCTAAGGAAATGGAGGCAGAAACGGCATTTCGTTTGGACCTCAAGGGGTCCAAATGACAATAAATTGAATTGTATTGAATTGTATTGAATTGTATTGCATTGGTGTGCCTTCTTTGTTGTTGCATTAATGTGGTTGGTCCACGACATTATTGGAAAAGTTGGCTAAACTTGAAGTAAGTTGGAGAAATGCAAGATGATGCACTTTGGTAGGAAGAAGCATTATATAATATAGGAAGTTAATCTAAAAGGGGTGTGGAAGCTGCAGCATGCCTGTACAACTCATTGAAAGCAGTAGGATTTATAGAAAAAGCATTTGTTAAGGTACATTAGATTTTTATTTACCAGCCGAAGACAGAATATAAAATCATGGACAATGATCTAAACTAAACTAGTATGCAGAACCTCAACTGAAGTATTTCTTTCAATAGTGATTGCTGTGTTAGAGAGGGTCTAAAATATATTAATGACAATGATACCTGAATGATGATGTATTGTTGTGGTTGCTGATACTCAAAATTAACTCAGGTGATGTGGAGAATTCTTCAAGAAGTTCTAACCTTTATTTGCAAATTGAGGCTGGAACACTCAAAGAGCAAATCACTTGAGAGTTCACTTTCAAACAAAGAATCGCCTTTTTTTATGGCAACTCTGTATGTCCCACCCCCGGTGCATTTCCATACCCAATCACTTGCAGACATGCCCTTATCGATAACCAATCACTTGCAAACATTCCCTCAGCAATACCCAATCACTTGCATTTGCTTTTCTCCTCCTTCCCCAGTAATTTTCCATTCCGTAACACACCCTTGTTTAAACCACATGGCTTCCCCTTCTTGGGCCCCTTATTTCTCTTAGTTAGGGCTTGATACAGTTACAAAGGTCATATAATTGTCACCACTGATTTACGCTAATGGCTGCAAGAGAATCTTGGGCCTCCATTATCTCTCTTAGTTATCTCAGCCAGGGGTATTACAAAGTTACAAAGATCATATAACTGTCACAACTAATTTACGCTAAGTAGTGAGCTAGCTTCGAATGGAGAACCCAAACACCTTCCCCCTCAACAAAACACACAAAGGCGAGCACAATTATTTTGCACAAATGTCTTATCTCAACATAAACAAGCTAATCCAAACATGCAGAGCAAAGCTAATACAAATGATAATAGATAAAGGATAATATTTAAGTATCTCAAGTATTACAAACACCAAGAATATAAAATATAAAGATAATATACTCCTATTGTATAAAGGGGAAGAGAATCAAGGCTGACATGAGGAACAACGTTTTACACAGCATGTGGTTGGAATCTGGAATGCACTTCCTTCAGATGTGTTGGAGGGTCCATTGTGGCCTTCAAAGTCTAGATAAATATATGGTTTAAATAAATATGTTTGCAAGAGTAGAGAGAAGAGGGAAGAGCAGAGTGATCAGTGGGTGGAATTAGAGAGGTCTCTGATAGATGGCTGCTCTGACAGAGAGCCAATGCATTTATGGTTGGCCTAAAGGCTATCCCTTTGATGCAGCCATTCCCTCAATTTATGGTTATCATGTTTAAGTTGCTTCTTCATTTTGCCAATACCTGGAAAGTATTCACTTCACAGTAGTCATTTTACAATTTCCTTGTTTTGGTTCACATTGTTCATTCTGTCATTCATATTGTTTACTCTGTCCTGTGATTGCAGAGACCCTGAGAAACTCTGTATACCAATCCAGAGGAAGTTGTTGGCTGCATTGTTGATTCCACCAGGCTCTTCCCTTTGCTTGAAGATATACTTTGCCCCAATCGAGTTGAACCTTCCAACGGCTTTCCTCATGGGAGCTGTCTCATTCTTTTCTCAACACATAATATACTCGTCGTCTAAGAACATAAATTGTCAAATCCCAAAGTTCTGTTGAATCTTCCATTTATTTAAATGTGTAGTCCCTTGCTGCATGCCATCGTGATGTATTTTCCAGGAGTGCAAAACAGTCACGTACATTGTCCAGGCCTCTCTTGTTTGCAGCAGTGAGCTTAATTTGCCTGTCATACCATTTTATAATTTCTATTTCTGATTTGTATACCTCCTTGAAATCCACTCAAAGTCTCACAATTGATATTGAACAGTCACAATGAATATTCTTCATTGCTGGATGTCTTTCTCCATCCAATGCTTTTTATTAAGTCCATTGGGTATTGTCATGGTCAAATCCTGCTATACATATTCTTAAAGAGTCTTGCAGTGAATGGAGAATCCCATCTGTTTCATTGGCAGCCAAAGCATACCATGTTTCGGTGAGTCAGAGACTGTTTTATAATCTGTAAAGCAGAAGGATAATGTGTACTTTTAAATCCCATGCTTTATTTTCCAAGCTCAGTTTCAGGCTAGGGACCTGACCATTATTTCCCCCTTGTGCTCTGAAGTGGGCTAATGTGCTGAGAGTATTTTTCTAGGCATGTAATTATATTTCTGTTTCCATTGGCTTACGAGATGGCAATGACAGCAGCCATATAAAACTCTGCAGGCCTGACCCTTCCACCCTCCTACCTGAAAAGATAATAGTGTAGCCAAAGGAATCTCTGAATTTTAAAAAGGGAAAATCAGATGAACATCTTCAATGCTTGCTGTTGATTAAAATTTAGTGCTCAGTTTGTTTTTCACCAATGGAGACTAGTTTGTTGTAAATAAGTGCACTAAAACATTCAAGGGAAATTCTGGAAAAGTAACTCACTCAGATTAAGATGAAAAAGTTAAGGTTCTGTGGGGTAAAATGGATTATTTTTCAATGCAAATACCAGGAATAGCATGGGGCAGTTTACATTACCCGGCAGCACGCTACTAAACCATACCAATAATTACTTTAGATAGCCTTTAATGTACTTGCCGACCCTGTAACATGTTGAAACTTGCAGGGCTTGTAGCCCCAAATACATTCCTTTGCATAACACAGTTTCAGCAGCACGTGAAACTTTGAGCAGTGGGACTACAGGCAGAATGCAATATTAACATAAAGATACTACAGCAGCTCCCAAAGTATTGGGATTAGAGGATCAATAGGAAGATCTATTCCTGCCAGTGAAAGGCAGCAACATCTTGGTCTGGAGCCGGAAATTTAGTCCGTAGTTCCTACACGACTCTTACTCTGCACTTGGTCCTAAAATAAGGGCATTACTCAATGACCCCTATATAAATTGTCCCTGAACTGACTGGCTTTCTGGGCTATTTTAGAGGGGGGTTAACAGTTAATCATACTGCTCTGGGCCTTGTGCCATCTATGAACCAGAATATGGATAGCGGATAGTTCTATTGGATAGTGGAGTTAAGGGATATGGAGAGAAGGCAGGAACGGGCTACTGCGTGTGGATGATCAGCCATGATCACATTGAATGGCAGTGCGGGCTCGAAGGGCCAAATGGCCTACTCCTGCACCTATTGTCTATAGTCTATAATAGGGAAGGACTCAAGATTCACATTAGCTCCAGCACTCAGGTATCCACATCCTTAGCACTAGATTCCTGAAAGAACGGTCTCGACGTCACCCATTCCTCTCCAGAGATGCTGCCTGTCCCGCTGAGTTACTCCAGCTTTGTGTGTCTATCTGTGGCAATCTTGTTTGCCAGTAGTAATATAAGGTATGGTGGCCAGAGAGATATGATCTGCTGAAATATGGCTCTATTCAGATATCCAACGTAGCTGGATGTTCTTATGAGGACAAAGAAAATCCTTCAAATATATTCTTGTAGCTCTCCCTATAACAAAATTACACTCTTGGTGACTCACAGCAATCCCTTGCCCGTGACCTCTCAAAATGGAGAAACATGGGGAAATTAGCACCTCCAGACCCAATGACAGGAGCACACAGAGATCATGGCCAAACAGTAGAACCAATACACTTTATCATAAACTCACCCACGTATCTGCCACGCACCACCTGTCCCAACTCATCTACCTGAGAATCCAATGAGTTGAAGCAACACCAAGGAACTACATGAAAAAAAAGAGGAGCTGCCTACTTAGGCATGCTCTGGAGGCTCGCAATGCTGAGTTATACCTAAAGTCAAGCCCCTTTTAATTTGTCACAGACACTTTGTGCTGTATTTCTCATGAATTCTCTGTCCCTTTGGCCAGTTCTCAGACAAAGGTGACAACAGTACCAAAAACGATTCCAGAAAATATAAATTAACTACCCTTAGATAATGAAGCAGTCCTTCCACATGGTATGGGTCTATTTTAATCTTGATTGTATACAAATAAATATCATCCTGCTCTCCTAAATTCAAAGAACAAAATATGCACTGAACAAGAAGGCAAGAAGTCAAACAAGTTTTGCACTAAAGCATGCCAAATCGAATATGAGCAAAGCATGGTGGAAGTATGATATACCATACATCCAAATTTACCAATTAAGCAAATGCTTTATTTAATTATATTAAAATACTGGTGTGCTTATTCACTACTTCCAAATCTGCTCATCTATGGACAGTCTACACCTTGGAAGGCAGAAGTGAGCCAAATGAAAATACCTTGAAGAATATTTTTCTTTGCCAGCACAGGATATAAGAACCTGGTAGGTTAGAAATACTCATTACCAGTTTGAGCTTGAATAATAGTAAGATTAAACGAGAACTTACCAGTTTGAAGTTACGGTGAGCGATTACGTGCCCTCCACTCCCGACCCTCATAATCGCAAAGATCATCTGGTAGTTCTAGTCTTCTCTAAGTCTTACTATGTTACTTCGACTGCTGTTATCTGTGATTTCACACCATTGCTTTGAAGATTGATACGCATGCGGACTGGCGGAGCTTCTTCACGTAATCGCTCACCGTAACTCCTCATAAAATAAAGATCAAACTTCAAACTGGTAAGTTCTCATTTAATCTTACTATCAATAATAATAATAATAATAAATTTTATTTATGGGCGCCTTTCAAGAGTCTCAAGGACACCTTACAAAGATTTAGCAGGTAGAGGAAAAACATGTAAGGGGAATGAAATAAGTAGTAGAGACATGACTAGTACACAAAGTAAAGACAGAATTCAATTCAAAACACAATATGACAATAATAGACAATAATAAAGTTTCAGAATTTTTGGACAATTGTAACCTTCCAAAACTAGAACTGAAGGAACAAGAGGAACTGGGAGCACAAATTACATCTAAGGAAATAGAAGACACAATAAACACACTTAAGAATGGAAAACACCAGGACCAGACGGATTCAGTAATGAATTTTATAAATGTTTTTACGACATAGTTACACCACGTCTACAGAAAATGTATACATACGCTTTTAAAGAACAAATCTTACCTGAAACACTAGCAGAATCAACGATCACATTAATACTTAAAAAAGATAAAGATATAGAAGAGCCAGGCTCATATAGAGCTATTGCTTTGTTAAATACGGATCAAAAAATATTAGCGAAAACACTAGCTAGAAGACTAAGTCAATATGTTATTAAATTAATAAATGAGGATCAAACGGGATTTACACCTAAGAGACATTCATTTAATAACCTGAGACGTCTGCTTAACATAATGCACTCTCACAAACCTCAAGAACAAGAGTTATCTATCATTTCATTGTACGCAGAAAAAGCGTTTGATCAAGTAGAATGGGATTATATGATTAAAGTATTGCAAAAATTTCAAATGGGAGAGAACTTCATCGCATGGATAAAATTATTATATAACAAACCCACGGCTAGAATATTAACTAATAATATACTATCTACGAAATTCCAATTAACAAGGGGCAATAGACAAGGATGTTCATTATCACCGCTGTTATTCGCTCTGGTAATTGAACCTTTAGCTGAAAAAATTAGAACACACCCGGATATTTACGGTTATAATACAAAATATTCAAATAACAAAATATCCTTATATGCAGACGATGTATTACTGTATATCACAAAACCCCAAATCAGTATACCAAACATATTAAATCTAATTGAGGACTTTGGATCTTTCTCAGGATACAGAATAAACTGGAACAAAAGTGAAATTATGAAAGAAGGAGGTTTTAATGACATGGCGGATGTGAGGCTCAATGGAGAGGGTGGAATCAAAGATCACACCAAGGTTGCGGGCCTGGGGAGATGGGGAGACAGTGGCGCCGTCGATGGTGAGAGTGGGGTTATTGATTTTGCTGAGTGTGGCTTTGGAGCCTATGAGGAGGAATTCTGTCTTATCGCTGTTGAGTTTGAGGAAATTATGTTGCATCCAGGTTTTTATAGCTGACAAACAGGAGTTAATATGGGAGAGGGGGGGGTTGTGGTCAATCATCCCATCCCATCAATGGAATTTAGTACAGTTCAAGAGTGTTTACGAGCTTCTGAAGAAGCAAGTCATGAGGTTGGCCAAGAATATGTCATTACAACTTTCGACGGGTGTCTGCATGAAGGCAGATCCTCTCGTGGGGAGTCATCCTGCAAAGTACAAGAAACACATGGTGTTGATTGGCACATTTCATGTCATTTGTGCATATTTCAAAATGCTTGGATAGAAAATGGAAGGATCCGGACTTCAGGATGTCCTCATGGAATCAGGACTCGTGTCTACTGGGTCTATGAAAGGTGTTATGACAGGAAAGAACTATGACAGAAGTCTGTACTGCCACAAGACGACGGTGGAGTGCTTGGAGAGGCTCCTTCTTGATGAATTCTTGCCTACGGCTGGAAAAGATGCAGTGCTGTCCAGTGTGCCAGAGGAATCAAAGGGCATCTTTCAAGAGCTAATTCAATCGCCAACAAAGCAGGCACTTGCTGAAGTCATGCCCAATGCAGATCTCAACACATTGATGGAGTCGTATGAGAGCTTCAAAGCTGATGTTCGAAAAGGATCTCTCGGGAAGACCGCACAATTTTGATTGTCGTACATAGATTCTGTGTGGATTGCTCTCTCATTGATTAGGTCTGTGAAAGAGAACAACTTTCCATTGTACATGCACTGTCTGTTTCTTATGCCTGATCTCTTCTTCACCTTTGGTGATCACAATTACTCCCGCTATCTGACCTACCTTACTGTGTTCTTGGCAAACATTGAAGAATCACATCCTGGTGCCCTGGCTTTCCGCGAAAGAGGTGCCATCAGTGTCGCTAGGTCGTTCATACCAGGAAACTAATGTGCTGTTGACAAAATAATTGAGGAGATGATCATGAAGCATGGCAAATCTTGAGGTGGTGGTAGTGGTGTTGGGCTCTCTGGCATCTTGGAAAATCACAGTGCTTATCAGAGATGGGTTCGAACTTCAACAGAAAGGGCACACTTTCTCTCTGCAACTCTCAGTCTCGCAGACATGACTTCTGGTACCAATCGCGGAAGCAAACACAGAGATCAACAACCAACTGAGATAAGGAAAAATGAGGCATGTGTAAATAAAACAATTGATGCAGTAAAAAGCTTCCTGAATCCTTTTGACATAGATGACAAGACTGGGTTGTATGTACTCTCTTCTGGTGCACGTGTTCCGACTGAAGTTGAGAAAGATGTCATAAAGGTACTTACCACAGGGAAAGAACAGAAAGAGAAGTTCATCAGAGACTTGAGATAAAGGCAGCATTCCCTGAACCCAACCATGGCAGAAACAAAGAAAAGAGTGAAGTTGAAATCATCTGAATGAAAGGTTATAGAGTCCAAGCAACAAGGAGATATTGCTTTTCAACTGATGGTCAAAGCACACAGTTCTGGCAGTCAACTCAATCTACAGGAGATTATGAAGTACTCTCTGATCCCTAGTACCCTACTCCATTGGTACATCAGAAAACTTATTTGCAAAGACTGATAAATCCAAGGGCCTACACTACCTATTGAAAGATTTAGATAACTCACAACCTCCTGTCAGTAACAAGACATTGATAGTGGAAGATGGCAATGTTGCATTCTACTATCTCAAAGAGATTTCTGCAAACTTCAAAGAAATTGGCATCAAAATCTTCAATGCACTGTCATCTAATGATGTAGTCTTCAGTACAGATATGTATAAACCAGATTCAGTGGTCGTGAACGAACATGGCGTGGGTGTGCGGACAAGAGAATAATCAAAGGAGGAAAGACCAAAAAACCAAGAGTTTGGAAGCAGTTCTTGACCAATGATGAGAACAAGAAACAGCTCATTGAACTTCTTCTTGACGTGTGGAGTGAGCATGATATGGCAAAGAGGCTAATGGAAGGTGATCTTCATTAAGGAAGGAGAGGCCACACTACTTACTTCTCAGAATGGGAAAGAGACACTGCAGTCTGAGATTCAATCCCTGAAGCCAAACCAAGAAGAAACAGACTTGCGAGTCATCCTATACTGCAACTATGGCAAAGAGCAAGGATATGACCACGTACAAGTCAAAAGCCCAGACAGCGATATCTTTTTCATATTGCTTCACTATGCAAACAGCATTCAAGACAGCACAGTGTTCTTAGACACAGGGAGAGGCAACAGGCAAAGGCTAATAGATGTCACCCATTTTGCAAAGCAGTCCTCCTCAGAATACTGCTCAGCATTACTTGGACTGCATGCGTTCTCAGGCTGTGACTCAACAAGTGACTTCAAAGGAATTGGCAAAATCAAGCCAATCAAACTGGTGCAACAGCATAACAAATTCGTGAAACCTCTGGCAGAGTTTGGTGATTTTCATAGAGTTGAAGATGATATGGTCCTAATTTAGTGTATTTTTTATGTATCTTAACTAAGAAACAGACTCAATTGCAATTACCAAATTCACAGACCCCAAGAAAGAGGGCAAAGTGTGAAAAAACAAACAAATTTTGACATATATTGAAATAAGGGTTAAAAAAACATAGTCCAAATGAGTTTTTTGCTTGGGAACATCATTTTTTCGACAGAAGAGATCCAATGAACATAAATGACACCAAGAAGTAGGATATAGGGCGAGGGGGGGGGGGGGGGGGGTGGGGGGAGTGTGGTAAGGTCGCGAGTAGGCTCTCTGGCCACGGACTAGAATAGGATAACCGACCGGTAATGTTAATGTCCGCCGAGCTTCACAGCCGTGTACTCTGGCTTCTTCTCCCCCTCTTCTCCTTCCTCTCCCCCTTCTCTCCCCATTCTCTCTCCTTCTCCCCCTTCTCCCTCATTCTCCCCCTCTCACCCCTCCCTCCTTCTCCCCCCTTCTCCCTCTTCCCCCCTTCTCACCCCTCCGCCCCCCTCTTTCAAAGGAATTACCGTACACTGTACTTTATACAGCGCCAAACTTCCTGTTCATCGCGGTGTGTGTCTGTATCACATTGGCTTTGCACTGTGCGACTTTCACTCAGACAGCGCTCCCCCCGCTTGCCCTGTACAACTCGACAGTCGCCTGAAAAATCGCCTAAGTGGGACCGACCCATTTGTAAAGTATTCTCTCCAATAGCTGAGTAAGCAATTATTAAATTGGTAGAACTCAAGTTGGTGGAGAATCAGAGGCCAAGATAATCAGAATTGATTGAAAACCTGCACAAAATGATTCTCCATACGTGATCCACACCAGATTATTCCACAGCCACTGACACAAAGAGTGATCTATTTTGCAGTAAAATCACTGACATAGTGATTAAGTTGCTGGACTTGTAATTTGAGGCTTATAGTTCATATCCAGCCCTGGCAGTTAGTAAATGTAAATTAAAATAATGAAGTGGAAGATAAAAACATTATAGTGACATTGAATCAATTTAATTGTTATAAAACTAATCTGATTCACCAATGAGGGAAAATAAGTGGGTAAAGTGAAACATTGCCCATAATAATTTCACCAATAAGTCTGGCCATATGTGATTCCACATTCGCTGGTGTAATTGGCTCTCCGAAAAGAATTGCTCTCTGAAAAGTCAGAACAGAGGCAGACAGCTATGGCAACGGCATCCATAACCTGTGAGCAGATGAAAAGGAAATTGCAGACGTAAGCCATGCTTGATTTTCCAGCTTTGAAATCACACAGGGTGCCATTGTGCTTGGGGATCCGAAGCTATGATGTTCTATCTGGTGGATGTCCTGAGAGAGGCTGGAGTAAATTGGTGAATGATGCAAATGCAGACAAGGGAACAGGCTAGCTTGGGTTCCTAGACATAGACATGGTCTATGGAAAATACATAGTCTATCAATTTCACTTCATAGATGCTACTCGACCTGATGGGTTCCACCATTTACATTTTGGTTTTTACTCAAGATTCCAGCATCTTCAGTCTCTAGTGACAATGAATGTAAATTAAATAGATTATAAAAATAGCATGATGACCATGAATCTATTGACCATTCACTCCATCGACCCTGCCTGATGCATTTGAAAAGCAACCAACATAACCATTGAATTTCACTCAGACATAATCAGAGACTTGTCCCACCCCAGTCACTCCTTGCCAGTGCAACTAATGAAAAGCCTTTTTTTTTTTAAATTTTAAAGGCTGTGTTTATGCTGTTCTCTTGCATAAGAATCTTATTTTTGTAACCAGTGAAGTAGGTTCTTGGAATCCATAAAGAAAACATTGCAACCTTGGTCTGGATGGCCAAAAATATATTTCAACAATTACAATTGACTGACCTTTGTTCCCAGTGCAGAGAATATTAGCATATTTGGTAGTTATTATTACTTTTCATTCTTTGTGGAATACCAAATATAACTTGAACAGAATAATTCAAATTATTGTCCAGCCGATTTGATGCTGCAATGTGACAATGACTCTAGAAGACTTAAAATGCCAAAAGTAATGGGCCTGTCCCACTTACGCAACTTGTTAAGTGACTACAGGAGACTATGAGGTCACCACATGGTCGCCACATGTTCGCCGGAGGTTGCCGGGGTGTCGCCTGCATGGTGGTGAGTAGTTCCTGCATTCTCGTAACTAGTCGCGGCTTCATTTTTCAACATGTTGAAAAATTAGCGGCGACCAGAATTTTGACGCCATGGAGAGTAGCGAGAATTATCGTGATGTAGGTGCAGTGGTTGTGGGTCGCCAGGAGGTTGAAGATTGTCGTCGGTTCTCATAGGTTGTTGCCGGTGCTGACTGGCTCATAGGGGGAAAAAATGTAAACAGTAGTTTTCAGAACCAAGGATAACTGACCAGTAATGTTAATGTCCGCCGAGCTTCACAGCCATGTATCTCTGGCTTCTGTAAAGTTGTCTCCACTCCTTCCCCCGTTCCCGTTTCCCCCTTCTCCCCCTTTCCCCCACTCTTTTAAAGGACTTAAGTGGCCCTTCCCGTACGTTGTGCTTTCACTGTCTAAATTACAGTGTCAACCTTCCTGTTCATCGTGGTGTGTGTCTGTATCACATTGGCTTTCCATTGAATTTCACTCAGACAGCGTTCCCCCCGCTTGCCATGTCCACCGCCTGCATAACTGGCTGGTGAAGGAAACGATCTGTGTATATTCCACTCTGACAGTCGCCGTACCAGTCGCCGGTTTGTCAGCGACCTGCTATGACTTGACAGTCGCTGGCAGTCGCCTGAAAAATTGCCTAAGTGGGACAGCCCATAATATGTAATTTATACCAAAGTAAGGTGTTGGAAAAGGGTGCTGCTTGCATTATCTTTCTAGGAAAGACAAAGCTCCCACTCTTGGCCGACGGCAATGATTTAGGCAAGGATAAGGTCAGCCTTTCACGTATTGCCAGCAATTTGTTTTATATGCAGGTAAATTTTAAATGCTGAATTACTATTGTTGTATTCCATTCTTCCTTAAGAAGTGTAGTAATTAATGACAATAGTCAGCTGCATTCAACATACCATACACCAATATTTAGTGGATTAGGACAATGTTTCATTAATCATCTAGTGCAGCTGAAATAATCAATCCTGTGTTAACATAGAAACTGAACAATTAATAATTTTCAAATATTTGCTTCCCTTGGTTACCATTTTTTGCGTTGTGTTTATCTGTTTGCCAGGGATTCACTTTGAGCATTGGTTATTTATGCCACTACCACTTTTGTTGTCATCTAATTATAATTGTTCAACTTTTTAATGTGCAACCATAGGAATTTTATAATGTTATATAGAGAAAGGCTATGAATGATGATTCATCATAAATCATTGGACGATTTGTGGAGGGCTCACATTCTTCCAGGGCATCCCAGCTGTTGCTGTGTCCCACAGTTTGGAAATGCTTACCATTATTACACACGTTGAATACAAATCGTAATCCCCCCCCACCCCCCTCTCCACATTACTACCACCAGCACCAGCACTCATTGCCCTGCCCTCACATTACCCTCCCACTGCCATTTCAAAGACCAATTTCCATAGCTACATCTCTTCGGCTCGATAGAGAATAAATAGAAAATCAACCGAGATTTTGGTAGGGGGCGCTGCACTGGCAGCAGCCTGTCGGCAGCGTGTCCGTCTTTTTTCAACTTTTTTTATTTTTTTAGTATGTTTAAAAGTCTGTTTTTAATGTTTCTTTGTGTGTTATGTGTGGGGGGTGGTGTGGGGGGGTAAGGGGGAAACCGTTTCGGCCGCCTCTTCCATGGAGAGGCGACTTTTTCAGGTCGCCTCCCCCGTGGCCTAACTGCTAGGATCGGCGCGGCCTTTCCCGGAGACGCGCCCGGAGCTTCAGCGGCGGGCACAGCGTGGACTCTCGGCGCGGAGCGGGTGAGACCTTGCTGGAGGGGAGCGCTCCGTTACGCTGGCCCGAGGCAGCCAGCAGCCTGAAGCCGCGGTCTGCACAGCTCCAGCTGGTGCGGCGTCTACAGCCCGGGATCTCACGTTGGGGACCCGGGTGGAAGAAGAAGCTTCCACCGCCGGCCCGCGGCCGTCTTCTACCGCGGGCGCGGTATGGACTTAACATCACCCCAGGAGGGGAGCTTCGACCGCCGGCCCTGCAGACTGCGGTGCTTCCGGCTGCGGCACGGCAGGTACTTTAAAACTTTGACCGCCGGCCTGCGGCCTACACCAGCCTGAAGCTGCGGTCTCTGGTTGGGAAGAGCCGATCCTGGACTCACCTTGACTTTGACTTTGTCCCTTACCATCTGGACGCCCGCAGCAACGGCTGTGGAGGGTGGAGGTCCCGACCACGGGGGAAAATGGAGGAGGACTGGCCAAGCTCTGTGCCTTCCACCACAGTGATGAATGCTGTGGTGGATGTTTGTGTAAAATTTCTATTGTGGTTGTGTTCTTTATTATTGTACCGCTGCTGGCAACCCAAATACCACCGACCTTGGTTGTGAGGCAATTAAATTATATCAATCAATTATATCAATCAATTATGTACCATGTTTTATATTAATATATTTACATGCCTAAAAGAGAGAAAAGTAACTTTGGATCTTTCCATCTTTGAGATTTCCACTAGGCTCCATAGCGGTTGATCAATTGATAGTCAGTCATCATTATATCATGTGACTGCCAATTTGGTGGCAGATAGTCCAAATGAGCCTTGATTTTCTCTCATTCAGCAAGTCTGCACAATCTGTGCCTTGAGTGGCCATGATGGATGGGACCATTGTTTCTAAGCATTACGAGCCAAGACTTTCTCCACACCTATCATGGTATTCACAATACCCACAAAGCCTGAATGGATCCAGGTGATAGTTTGATTGGTGCCTCATCCATCATCTAAATAGTAATTTGGTGATCACCAGTGCATAGTGGCTGCAGTGTGTACAATCTACAAAAAGTGCACAACGCTTACTTGCCAAGATAACACTGACAGCACCATTCTAGCCAGTGAACTTTGCCACCTAGAAAGACAAGATCAGACAGTGCATGGTAAAACCACCACTACCAGGTTTGCCTCCAGTTGCATTATTGTGACTTAGAAATATATTGTATTTCCTTCATTGTCAATGGTTCTAATTCCTGGAACTCATTCACCAACAGCACTGCGCTGGTACCTTCACCAAAAAGGCTATAGCAGTTCAAGGCAGCTTCCTAGCATCACTTCAAAGGTAAGGAGGGATGGGCAATACATTCTGGCCTTGCCAGCGGTGCCCAGATTCCAAAAAATACTAAATAATGTCACTTGTCACTAGAACCACCTTCACAACTAATTCAGGCTTAATACCCTGCATTATCAAATTTACATAAAGCATCTCTGTCACAATCCTTTATTTCGCTTCCATTAAATATTAAGGTCTATCTCAATGGAGATATTGGTCCGAAACATTGACATACACGTTTTGGTTCCACAGATGCTGCTTAACTCATTGAGTTCTTCCAGCATTATTTTTTTTTGTTCCAGATTTCAGCATCAGCACTCTTTGTCTTTAAGTTTAGATTTGTTTGACATAATTCTTATATTTGTAAACAGATCACACAACTTCCAGTTTGTATTAATAACTTAATGCACGGTTTAGGAAGAATTGATTTCCCCTTTGATTACATCTTGTTATCTTGAGGCATTAGGTCTTCAATGATAGCAACTGACCTTGATGCCAGCACATTGAACACAAATGAGCCAATCTTGGATTTATTACACTGAGGAGTTTTCAATAAAGCAGTTGATAACCATAATTAACTAATCTCCAGCAGGTTAGTTTAACCACTATTAAATTGCTGCATATTCTAAGATTGTGAAAACATAACAGAGGCATGTAATTGGCTAATACGTTTACTCACATTAAACACAAAGCACACTTCAAAAGAAAATTAATTGTTACAACGTACTTTTTAAAACATCCTGAATAAATGACAAACAATACACTATTATACTGGGGCTGCAACTCTTTGGGGATTCAGCTTATCTTGTCCATTGACCAACAATAGACAGCAAGACTTCCTAGAAAGATGACATGTGGACCTTGTTCTTTCTGACTTTCCCTGTAGTTGTAAAATCTCTGTCCATCTATTATGAGGCACTGTGATGGTTTGGAGCTACAGGCAAGAACTGTTCATTAAGACAAAGGAGTCCTGGTTTCACGTTATAGCAAATAGATAGCTAGATTTGCATGCAATACTGTGTACAGACTGAAATCTTGCTGCCTACTTGCTATAATGTGAAACCTTTCAGAGCACGGTGGTGAACACCAGCATAATGTGATCCCTGTGTCTGTATGACTCAGGCAGTACTTTTCAGAGGACTTCATTCCTTGACACTTCTGTTACCTTTTACATAATTTGTCTGTAGTATAAATTGAGTGTGCATATATTCTTAGGAAATGTGCACATCATGTGGTATAGTTTTGATATACAGCAAAACTCAGATAATCTGGCATGCAAATTGTAAATCCCGATGGTTTAGTATCCAGTTTACACGTTAGTCTGGAAAGAGAGCCAGAGTTTCAGTGTGCAAGTGGAGTGTGTGGCCAGGGTCAGGGTTCAGACCATGGGCCGGTTGTGTGGCCACAGTGGGGGTTGGGTTCTGAAGCACCAGGGCTCAGGAACGTGAGGAGCTTGTGGCCAGGGCTAAGGTTGAGAGTGCTTGCATATTTCTCACTCCTTTTAAACCCTCTGGGTTCACAGGAAC
This sequence comes from Amblyraja radiata, assembly GCF_010909765.2. Taxonomy (NCBI): domain Eukaryota; kingdom Metazoa; phylum Chordata; class Chondrichthyes; order Rajiformes; family Rajidae; genus Amblyraja; species Amblyraja radiata. The sequence continues at coordinate 54,094,099 of NC_045957.1, read as the reverse complement.
AAATTTTATTAATGTTATTTGACTGCGTAACATATAAACAAAGTGAAATAAGATTTTATTTGGATATTAAAGGAGTGACTACCAATGTAACCAAATGCTAGCCGGTGTTGTGCAGCAATATTATAATGCAGCAACATTATAATGCAGTATCTCAACTCTTTTTACACATTGCAATGAATGCAGTTTCTATTATTTCCTTCCACTTCCAAACAAAAATGTGGTTGGATTATTCAGCGTATGATCAACCTCGGTGAGACCAAGTACAGGCTTGGTGATCACTTCGCCCAACACCTCCACTCAGTTCGCAATAACCAACCTGATGGTTGGCTCAGCACTTCAACTCCCCCTCCCATTCCGAATTTGACCTTTCTGTCCTGGGCCTCTTCCATGGCCAGAGTGAGGGCAGTTTACACCCCAGCGATATGAACATTGACTTCTTCAATTTCAGGTAATCCCTGCTTTCTCCTCCCCTTCCCAGCTTTCCCTCAGCCCACTGTCTCTGCCTCTTCCTTTCTTCTTCCCGTCCCCCCCACCCTCGCATCAGTCTGAAGAAGGGTCTTGACCTGAAACGTCGCCTATTTCCTTCGCTCCATAGATGCTGCCTCACCCGCTGAGTTTCTCCAGCATTTTTGTCTACCCATTCACACAAGTTCTGTTATCCCACTTTCCTCACCCACTCCCTGCATATTAGGGGAAATTTTACAGAGACAAGTGACGCTATGTCCACCTTTACAGCTACTGTATGTTTTAATTAAGTTCAAGACTATGGGGCAGTACATTGGCCATAAAGTTGCTGCCTAAAAGTGCCAAAGACCTAGAATTAATCCTGAATATGGGTGCTGTCTGTATAGTTTGCTCCTTTTCCCTTTGATCCCATGGGTTTTCTCCGGATCGTCTTGTTTCCTTCCACATTCCAAAGGTGTGCAGGAACCTACTTCAGAACCAACCCAAAACGTAATATTTTCCTTTTGTCCAGAGATTCTGTCTGACCTGTTGAGTTACTCCAGCTTTTTGTGTCTATCTTCAGTTTAAACCAGTATCTGCAGTTCCTTCCTACACACACGATACTATACGATAGAACTTTATTAATCCCAGGAGGGAAATTGTGTGAGTGTGTGTGTGTGTGGGTATATATATTATATATCCACACACACATTATATTTATATAGTTATATATTCATATATAAATATACACCGTTTTGATTTCTCGTTTATAACATTGTTTACAACTATATTTACATATTCTGTGGTGCTGCTGCAAGTAAGAATTTTATTGTTCTAGCTGGGACGTTGGAGAATAAAACACTGTTGACTCTTGACTTGCGTCGCTAATGTGTGGGATAGAACTAGTGTACGGGTGATCAGTGGTCGGCGTGGACTCAGTGGGCCGAAGGGCCTGTTTCCATGCTGTATCTTTAAATTAAACTAAAAACACTAAAACCAGAGGGAGTCTAAAGAAGCGTCTCTACCCGAAACATCATCCAATTTCTTCTATCCAGAGTTGCTGGCTGCTCAATGGAGTTCCCCCGCACAATTAAAACATGGAATAGTCTTCACCCTAGTTACTCAAACAAACGCAACTAAATTTAAGGTACCTCTTTATTCCCCAATAACTCTTTTTTGCTTAAATTCAAGTCAAGAGTCAAGAGAGTGTTATTGTCATGTGCCCCAGATAGCACAATGAAATTCTTGCTTGCTACAGCATAACAGAATGTATAAACATAATACAGAACAGGAGATAAAGGTCCAGTGTGTTTATATACCATAGACCATATATATACACAATAAATAAACAGATAAAATGTAATAGGCTGTTATTGTTCAGCCCTCCACCACCTCTAGTTTAAATTCCATTTAGAATATTTATGGAGGACCAGGAAACCAGAAGCAAGAGTTACTCCAGGGAGTTACTCCAGATCCAGGGTCAGGGAGTGATTCTGCGTTGGTTTTCAGCAGTCGAGGCGAGGCGGCGACCGGACAGCAATGGCGGCCAGATCTCCCACAATTCAAAGCGAGAGAGAAAGTGCCCAGCGCCGACCATTTGCCGTGGCAGTGCGCATGCGCAGGGCGGCCGATGATGTGCTGGCCATGGTTGTGCGCATGTGCAGTGGGGAGGATGTGCTGGCCACAGCAGTGCGCATGTGCAAGGCGGCCTGTCGTGCCAGCCAACGAGGAGCGAGCGGAGAGCAGAGCTCGGCGGCCCGGACACGGATACGGATGGCGGGCGGAAATGGAGATTGACAGAGAGAGAGAGCGAGAGAGAGAGAGAGAGAGATAGAGAGGGGGGCCCGCTCAGAGTTGAACGGCAGGTGTCCTGCCTTGGCCGGAGGCCGCCTTGATTTCGAGGCCCTAGGCTTCAGCCTATGAAGCCTAGTGGTGAATCCGGCTCTGAATAGAATAGAATAGTTTCTTTATTGTCATTGTAACATGAACCATGTACAACGAAATTGTAAAATGTCAGCCAGTCAGTGCACCATTCAAACATTTCCAAAAGCTAACGATACATACAAGGTAAAATATTTAAAAAGATAAACAACTAAAATAAATATCATAAAAATAGCACGCATAAACACCCAGCCCTACATCCTTCTGTCGATTTCACAGTCTCTTAGTATGTATCGCCCCTGCGTTCCTTGGCGGCTACATTTAGTGCCTTTATAGCAGTGGGGTAAAAACTGTTTTTAAGTCTGTTTGTCCTTGTCCTTGTAGATCTGTACCGTCTGCCTGACGGTAACAGTTCAAACAGGGAGTGTCCGGGGTGGGAAATGTCCTTTATAATACTCTGGGATTTTTTGATGCAGCGGGAACTGTGTAAGTCCTCCAAGGTAAGGAGAGGGCAGCCGACAATCCTCTGGGCGTTGTCAATGGCCCTCTGGAGCGCTTTCTTCTGAGCCGCTGTGCAGCTGGTGTACCATACGCATACACAGTATGTTAGGAGGCTCTCAATGGAGCACCGATAAAAGGACAGCAGCAGTCTCTGAGTGATGTTATTCTTCCTGAGCACCCTCAGGAAGTGCAGTCTCTGCTGGACCTTTTTCATCCGGCTCTGCGAGGCCCCCCTAGATCTCGAGGCCCTAAGCTTAAGCTTGTCAAGCTTATACGTAAATCCGGCCCTGCATGAGCCCCTCTTTATTACTAATACTGAAAGAGGCATGAGTTATTTTCAATAGTTTTTTTTCAGCAATCTATCTGTTGATAGATGTTGTAACAGCAGATTGTCACAGACTGCTGTTCACGTTCTTATGCAGGCCTGTATCTGCACCCAAGTTCATATAGGGCGAAATATATTATGAATGTTTGTGTCATTTCAGTTTATCACATATAACAGAATCCCACGACAAATGATACATATTAGGATTGGTTATACAGAGGTGTCTATTGTAAGAATGATTAGAATATAAATGTGAATTTCAGGCCTGGTGTCATTACAAAAAGAACTACTTCTTTCTCTGCCACTGCTATGAAATCAGCTCATTCTTTTATCTTGCAGGAGCCAGATCACGTCATTCATTGTATATGGATTATAAAAATAACATTTAATACTTATTTTGCTTACTTTAAGATATATCAGCCTGTATGTTTCATAATTTAGAGTGCACTCTCACATCATCTCTTGATGTCTCATGTCATTTTTTATTTTTTTTATTATCAGTAGCATGCATGTGCATTTGTTCTATGTTCCTTTTACCTTTTGTTTCTGATAACATTGTCTGAAAAGTTATTTCAATAAGGGCACCTGTTATCAGCCACTCAAGGTGTGTAAGTCATTTTGATTTGAACTACTGTCATGACATTCCTGATTAAAACTGTGAACATGAATAGTCCCAGAAGGTGGTGCCCATTATTGAAAGTTGTTCTGTATTTTCACCAATACAGAGGATGACAGTTAAGAAATGAGCCTGATTGCATGGTTCATTTGTTCTCCTTTGTAGAGCCAAGCCGGGGCACACTACAAAGGCACTAAACATGCCAAGAAGCTCAAAGCACTGGAAGCCATGAAAAATAAGCAGAAAACTGTTGCTGCCAAGGACAGCGTAAAGACCACCTTCACTTCCATCACAACCACCACCATCACTGCCAGCTCTGACAAAGCAGGTTAAGAGACACCTTTGTTCTTTTTCATTTGTGTGCCTTTTGTCTGTTGTTGCTTAGGCCTGGCAAAAATATATATGCATTAATATTACAAAAGGTTGCAATAAAATGGAATGTCCATTATTTTCCATATATTTTCTTTATCTATTTATTTCACTTTGCTCAGTTTCTCTTGGTTTTCAATGGTGTGAGGTAGATTCCTGATGATGGTACTTGAGTCTCTGACTATATTTCATGTACCTGCTTGTACCCCAAACTCTTGAATAAATGCTACTTTATTCAGCATATTTAGTGGAGACAAACTTTTAATTAGTTGCATGCAATTGTCATAAGATTTCCCAATGTGGTGTGCTTGCTGTTTTTATGAGTGTTTTATTTTTGGCTGCAGCCAGTTATCAAATTGTGCAATTGAGTTCCACATGAGTACGTTTATCATCTATTCATATGGGAACTGGCACAAGCTTGGTGATACATGCAAGGTTTCATGTTGAAATTAATCCGACTCTAGGCTCTATGTTGAACAATATCTGGTACCAGTGACACAACCAGGAAATGTTAACCACAAAGCTGGATGTTTAAAATCAGAATGACTCTGCCTGTTCTTTGAATTCCCAGTAATATTTTTAAGATTCATTGTATTAACTCAAAAATATTGCAGTATCAATAATAACACAGGTTATTTTTATTTCCTGAAACATATTACAAAAGAACAGTTTTAAATAAAACTAAAGTTTGGAGCAAAACACAGTTTGAATACATTATTTAAAATCTAGTGCCCAAAGAGAGTTTGCGATGTTAGAATGTGAAAACTTAAAGTTGGCTAATATTGATATTAAAAATAAATGTAATAAGTATTTAGGAAATGTTAAATATACAAATATAGGGGTCCCTACGTTACATATGACCTGTCCTCAGGAAATCTGACTTTGCATGTTCTCCTATATATTTTTTAAAGCATTTTCAAGCTAGTATAATGATAACATGTTTCATGATATTCATTAATGATGAGAGACAGTATGTATTGCATTTGTTTAGTTATGAAAAGTGTTTGGGTGATAATTAAATTGAATTAAAGAATTGTAGCAAGTGTATGTAGAATAGAATAGAATAGAATAGAATAGAATAGAATGCCTTTTATTGTCATTCAAACAGCTTGGTTTGAACAAAATTGCATTCTCTGCAGTCTTACATTACAAAAAACACAAGACCCACACTTAACACAGTTTACACAAACATCCATCACAGTGAATCTCGGGGTGGGAGATTGCAACCTTCACGTGGTCCACCCTGTTTCAACAAATGCAATCAACATGGCATGCACAAACAGAAGATCAAACAGAACAAGTTGTCTTACAACTTTAGGCTGTGCACGCCATACGCAAGAAGAAGAAGACAGTGAATCTCCAACACCTCCTCACTGTGATGGAAGGCAAAAGTCTTATCTCTTCCCTTTGTTATTCTCCCGTGGTCCAGCAGTCCAACTACAGCGTCGAGGCGAACTGGGGTTCCCGATGTTAAAGCCCCCGGCGGGCGATGGTAAGTCCCGTGGCCGTTTAAGCCACGCCGGGGAATGTTAGGCCCCACTCCGAGTCCTTAAACCCCGCGATTCCAGCGGGGGAAGTTGCCGTTGCGGGAGCTCCGAAAAGCGGTCTCCCACCAGCTCCCAATGTTCCTGTCCACCGGGACTGAGGCCGGAGTCTCCGACGCTCCGAAGTCGGGTCGCAGCCGCGCGCCATCACAGCTCTCCCCGCTCCGAAGACGGCCAGCTCCGCGATGTCAGGTCCGCAGGCTCCACGACTGGAGCCCTCAGGTTGGTCCCGGTCAGAGGCTGCCGCCGGCTCCACGATGTTAGGCCCAACGACATCGGAGACCCGACAGGGAGAAGTCGGGTCCCCGTACAGGGAAGAGACTAACGGTTTCCCCCCCGCCCCACCCCCCACATATACACAGCTAAAGAAAAATAATAAAAACTAGACTCAAGACATACATTTAACAAGACAAAAATTTAAAAAAAGAGACAGACATACTGTAGTCGAGAGTGATACAACACGGTTACTATCACAAACGGATGTTTCTGTCATATGGGGAATCAGCTTATGGACTGTTCACGTGATACAGAATCCTCATGTAACCTGGGATCTGCCTGTGTTACAATTGTAAACAGTAATTGTTTGGCTTATATTTATCACAAATGGCATTAGGACACATTGAAATGTATAATGTTTATATATACTAAATTTTCATTTATATACATATATACTACATTCCCAATTCCTCAAATTGCTGATAATGGCCACTCAAGCTAAATTTTTCTTCACAGGCTAATGCTTAACTCACTGGAGTTCCTTGCATCAAGACAACCCCATATGAGGAGAAGACAAGCCAAAAGTACTATTAACTTTCCCAAGTGCATGCACAAACCCCTTAATTACCATTAAAGGATGAAGCAAATGATGGGAATGGTTTCAATAGTAATCCAATTAGACAATAGGGAAGGGAGGGGGAACTCAAAAGTCACTTATGAAAAACATAGTAATAAGCACATTACTTGTCATGATGTAACAGTATAGCTTCAAGATTTCAGTCTTAATGAAGAGCTCTGAAACAGTGGTAAAAATTATAAGGAAATAGATTCACAGTATTCATTTTCTTTCCAAAATGCCGTTCCATTTGAACATAGGATGTTCTTGCTTGGAAACTACAGCATCTCATTTATTGCATTATTAAATACACATTAAAGTGTTTTCCTTTAAAATGTATTCAATTACAACGAAAATGCTGATGAAGGAATTGTGAAGAAAAGTTGAAGGACACTTAGCTCAATTCTGTTATTTTTCAAGCAGTTACATTTATCTTCTGGGCATGATTGCTGTATCTCTCTTGTTTAAGCCAATATTGGAGATAGATATTTGATGCGTATGGGTTTTTTGATTTCCTTGATTTTATTATGCTGTAAGTATTTGCAACCTTCAAGCATGATCGCATTATAATAGAAACTAGAGTTCTTCCCAGATATAAGATTGGAATCTGTCCCAGGCTAGACTGGATTCCAGTCAGTCAGCAATTTTGCTGAACTACACAATGATCCTGGCTCTCTTTCTCTCTCTAAAGGGCCTGTCCCACTTACGGGACCTTTTCGGTGACAGCCAGCACCGTTGAAAATTCAGCGGCGATTAGAAATACGCTACAACTCTTTGGGTGAATAGGGGACCACTCACGACCATACAGGCGAACCTTGGCGACCTCTCACGACCACATGCCCCTGGTGACACCCCGACATGTCGCCAGGGGTCACCTGTATGGTCGTGAGAGGTATCCTAGTCACCCAAAGAGTTGTAGCGTCTTTCTGGTCGCCGCTGAATTTTCAACATGTTGAAAATTTTCGGCGACCTATGACGGATGCCGGCAGTTGCCGAAAAGGTCACGTAAGTGGGC